>NC_073392.1:42830682-44030682 GCF_028641065.1 Leucoraja erinaceus | reverse complement strand
AGGGATTTATGTTACACAATTTAAAAAATGGAGGTGCTGGAGGATTAAGACCCACTGTATTAACGCGGACAAGATAGAGGAGCGAGCAGGTTTCAGCGTTTACTCACGCTCGGTAGCCAAATATGCTTTGGTGATTCAGGTGCTCGGATAGCTACCTAAATGTTAGAGAATGTTACTCACCACTCAAGCCATGGATTGCACATTTGTTTAGTTTAGTAGATACAGCATGGAAACAGGTCCTTCAGCCTATCGAGCCCACACTGACCAGAGATTCAAGAGTCAAGAGTCAAGAGAGTCAATTTAATTGTCATTTGGACCCCTGGAGGTCCAAACGAAATGCCGTTTCTGCAGCCATACATTACACACAAATAGACCCCAGACACAACATAATTACATTTTACATAAACATCCATCACATAGCTGTGATGGAAGGCCAAATAAACTTATCTCTCCACTGCACTCCCCCCCCCCCGATGTCAGAGTCAAAGTCATAGCCCCCGGCTGGCGATGGCGATTGTCCCGCGGCCATTAAAGCCACGCCGGGTGGTGCGAGGTCGCATACCGGGTCTTGGTGTTGGAGCCCCCGGTGTGCGCTCGCAGAGTCCGCGGCCATTCCAGCCGCGCGGGGCAGTGATGTAGGCCCCGCTCCAGGAGCTCTTCAACCCCGCAACTCGGGCGGGAGAATTCGCCGTTGCAGGAGCCCCAAAAAGCGGTCTCCCTCGAGGGAGCCGCGGGCTCCCGGCGCCGCCGTCCACAGACCTGCCGTTGGAGCCTCCGACTCTCCGGTAGCAGCAGCAGCAGCAGCAGCAGCAGCGGCAGCGCTCCTCCACCGCTCCACCCGCTCCGGACTCGGTCAGATTCTAACCAACCTCGACATGAAAATGTTCTTCTGCAGATCCTGACTAAACCTCATACCCCTTCCCTAGTTTTAAGAGAATAGAATTGGTACAGAGTTTCAGGGGCGGTACGGGGTCGCAGCAGTAGAGTTGCTGCCTTACAGCACCTGTGGAGCCGGAGAGACGGGTTCGATCGTGACTACGGGGGTGCTCTCTGTACGGAGTTTGTACGTTCTCCCCATGTCCACGGGTTTTATCCTAGATCTTCGGTTTCCTCCCATACTCCAAAGACGTACAGATTTGTAGATTAATTGGCTTAGTATAAGTATAAATTGGTCCTAGTGTGTGCAGGTGGCATTAATGTGTGGGGATCGCTGGTCGGTGCAGAAGCGGTGGGCCTAAGGGCCTGTTTCCGCGCTGTATCTCTAAACTAAACTTCAGAGATAAAGACTTCGGTCTTTATGAGTAACTGGCAAAAGTGTGGTTGACCCAAAAGTTGATATTTGAGAAACGGCTATACTGGCAAATATTGTTTGCCCCCATTTCCACAGATGTTTGCAAAAAAGTCACACCATTTTGTTCTTTTTTAGCTTTTACAGTATGTTTAGATAGTCCAGTATATAGAAAGTGGGACATCTTATAAATCAATTCAAACAATATACAATGTGTGAATAGAATAGAACAGAATGAAACAGAATTCCTCTACAAATGCCCTTGTGCTTTTACATAATTATTAAGATGACAGACTACCCCAGGAAACAAGCAGTTCCATTTTTACAGATGCCTACAAATTTACATTTTGTCAGCAAGTTGGAAAATACATAAAGGTCACTCTACAATGTGCATACTTTGTGCTTTACTGAATGGCATAATAGAATGAGAGAGACAAAGAGAGAGATGTCCATGTGCGAGGCATTTGTAACCTAGGGATGGCTTGCATACAACTATACCATACCAACCTCAGGAAGATAGATTTTAACATGCATAACTCAAGTTCCTAAAAGTAAAGGAAGAAATCATCAGCTAATCCACACAGTGAAGTGAATTCCGTGAGAACATTTAAAATAAGTTGGGATGTTTATCATCCTGATGTAGCAAAAGGCAAACATTCTTCTGTTAGAAAGTAAGCTAACCAGCTGAGTCAGGCAAATTCTTGCTGAGCTGGTTGTGATTGAAAATTATTTGGAAAAATCCACATGACCGAAGATTCAGGCATAATTCTGTTTGTTTAGGATGACATGCAACTACATTCCAGTGCCTTTTGTGTGGCAAATTACTACCAGAAATTACCCAAAACTTTATAAATCAAGTCGTAGCTGCAGTGCACTCAGTTACATCCTTCAAATTGACAAAACATAGCACCCCCCCCCCCCCCCCCCCCCCCCCCCCCCCCCCCACTCACATCCAAAGTAGTGCTTTGGTTAGTTAAAACATTAAGTCAAGTTCAAAGCAGGTTCCATGACTTCAGCCAGAGAAATCAGCAGTCTCCTTCAACATGTCAGTTCATTGCAGGCAATAACAGCAACCCGAATGCCTTTGATTTAATTTATCAGTTCAGATGGAGTACAGAGTGGACAGATGAAGTTAAACAGAATTACAGGAGAGAAAATATTGTAATAATATTAAAAAAAACAGTTAAGTTTCAGTAAAGTTCCTCTTTTTTAAAAAGTATCTAAGACCAACAACTTTATTTCAAATTATAGCAGCATACGAGAGAAAGCTGTCCATTAGATACAAACATTATATTTGATATTTCAATACATACAAGCGTAACATGCAATAAAGACCTTTTCTGTACAGTTTACATTGCATAATATAGCAGGATGCTTCAGTATAAGTATATGTTCATGTAAAAAATAAACTTTTAAAAGCCCTAGACATCAAAGAAACAACTGGTCTGACTCCCATGATATTTACAAGTTCCCCAAGAGTGCTGTACATATAACCATTAATGATAAGTACAATGTTTATAATTTGCAGGCCGTGCTTGGCAACAATATTAGCCTGTAAGCTCAACTGGTAGTTCTCTGCTGCAAAGCAGCTCCCACTGTCGAGCAAGCAATGCAATCAGCCTTTCACGACTCTCAGGACTGGCTACAAAGAGGCACCACTGAACTTCATTGTTGGTGCCACAGTGATTTATTCTATCAGCAGAACAGGCGTTAAGTGGATGTTCAAAATGGTCGAGCATCATATTACCTATGAAATCTTGATTCTGTACATCATCAAACACAAATGTGATGGCCTGTGGATAGGTCTGGTAACCCATGAGCACTCGATCCAGATCACGAATTCTCCTTGTGTCAGTTAATTGGTATTTGTCTCTCTGTGGTGGTTCTTTTGCAAACTCTGGTAATGGATAGCTGACATAATCTTCTTCAAATAGAAGCATGTTGTAGCTTGTCAAAATCAATGTTTTGGGCTGCAGAGGTGGTTTGCAGGAGTGTAAAGAATTCTCCAGAGACTCAACTTGAAATGCCAAAACATACAAGAGGATGTTGGATGTCTGGAGATTTAGTTCTTGAACATTTTCTGCGATCATAAATGTCAGATCACCAACCTCCTCTTCACTGGGATAAATAAACTTCACTCGACTGGAGTGAACAATTTCATAATTTTCCATTTGACCTGTTCAGATAGATAAATATACACACACACACATACATTTGTGTTAAAAATATTCCTTCAGATATTTATGTTTTGCAAATAGAACATTAAGAGGCAGTAGTAGATTATAAAAGCCATGCAAGTCTGCTGTGCACTTATTCAGTCAGATCACACCTGAGTGTAGGCCTCAACTCCAAGTAACTATTTTATTTTTTGTTGAAATGTAGGCTCCTCGCAGTGCATACTAGAATTAAGTAGTATCTTATGATCCAACGGAGAATTTTTCAGTAATCTACTTTTGCATTCTAGCTACTGCAAATTTTTAGAATAGGAAGAGACTAGTATGAATAATGCTGCTGTAGCCATTAACAAAGAAGATTTATAAAAGGTATGTCAAGGTTGAAGCATGTTAAAGCATAATGTGCAGAATAAAAGAACATATTCAAATTGCTTATTAGTGATGCCCTAAGTATCAGATAACAAGATTTTCCCTCCCATCACTGAGAAAAATATTGGCTTAGTTAAGCATTCACTATTGGCTCACGAGCAGCTTTGGTAGAACCAACCCTAACTAATGATATCCATTGCCAACAAAAGACAAATTAATCTGAAACAATCAATGTCATCCACATAAAGTGTCCTTTCCATACGTAATACACCTAGGAGATTTGATCAGTCCATCAATTAAAAGCTTTACAAATTTAATTATATTAATAGTGGCAATAAATTGCACTGTGGACCTAAGAAATCTGAGATGCTGGAATCGTGAGCAAAAATAAAGTGCTGGAGGAACTCAGTAGGTCAAACAGCATATTTGGACGGAATGGACAGCCGATGTCTCGGTTAGGACCTTCACTGGATTGAACTGTATTTTATCTTCAGGTCTTGGTATTAAATCCAATGTATCCAAATCAGTCTTTCTCAGTACATTTGAAATGCATGGTAATAGGCACTATTTAGCATACTCAAACACTGAATATTCTTTATTCTTGACGCAATCTATTACTTTGGTAATGATCAGAAACCTAGAAGAGCACGACATCACTTGACTGATGCTTCTGACAATAACAATTGCCTGCCCACTTATATTTCTTTCTAAACGTTGTGCAGTAAGGCATTAGAAATAAAACCAGATAAAATAGAGAAGCACCGAGAAAACCAAATAAGCCTGATGGTAATTTTCAAGTAAGGCACGCCACAAAAAATCTGACTTTATTGTAGAACCTCAAATTGAGAAAAGTAAACAAGCCAAAATGTGATGGCAATGTTACCTGTATTTTTCTTTCCAAATTCTGTATAGAAGTCTAGCTCTACTGGCTCTGGTGAAGGTGTTCGTTCCAACAAGGATAATACACCCATCAACTGCTGAACAAACGTATGTGTTGTATAACTGTCCCTGGTCAGGCAAGCAATTGTTTGTTCAGCAGATGTACCTATAACAAAAGTAGAATGGAGCATTTCTAATTAAAATTAAAAACAATCTTTTTAGAAGGTTTGTACAAAATTTGCTAAATCTAGGATTTGCCATAATTATGCGAGGGAATACATTATTTCCTAATTTTAGAAAACACCTTTAGTAATAGTGAAGTTCTACCTCACACTTCTAACATGTTAATTAAATCTAAACAGGATTATTGTGATATAAGGAATAAACAGCACATTGCTTTAAGGCTGAGCTTAGATTTTCAATAGTAAATTTAAAAAAAAAATTGACAGTAACTACATAATTAAGGAGCCATTCTACCCACATTAAAAACAAAGCAAAAATAATTTGACTGATGGTCAGCTTTTATGCCATTGCATGTACCAGCTTCCGGACAGGCTGCAAAATGACATGACGTAGCACGCGTAGAGAAAACTATTTATTAGAGAAGCTAAGATTACTCTCCTTGGAGCAAAAGGAGGATAGTGAGAGATCTAACATTGTTCAGTTATGAAATAATTCCTTCATAAAGAAGCATACACATGATTGGAATAGCTCTAATCGAAAGCAAGATTTGTAGGAACATCATCATATCCTAACTTTCTATAGGGTATTGATATAAGGAAAGACCCAGGGATGTGGGTCTAATTTGAAAGTGTTCAAAGAGCTGGTCCAGGTATAAAGGGCAAGTTGTAGGTTAGCAAAATTAGGAATTAATTTGTTACCATGTCAGACAAGTTCTTAGAACCAATGCACCTCGATACACGTGACAATAAATTAAACTAAAATTGATTTGCAGCTGCATTAAAATATCCATCAACAATTTGTTGGTTGTCTAGATAATGTCCACAAATCCAAGGTTTACTAATACAAGTTTCCTGTTATTACATTCTTAATGTAAGATTCATTAAACAGCCACATAAATAGCAAATATTTACTAGGAAGCTGGTAGATTGCTAAAGTTAGAAGGGCGACTCACCAGTGATGCGAAAATACTGATCGAAAAGGCCCAAGTGTATGGACTGCAAATCATTTAATTTCAGGACAAAGCAGAAGGAAAGCAGCAAACCATCCCGCTCACAGTTTGAAGACGACTTTTCTTTCCAACATCCTGATAAACATTTATGAAACAGACCATCAAATATTATTCGCAGCTGGCAAGATACTAGCATTTCCAAGATTATTTTAAAGATTAAATGGTATACTTGCTTGGTTTAAACAATGTATTCTGTACTCCATGGAACCTGCTAAAATATTCAATTACATTGAACACAACAATTTGTGAGCAACACTGATAGCCACCCAAAACAGGTGCTGAGTTCCACCCATTTAAAATTGCCTAATGCCCATTTTAGGCTTAATGGCAGTGATTGTTTTGGGATTGTAGGACCAAATGGTCCTGGTCTTTATAACAAGGGGAATCGAATATAGGAGCAAAGAGATCCTTCTGCAGTTGTACAGAGCCCTGGTGAGACTACACCTGGAGTATTGTGTGCAGTTTTGGTCCCCTAATTTGAGGAAGGACATTCTTGCTATTGAGGGAGTGCAGCGTAGGTTTACAAGGTTAATTCCCGGGATGGCGGGACTGTCATATGCCGAGAGAATGGAGCAGCTGGGTTTGTACATTCTGGAGTTTAGAAGGATGAGTGGGTATCTCATTGAAACATATAAAATTGTTAAGGGTTTGGACACACTAGAGGCAAGAAACATGTTTCCGATGTTAAGGGAGTCCAGAACCAGGGGCCACAGTTTAAGAATAAGGAGTGAGCCATTTAGAATGGAGGCGAGGAAACATTTTATTTCACAGAGAGTGGTGAGTCTGTGGAATTCTCTGTCTCAGAACGCGGTGCAGGAAGATTCTCTAGATGCTTTCAAGAGGGAGCTAGATAGGGCTTTTAAAAATAGCGGAGTCAGGGAATATGGGGAGAAGGCAAGAACGGGGTACTGATTGGGGATGATCAGCCATGATCACATTGAATGGTGGTGCTGGCTCGAAGGGCCATATGGCCTGCTCCTGCATTCATTGTCTATTGGTCAGTATTCTTCAGAAAATGCTGGAGTTTAATCATAATTATAATCACGATCGTAATTTATTAGTGAAGTATGTTTTGCAGCATACGAGGAATTTGGTTGCCATATAGTCATACCAAAAAAGCAACAAGACACACAACTACATAAAAATTTGACATAAACATATAACCATATAACAATTACAGCACGGAAACAGGCCATCTCGACCCTTCTAGTCCGTGCCGAACACGTATTCTCCCCTAGTCCCATACACCTGCGTTCAGACCATAACGCTCCATTCCTTTCCCGTCCATATAACTATCCAATTTATTTTTAAATGATAAAAACGAACCTGCCTCCACCACCTTCACTGGAAGCTCATTCCACACAGCCACCACTCTCTGAGTAAAGAAGTTCCCCCTCATGTTACCCCTAAACTTCTGTCCCTTAATTCTCAAGTCATGTCCCCTTGTTTGAATCTTCCCTACTCAGTGGGAAAAGCTTATCCATGTCAACTCTGTCTATCCCTCTCATCATTTTAAAAACCTCTATCAAGTCCCCCCTTAACCTTCTGCGCTCCAAAGAATAAAGCCCTAACTTGTTCAACCTTTCTCTGTAACTTAGTTGCTGAAACCCAGGCAACATTCTAGTAAATCTCCTCTGTATTCTCTCTATTTTGTTGACATCCTTCCTATAATTAGGTGACCAAAATTGTACACCATACTCCAAAATTGGCCACACCAATGCCTTGTACAATTTTAACATTACATCCCAACTTCTAGACTCAATGCTCTGATTTATAAAGGCCAGCACACCAAAAGCTTTCTTTACCACCCTATCTACATGAGATTCCACTTTCAAGGAACTGTGCAGTTATTCCCAGATCCCTCTGTTCACCTGCATTCTTCAATTCCCTACCATTTACCATGTACGTCCTATTTTGATTTGTCCTGCCAAGATGTAGCACCTCACACTTATCAGCATTAAACTCCATCTGCCATCTTTCAGCCCACTCTTCCAACTGGCATAAATCTCTCTGTAGACTTTGAAAATCTACTTCATTATCCACAACCCCACCTATCTTAGTATCATCTGTATACTTACTAATCCAATTTACCACACCATCATCCAGATCATTGATGTACATGACAAACAACAGTGGACCCAACACAAATCCCTGTGGCACCCCACTAGTCACTGGCCTCCAACCTGACAAACAACCATCCACCATTACTCTCTGGCATCTCCCATTCAGCCACTGTTGAATCCATCTTGCTACTCCACCATTAATACCCAACCATTGAACCTTCTTAACCAACCTTCCGTGAGGAACGTTGTCAAAGGCCTTACTGAAGTCCATATATACAACATCCACTGCTTTACCCTCATCAATTTCCCGAGTAACCTCTTCAAAAAATTCAAGAAGATTAGTCAAACATGACCTTCCAGGCACAAATCCATGTTGACTGTTCCTATTCAGACCCTGTTTATCCAGATGCTTATATATATTATCTCCAAGTATCCTTTCCATTAATTTGCCCACCACTGACGTCAAACTAACAGGTCTATAATTGCTAGGTTTACTCTTAGACCCCTTTTTAAACAATGGAACAACATGCGCAGTATGCCAATCCTCCAGCACTATTCCCGTTTCTAATGACATTGGAATTATTTCTGTCATAGCCCCTGCTATTTCTACACTTCCCGCAATGTCCTAGGGAATATCCTGTCCGGACCTGGAGACTTATCCACTTTTATATTTCTCAAAAGTGTCAGTACTTCCTCTTCTTTGATCCTCATAGTTTCCATAGCTACTCTACTTGTTTCCCTTACCTCACATAATTCAATATCCTTCTCCTTGGTGAATACCGAAGAAAATAAATTGTTCAATATCTCCCCCATCTCTTTTGGCTCTGCAGATAGCTGTCCACTCTGACTCTCTAATGGGCCAACTTTATCCCTCGTTATCCTTTTGCTATTAATATAGCTGTAGAAACCCTTTGGATTTACTTTCACCTTACTTGCCAAAGCAACCTCATATCTTCTTTTAGCTTTTCTAATTTCTTTCTTAAGATTCTTTTTACATTCTT
This sequence comes from Leucoraja erinaceus, assembly GCF_028641065.1. NCBI lineage: Eukaryota > Metazoa > Chordata > Chondrichthyes > Rajiformes > Rajidae > Leucoraja > Leucoraja erinaceus. Next base: position 44,021,716 of record NC_073392.1, on the reverse strand, counting down.
TATATTCCTCAAGCACCTCATTTACTCCATGCTGCCTATAATTATTGTAGATCTCTCTCTTTTCCCGAACCAAGTGTCCAATTTCCCTTGAAAACCATGGCTCTTTCCAATTTTTACTATTTCCTTTCAACCGAACAGGGACATAAAGATTCTGTACTCTTAAAATTTCACCTTTAAATGTCCTCCATTTCTCTTCCACATCTTTCCCATAAAACAAACTGTCCCAGTTTACTCCTTTTAAATCCTTTCGCATCTCCTCAAAGTTAGCCTTTCTCCAATCAAAAATCTCAACCCTAGGTCCAGTTCTGACCCTCTCCATAATTATATTGAAATTAATGGTATTGTGATCACTGGTCCCGAACTGTTCCCCAACGTATACCTCTGCCACCTGACCCGTCTCATTTCCTAACAGGAGGTCCAGCACCGCCCCTTCTCTAGTAGGTACCTCTATGTATTGCTGCAAAAAACTATCCTGCACACATTTTACAAACTCCAACCCATCCAGCCCATTTACAGAATGTGTTTCCCAGTCTATGTGTGGAAAATTGAAATCTCCCACAATCACTACCTTGTGCTTACTACTAATATCTGCAATCTCCTTACATATTTGCTCTTCCAATTCTCGCTCCCTGATTTGGCGGTCTATAATACACCCCTAAAAGTGTTGCTACCCCTTTCTCATTTCTCAGTTCAACCCAAATAGCCTCCCTACACGAGCCCTCTAATCTATCCTGCCAAAGCACTTCTGTAATATCTTCCCTGATAAGCTATGCAACACCTCCACCTCTTGCCCCTCCAATTCTATCATACCTGAAGCAACAAAATCCTGGAATATTTAGTTTCCAATCACAGCCCTCCTGCAACCATGTTTCACTGATCGCCACAACATCATACTTCCAGGTGTCAATCCAGGCTCTAAGTTCATCCACCTTTCTTACAATGCTCCTAGCATTAAAATATACACATTTAAGAAACCCACCATCTCTTATTCTCTGTTTATTTTATTTTTCTTCTCTCTCCCCTACATTTTGGGTCAGAGTGCTACCATTCTCTGCCTCCTGCCTTACACACTGACTGCTAGCTTTCCCAATTCGAGTCCCTCCCCCCAACCATACTAGTTTAAAGTCTCCCCAGTAGCCTTTACAAATCTCCCCGCCAGGATATTGGTCCCCCTTGAGTTCAAGTGCAACCCGTCCTTTCTGTACAGGTCGCACCTTCCCCCAAAAGAGGTCCCAATGATCCAGAAACTTGAATCCATACCCACTGCACCAGTCCCTCATCCACGCATTTATTCTCCACCTCGCTCCATTCCTACTCTCACTGTCGCGTGGCACAGGCAATAATCCTGAGATTGTTACCTTTGCAGTCCTTCTCCTTAACTCTCTACCTAACTCCCTAAATTTTTCTTTCAGGACCTCTTCTCTTTTTTTACCTATGTCGACATTCCCCCCTGTGATGAAAGGCAATAAAGTCTTATCTTCTTTCCTCCCACGGCAGATTAAAGGAAGTTTTTTAAAAAACACAGTATATTTACAAAAGAATTGCCGGCAAGTGCAGGTAAATAGCACTGAGCAGAGGTCAAGCATGATTTTATTGAATAGTGGAGGGGCTGAATACCTTATTCCCACACTGATCATGTTAATGAAGTTCATGGCCCAGTTATAGTTATAGCTTGGGAGGAGATGAATTTCTACATTTTGAACACACCTTTCATTTTATAATCATCAAATCATTACAGTACTGGGAGTCATTCAACGCACGGAGCCTCCGGCAGCTTCTGGATGAGAAATTCCATCTGTCCCGTGTTTTATACTCTTTTCCCAATAGCTCCAGAAATTACTTTCCATTTTCATTTTGAAAGTCATGTGGACTTTTGATTAAAAATTGAGGAAAAATTGTACATAGACCTTCTTAAGTTTTTATTTATTCTGCTTCCAGCATTTTTACAGATAATCCAGAGGATCGCACATCCACTGATACATGTTAAATTCTAGTATTACAATATTCCTAGTTCCAGAAGGCTCCAATTCACACTTGCAAAATGCATATTAACATAATTGCCGCCAGACAAATGCAAATATTACTTAATCAAAAACAAACTTGCCATACCAGTTTGTTCAGCGCCCTCACCGATGGTGTCATCCAACACAAAGTATAATGCTTTGGTCGAGAGCATTACGCAGGCAGTAACTTCAATCTCAGAACTTTTGTAAAATATGACTGAAGACCAAATTAGGTGCCTTAACTCTTCATTTTCAACCTGGAATAGGACAAGAATAATAAAACAACATGAGGAGACAACTTAAAATGAGAGTGCATGTCAATTTTCCTTTACTCAGTTCAATTTTGATGTTAGACAATGAGAACAGCCTTCATATGTATTGCATTTTTAAAGTCAAATAGTACTAAGGGATTTCATATTGAACTTCACTTTAACCAAAATGCAGAATTAGTGTGACTTCTGATCTAACCAAAATTCAATTTTGAGTAATAGATCGAGATTTCAAAATATTTATGATACAAACTACGAGGAAAAATTAATTTGTTCAAAAATGTGAAAAAGATTTTTTAAAGTTAGTGAATATCTAGTAGACATCAAATGTAACTCGGCAAGACAGGCACCATATCTGGAGAAAAGGAATGGGTGACTTTTCGCGTCGAGACCCTTCTTCAGACTGAGTGTCAGGGGAGAGAGGGGTCTAGAGATATAGATGGGCTAGGTTTGAAAACGACAGATATTAGTAATAGAAAACTAAGAAAACTTAGTTATAATCCAAGAGAACATTCAACACCAAGCATACTTCTAAATTATTTGGTTAACCTGAATCCAATAACAGGAAGTCACTCAGAGTCACCAGCAGGAGTAGCACCAGAGTTAAAAGAAAACAGAGTTAAACAAACATGAATATAGGCACATCCACACAAACTCTAAGAATAATACAATTTATGCATTCATTTTAATGTTAAATATCTCCATGATTTTGATATTGAATATTGAATATTTAGTCAACATGACATAATGACAGGAACGATTTCATAACATATTAGACCAATGAAAACTTTGTTACATGTTAGGCAGTTCTCAACATAAGCATTCACTCCAAAAGAAAAGTAGTTCCATGCTTCTTCACAATTCAAATGAACAAATGGAAATGTTTAATGCATAAAACTATTCCTATATGTGACCATCAGTCTAACAAGATAGGAACCCCAGGCTATCAAGATGAACAAAACTGACATTATTAGCACAACCAACAGAATTAGCAAAAGTGTCCCACCTCGATACATAACATAGAAACATAGAACATAGGTGCAGGAGGAGGCCATTCGACCCTTCGAGCCAGCACCGCCATTCATTGTGATCAAGGCTGATCATCCCCTATTAATAACCCGTGCCTGCCTTCTCCCCATATCCCTTGACTCCACTAGCCCCTAGGGCTCTATCTAACTCTCTCTTAAATCCGTCCAGTGACTTGGCCTCCACTGCCCTCTGTGGCAGGGAATTCCATAAATTCACAAATTTATGAAATCTCACCTCAGTCTTAAATGTCCTCCCCTTTATTCTAAGACTTGGCCCCTGGTTCTGGACTCACCCAACGTTGGGAACATTTTTCCTGCATCTAGCTTGTCCAGTCCTTTTATAATTTTATATGTTTCTATAAGATCCCTCCTCATCCTTCTAAACTGCAGTGAATACAAGCCTAGTCTTTTCAATCTTTCCTCATATGACAGTCCCGCCATCCCGGGGATCAATCTCGTGAACCTATGCTGCACTTCCTCAATCACAAGGATGTCCTTCCTCAAATTAAGAGACCAAAACTGTACACAGTGCTTCAGATGTGGACATTTAGGTCAAGTTCTAGTCAGAGTTCTAAAGCCTTATGTTAGCTCAGAAAGAGGCCCTTCAACAACTGTGTCTGCGGCACAAAATAGACTAATTCTACTTTGCAGCACTGGGCTGGCAATTTTTAGTATCATGGCATTTCAAGTGCTCAAGTTGTGTGTGCACCTGTCTCCATCAGTGTTTCAACCGCCATCCGAGTTTTTAAAAATTCTTCCCAAATTCCCTCTAAATCTCCCAGCCCTTGCCTAAAATTCATACCCTTCCATCATAGACATTTGTGCCAAAGGAAGTTTCTTTATCATCAGCTAGGCATAGTGAGAGTTAACATAAAGAGACACCCACCACCAATAAATATTACCTCAGCTACATTATTGTGAAAACATTCCACAATAGCTCTTCCTTTCAAACCTGCCAGGTAATGGAGTGATGGGGAGGTGGAAAGATGAAAAGGACACTGGTTCTCTTCAGTCAGTTTTTGCAGCAATGTCTCAGAAGGATACTGTAGAGAAAGGCTCAAGTCCGATTTGAATTTTGGCTGGTTGCTACATATAAAAGAAGATAAAAAACTTAAACTTGCATCCCAGGAGAAAGTCATTAAATCACTGGAAATATTTGGAAAATGTTGATGAAAACCATTTTTATAAGCAACTTTTACAACCCATGTGCATATGAAGACATTCCCCCCCCCCCCCAAATACTCAATTTTCTCAACTCTCATATTGAACAGTTAAGGGGTTGACATTAATAGGAATTAAGACAATATATGTGGACTCAATTGTTTGTTACCACCTTGCTGGCTAGTGGTAGAGGGCATAAATACAAAAGTGAATATGGTAGAGAAAATATCTTTCCTGTGAAGATTGCTGAAATTTTGTTACAAATAGTTGTTGAAACAACAAATATTTTTCCACATATAGAGAATGGGAGATAAAAGTAAGAATCAGATTTGGTGGCTCACAATGCAGCAGCAATGTGATTTTAAGTAAAATGATTAACTTCAGTTATTTGGTGAATTAGTAATCCAGGTTATATTTCAGGAGTTAAACATAAGCATTTTATCACAGATCAAGAAGAGATAGATAGACATAAAATGCTGGAGTAACTCAGCGGGACAGGCAGCATCTCTGAGGAGAAGGAATGGGTGACTTTTCGGGGAGAGACCATTCTTCAGACAAACCCGCATGTCTTCAGAATGTGGGAGGAAACCGGAGTACCCAGAGGAAACCCACACGGCCGCAGGGAAAAAGTGCGAGCTCCACACATAAACCACCCGAGATCAGGATTGAACCTAGGTCTCTGGCACTGCGAGGCATCAGATCTACCAGCTGTACCACTGCTATCCCTAAAGACGGAGCATTACACAAAAAGTGACTATTAATCCCATTTACCTGCAAGCAAATTTAATTAAATAGCTGCGAGAGATCCAAAGAGCCAATGAGACTGCATATGCTAGAACCTGGAGTGAAATAAAACCACTAGAAAAATTGAATGGTTCAAATGGGATCTATAGAGGCAAAGGGACAGTCGCCGTTTCAGCTCAAGACCTTACAGATGCAAATAAATGCAATCACACTGGTTGGCAGCAAAGAGTAGGGGAGAAATTAAATAAACTTTTCGATTAGACTACCAGCTATGTGCTGCTTTGGTATTACCTTTTAGTTTCTGGAGAGTGATCAGTTGCATCTGTGTTATGCTTCGTCAAGTAGCAACGATCTGGACAACTTCTGTGCACTACAATTGATTTGACACCCTGAAAGCTTCCTCTCAGTTGACTAAACATTCGCAGAAAGTGGAACTTCTCATGGGGTAGCACAAAAACTGCTGTCGTGAGTTGGTATCCAATCAAAAATTCAAGTATATGACCATCCCAAAATGCCCCAGTTTCAACAGTACGGGATCCTTGCTTTGGATTCAAAAGCAATGTGGCTAATGAAATTTGTTCTAACTTAAATGGACATCTTGCAATCTCTTCAGGATGAAGACACTTCTTTGCAGCTATGTAGAAATCTATTCTTATGAAATAAAGATACTGGGCTGTCAAAATCAGAAGACAAGGTACACACAGAGGTTTTGAATGCTCTTCTTTCCCTGGACGAATTACCGAACAAACTTCAGAATGCAGATTATTCGTGTCCTTTAATTCTGTACTACTGACCACCTCAGTGTGTGAAGCCGAAGGTTGCAACTCTTCTGACCAATCCCATGGTTTGAGGTCATCTTGAATCAAAATATATGCTGCAAAACTCCCTTTAATGCCAGTGTCATTTAGTGCAAGCTGCCGATGTTGTAAAAGCTGAACAATGAAGTCTTTCAGAAGGGGCTCTTCATAACCAAGCTGAGGCAAACTTGTAGATGCAGACCACTTATGCAAAACAGCTTTTAAATGCGAGCTAAAGTCTTTGAGGTTCTGCGAATCAGATATAAAGAAGAAACAACCATGCATTTTAATTTTCATTGAAAGGCACATTTCTGGCACTTCAAAGAACACTTCCAAGATGTCTGAATAGGGAAGACAGAGAACAAGCTGCATCTGAGAAATGACATTCTGCATTTTCCGTCGGAGTTCAGAGTGAGGAATCTGAAATACAGCTACCGCACTGTCAGTCAACACAATGCAAGATATAAACAACTTTAATCCCTTGTTCACCTGGACACAAAGGGTCCACAGTACCTTCAAGATCTCAGCTTCTGGCTTTGCAGAAATATTGGCAACATCAATGTTTGAACTACATCCCAAAATACAATCACCTTGATCTGGACCCATTTCAAAATATCCAGCTTCATTACTGCAGACAGGATAATTAATAAGATTTCCTTGGCGGTCGAGTACGGTCTCAGTGCAATGTAGTTTCAATATAGCTTGATTAATTATTCCAGATAAGTGGGCAGCAAAGTCAACATTGGTGGTACTGTATGACACACACGAAAAAGGCAGCACAAGAGTCACTTCAGGATCGTGTTGTGACTTCAGCACATCAGCTCCAGTAATAGCATCTGCCGATCCAAGCCTTTTTTTTTAAATGGGAGAAGAGGAAGGAGAAAAGACAAAATAGATTTAAAATTAGTGAAAATTATACAAGTAACAACAATCCAAATTTCATTTCGCCAGAGAATTTCGAAATTCCTAATGGCTAGGGTATTGAGTATTTCACAGTCCAGCATATGCTTCCATTTCCCATTTATCTTGTGCCCATTTACACATTTTCTCCAGAAAGATCAGCTCTGATTATCAAGCCTCCCACACCCTCTCTAACTTGGCATCATAATTTGTTTTAAACTCTGTATTGGTTGCCATTCTGCTACAAATATTTTGTTTGTCCTTTATATTCCACCCCACCCTCTACCTCCTCTGTGCATTGTTTTCCAATGTCTAATCCTGCTTAAAGACCTAAAATTAATTCAGTTTCTCTTTCCATTGATGCTAGCTAAACCTGCCAAGTATTTCTAGAACTTTCTTTTGCAGCACTAGAAGGAGTCATTCAAAACTACAAGTGTGCCCTGGCCTTTTGTGGAACAGTCTGATCAGCCCCAGTTTCCCCACTTTACCTTCAACTTAATTTTCTCTTTGGACATGGAAGCATTCCACCAATTATTTTCTGGAAACTCTCCAGGACCTTTACATCTTTCCTAAACAGTCATGTTAATAAACACAATATTCTAGTTGTGGACTAACCAGCAACATGGGTTACTGATAATTAATTGCAAGGAATGCATTCCATCTAGACAGCTTGTAATAGGCCACAGTTCTCAAAATAATTGACTGACAATAGACAATAGGTGCAGGAGTAGGCCATTCAGTCCTTCAAGCCAGCACCGCCATTCAATGTGATCATGGCTGATCATCCACAATCAGTACCCGTTCCTGCCTTCTCCCCGTATCCCCCGACTACGCTATCTTCAAGTGTCCTATCTAACTCTCTCTTGAAAGTATCCAGAGAACCGGCCTCCACTGCCCTCTGAAGCAGAGAATTCCACAGACTCACAACTCTGTGTGAAAGTGTTTCCTCATCTCCATTCTAAACGGCTTACCCCTTATTCTTTAACTGTGGCCCTTGATTCTGAACTCCCCCAACATCAGGGACATGTTTCTTGCCTCTAGCGTGTCCAAACCCTTAATAATCTTATATGTTTCAATAAGATCCCCTCTCATCCTTCTAAATTCCAGAGTATACAAGCCCAGCCGCTCCATTCTCTCAGCATATGTCAGCCCCGCCATCCCAGGAATTAACCTTATAAACCTACGCTGCACTCCCTCAATAGCAAGAATGTCCTTCCTCAAATTTGGAGACCAAAACTGCACACAATACTCCAGTTGTGGTCTCACTTTGGCCCTGTACAACTGCAGAAGGACCTCTTTGCTCCTAGACCCAACTCCTCTTGTTATGAAGGCCAACATGCATACATAGAAACATAGAAAATAGGTGCAGGAGGAGGCCATTCGCTTTCTTCACTGCCTGCTGCATAATATATGCATCTTGTTGTGGACATTGGATTTTATTGTTTGGAGAAAAAACTAGCTTTGTGCTGCAGTTAAAAATTAGCTATTCACATGTACACACAAAAAGAGGAGTTGTCACCTGGCCCCACCAGACCTGCCCGTCATTCAATATAGCAATGACTGATCTATGCTGGTCTCAACTACTTTTCTGTGCCAGTTCTCCAAAGCAATACATTCTTCTCACTTTAAAATATTTATCCATCTTCACTTTAAATATTCTTCTATCCTTCATCACTTTCTGGTGCAGTGAATTTCTGAGATTCATTACCCCCCACCAAATAAATTTTCATGCATCTCAGGTTTAAAACTTTGTCCCTTATATTGTAATATATCTTTTTGTTCAAAACACTCCGACTAGTGAAAACATTTCAGCATCTACTATATCAAGCTCCCCTTAGGATATTTTATTTGAATAAAGTCACCACCCGTTCTTCCAAACTCCCAGGAACACAAGCCTAAATTGTTCACTAATCGTCTCATCCCAGGAATTGGCTTACAATGGATGTATTCTAATGTAAATAAATCGTTTTAAGGAGACCAAAACTGTTTCCATCCAAAAGAAACAATCTGTACCGTTCCAAGGCAAGAACTTAACGTTTCACCAAACTAATGTGCCACGCGGCAGTACAACATGAAATGTTGGCAATAGATTCCTCTTCATGGCCTAATTATTTATTTAAACTCTACTTTCATCTTATGCCAAGGACAGAAAAGGGACACACAAAAAAATCTACATTTGCTGTTACAGAGCCACGCTAATAACACAGAAAATTCAACAAATTAAGGATGTCAAGCACGTAAAGGAAGTACTACATTATATTTCAAACATAATCTTGGGTTTTAAGACTCGTGAACTATTAATCACCCCTATCCATCAGCAGTTATACAGAAATGTCATACCTTGTTTGCAGGCAGTCAGAATCTTCAAGTGGTTTCTTCATAGATTTTAGCTCTGGGTTTGGAACCTTAAATACAATTGTAAGTGCTAAGAAATCAAGTCTGGTTTTAAATTACACATTTTCCCCTCAAAACCTGGTGATATTTACCACATTTCTCAACAAGCCCTCAAGTGCTGGAAAGGCTATCTAATTCATTTGTTTTAATTTTATTTCTCAAGGAGGAATATTCCAAAATGGACTGATAGATTCCAATAATGATCTTAAATAATGATCTCGATAAGCAAATGACTGTCTCACAAATACAAATCTTAATAAGGCAATTCAAAAGATCAACTGAAAACAAACATCATTCCTTATTCAAAATTGGCAACATATATTAAGAAAAAGACAAAACATTGGCATGGGAGAAAAATACAAATCAATTGTGTACCTATTGGAATTCTGTGTTCATTATCAGGAACTCAGGAAAGATGTAAAGATCATTGAGAGGGTACAAAACGTTCATGGCAATAATACAATATTGGGGTTTTAATAAAGTGGAGAAGCAGGCCACCTTTTGTTAAGTTTGAACAGAGAAAAAGGGAAACATAATGCGATGATAAAGTGAAAGGAAATCAGCAGAGCGGGTATTGATCCAGGTTTGATTCTGACCCGATGTCAAAGAGCACAATTTACATGAAAATAACCGATGAATGGGATTGATATGAAAGGCCTGGTTCTTTAAGGTAACAGGAAAATACGAACTATTAATACAAACTATAGAGATCAGGAAGTGATAAAAAGATCCGAGATCAAGAAGCTCAAACTCAATTTAGAAAGGCTTTTGAGAAACAGTGATGGAACAGGGTTTAAGGGCATTTTTAAAAGAGGCAAGATAAATATGTACATTTGTGTGTGGGGAGGGGAATAAAATGAAAAGAAATGGAACGGTTTCAATCATTGAATGTTCACAAGCAAATCTTGATATGATTTTTAGGAGGAAGCCAATTGCCCATCAACATCTGTGCTGGTCCTCATAGTAATTAATGTCTTCCAATGGATTGACAAGCTCTATATTCAGAGTTTAAATCCTTGCATTTCCTATGGATCTTTATATAAATTTGATACTAGTCCTCATGTGACCAAAACCCAATGCCTAATATTCAACTGTAACATCAAAACCATAATTCCTACCATAACCATACCTACAATTCAAATTAGCCTTAATCTGATATATTCACGGGAATACTAGGTCTTTTCATTTTGGCAAATCTGTGCCTTCACTACCATTTTCTCAGAGATGTGGTAGTTTCATGAGAAATTAATAGTTGAAAGACATAAATAACACACAATGCAACCAATATTTAAAAAAAGTATAGACAACAAGATAACTAGCATTTTTTTTCCATTTTCTATTGGTTATTAACCAATTTTGAAAGGTTTAGAATTACCTTGCTCTTGTTTTTATTGAGATTTGTTGTTTCAGAGTCTCCTGGGGTAATTGTCGAAGCCATAGGAGTCAAACTCTCACTTTGATGTAGATTGATGAGTAGGGCTGATTTAGTATTTATTTCTGAAATAAATTTTCATGAATAACGAAATTGGCTTTGATATATTGCTTATAAACACTTGGCTTTTTTCCCCCAAACAGAGGGCTATCTTGTCCGCACCACTACATTATGAAAAAGTAATTGAGTCTGGTCACAATAACCTGATTTTAGCCGGAACAAAAGTTCAACAGGGATAGCTTTGGAGTGGATGTGTGCCATTGTTGAGTTTGGGAACGTCAGAAAATTAAATACTCCAGATATCTCATGCAGATAGGGTGGAAAAGAAAGCTTTTGGTGTGCTGGCATTTATAAATCAGAGCATTGAGTATAGAAGTTGGGATGTAATGTTAAAATTGTACAAGGAATTGGTGAGGCCAATTATGGAGTATGGTGTACAATTTTGGTCACCAAATTATAGGAAAGATGTCAACAAAATAGAGAGTGTACAGAGGAGATTTACTAGAATGTTGCCTGGGTTTCAGCACCTAAGTTACAGAGAAAGGTTGAACAAGATAGGTCTTTATTCTTTGGAGCGCAGAAGGTTAAGGGGGGACTTGATAGAGGTCTTTAAAATTATGAGAGGGATAGACAGAGTTGACGTGGATAAGCTTTTTCCATTGAGAGTAGGGAAGATTCAAACAAGAGGACATGATTTGAGAATTAAGGGACAAAAGTTTAGGGGTAACATGAGGGGGAACTTCTTTACTCAGAAAGTGGTAGCTATGTGGAATGAGCTTCCAGTGGAAGTGGTGGAGGCAGGTTCGATTTTATCATTTAAAAATAAATTGGATAGGTATATGGACGGGAAAGGAATGGAGGGTTATGGTCTGAGTGCAGGTAGATGGGACTAGGTGAGAGTAAGTGTTCGGCACGGACTAGAAGGGCCAAGATGGCCTGTTTCCGTGCTGTAATTGTTATATGGTTATGCTGAAGATTCAAACGGCAGAATTTTAACCAGAACTTTCCATTGAAAGTCCCCGACTAGGGACTGGCATTTCCAACAGTAACCAACTTTCACACAGGTAAAGCTAATGTGAATAAGTAGGCTTGTAGGCTTGGATTTTTATGAAGGGGTGGGGGGGGGGGGGGGGGGGGGGGGGGGGGTATATATCATTGAAAAGAACAAAAGGAGTATGTTGCGGAATATGTGGATATATGGTACGTGAACATTACAGTTCCGATTACCATATAAGCTAAGAATTTATCCAATGACTTCAGTGCCTCAGGTGAAAACATTAAAAAAGGATTCCAACTTTGTCAGCACTGACAAGATTCACAAGTACTGATGTTAAATAAAGTCGTAAAGTCATAAAGTCATCATCTGTGGCCACGTAAAGCCAGGAGGGTTCAGAAACCTTTTTTTTTTTTTTTTTTTTTAAACAGATTTAATTTTACAGCTTTTCCAGCATTTTGTTCTGTAGTTTTCGATTTTCTTTTAAGTTAAAGTAGTACCAGAAACACTAGTTGTTTTATGGAATAAATATTTTTAAATGGTAGTGAAAAGCAGCAGACACATTTTCTTCACAAAGGACAAATTAAGCTCATAAATTACCATTGATATATCTTTTAACAAGTCTAAATCATTCCTTTTCAACAAGTCTAAATCATTCCTTTTCAACAACCAAACAAAACCAATTTATTCGGCCAAACTCCAAATATTTCTTACATGCAAGATGCTGAATAAAGTGACTTTCATACAGTTCCACGTAACAGAGAAAGTAAAATTACCACAGAGAACGTGAGGAGGATATGCAAGAGGTCCAAAATTATGAAGCTTTTAAACAGTAGATAAACAAACTGTTCCACTGACAGTAACGACAGCACCAAAGTTTTAGGGAAAATGGGCAAGAAGAATTATGTGGCAAGTTGCACTGATCTGGTATGTTCTGAATAGTGGTGGAAGCATACTTGAAGGTGGTTCTTTAAAATGAACAAATTGACAGAAAATGGGAAAGAAGCATACTCGCTTCACACTCACGCTGTTATTTAGCTAATTAATAAGCAAGGATCGAAAAAGTTAGATGCTCAGACATCCACCAAACCCATGATTTTGAAATTAACTTAAAAATACTTGATAAAAGTATTCCAGTTGCAGATATTTTGTATACAAGTTAGAAATGGTAGTGGTCATTCCTTTAATGCACACACACACACATCAATGCAGATAAGCAAGCACTAGAACTAAAGAAAATGGTCCACACCAGCAGCCCGATACATACATGATTACCTTGGCTGGAGCTGGCAGCATGGTGTAGCAGAGGAGAAGGACAAGCAACATAAGAAGAGTAGCTGGGTTTGGACCCTTGAGCAGCAAGTCGAGTTTCCTCACTGATCTAACAAAAAAATGTACTTATTTAAGACAACACACATTGCCAGGTTTAACAACATAGAGTTGGAGATTATTGTAGCAAGCAAGCAAGAAACAAGGGCAGAAAGCATAAAAAAAAGATCCTGAAACACACCTTTACCTTCCTAATCAAAGCATTTTGCAAAATTAATTCTATAATTTAAAGAACATTACAGTTTATGGGCATCAATCAAATGCAACAGACTCCAAAGTAATTAGATTTCAAGCTTAGTAAAGGATATCAAATCCATTCAACATTATATATAAAACACTGCAGTTCTTGGAGCTAACTCAGTACTAATTATTCTATACTAAACACCATGATCATTCCAAATGTAATCAGGAGTTTTAATTAGTAATCTTACTTTTTTATCTGTACTATTCATTCGATCCTTTGCTTCTTTGGCTTTCCGAATTGCCTTCAGCACCTCAACTGTATCAAGTTCTTTTCCCGTTGTAACAGTATTGTCCAGACAGACCTATGAGACAATGAGAACATAAGTAAAATTAGAAGTTGGCTTTGGTAAGAATATGGCAATGCCTCATTCACCATGTCACCAATTGTAATCCTCAGATTCTCTTATTGGCGTCAAGGATGTGTACAAAATAATATTTCACAAGTCATTCCATTACCAAGGAAACCACGTTACCCCAATTCCACACTCTTGAACCACAATAAACAGCCTATCAGAACTACCTTGGCAAATCCTGACAAACGTTTTGTCTCAGAGAAAATATACAACACAGGAGCATAATTGGCTGGTTATATCTGTGCCGGTGGTCACAGAAAAGCTGCCCGACGTAATCCAACTTCAAGTAATAGATCAAAGGTAGCCACAAAATGCTGGAGTAACTCAGCGGATGAGGCAGCATTTCTGGAGAGAAGGAATGGGCGACGTTTCGGCGAGACCCTTCGTCAGACTGATGCCAGGGGAGGGGGCGGGCCAAAGATAGAATGTAGGCAGAGACAGTAAGACTAATGGGAGAACTGGGAAGGGGAATAGGATGGAGAGAGAAAGCAAGGGCTATCTGAAGTAATAGATCTGCAGTTCAAAAGTGGGGTCAAGGAAATAGCGTTCACATTTCCACATCAAACAGAGCCCCGTTTCCACCAATATTTCCACCACTACGCACAAGAAGCACAAGACACAAGAAGCGCAAGGCTGAACAATTTCTAATCTTATGATGTGGACTCGATAAGCTCTATAGTTATGGCCATCAAGTAGATTATATAGTAATTTAGTGCAATTTTAAACCTTTAACTACTCTTTAGTTAGATAAATTAACCACCCATTGGCTAGGTGATGTAACCTAACCATAATCCTTGTAATCCTTCAAGCAATTATTACAAATCTAATGTAGAGACAAGGAACTGCAGATGCTGGTTTATATATTTTTTTAAATACAGAAAATGCTATGTATCTTAGTAGGTCAGGCTGCATTTCTGGAGAACTCAGATTTCGGCTTGGGACCCTTCCACAACCCTGAACCACAACAGCCTTCACAATTCTGTGGTTACTCTACATTGTATGTTGCACTCTCATGGCTCTGTTTACTCATAATAACTTAGAATTTATTGTATATTAATTAAATAGTTGTTGTCTTGGGGCTGCAAAGTAACAGCAAGTAAGACTTTTGTTATTCCACTTCATATCTGATGCATACAATAAAACACTCAAAACTGTTGATACCCAATCTTGTGAATTTGCACTTTGCCGACTCCTAAATAACCAAAATAACTTCAGTATGGATACTAAAAATGTACACAGTACTCTAACTAATATCTTGCTAATTTTCATATTCCAACTCGTTCACAATAGAGCCTTAATTGCTTCGGCCTGTGCAGGATCCCTTGGGCCTAGTTTCTAGTCACGTGAAAATAATGTTTTTCTATTCATCCCGAGGGCAGCACAGTGGTGCAGCGATAGAGTTGCTGCCTCACAATGTCAGGGCCCTGGGTTTGATCCTGATCTTGGGTGATGTCTGTACGGAGTTTGTACATTTTCGCTGTGACCACGTGGGTTTTCTCCGAGTGCACAGGTTTCCTCTCACATTCCAAAGACGTACAGCTTTGTAAGTTAATTGACTTTGTTAGAAATTGTAAATTGCCCCTAGTGTGGAGGATAGTGCTTGTATACGGGGTAATGTCTGACGCTGGGCCGAAGGGCCTGTTTTCACACTATACAGGTACACAACCTTTTATCCGAAATTCCTGAAACCAAAAAGCTCCAAAAAACGGACATTTTTTCCAGGATGTCGTCTGCACATCAAAGCTCGCGTTTGGCACCAAACTTGACCCGAAATGACCCACGGTCAACCCAGGTCTGTACTACTGTAGCTACTTAACATCTGTAAATCTTTGCTTAAATCTTAGTCAGTTAGTTTGGAGATCTTTTATGTGGTTGTGGGAGGGGGGGGGAAGGGAAGAAACTTTAATTCTTAGTCCCCTACCTGGTCGGAAAGGCAGCATCCCTCCAAGCTGCATCTTCGCCCCGTCCTCGCGGCCTACCATCGAAAATGGAGCGGCGTTTCCTGTCGGGACCGGCCGGGATTACAGCTTCGGCGGCGGCGCAGCGCTGGGATACCAGCGGGGAGCGGGCGATGCCTTACCGGGTCGCCGTGCGGTAAGCTCCGGAGCGTTGTGGCCGCCGACTCCCAACATCGCGGAGCTGGGGCTGCGGGCGTCCGGCCGCGGGCGTCGCTGGATTTGGAGCGCCGCGGAGCCAAGGATCAAGTTCACCAGGGTCGGAGCTCCAACCGGCGCGGCCTGAGGGCTACGAGTGCCCCGGTCTCCAGGGAGGAGGCAGCCGCTCCAGACTTTTCCAGCCGCTGAGGAATTGTTTCACCCGACGCTGGAGTTCATAGCAAGAGGGCCCTGAAAATCATCGGACTGGCTACTGCATGTAAGTATATTTTCATGTGTTTAGCTTAGTTTGAGCCAGTTTATGTTTAAAGTTTTACTTAATGTTTTATCTTTTTTTTTTTAATTATTTATTCGGGGGATTCAAGAATCCCTGAGCTAGGCCACCTAAGGCCATGTAGCCCCGCTAGGGTGACAAGAGAGCGCTACCTCCCTCACCGAGTAACTGCCGGGATCGAGGTGCAAACTCGCGACCTTGCGGCCACGAGCCGAGCACTCTACCACTGAGCTACCTGTAATGCTTTATCAAATAAACGTTAAAATCTACGCTAAAAATCTTCCATTCCGAAATCCGAAAAATTCCGAAATCCGAAAAGTGGCTGGCCACAAGGCTTTCGGATAAAAGGTTGTGCACCTGTATTTCTAAACTGAAGTAAATTAAATTGAAGTAATTTTACATTGTCTACTCCCTTCTTTCTCACAAGTCATCTGTGCACACAATGCAAAGTTTGTGTCTACCATTTAACTCACTATTGCCCTTGGTTCTATATAATCGCAAAGATCCTAGTCAATGTGCAGCTCTTGAGAGAGAAAATTAAGATATGGGGAATAGGGGGAAGAACATTTTTGCCACCTCTATAATCAGTCCGAAGAAGAATTACGACCCGAAACGTCACCTATTTATGTTCTCCAGAAATGCTGCCTGACCCACTGAGTTACTCAAGCACTATGTCTTCTTTTATAAACCAGCACCAACAGTCCCTTGATTCCACATATATAACAGTTAATATCAGATTTTTCTGAACGTAACCAGTTTTACAGGGAAGGACTTCTCTACATTTACATGACAAGAGTATCTCCAAAATGCATAGTAAAAATGTTCCAAGCTTAATGAAAAGTTTGCCCAAAAATACATTTTCTCCAACATTTATGTACAAATCCACTTTGGAATTCAAATAATCAAAAAACCCAACTGTAGAACATTCAGATTGGCATTAAATGAACACATTTTACATATTTCTACTTTCAATTGAACTGTTATTGTATCTCTTTTACCTCTGAGGCACGATCTCCAAATTGTGCAAGCACCTTTGTTCTGTAATCAGGAATGATGCTCAA
The DNA here is from genome assembly GCF_028641065.1 of Leucoraja erinaceus. Lineage (NCBI taxonomy): Eukaryota > Metazoa > Chordata > Chondrichthyes > Rajiformes > Rajidae > Leucoraja > Leucoraja erinaceus. The sequence continues at coordinate 44,004,620 of NC_073392.1, read as the reverse complement.
GGGGTTGTTAATTAGAACGACCTTCTCCAGACACGGCAAGCTCCCAATGTTTTTGATTTCTTCTATCTGAAAAACCATTAACCTTGAAGTCATTTGGCATTAAACTCTAGGAAACATTGTTTTATTACTGTGTGAAAAAGGGCACAACACATATATAGACGAGGATCCTCACCAAAGTATCAAATACAGGTGTAATATCAATGCTGAAGAATCAACTGGATGGCTTAGATTTGGTGCAGGTTGGATGGACAATACAGTTACTGAGCCAACAGAGATAGCTCTAGACCATTGATCGAGAAACAGAAGTCTGAATGTTAATTTCGCAATTGGGAAATTTAAATCTGTTAAATCCAATGTATTCAGTAATAGTAATCATGAAACTACCAGGTTGTCTAATAGTAAATATATCTGATTCAATGTATTTATTATTAGATGTATTTATTATTCCCTCACAGAGGTTCACCTTGGTTAAATCCCTCCCTACCTATGTTCAACACACCTCAGACACTCTCCGTCGTCTCCGCACATTCCATTCTCTCAGCCCTCACCCCCCTCATCTTCAGCATGGACACACCAACCCCCCCCCCCCCCACACACCCCCCCCCCCCCCCCCCCACCCCCCCCCCCCCCCTCTCCTACACTACACCCCCCCCCCCCCCCCTCTCCTACACCACACCACCCCCCCTCTCCTACACCACACCACCCCCTCTCCCACACCATGGTGGAATATTGCATTGGTGAATGGGTTGTATTGAGGGACCAGGCCTCCCGTGTGACTGGGACCCAACGGGTCCCACTTAGTCTATTGTCATTTAAACCCGAGAACTCCAGCCCCAATTTCACCATGACAATAACTTAACTAGAACAAGAGTAGCTGTATAAGGTGGCAGCTCGCCACCATCTCCAAGTGCAATTAGGAACAATGATAAATATTAAATATTGCCTGTGTCAGCAAAAAACAAGATCATGAATGTGAACAAAAAAATCTTCAAACCAATTAACCATATTTTCCTCTAAGGAGAGCAGCCCCAGCTATCCTAGCTGTTCAGTATTAATTTCTCATCCCAGAGTAATAAACAACGTTTTTCTGCTGCTCTCCAAAAACTTGACATTCTTCCTAAACTATGGTGGCCTGTTTTAAACATAATATTCCAGCTCAGTCCAAAAATTATGACATGAAGCTGAAGGAGTATTTAAAATATTTTGCACAAATAGACAAAATTACCTGTGATACTTTATTGGTGCTGAGATCCAAGTTAACCAATGAATAAAGTTTGTTAAGCCCAGTTAGACTTTCCAATTGGTTTCCTGACAAATTCAAGGTTTTGATGTTTCCAAGTTTAGTATGTACACCTTGCAATAACGTAAGCTTGTTGAATGATAAATCCAAATGAATGAGATTATAAAGATGCTGAAAAGAAAGAAAATCACAAGAGAACATTAGAATGAGATTATTAATTAACTTGGACCTGCTTAAAGTACAAAGTAAGTTTAGTGGCTTTGCTTCATTTCAAAATGTCATATGCACAAGTAGTTCTAATTAGTAAAAAGAAAAACTAACATCTTATCCTTCTTGTGTCACTGGCAAAGAAGGGAAATGCAATAATGGAGTATGTTACACTATCAAATAAACCTCAGTTCATGTGCCCGCAACCCAAATTCCCAGCATTCTTCCACCCACCATTCAATAAGATTACAATTACTGGCCCAATATACCATGAACTCATAATTACATATCCATTATTTTACCTAGTCTGACTTGCATATACAGGTGCACAACCTTTTATCCGAAGATCCAAATAACGAAAACCTGCGAATAGCGACATTTTTTCGGTCCTTGAAGAAAGGGCCTTGAAAACGTTCACCGAGGGCGGCCCGCAGAGGTGACAGCGGAACCTCCGGTCGGTCCTCGAAGAAAGGGGAACTAAATCCCCATCCATAAAAGAGAAGGTGAGGGTATATTGCGCGGGAGGGTTAATAATTGACAATATGCTGCTGCCTGCCCGCTGTTAAAAAGTTCCCACGGTAGACACGATACACAGTGTATCGTGAGTCTTGCGTGGGAACTTTCTAACTCAGCGTGCAGGCAACAGTAGATTGTCGCTCCCTTCAGTTTCACCCCACCAACACCCCTCTGCTTCCCGGCCATGTGTGTGACCCCTTCCCTCCCCTCTCCAGCTCCCCGCCCATTGCACCGGCGCGGGGGCTTTGCACTGTCTTCACGTCGCGATGCTAGCAGCACAGTGCAGTCACCGGAGATGTCAGGACCAATTGGACGTCGACCACCAGGCCCACCGCAAGCACGGAGAACCCAGAGACCCACAGCCTGCAGCAGCCCAGCCCAGCCCCACTCCAACTACAGAGGAACCTGGGTTGCGGATGACGGGGCGCAGCTCGGGGCGTCGTAGGGGCCCATCGGGGAGCAGGTTCCTGTTGGTCCTGACGTCTCCGGCCACCTGCTATCCTCTGGGAACTGTACCGCCCTTGCAGGAGAGTGGGGTTGTTTGCAGTTGCAGAGGGAGGGGGCAAGGGCGGTACAGTTCCCAGTCTCAGCTCCAGTCCAGGGGGGTGGCTGGAGACGTCAGGACCAACGGGACACCGACCCCCAGGCCCACTGCAAGCACGGAGATCCCACAGACCCACAGCCAGCAGCAACTCCAGCCCAGCCCCGCTCCAACTCCAGAGGAACACGTAGGGGCAGAAGCTGATGGTGTGCAAGGTGTTCTTGGGGTGGCGCAGCTCGGGCTGTGGGCAAACTGCCACTTGTCGCCGTAGCGGCCCATCGGGGAGCGGATTCCTCTGGAGTTGGAGGGGGAGGGGGGTATTGTGCTGTTTGATCGCCCCCTGCTATCCCAGGGACAGGGAGACACAGCGGCGTTTTAGACTGGTGGACAATCACTTCCAAAGTTCTGCCGACACAGTCAGTACACCTCTCCTACACTGCATTTCATACAAACATTTATTCTGCATGAAAAAACGACATTGAAGACTCAAACTCGCGACCGAGTAACTGCCGGGATCAAGGCGCAAACTCGCGACCTTGCGGATATGAGCCGAGCACTCTACCACTGAGCCAGCCATTAAAATCTACGCTAAAAAAATTCCATTCCGAAGACCGACAAATTCTGAATTACGAAAAGTGTCTGGTCCCAAGGCTGTCGGATAAAAGGTTGTGCACCTGTAACTCCACATACATCAAGGGCAATATTGACTATTTACTGCCCTGTTAACCATCAATTGTAGAACTGTGTGGCACTATCCATGTGCTAAATGTGATATCATAATTGTGAATAATAACTCTGAAGTATTGTGCAGCAGAGAAAATAAACAAATAACATGGGCTAGTTAAAGTACAAGTAAAAGCCCAAGAAAGGTAATCCACATTTACGAAAAAGAGATGTGAAATCTTGATATTTCAATCAGCCATATTCCAGAGGTTGGGTGAAAGTGACTTTCTTCAACATCACAACAGCATCTAATGGAGCGTGACATCTAGGAGCCCTGGGAAGCACTTAGAAACATAGAAATTACGTGCAGGAGTAGGCCATTCGGCCCTTTGAGCCTGCACCGCCATTCAATACGATCATGGCTGATCGTCCAACTCAGTATCCCGTACCTGCCTTCTCTCCATACCCCCTGATGCCCTTAGCCACAAGGGCCACATCTAACTCCCTCTTAAATATAGCTTGCCACTTCTTGGCAAACTGTAACTCGGCCAACCTATTTTTGCAGCTAACCAGTGGCTTGCATCTTGCATTTCTGTATTTCTGTTCATGGTCTTCAGCGGACAGTGGTCATTGACAAATCCACACCTGAAGAGTGTTTTTGATCTGTCGGACAGGTGTTTGGGGATATTTCTTTATTATAGAGATAATTCTTCTGTCGTCAGCTGTGGGTCTTCCTTGGCCTGCCAGTAGGCTCACCAGCACTCTTTCTTCTTAATGATGTACCAAACAATTGATTTTGGTAAGCCTAAGGGTTGGCTGATGTCTCTAACAGTTTTATTCTTGTTTCTCGGTCTCATAATGGCTTCTTTGACTTTCATTGGCACAACTTTGGTCCTCATGTTGATAAACAGCAATAAACGTTTCCAAGGGTGATTGAAAGACTACAGGAAAGACAAGGTGCTGAGAGCTCTCTTATACCTGCATTAAGGAGGCAATTAAACACACCTGAGCAATTACATCACCTGTGAAGTCCCAAACATTATGGTGCCGTGAAATGGGGAGGGGGGGGACTATGTATAAACACAGCTGTAATTCCTACATGGTGAAACCAAAATGTATAAAAATAGCCTTTAATAAAATCCGACAATGTGCACTTTAACCACGTGTGATTTTTTTTTATTACAAATCTCAAATTGTGGAGTGCAGAGGCAAATAAATAAATGGTGGGTCTTTGTCCCAAACATTATGGAGGGCACAATAGATGTCGGGGAATGCCCAACTACAACAAGAGTGTCTAACCACCTTATTGTTGACATTCAATTGTATTAGCCACATTTTCTGGGTATGCTATCAACATGCCTTTTCTAAGTACATTTTGGCATGCCCTCTTAAATGGAGCGTCTTTCCATCTTCATCTTCCCGCAAGTTTCCCCAAAAAAACAAAGATGCTGAATAAATTCAAGATGCTGTGGTAGTCATTTTTTTAAATAAAGTTAATCATATTGTGCAGTTATCTGATGAATACAAAAAGGCTGCCTGTTAATAAAACAATTCACTGGCAACTTGTGGTTAACTGCAGTCAAGTGCAAGTAGTGATTAGCAGTTTGGAAATTCTCAGAAACATCAGGAGACTTTCTACCTGTAAATTCTCCATAACTGTTATTTCATTGTAACTTAGGTCCAGAAATTCCACTTTAGGTATTAGTCTCTGTAAAATAAAATATTAAACTATAAACTATGCAACAGCAAATCAAAAACTAATAGGTTCTATACATTTTATAGTAAAGTTTGCTGTATATTATTGTGATGCATGTGAACTCCGGTATAACCACTTAGGAATGGTTGAAAAGGATAAAGAACAAATGAAACCAGTTTTACGCTGGGAAACGTCAACAGAATTAATATATCAGAGAATAGTCAACCTGATATTAGAACAGCAACAACAATCTTGGAACAAGCCCTATACTTAATTGCAAAATGTTTTACCCATGTTAAAATTCAATGCAAGCAACACACTGATCACTAATTGGAATTATTCTTAACAGATAAAGGGGCTATAATCTGGACTTCCTTTTAACAGTATTAGGATAGATGAGGCGAGGAAGAGAAACAAAAAAGGATTGCTATTTACTTACTATTCCACAACATGATGTGAAATGTAGTTCATAGATGCTCTTTCCATTATACAATGGGATCATTATTATTTTTTCATATATTTATATTTCCTTGAACTAAGTAGATGTTATGAACTTTCAAATCTCCTTTAGAAGGCCCAATGCAACCTTGCTGTCACCTCCTACCATTCAAATTCAAGTGAGTTTATTGTCATGTGTCCCTGTATAGGACAATTAAATTCTTGCTTTGCTTAAGCACACAGAAAATAGTAGGCATTTACTACAAAACAGATACATGTGTCCATATACCATGATATAAATATATACACAAATGAATAAATAAACTGGTAAAGTGCAAATAACAGAAAGTGGTTATTAATAATCAGAGTTTTGTCCGAGCCAGGTTTAATATCCTGATGGCTGTGGGGAAGTAGCTATTCCTGAACCTGGTTGTTGCAGTCTTCAGGTTCCTGTACCTTCTACCTGAAGGTAGCAGGGAGATGAGTGTGTGGCCAGGATGGTGTGGGTCTTTGATGATACTGCCAGCCTTTGAGGCAGCGACTGCGATAAATCCCCTCGATGGAAGGAAGGTCAGAGCCGACCATGCTCTACTGTTCACCCATATCTCAGTCTAACCCTTTGCTGTATCTTACAATTTTGCATTTTAAGTTAGTTTACACTTCTACCCTGGCATACCTTATCAAGCCAAGCCTATCTTAGTCTGCTACCCGCTAAATATACACGTGCATTCTGGCCAGTTATTGACAACTAAACCAGTACTTTCCATGTGGTTACCCTGGATGATGATACAAAGAGATATCTGTCAGCAGCCCAGAACTACTTAATGTAATGGGCAAGGGTTTTATAAATTGACCTCCAATTCCCACGGGTTTACAGTAGGATCTGTTGAACGAATGGAATAATGGAAATGTCATATCGTTGAAGTAAGCTTTGCAACTTAAGGTCATAAGGAATAGGAGTAGAATTAGGCCATTCGGCCCTTCAATTCTACTCCATCATTCAATCATGGCTGATCTATCTCTCCCTCCATCCCCATTTTCCTGCCTTCGCCCCATAACCTATCACACCTGTACTAATCAAGAATTTATCTCTGCCTTAAAAATATCTGCCGACTTGGCCTCCACAGCCTTCTATGGCAAAGAATTCCAGATTCACAACCCTCTGACTAAAGAAATGTCTCCTTATCTCCTTCCTAAAGGAATGTCCTTTAATTCTGAGGCTATGACCTCTGGTCCTAGACTCTCCCACCAGAAACATCCTCTCCACATCTACTCTATCCAAGCCTTTCACTATGCTGTATGTTTCAATGAGGTCCCCCTCATTCAACTAAACTCCAACAGGTACAGGCCCAGTGCCGACAAACAGTCATCATAGGTTAATCTATTCATTCCTGGGATCATTCTTGTAAACCTCCTCTGGAATCTCTCCAGAGCCAGCATATCCTTCCTCAGATATGGTGCCCAAAATGGCTCACAATATTCCAAATGCGGCCTGACCAGCGCCTTATAGAGCCTCAACATTACATCCCTGTTTTTGTATAAAAGGGCTTTCTCACGGTGCGACCTGACCCAAGACTTAACAAGAGTTTAACATCGTGGGAACCTCCTGCGATAACAGTACGGCATTCGTGGACCACCGAGGACCTCCGTGGCGCTAACGGCAGGTAGTCGTGGAACTTTGTAAGGTCGGGAGAAAATTCAAACATTTTTGAATTTCTCCAAGAGTGACTTGAGCACTTTTTGGTGAGCGTTGCAACATTGTATGAACGCAGATGCCAGTGCGATATCCGTGCGATATCCGTAATGACTCTTGCGGGTACCGTGGGAACTCCTGCGAACGGTAAACCCGGAAGCTTGACAGAGGGGACATAAGGCGAGTAAAAAAGGTGGTCTCAATATCGCCAATGGACCATATGTCCATCGAGGACGTTCCACCTAATTGTCATTGTTTGAGAATCTTTTTCACAGTAAGACTTGCAGAGATGCCTCTCAGAAAAGCGCAAAGAAAGGGGTCAAAGAAAGTCAGAAAGTTTTTAGCCATGCAGGTAAATGAGGAGGAGACTCAGCAAGAGAGACAGGTGGAGAGGCAAGAGGAGATGCCAGAGATACCACTGCCTGTGGGCTCCTTGGAGCAGGGAGAGGGTGATCAATGTGGATTTGAGATTGCCTCCCCAGTAGCTGTTGCCTCCCCAATAGCCTCAGCAGACGATAACATAAAGGGAAGATGGCAGAAGGTAAGGCCATATAACTTCAACAGGGAACAAGAGGGGGAACTGGTGGAGTGGTACCAATGCAATGAGATTCTCTATGACAAATCCAGAGAGGATTATAGAAATAGGGAGAGAAAGCGCAACCTGCTGGAGACGAAGGCAGTGAAAATTGCCTGCCCTCATGCATAATTTATTTTATGGCTCTTAAGAGACATGATTCCTACTTCAAACAAAGAGTTTGCCACTACTTTTACATTGCAGCTGCAGGGAACAGACAGACTTATAAGATAAATTAAAGGTAACTGCAAAAACAGCACTTTTACATCTGGAGCATTGTATGTTTTTAAATCATGGATAACATTAAATTGTTCTCCTGTACATAAACTAATATATTGTTATAGATACTCACATGAGCACCCGGGATACTCCGCAGCCTTCGTCTCCAGCAGGTTGCGCTTTCTCTCCCTATTTCTATAATCCTCTCTGGATTTATACTGTCAGCCACGGTAATAATCCAAAGATTATTACCTTTTTCGCTTTTTTTGCTTTTCAATTTGGTACCTAGCTGTTCAAATTCCGTTAGCAGAACCTCTTTCCTGGTTCTAACTACGTCATTGGCACCCACATGGACCGCGATGACTGGATCTTTCCCCTCCCACTCCAAGTTCCTCTGCAACTTTTCCATTATAACATTACAAATATTCTAGCGTCAATGGATATATAAACAAGATATGTGGGTTTGATTTTGGAAGACTAGCCTTCAGAAAGTCCAAATTAGTGAATGCAGCCAAATAGCCTGTTCGAGTAAAGTTGTCATATTAGGGAAAATCTAAAGCTTGCACACACCATATTCCTCTCATCAAAACTGAAAATTTGAAATCTAGTCTTCAAACAATTCTATTTGTAATAATTCATGGTTAAAAGTGACGCATAGACTATCAGCATAGCGACACTGCTTGCCTATTAATGTGCAAAATGCTGGAGAGGGATTATTCAAAACTCCAGATTGCTATTTTGAATGAAAAATGAAAATGAAAGGTAGATTACAGAAAATGCATTTAGTTGAAAGATAAAGGCAATTGAAAAACAAGAATAATGGTTTTTTCGTGGACTGGATGTATACACATCTTTCCTTACCACAGATTCATCAATGTTAGATACTTGATTATGACTCATGTCAAGTGTAGTCAGTATATTCCATCTTGGGATAATAGCAGCAACTGGATGCTCAGATGCCATCCCTTCTACCTCCCAATGTTCAAATTCAGAAGCTTCTGGCACAAGAATATCCTAGTTAAAACAAAGCAAGCTCATCAAGGCAATGTTTCAAAGGAAGTCGAGCACCATCACAAGCAATAAAGCATTCACAATACTAAATACATCTGTTAAAAACAAAGCTGTGTTTATCATGTTAAAAAAAAATTGTGAACACAGATTTTCTAAAAGGTCTCACCACAACTCCAAAGTTGCAACCTAACCCATGCTCAATGTCCAATCAGGAACGATGTTTGAAATGGGGATGAGGTGGCGTGTTATTGGAGAAACTCTGAGATAGGTGACTTTCCTCCCCTTCCTACTGCCCCCAAGCAAAATTTTCTGAATTGGGAAAGATTAGGTATTGAGAAACAATGTCAATTTAGCTTAAGGTACCATCTTAATAAAGGAAAGCATGGTTAGAACATCGTGAGGAAAATCAACAAGGTGGCAATTTCTGAATTAATTTCTCATTTTCAATGAAAGAAGAGGTGCTGGCAATCTAGTTATCCATCTCTTTTGACCGCCATTAGCTGAATTTGAATAAACAAATAGTCCATGTCTCAAGCTCTACTGAAATCATATTCAGCTTTCCTTCAAGACCGCTGTATTTTTTGAGACAAATCTGGAAATTCTGCAAATCCTCAGCCAATTTCTCCCATGAATTCACTTGCAGATTACCCAAGGAGCAAGTGAAATGCCATACTTCTTCTTGGACAATCCCTCGTGATCCAAGATGAATTGCTTCCACTCTAGTTCTGTATTTTCCCGTGTGGCCAATATGAAGCCATTGGAATGCCAGAGGTGGCGGTGGAACGTGCTTGACAGGCTGGTAGGTGGGTGGCTTGGGAGCTAGTGTTCTCCTTTATTTGTGCATATACAGTGCATTCAGAAAATATTCAGACCCCTTCATTTTTTCCACATTTTAAGTTACAGCCTTATTTTAAAATGGATTAAATTAATTTTTTTTAATCATCGATCTACACACAATACCCCAGAATGAAGAAGCGAAAACAGATGTTTAGATATTTTTGTAAAGGAATTGAAAATAAATAACTGAAATATCACATTTACGTAAGTATTCAGACCCTTTGCTATGACGCTCAAATTTGAGCTTAGATTCATCCCGTTTCCATTGATTATCCTTGAGATGTTTCTACAACTTGATTGGAGTCCACCATAGGTAAATTAAATTGATTGGACATGATTTGGAAAGGCACAACCTGTCCATATAAGGTCCCACAGTTGACAGTGCATGTCAGAGCAAAAACCAAGCCATGAAGACGAAGGAATTCTCGTAGACCTCCGGGACAGGATTGTGTCGAGACACAGATCTGGGGAAGGGTATAAAACAATTTCTGCAGCATTGCAGGTCCCGAAGACCACAGTGGCCTCCATCATTCTTAAATGGAAGAACTTTGGAACCACCAGGACTCTTCAAAGAGCTGGCCGCCCGGCCAAACTGAGCAAACAAGGGAGAAGGGCCTTGGTCAGGGTGGTGACCAAGAACCCGATGGTCACTTTGACCGAGCTCCAGAGTTCCTCTGTGGAGATGGGAGAAACTTCCAGAAGGACAACTATATCTGTAGCACTCCACCAATTAGGCCTTTATGGTAGAGTGGCCAGCCGGAAGCCACCCCTCAGTAAAAGGTACATGACAGCCCGCTTGGAGTTTGCCAAAAGGCATGAGAAACAAGATTCTCTGGTCTGATGAAACCAAGATTGAACTCTTTAGCCTGAATGCCAAGTGTCACATCTGGAGGAAACCTGTTCATCACCTGGCCAATACCATACCTACGGTGAAGCATGGTGGTGGCAGCATCATGCTGTGGGAATGCTTTTCAGCGGCAGGAACTGGGAGACTAGTCAGGATTGAGAGAAAGATGAATGGAGCAAAGTACGGAGAGATCCTTGATGAAAACCTGGTCCAGAGCATTCAGGACCTCAGACTGGGGGGGGGAGGTTCACCTTCCAACAGGACAACGACCCTAAGCACACAGCCAAGACCACGCAGTAGTGGCTTCGTGACAAGTCTGTGAATGTCCTTGAGTGGCTCAGGTAGAGCCCGGACTTGAACCAGATCGAACATCTCTGGAGGGACCTGAAAATAGCTGTGCATCGACGCTCCCCATACAACCTGACAGAGCTTGAGGATCTGCAGAGAAGAATAGAAGAAATTACCCAAATAGAGGTGTGCCAAGCTTGTAGCGTCATACCCAAGAAGACTTAAGGCTGTAATCGCTGTCAAAGGTGCCTCAACAAAGTACTGAGTAAAGGGTCTGAATAATTATGTAAATGTGATATTTCAGTTATTTCTTTTTAATTACTTTGCAAAAATGTCTAAACACCCGTTTTCGCTTTTTTTATTATGGGGTATTGTGTGTGGATTGATGATAACAAAAAACTAATTTAATCAATTTTAGAATAAGGCTGTAACGTAACAAAATGTGGAAAAAGTGAAGGGGTCTGAATAATTTCTGAATGCACTGTATTGGGCTTTGTGGTATCAACATACTATTCTCAATGCCATCTTCCCTCATTCTAAGTGGTCATGGGCCAAGGACTCCCACAAATTGACACGGATGTTAAATACTTTCCAAAGCTTTTAGAATATCCTTTTCCTTTAACCATCTTATAATCTCTTGTTGTGATAGAGCCAAAAATATTTTAGTTTGGGAAATTTAACATTGAGCAGGCTTCTTGCCCATCAGACATCAATAGGGTAATTTCACTAGCAACATTGGTTCATTTATCCTACCAGTGGATTTGAAGGATTTTGTTGAAGCAGCATTCAATACAATACAATACAATTTATTTGTCACTTGAACCTCATAGAGGCTCAAGTGAAATGTTGTTTCTGCAGTCATACATACAAGAAAAGAAAGACCCAAGACACAACACAATTTACACAGACATCCAACACAGCGCATCTCCACCTCGCTGTGATGGAAGGCAAAAAAAACGTATCTCTCCCCTGCACTTCCCTCTCCCCCCGATGTCAGAGTCAAAGTCAGAGCCAAAGTCCCCGGCGGGCGATAACAATTGTCCCGCGGCCATTAACGCCGCGTCGGGTGATGCAAGGCCGCGCTCCGGGTCTTGTCGTTGGAGTCCCGGGCGGGCGCTGGCAAAGTCCCGCAGCCGTTGAAGCCATGCCGGGCGATGATGTAAGGCCCCGCTCCAGGTCCAGATGATGTAAGGCCCCGCTCCTCGACCCCGCTACTCGGGCGGGAGAAGTCGCCGTTGCGGAAGCCCCGAAAAGCGGTCTCCCAGCAGGGACCTGCGGGCTCCCGGTATCACTGTCCACCAGACCTGCGGTAAGCCTCAGAATCTCCGAGGGTCGGGTCGCAGCAGCGCGCCACCACCGCTCCTCCCGCTCCGGACTCGGCCAGCTCCGTGATGGTGAGTATGTCCGCAGCTCCGTGACTGGAGCCCCAGGACGCTCCTGCTGGAGGCCGCTCCACGGTGCAGCCCCAACGACAACGGAGCCCCGACAGGGAAAGGTCGGGTTCTCCGTGCAGGGGAAAAATTTTAAAAGTCCCCCCCCCCCCACACACACACACACATACCCCATCAAAAAAATAAAAACTACATTAAAACGGGACAAAAAATAACAAAAAGACAGACGGACTGCAGAGGCCGCTGCGACGTGAGTCGCGCCGCCCACCGGATAGTCTTTCTACCATGCCGTCTAACAGTGGTTACTTTGAATAAAGGTCCACAATGATTTTACCCAACTATAAGTAGTTCCTTTCACAGAAACATACAGAAGGGCAAGAATCAACTTCTACCTGGCAGAACATGACTAGATTTAAGATCAAACTATTTTGCTCAGACAGCCATAGGATCTGTTGGTACATTAAAGGAGGTGAATTTCATAAACATTGCCTTTGATACAAGAATGATCTAAAAAATTGTGAATTGCTTCATATTTTTTCAAGATCATTATAGAAACATAGAAAATAGGTGCAGGAGTAGGCCATTCGGCCCTTCGAGCATGCACCGCCATTCAATATGATCATAGCTGATCATCCAACTCAGTATCCTGTACCTGCCTTCTCCCCATACCCCCTGATCCCTTTAGCCACAAGGGCCACATCTAACTTCCTCTTAAATATAGCCAATGAACTGGCCTCAACTACATTCTGTAGCAGAGAGTTCCAGAGATTCACCACTCTCTGTGTGAAAAATGTTTTTCTCATCTCGGTCCTAAAAGATTCCCCCTTTATCCTTAAACTGTGACCCCTTGTTCTGGAACTCCCCAACATCGGGAACAATCTCCCTGCATCTAGCCTGTCCAACCTCTTAAGAATTTTGTACGTTTCTATAAGATCCCCACCTCAATCATCTAAATTCTAGCGAGTACAAGCCGAGTGTATCCAGTCTTTCTTCATATGAAAGTCCTGACATCCCAGGAATCAGTCTGGTGAACCTTCTCTGTACTCCCTCTATGGCAAGAATGTCCTTCTTCAGATTAGGAGACCAAAACTGTACGCAATACTCCAAGTGTGGTCCTACCAAGACCCTGTACAACTGCAGAAGAACCTCACTGCACCTATACTCAAATCCTTTTGCTATGAATGCTAACATACCATTCACTTTCTTCACTGCCTGCTGCACCTGCATGCCTACTTTCAGTGACTGGTGTACCATGACACCCAGGTCTCGTTGCATCTCCCCTTTTCCTAATCGGCCACCATTCGGATAATAGTCTACTTTCCTGTTTTTGCCACCAAAATGGATAACCTCACATTTAACCACATTATACTGCATCTGCCATGCATTTGCCCACTCACCCAGCCTATCCAAGTCACCTTGCAGCCTCCTAGCATCCACCTCACAGCTAACACTGTCCCCCAGCTTCGTGTCATCCACAAACTTGGAGATGTTGCATTCAATTGCCTCGTCCAAATCATTAATATATATTGTAAATAGCTGGGGTCCCAGCACTGAGCCTTGCGATAGGTACCTCACTAGTCACTGCCTGCCATTCTGAAAAGGACCCGTTTACTCCTACTCTTTGCTTCCTGTCTGCCAGCCAGTTCTCTATCCACATCAATACTGAACCCCAATACCATGTGCTTTAAGTGTGTATACTAATCTCTTATGTGATAGATCTTTATTCAAAGTGGCCACTGTTAGACAATAAGGAACAGGTTCGTGGGCAAGCAGAGTCTATTGGTGATGATCACAGTGTGCATACTATTGCCTAACAAACACAAGATGGAAGTGAATCTGTATGGACCGTCACATTTGATAAGAACAATTTGATACGGGATTTTGAGAGATCAGAAAAAGTAATTTAATAGTTAATCCTGTATATTTGGCATTATCACACGATGAAGATCATTCACTGTACTACTGAATACAACAATCCACAAAAGTGATTCAAGGAGCACCTCTTGACTACTAGGTTGCTCGTATCCTTGGTGAACAGCATGGAGGCTTCCATTTAATTAATGCAAAGCAGATTTGCTTTCAGTCTTGAAGATGTCCATGGTTACATCACCCGAGATCCCATTGTTGGGGAATGAGCTTTTGAATTTGTGACGAAAAGGTTACAAAACATTGCAGAGATTGACTTCAGCAGCTATACTGTCGATTCCTAAGATATTCCTATTTTTAAGTTATTATGTCTTTTGATATTTTAAATCAGGGGTGGCAGCGAGGCTGGACCGAAGTGTTTGGTGGAGAGGAACCGCATCAAGGACAGAATTGGGGACAACTTTTGGAAAAATTCCTTCAAGTAAGCAGTGACTGCCTCTGTTCTGATATTTTCAGCTTTTCTTTGGCTCTCAATGGAGTATGCCTGGATACAGTGGCCACGGCCAAGTTGATGAATCCCATGCTTGTCGTGATTATTTGGAAGTTACTTGACCTCTGGCACTCTACCCATCATCTGTTCCTCAAGTTAAAGGGTTTTCATTAGATATCAACGTTCAAATGTCTATAAAGCCAGGCACCTCAGTCCATCCCGAGGCATGGTTGAACTCTCAATGTAGAATTGCTTGGTCAATTAATTCTTGAATTTCCTGATCATTCCCATCAAAGTCCTGGCTTTACTGGTCGAGAAGCAAAGGGTTATCTTCAAATATGATGCAATGCACTACAGTTCTGACACGGTGAACACCTGGGAGCTCCTGAATGCAGAATTGTCAAATTGTGTAAAGAACAGATCAAGAAGAGATAGATAGACATAAAATGCTGGAGTAACTCAGCGGGACAGGCAGCATCTCTGGAGAGAATGAATGGGTGACGTTTCGGGTCAAGACCTTTCTTCAGACAGGGCTAGAAGGTCTGAGCTATAGGGAGAGATTGAGTAGGCTGGGACTCTAGTCCTTGGAGCGCAGGAAAATGAGGGGTGGTCTTATAGAACTCAACAGCGATAAGACAGAATTCCTCCTCATAGGCTCCAAAGCCACACTCAGCAAAATCAATAACCCCACTCTCCCCATCGACGGCACCACTGTCTCCCCATCTCCCCAGGCCCGCAACCTTGGCGTGATCTTTGATTCCACCCTCTCCCTTGAGCCTCACATCCGCCATGTCATTAAAACCTCCTTCTTTCATCTCCGCAACATCGCCAAACTCAGACCCTCTCTCACACCTTCCGCTGCTGAAAGACTCATCCATGCCTTCATCTCCTCCCGAATGGACTACTGCAACTCACTTCTCCTTGGCATCAGCTCCACCTACATCAACCGACTCCAACTGGTCCAGAACGCAGCCGCCCGACTCATTACCCACACCAAACCCTGGCATCACATCACTCCAGTCCTCAAACAACTTCACTGGCTTCCCTTCTCCCACCGGATCAACTACAAAATCCTGATCCTCACCTACAAAGCCCACCACCATCTGGCCCCCCCATATCTCACTGATCTCCTCTCCTCCTACCAACCCTCACGGTCCCTCAGATCCACATCAGCCGGTCTCCTCTCCATCCACAAGTCCAACCTCCGCAGTTTTGGGGACAGAGCCTTCTCCAGGGCAGCTCCCAGGCTCTGGAACTCCCTCTCCCAATTCTGTGTCCCTCACCATCTTCCAGTCCCGCCTCAAGACCCATCTCTTCACCTCTGCCTATCCTTAGCCCCACGTCCCCCTCCCTTTTTCATCTGTGCATTAATTGCCTCATATTGTGTTTTGTATTGAATTCTGTCTTTACTTTCTGTACTAGTCATGTCTTTACTATTTATTTCATTCCCCTTACATGTTTTTCCTCTGCCTGCTAAATTTTTGTAAGGTGTCCTTGAGACTCTTGAAAGGCGCCCATAAATAAAATTTATTATTATTATAGAATCTACTTTCAATAAGTGATATTTTTGTGGGATCCTCAACACCGTCAGTTTTGAAGTTGAAGCATTTTGGAGCCAGGCTGATGGAAATATCAGTGATTAGTTCATGGTTAGTGAAACTGCCAGTTTTCACTTGAAGTGGACATTGGCAGTCTCTCATTGTACGAGAACAGTTTATCAGGAGCTAGTGCCAGGATTGGGCTTGTGGTCATTTCTCCAGAAAGAAAGGCTGATTATGACAAGACAATGCTCCAAGCATTTTATCTGAACGACATTTGAGTTAACTTTCCTTCCTCCTTCCTTGCCAATTTACACCTTGCTGGAGGATTGCAGTTTTTCTGAGTCTGGTGCTGCAGTTGCTCAGGAGGTTCAGTTTGTCTCTCTGTGATGCAGGCTGAAGTTTTCCTCGAGCACATTGGTAACGTCCAAGGTTGGGATGTATGCACTGATGACCACAGTCTGCTGGTTCCAATTTTGAAAGAGTGCAAGGATTATGAGGTGCTTACTTATCCCACAGAAATTGTTGTATAACCAGATCAGCCAAGTGTTGATGGAAAACCAACCCCAACACAATGGCATTCTTTTACCGCACATATGTGCATGTACGTGTGTGTCTGTGCATCTGTGTCAATATAACATACATCGTTCTGCAAAGATATTGTTTCTAATATTTGCTAGACTGCTAAATATACAGGCAATCATGTTAGTACCAAAAAGTACATTTAAAATTCATGGCTATCAATTACCACATATTAACCCACATTATCCAGACTAAAACTATTTTTTAAACAGGATATATTTTTAATACAAGATTTCAGCAATTCCACCCATTTGGTGCTAATTTTCATCATTTCAGAAAGCTAACACCCAAATTATAATAATGTTATCAACAATGTACCGAATTCAACCCTGCTGCAAAATCCAAGGTGTCAAAAATACCAACAATAGTCATGGACCATCTCAATATAACAATGTACCTTTCAAAATAAATTGGAAACATGACAAATATATTGAAATGTTACCTTCATTGAAGCAGTTGAAAAAGCCACAGTCATTGTAGCCAATGTGTTCTTCAGGGAAGGAAGCCCAATAATTTGTTCAGCTTCACAATTACTTATCTAGAAGACAACAATGTAAACAAAAATCTAAATTTACCACCAGATGTCAAACACATAATGGAAATTAGATTAAATATTAAAAATATTGTTTATTCATGCCGTATTTATTTTTCATAAACTGGACTGTGAAGAAAGATTGACAACCATAACAGTGTCAAGCTTGATATTTAGTCAAATCGCACTAGGAATCCATTTGGTAGAAACTTTGTTTGTGAATGTACATTAAAACTGTGTCATACAATAATTAAGTGGAAGAATATAAATTAAATTGCCTCAACCATCAAATCTATTCAAAACTGAAGAGATATGAAAGAGAATTCAGAAGCAATTGGAATTTTTTTAATATAAGTGGAGTCTGGCTACTTCACAAATAAAATCGTCGAGGGATCATCACATAAAATTAATGAAGCACATTGCTCCAAAATATCAGTGCAACAGTTAATATTTGCTTTTAATTTGGTAAATTGGCAAAAATTCTGCTACCAACACAAGCACATCAAAATTACTAACCTCAATCTGATGAACAGACTTGAAAATTGATAAATCGAAATTAAGGAGATGTTCCTGAATATTGCTGTTACCCACAGATCCTCTGGTGCCTGTGATCTGTTAAAAATACAGACTTTTAGATGAATAGTAATCAACATGTTAATACTCGAGTCTTTAATATTTTTCTGAAGTGAGCATTGGTTATTCAGCATGAGCATGATAAATTAAAGTGTAACAAAGCAGACCCTTTCCGAGAGATTCGGTTTCAAGTTCAGGCAAGGAGACATTTGGGAAAAGGCATCAACCAGCATTAAAGACAGATAGCAGAACTAGGGAGGAGGAGGAAATACAAAATGGACTAATGCGGTCCTCTAAACTGCCTAGTCAAATGATGAGCTCCCCCCCCCCCCCCCCCCCCCCCCCCCCCCCCCCCCCCCCCCCCCAGATCTGTTATTCTATTCTATTCTT
Source organism: Leucoraja erinaceus (assembly GCF_028641065.1). Classification (NCBI taxonomy): domain Eukaryota; kingdom Metazoa; phylum Chordata; class Chondrichthyes; order Rajiformes; family Rajidae; genus Leucoraja; species Leucoraja erinaceus. Next base: position 43,986,488 of record NC_073392.1, on the reverse strand, counting down.
CCACATAGATGATTTTGAAGTAAATATTGAAGTAAATGTGAACACATGTTGCACCTGAGCAATCTTTAGAACCAGCAGATGAAAATTGCAATTGTCCCATAAAGTAATAAATCAAAAATGTGTCCGTTATAGGCTTTCAGAAGAATAGAAATGTTACCTTCAAATATTTAAGTCTACAAGCAAAGTCCAGGACGTGGCCAAGATCAGTCTTTGCATCTCCACTGGCACAGGTGGGACTGGCCAGTCTCAGTTGCTGAGTGATTGCATACAACTGCAGTGGTCTCAGACAGAATGCTTCGCCCGCTAAGAGCAACTGTTCACCTATTTTTAAAGAATACATTTAAAGAAGTTGGAAAATTTTAATGATGTATAGATAAATGCACTTGGCAAAATATGTGCTAGATTACATGCATTTGGCCAAGACGTTAACTTTTGCCTCATGGCTAACCAACAAAACTCTTCAAGACCTTTCTCCCTCTTTTTCAGCCAACTGTGCCAGATACAAACAACCATCTCCAGAACAGAATGCCAAATTAGAATATCAGATAATAAACTAACTCATCGTCCTACCTTTTTAAAGATATCTGGCAATTACAGTAAAGTGGAACTGAAACCTAGATGACTAGTTAGACTATACTTAAATGCTACAGAAAATATTTGGTAATTACATCAATGTAGAAGCTCCCGATAGATTTTTCATCCCACATCCCCTAAAAGAAAATAGATAGCACATAAATTGTTTTCTAGAATTTCAAAAATTACAATGTACAGCTACAGAAGAAATCTTTTCATCTAATCTATAAATTTCTTGACTTCAGTAAACATGTTGTTCCATAGATTAAGTGGATTATTGCAATTTAGGGTATACCACGGATGATACTTTAGATTGTCTTGATAAATGTCAGGAATTAATTTAAAGAACTAAATTTCAAGACATAAAAAATTGAAAACTATACCTTTGTTAAACAGTTGCTCAGCAAGGGCAGCCGTAATGCCATTTATCTCCTTTAAAATAAATAATTGTTGTTAGTGTAAAAAAAAAAGGATTTGCAATTAACATGAGATTACTTTTTTCCAAATGTCAGTCATTTTCTTTTGAAAGAAGGTTCATTCTTTTTCTGGACTCTTCAAGTTGGGGATGGGTTTAGGCATAATTGACTATAAAAATCGACATGTAAATTGAGTATTAAACACCAAGTGGCTGTGTCTTTGTTATTGTAGTTTAAGATTACCATAACAACGTAAAAGAGCAGCTGATTGACTGCTTCCTGCCCCTAAAAAATAATCCTCTCGACCTTCTTCAAAAAATGTTTTATTCATAGTTCAATCTGACGACTGATATTTGTGTCACAAGATGAAAATTAATAATATGTGCCTTGGAAATATGGTGCTCTTCATGAAGAACTAACTAACAGTGGTCCAGGAAGCAAAATCTGCAACTTATGACCACTCAGGTGACAGAATGAGCAAAACTCTGGAACAAGGATCCTTTAACCCAATGTTCCCAATTGGGATGGTGAAATAATAAGTACAATTATTATGTTTAAGTAACCTTCTCATTTGTTTATATGCCAAGTATTGTTCTCAACCTAGAACAACTAGAATAAATGTTGCAGCTTTATAAAACTCTGATTAGGCCGCATTTATAGTGGCATGTGCAGTTGTGCTTGCCCTATAGCTGGATGGATGTGGAGGCTTTAGAGTGGGTGCAGCAGACATGCTGCTGGAATTAGAGGGTATTAGCAATCAAAAGAGGCTAGACATACTTGGATTGTTTTCTCTAATGCGTCACAGGTCAGGGTCATCGTTAGAGATGTCCATAAGTCAAAAAGTGCATCTGTTCATACATCTATAATACCCGTGCAGTGCTTGTAAAGGATCACAAACACTGCTCTAAATATAGGCTTCTCAATATGACTGGCCTTGGTGTGGGAAACTTGCAATGTGTCTGATCGAGCATTCACATTTAGGAAACTGCTACCTGCAGGAACAAATGTGTGCAACTCCATAATGTTCGGGACAAAGACCCATCATTTATTTATTTGCCTCTGTGCTCCACAATTTGAGATTTGTAATAGAAAAATATGTGGATAAAGTGCACATTTTCATATTTTAATAAAGGCCATCTTTATACATTTTGGTTTCATACATAGTCCCCCCCATTTCAAGGCACCATAATGTTTGGCACAGCATTGTCATGTAAATGAAAGTAGTCGTGTTTAGTATTTTGTTGCATATTCTTTGCATGCAATGACTGCTTCAAGTCTACAATTCACCAGTTGCTGGGTGTCTTCTCTGGTGATGCCCTGCCAGGCCTGTATTGCAGCCTCTTTAGCTTCTGCTTGTTTTGGGGGCTAGTCCCCTTCAGTTTTCTATTCAGCACATAAAAGGCATGCTCAATTGGTTCAGATCAGGTGATTAGAAACATAGAAACAAGGCGCAGGAGGAGACCATTCGGCCCTTCGAGTCAGCACCGCCATTCATTGTGATCATGGCTGATCGTCCCCTATCAATAACCCGTGCCTGCCTTCTCCCCATATCCCTTGACTCCACTAGCCCCTAGAGCTCTATATAACTCTTTCTTAAATCCATCCAGTGATTTGACCTCCACTGCCCTCTGTGGCAGGGAATTCCATAAATTCACAACTCTCTGGGTGAAATGTGGTTGCTTTTTTAAGTACTTCTTGGCAAACTGTAACCCGGCCATCCTATTTTTGCAGCTAACCAGTGATTTGCATCTTGCATTGTAGCCTCTGTATTTCTGTTCATGAAGTCTTCTGCGGACAGTGGCCATTGACAAATCCACACCTGACTCCTGAAGAGTGTTTCTGATCTGGCGGACACGTATTTGGGGGGTTTTCTTTATTTATGGAGAGAATATTCTGTCATCAGCTGTGGAGGTCTTCCTTGGCCTGCCATTAGTAAGCTCACCACTGCTTTCTTTCTTCTTAATGATGTCCCAATCAGTTGATTTTCATAAGCCTAAGGTTTGGCTAAGATGTCTCAAACAGTTTTATTCTTGTTTCTAAGTCTTCTTTGACTTTCATTGGCACAACTTTGGTCCTCATGTTGATCATCAGCAATAAAAGTTTCCAAATGTGATGGAAAGACTGGTGGAAAGACTAGGTGCTGAGAGCTCTCTTATACCTTCATTAAGGAGGCAATTAAACACACCTGAGCAATTACAAACACCTGTGAAGCCATGTGTCCCAAACATTGAATCTGAATCTGAATCTGAATTATGGCGCCCTGAAATGGGGGGACTATGTATAAACTCAGCTGTAATTTCTACATGGCGAAACCAAAATGTGTAAAGATAACCTTTAATAAAATCTGACAATGTGCACTTTAACCACATTTGATTTTTTTTTCTATTACAAATCTCAAATTGTGAAGTACAGACACAAATAATTAAAGTAGGTATGTTACAAAACCTACCTGAATCGTGGCTGAGCATCTGCCCCACCCCTTGTGCGCGATTTTGGCGCTGTTTAGAGGGGGCGGGTTTAAAACGCGATTTTTACTAGGCTGTTCCAATCGAAAATGTTCAGCCTAGTAAATCATTAACGGAAAATCGCTGAAAGACCCCGTCGCAAAAGGTATTATTAGTTTTTATGGCCTTGTATAATATTTATAGTAGTTTAAAAATCACTCTCTCACTCCGCAACCTCTCGCAGCCCCAGGGTTTTATAAAGCAAACAATTAAAGGTATGTACCTTATTTTTACATTAAATGGGGCTTGTATATAACCCTGTATATAAAGTTTTCTATAGCGAGTAGTTCATTTTGGGCTCTTTATATCCCGCAGTATTTTTCTGGGCACTTGAGGGCACAAATCCAGCGCAATGTGAACGTTCTAAACCAGCGCGTTCACAGGAACCCACTAGAAAGCCGATTTAAATTGACTTTATTTTACAGCAAATGAACACTAAATTCCTTCCATTTGGCCTATAAATTGATGTAAATGAGATTTAAAAATCATGTTTTATTGTGAATTATTTGTGAATATTATTTGGACACTTGGGCTATTTAAAAATGTTAATCATTTATTAAGAAATGGATAGATGTTTACATCTAGTAATTGAAGTTTGAAATTAGCTACAATTGGGTAACTAACTAATTATATGCTTTAATTTCAGGTCATCCAAGTAAGATTATTTTATATTTGTTTCAGAATGCTTCAATCTACGATAACTGAAAATTTCATTCAGTTCTCTTAATTTTTAAGAAGGTTATGGGCTTTTGACTGTCCACGATCACAGCTTTTTTGTTATGTCCATAGAAAATCAATAGGGAACAAGATGCTAATTTCCGAGTATGAAAATGGCCATAACTTTTTTATTACTTGAGATATGAAAGTGAATTATGTGTCAAATTAAACTTATTGTTATGCTTTATCTGATGGGATAAATTGCAGACTTGATTTTTTAAATCTCAAAATTTTGTAACATTGCTAATTAAAGGATGGGTCTTTGTCCCAAACATAATGGAGGGCACTGTATGTCAAACGTTTGAATTGATAGGAACTCAATTGTATGTTCGAGATGTCCACAAGTTGGGAGTTTGTAACCCAGGAATGATCAATACTTTTTGCAAAAACAAAATACTAAAACGATTTCTGACACTTGGGAAACCTGTACTGTTTTTTTTAAATGGAAGGCAAAGAGCTTTATCCCCCAAAACGTGAATGAAAAAAATCATGCAACATGCCAAGTTACTGTTATTCCAAATAGTGGATGAATTTCACTTTGTGTATAGAAGCTGGACACATGATAAATTTGTTTTACAAGTAAATTGGGACTCTTGACTAGGTTTGTGCAGATGAGCAAAAATGAAATTGGATATAAAAAAGCAGTGGACTAGTAATCCAGAAAAAAACGCACCAAAATGTCATCTGAACATGTTAATAATTTGAAATTCTTCTTTTCAAAATAAAATGTATGTATTTAACAGGAACCAGTTCTAAAACAGATAAAGCCATCAGATTAACAAACACAATCAGCTTATTTTAGAGATGACAATTAGAGTAATCACTCCATTGGAACGTGTAGGATCCCAGCTGAATCTGATATGTGCTGCACTCTTACCCGTCCTCTGATGTTGTCAAGCAAGCCATTCATTTGCAACAAATTGTTGCATCCCGCAGTTTAAATAGAATAACAATCATCATCTATTTACAACAACCAGAGGGCTTGTTTCAAGTGATGCCAACATTCATAAAATCTCAAGGTTGCGTATACTGACACGCCATAACCAGCTAGGGTGAGGATTATCAGATAAATATCTGCCATTCAACGTTGGTGACTGAACAGATGTAAGCGGCAGACTGATTTTATTTGTATAATTTAAGATATTTTTCAAACTGCATTTTTCTTGAGAAGTTATTCTGCTTTTACTGGGAGCCAGTCCTAGAATTGATTTCCTTCACTTAGCAAATAAAATGTTTTCTGGGTAAATTATTTGTTGTCTGCTGGATCTCTCAGTGCTAATATTTTAACTCTGCTTCCCAGTCCCATATGGACCCTTCTGGCCTGGGCCCCCTCCATTGACAAAGTGAGGTGTCGCCTGGGACTGGACGTCAAGAATCCCGACAGATAATTTGTGCCAAAACAAAATGGGTGGAGGCTGCAGGGCTAAGCATTACATGATTCAGGGAATAATGAAGTCCGTAGACAAACTGCTAATGAAAATAAAACCACAGATATTACAAATATTTTTGTTGATGGATTTTCTAGGATAGTCAGGAATCAAGAAGACAGGATGTGGCATGACCAAGGCATACCGCAAACAGAAATGGCTTTAAAACTACCAGATAGAATGAGTGCACAAAATGCTGAGCTAGTAGCAGTAGTCTATATGGTCAGCCACCCTGACAAGTTTCTCCAACAGTCAACACATACTCAGACAGCATATATGTATGTAACAGCCGAACTGATTTTTGCCACTATGGGAATCGAGGGGTTATGTGTCAGCGGACAGTCAATCTTCACCATCTGCGTCTCTTTCTTCAAATACATCATTCAGGAAGTTCAAGGAGGAGAATATGGTATAATTAAAATAAAAGCACACCATCAATTTTCCCTTGCAGGGAACATATGAGCAGATGAATTGGCAAAAATGGTGTGAAAGAAGGAGAGGTACGGCAACCACCAAAGGTGAACAGTTAGATGCAGTCGCAATCAATCAGATTAAGATCGAAGAACTGATACAGGCTCAGACCACGGACACCAAACTAAAATTAAATGACAACAGGGTTGAAGCAAGCATGAATTAAATTCTTGTGCTGGTGGCCAAGTAAGGATAACGACATAAAACATTATTTTACTGCCCAGGTTATGCAGAATGTAATGTCCTTATTGGGAATAAACCAGAAACTCCACCTAGCATACCATCCGCAGTCAAATGGTACAATTGAAAGAATGAACAGAAACCAGAAACCATGATTCAGAAAACTGACCAACAGAACAATTCCATGTGAAATGGATGGTATCATGTCAATCAATTAAAATCATTCAGTGAACAGAGTAACCACGAGTACCACATCCTGGAGGATGCATGCGAGACATTGTCTCCGACTCCCATCCATCGCAAGCAAAAAAATACAGTCAAGATGTATTAAAATACTGGCTTATTAGCCTGCACCAAGAACTGTAAATAAGAGCAGATATTACTTGTGTTTTGCAGATAATTGATGTTCTGCAAAGTGAAATAGTTGATTATAACCATATAACAATTACAGCACGGAAACAGGCCATCTCGACCCTTCTAACCCGTGCCGAACCCGTATTCTCCCCTAGTCCATACACCTGCAGACCATAACCCTCCATTCCTTTCCCGTCCATATATCTATCCAATTTATTTTTAAATTATAAAAACGAACCTGCCTCCACCACCTTCACTGGAAGCTCATTCCACACAGCCACCACTCTGAGTAAAGAAGTTCCCCCTCATGTTACCCCTAAACTTCAGTCCCTTAATTCTCAAGTCATGTCCCCTTGTTTGAATCTTCCCTACTCTCAGTGGGAAAAGCTTATCCACGTCAACTCTGTCTATCCCTCTCATCATTTTAAAGACCTCTATCAAGTCCCCCCTTAACCTTCTGCGCTCCAAAGAATAAAGCCCTAACTTGTTCAACCTTTCTCTGTGACTTAGTTGCTGAAACCTAGGCAACATTCTGGTAAATCTCCTCTGTACTCTCTCTATTTTGTTGATTATAATTAGGCAACCAAAATTGTACACCATACTCCAGAATTGGCCTCACCAATGCCTTGTACAATTTTAACATTACATCCCAACTTCTATACTCAATGCTCTGATTCCCAGATCCCTCTGTTCACCTGCATTCTTCAATTCCCTACCATTTACCATGTACATCCTATTTTGATTTGTCCTGCCAAGATGTAGCACCTCACACTTATCAGCATTAAACTCCATCTGCCATCTTTCAGCCCACTCTTCCAACTGGCATAAATCTCTCTGTAGACTTTGAAAATCTACTTCATTATCCACAACCCCACCTATCTAAGTATCATCTGCATACTTACTAATCCAATTTACCACACCATCATCCAGATCATTGATGTACATGACAAACAACAGTGGACCCAACACAGATCCCTGTGGCACCCCACTAGTCACTGGCCTCCAACCTGACAAACAACCATCCACCATTACTCTCTGGCATCTCCCATTCAGCCACTGTTGAATCCATCTTGCTACTCCACCATTAATACCCAACAATTGAACCTTCTTAACCAACCTTCCGTGAGGAACCTTGTCAAAGGCCTTACTGAAGTCCATATATACAACATCCACTGCTTTACCCTCATCAATTTCCCGAGTAACCTCTTCAAAAAATTCAAGAAGATTAGTCAAACATGACCTTCCAGGCACAAATCCATGTTGACTTTTCCTAATCAGACCCTGTTTATCCAGATGCTTATATATATTATCTCTAAGTATCCTTTCCATTAATTTGCCCACCACTGACATCAAACTAACAGGTCTATAATTGCTAGGTTTACTCTTAGACCCCTTTTTAAACAATGGAACAACATGCGCAGTACGCCAATCCTCCAGCACTATTCCCGTTTCTAATGACATTTGAAATATTTCTGTCATAGCCCCTGCTATTTCTACACTAACTTCCCTCAATGTCCTAGGGAATATCCTGTCCGGACCTGGAGACTTATCTACTTTTATATTTCTCAAAAGTGTCAGTACTTCCTCTTCTTTGAATCTCATAGTTTCCATAGCTACTCTACTTGTTTCCCTTACCTCAAATAATTCAATATCCTTCTCCTTGGTGAATACCGAAGAAAAGAAATTGTTCAATATCTCCCCCATCTCTTTTGGCTCTGCAGATAGCTGTCCACTCTGACTCTCTAATGGACCAATTTTATCCCTCGTTATCCTTTTGCTATTAATATAGCTGTAGAAACCCTTTGGATTTACTTTCACCTTCCTTGCCAAAGCAACCTCATATCTTCTTTTAGCTTTTCTAATTTCTTTCTTAAGATTCTTTTTACATTCTTTATACTCCTCAAGCACCTCATTTACTCCATGCTGTCTATAATTATTGTAGATTTCTCTCTCTTTTTCCGAACCGTGTCCAATTTCCCTTGAAAACAATGGCTCTTTCCAATTTTTACTATTTCCTTTCCACCGAACAGGGACATAAAGATTCTGTACTCTTAAAATGTCATCTTTAAATGTCCTCCATTTCTCTTCCACATCTTTCCCATAAAACAAACTGTCCCAATTTACTCCTTTTAAATCCTTTCGCATCTCCTCAAAGTTAGCCTTTCTCCAATCAAAAATCTCAACCCTAAGTCCAGTTCTGACCCTCTCCATAATTATATTGAAACTAATGGTATTGTGGTCACTGGACCCGAACTGTTCCCCAACGCATACCTCTGCCACCTGACCCGTCTCATTTCCTAACAGGAGGTCCAGCACCGCCCCTTCTCTAGTAGGTACTTCTATGTATTGCTGCAAAAAACTATCCTGCACACATTTTACAAACTCCAACCCATCCAGCCTTTTTACAGAATGTGTTTCCCAGTCTATGTGTGGAAAATTGAAATCTCCCACAATCACTACCTTGTGCTTACTACTAATATCTGCGATCTCCTTATATATTTGCTCTTCCAATTCTCGCTCCCCATTTGGCGGTCTATAATACACCCCTACAAGTGTTGCTACCCCTTTCCCATTTCTCAGTTCCATCCAAATAGCCTCCCTAGACGAGCCCTCTAATCTATCCTGCCAAAGCACTGCTGTAATATCTTCCCTGACAAGCAATGCAACACCTCCACCTCTTGCCCCTCCAATTCTATCACACCTGAAGCAACGAAATCCTGGAATATTTAGTTTCCAATCACAGCCTTCCTGCAACCATGTTTCACTGATCGCCACAACATCATACTTCCAGGTGTCAATCCAGGCTCTAAGTTCATCCACCTTTCTTACAATGCTCTTATGGTGACAAGAGAGTGGACACCGATCAACGTTGAAACATCTTATGATATCGACCAGATATATAACCTTACTAAGGCGTTGTGTCTCAGAGATTGGACCATGCTGGCATAGTCTGATAAAATATACTAGAACAAGTGGTCAAAGTTCTGGAAAGCCATGTAAAAACAACATACAGGGCAAGATTAACAAGTTTCACATGATACAAAAGTTAGCGGTTTTGCAGATAGTGAAGCTGGTTGTGAAGGATTGCAGCAAGATCTGGATCGATTGGTCAGGTGGGCAGAGGAATGGCTGATGGAATTTAATACAGCAAAGTGTGAGGTGTTGTATTTTGCGACGTCGAACAAGGGCAGGACCTACACAGTAAATGGTAGGCCTCTGGGTAGTGTTGTAGAGAAGAGGGATGGATTTAGGAGGACAAGTGCCTAGTTCCTTGGAGGTCGAGTTGCAGGTAGATAAGGTGGTCAAAAAGGCTTTTGGCACTTTAGGCTTCATCAGTCAGTTTAGAGTATAGAAGTTGGGAAGTCATGTTGCAGTTGTATAAGATGTTGATGAGACCACATTTAGAATATTGTGTTCAGTTCTGGACATCATGTTATAAGAAAGTTATTGTCAAGCTTAAAAGGGTTCAGAAAAGATTTACGATGATATTGCCAGGACTAGAGTGTGAGCTATATATAGGGAGAGGTTGAGTAGGCTGGGTCTCTATTCCATGGAGCGTAGGAGGATGAGGAGAGATCTTACAGAGGTATACAAAATCATGAGAGGAATAGATCGGGTAGATGCACAGAATCTTTTACCCAGAGTAGGGGAATCGAGGGCCAGAGGACATAGTTTCAAGGTAAAGTGGAAAGGATTTAACAGGAATCCGAGGGGTAACTTTTTCAGAGGGTGGTGAGTGTATGGAACAAGCTGCCAGAGGAGGTAGTTGAGGCTGGGGCTATCCCATCGTTTAAGAAACAGTTGGATAGGTACATGGACAGGACAGGTTTGGAGGGTTATGGATCAAGTGCAGGCAATTGGGACAAGGGTAGCTGGGACATTGTTGGCCAGTGTCGTGGATGAGCAGTAGGGTTTGTATTGAAAATACAATACAAGCCCTCCCTCACTGACATCCCCTGTGCTCCCCTTCCCCCCCCCCCCCCCCCCCCCAATCTATTCATAGAAACATAGAAAATAGGTGCAGGAGTAGGCCATTCGGCCCTTCGAGCCTGCACCGCCATTCAATATGATCACGGCTGATCATCCAACTCGATATCCTGTACCTGCCTTCTCTCCATACCCCCTGATCCCTTTAGCCACAAGGGCCACATCTAACTCCCTCTTAAATATAGCCAATGAACTGGCCTCAACTACATTCTGTAGCAGAGAATTCCAGAGATTCACCACTCTCCGTGTGAAAAATGTTTTTCTCATCTCGGTCCTAAAAGATTCCCTCTTTATCCTTAAACTGTGACCTCTTGTTCTGGACCTCCCCAACATCGGGAACAATCTTCCTGCATCTAGCCTGTCCAACCCCTTAAGAATTTTGTAAGTTTCTATAAGATTCCCCCCTCAATCTTCTAAATTCTAGCGAGTACAAGCCGAGTATATCCAGTCTTTCTTCATATGAAAGTCCTGACATCCCAGGAATCAGTCTGGTGAACCTTCTCTGTACTCCCTCTATGGCAAGAATGCCCTTCCTCAGATTAGGAGACCAAAACAGTACACAATAATCCAAGTGTGGTCCCACCAAGACCCTGTACAACTGCAGTAGAACCTCACTGCACCTATACTCAAATCCTTTTGCTATGAATGCTAACATACTATTCACTTTGGGGAATTTAACCAACAGAGAAATACATCTGAGGATACCAGGGAGTCAATTCCACCGATTAAGTAAAGTCTAGTTCAAGGAAGGTTGTGGGGAAGCTGCTAATAACATTCACTTTCTTCACTGCCAGCTGCACCTGCATGCCTACTTTCAATGACTGGTGTACCATGACACCCAGGTCTCGTTGCATCTCCCCTTTTCCTAATTGGCCACCATTCGGATAATAGTCTACTTTCCTGTTGTTGCCACCAAAGTGGATAACCTCACATTTATCCACATTATACTGCATCTGCCATGCATTTGCCCGCTCACCCAGCCTATCCAAGTCATCTTGCAGCCTCCTAGCATCCACCTCACAGCTAACACTGCCCCCCAGCTTCGTGTCATCCACAAACTTGGAGATGTTGCATTCAATTCCCTCGTCCAAATCGTTAATATATATTGTAAATAGCTGGGGTCCCAGCACTGAGCCTTGCAGTAGCCCACTAGTCACTGCCTGCCATTCTGAAAAGGACCAGTTTACTCCTACTCTTTGCTTCCTGTTTGCCAGACAGTTCTCTATCCACATCAATACTGAACCCCCAATGCCTTGTGCTTTAAGTTTGTATACTTAAAGCATAGATTTCTATTTAATTATCATTTAAAATCCCAGCTTTTAATACATTAATTACCGCATTTAAAAATTGATCACAGAACATTTAATATCTAAAAAAAAAACATACTTGAGCATGTAAAATATATTGCAGAATACTTTTTTTTTTTAAACTTACATATAGATCGAAGTGCAGAAAATGTGACAAAACTTTTGGGGCAGCATAAGGGAACTTTGCCAGAAGAGTTTGCAAATAGACTTCCAACTCTTTCTGCCTTTTTTCTACAAACGATTTGGAATTTTTGCCAATGATCTTCTTTGGTGGAAGCAGATTTTTATCTATCTTTTTTCCTGCAGTCAGCTACATATTAAAAAAAAAGGAAAGATGTTAAAGAACAAAAAAAACATCAGGAGATTCATATTTCAGTACATATTGCAAAAACACAAGCTACTAGATAGTGGTTTCTAATTTGAATAAAAGCTGTCAGCTCCAGGTACAAAGCATTTACTGGAGATGGTAGAAGTGTTGATTTGATACATTTTTAATAACATCGTTATCTTAATAGACTGGGAGAGCAGAGGAAGAGGAAAAGGCATATTAATTATAATAAATCTTTCAAATTGCAGATAAAGAACAGCACTAAAATGATGACAATAGCCCATTTCCTTTATCATCGTTACTTTTTTTGCATATCTTTCATTCATTTGTTCCATATCTCTCGACATCACTGTCAAAATCTCTTGTTTCTCTTTCCCCTACTAGTCTGAAGAAGGGTCTTGACCTGAAATGTCACCCATTCCTTCTCTCCAGAGATGCTGCCTATCCCACTAAGTTAAACCAGCATTTTGTGTCTATCTTCGGTTTAAACCAGCATCTGCAGTTCCTTCCTACACTAAAATGATGATGACTTCTTTAGCAGAGTCAAAAGGAAAAGACAAAGATCCAAATTTTGGAGATAACTAGGTATTCAATTTAATTTCTGGGCTCCACAATTAAGAGGAAGCGAGTAAAACAATACGAGATGGGGGGAAAACAGATCTTCCTGTGATAAAACCTCCAATTATTGACATCTAACCCATGGGAAATGCACTGTTGTTTTTCTATTTACTTTCAGTGAAACACAGATAAAGCTACGATGAGCTAAAAACTTGTATAAAGGCCAGCATGGACAGTTTGATCGGCGCCTTTCCCGGTATGAATACAACAATCTCACTCTCAGCCCTGAAAGAATACACCTGAATCTTATACAAATTTAGCAGAGCATCCCACACATTTAGCAACTTGAAAGAATCTACAAAACCACTACAAATGTTTCATAATATGAAAAAACTTGCCTTTTCATGCAGCTCATGAAAATCACTGTAGCGATGTTTAACTGTCCATTGGTGATTCCCAACTTTCACTTCTATGATATATACCTAAAAAAATTATACTTTCATTAATGAGAGCAACCAACCGCAGTAACAATTTAAATACGCAAGAAAACACATTTTTACACTTTGTTAACTACCTAAAATGTCATTAACTTTGTAATGGATAACTCAGAATTACATTTCATCTCACTTATTCTCAATAGTTCAATAGAATGGTAAAGATATATTTTAGAAAATCATAAGCAAAAGAAAGCATACAACTCACTTAGTAACACCTTAGCCTGCTATAGGCTCTATGCTGTCCTTCTCCTGTTGAAAATTGAGGCCACCAAAAATGCAATCCTCTTTCTTAATGTACACCAGGTCAAATTCAAGATTCAAGAGTTAGGATAGGACAATGAAATTCTTGCTTTGCTTCAACACAGTAAGCATAAATAAATACAGAAATTCACACAGTATTATTATCCTGCTGGCACCCAGGTAGCAAAAGCAATTCTAAAATGTTGCAATTCGGTTTTCAAATCTTTCTCACCTCTACTGTCCTCCAACCCCATAACACTCCCATTATTTGCAATTCCTGCAATTCTGATCTCCAAATTTACTTTCTCTACCATTGGTGACTGTGCCTTGAACTGCAACGGTCCAAGTTCTGGAATCACATCGCTAAACTTTTATATTTTTCTTTTCACCTTCAAGATGCTCCTTAAAAGCTTCATCTCAAAATAAGCCCATAGTCATCAGATGAATTCCTTGAATAAAATAGATGTGATGGGGGTTACCTGATAAGGACAATTAGGCAGATTCTGTTGTCAAAGTATTTCAGTATTTACTTTAATGTCATTTTAACTGAGTACTTACATACACAGATGAAACAAAAAAATAGTTTCTCAATCAGTTCCCATCAGTGCAGTTAATAAAAACAGAATAAATACATATAGCTTTAAAAATTAAAATTTCCATATCTAAAATAAGCCTAAAAATTGAAATAAAAACATTCAGACCGAACAGTGGCTTTGCTTTGACAGGTGCCTAGCTGTCAAAGTATGGGCGAGGTTAGATGTGTTGGTGTATGATATATGGGGAGGGGACACAGTCCGTTAACCAGTCTTATTGCCTGTGGAAAGAAGCTGTGTAGCATCCTGCTGGTTCTGCAGCTGATGCTCCTGTACCTCTTCCCAGATGGCAGAATGGAGAAGATGTGGTGTGATAGATGATAGGGGTCCTTAATAATGGAAATGGCTCTGCTGATCGCCAACAGGAAAGGGAGTGGGAGCACCAATGATCCTGCTGGCTGTCTTCACTATCCTGTTTAGTTGGTCTTGCTCATAAGCCTTGCAGCTCCCAAACCAGGAAGTGATACCGTAGGTCAATATACTCTTGATGGTGTCCCTGTAGAAGGTCCTTAGATGAACAGTAGGGAGACCTGCTTTTCTTAGTCTCCAGAGGGGGTGGAGCCGCTGCTGAGCTCTTTTGATCACTGCTGTGGTGTTGGTCGTAGAGGTCAGGTCATCCAATACAATACAATATTTATTGTCATTTGAGCCTCAGTGAGGCTCAAACGAAATTCCGTTTCCACAGCCATACAAACAAAGACAATTTCCTACAGACATACACACAATTTAATTCACACAAACATCCATCACAGTGATGGAAGGCAAAGTCTTTTCTCTCCCCTGTTCTCCATGTCTCTCCCGATGTCCAAGCCCCAGGCAGGCGATGATAAATCCCACGGCCATTTTAGGCCGTGCCGGGCTCCCGTTCTAAATGTCACAAAGTTGGAGCCCCCGCCGGGCGATGTACGTCCCCGCTCCGGTTCGTTCCAACGCGACTTCTCCACGGGCTGGAGAAGTCGCGTTGCGGGAGCTCTGGGAAGCGGTCTCTCCCCGAGGACCTGCGAGCTCCCGATGTCCCAGTCCACTGGACCTGCGGCTGCTTTGCTGGAGCCTCCGAGCCCCAGGAGTCGAGTCGCAGCAGTGAGTCACCGCCGCTCCCCACGCTCCTCGTTCGGGTTGGAGGCCGCTCCACGGTGCTAGGCCCCAACGACAACGGAGACCCGACAGGGAAAAAGTCGGGTCTCCCGGACAGGGAAGAGATTTTAAACGGTTTCCCCCCTTCCCCCCGCACATATACACATTTAAAACCAGTATTAAAAAACACCAACACTACATTTAACTAGACACAAAATAAAAAAAAGACAGACAGGCTGCAGGGGCCGCTGCAACGGGTGAGTCGCGCCACCCAAGAACTTCACACTGCTGACCCTCTCCACAGCAGCTCCATCAATATGCAGCGGAGTGTGATGGAGTTTTCAAGCCCTCCTGAAATCGATCACCATTTCCTTAGACTTTTCCACATTGAGGGTGAGATTGTGAGATCTGCACCACTCCGTAAGCAGCTCCACCTCCATCCTGTACGCCGACTCATTGTTGTCGACATTGTTGCCGACTCATAAAAGAAGAATGGGTTGTGATTTCATAAATATCAATATAATTTAAAGTCTCATCTTGACCACTTCCCGTCTCCGCTGTATATTGATTTTAGAAAAATTGCTGCCCTGTATCGCTGTGATTTTTGGCCATACTCCTCCATCACAGTCCTCCTCCGCTGAGCCAGCCCCGAGGATTTTCCCATCGATTTAAAAAAAAAGTTATGAGTGTTTAAATAACCTTGAGATCAGCTCGGTTATGAGTGTTTAAATAATGAGTGTCTAAAAAGTTATGAATGTTACAACAATGAAGGTAACGCCTCTTCCGGGTGTGGGGGGCAGAACTATAAAACCCCAGATGCCTGGATGCGAGTCAGTCACTCTGCAAGATTGCGAGGGAGAGGCCACAACTGTCATTCTAAGCTGTGAATCTGCAATGTGCTTGCAATAAATGATTTGTCAGCCCTTAATGACAATGTCATGAGTTGTTTGGCCTGCTACCTGCCTGTGCTTGAAACTGCAATGCTTTTTTAGGTCCGACTGTGTTTGGAAGGAATAAATGCTTTATTAGGTCCAACTGTGTTTGGAAGGAATAAATCCTTTATTAGGTCCGACTGTGTTTGGAAGGAATAAATGCTTTATTAGATCAGACTGTGTTTAGTCCAAAAGTCCCGCTCATTTCGTGACTTCCACTTAGTGGACAGGTCGCGCTGATTGCGTGATTTCCGGTGAATGCAGAGGTCGCGCTGACTGCGTAATTTCCAGTATGTGCAGAAGTCACGCTGATTGCGGTAGTGCAGCTGACTGCGGAAGCCCCACAGTGGAGAGTTCGCGCTCAGCCATGTGAGTAGATTCAAGAAAGGTTACTGTCATATATATGGTGTGTGAGAGTGAGAGCGAGTGTATATTGGAATTGGTGGAGAGGTGGAATATTGCGTTGGGGGAACAGCCCTCCCGTGTGAAGCTGGGGCCCGACGGGTCTCAACTTAGTCTAGTGTACATTTAAAACCAACAGGGCACTACAATTTAAGGATGATAGACAATAGGTGCAGGAGTAGGCCATTCGGCCATTCCAGCCAGCACCGCCATTCAATATGACGATGGCTGATCCAATCTAGAACCAAATGAAAATCAAACAAAAAACTGCTGATGCTGGACATTTAAAACGGGTACAAAAATTATAGGAAATGCTCAGCAGATCCGGCTGCATCTGTGGAAAGGGAAATGCATTAACATTTCTTGCCAAATACCCTTCATCAGGTTCTCATAAGTGGTCTTTGACCTAAAACATTAATTGTCCTTTTTCCACAGATGCTGCATGATTTGGTGTATTTACAGCATTTGCTACATTTGCTAGAACCAAGAGTATCCTCAAAGTAAGGGGCTTGTGATTCAAGTCAAAAATAAAAATACATTTCTTCACATTTGGGGATTGTGAAACTTTGAAATTGTTCACCAAAGACAGCTGTGGAAGCAAGTATGTTCAAGACAAAACTAGATTTTTGGATATTAAGAGAAGTCTGCAATACAAGGTAATTGCAAAAATGTGGCTTTGAAGCAATAGATTAGCCATGATCTTGTTCAACCACAAAGCAGATAGGAGAAACTAAACATCCTACTCAAGATTAAATGTTTTGTTTGTTCTTGTGTTATACCAGAGATTTGCTTCCATACAGTCTGCATTACAACTATGTCACTTTGTAAATTTTGGTCCGCCTCAACTCCAAAAATTATCCTTGGTTGATGTTCCCTTTTCCATGAATAGGACCAAATACAGAAATGTGGTGTTTGAATTTTCATTCTTCATCTCCCACATCCAGCAAGCATACATAGATATATAACCATATAACAATTACAGCACGGAAACAGGCCATCTCGGCCCTTCGAGTCCGTGCTGAACATGTATTCTCCCCATGTCCCATCAACCATATACTTCCCGTATATAACTCCCGTATATAACTCAATAAATATGGATGCCGGAGAAACAAAAAAAAGATCAGCAAAGTCAATTCTCTCAAAATATATAGATTCCAATCTTCTTAAGCCACATCCTACCGAGCTTCCTTGCACATTTGCAAACTTAAAATGCCACTTAATACTGTGATGTTGATTTTCAAGATACAACTTCACCTGACATTAGTTTTGCATGAAACTTGAAAATGTCAGCTTTCTGTCCATCAAAATCCCAAAACGGCAAGTCACGGCTGGCGATCAGGTTATTGGCCAAGAGTGTAACTGGAGACAGGGTCTGGATGTCAGCATGTTTTGATAAACCAAAAATGTATGATAGCAGAATGTTAACAGAAGTGACAACCAATAGCTAAGAAAACCCCCTAATTCAGTTTCAACAAAGTCCTGAGGATGCCCTTTTGCTGATGTCCAACAAGCAACATATCAAAGACTGTTCCTGTTGTGGAGCCAGAAAATAAGCCAACTGGTAAATGGATGATTGTTGGTTAGTTTCAACTCAGTGGACCAAAGGGCCTGTTTCCAGGCTCTGTTTTTATTCAATCAGTGCCAAAACCAGAAACACTATTTCCTAATCATTTCCATTAATGTAACTGTATATCTAATAATTGCAGCAATTGTACGCAGGGAAATGGCACTAACTCAGCAGGCTACGTCAAATTAAGACCTTCCTTAATTATATTATATTCTAAGATGTGAATCCAATAATTCAACACCCTATTGATCAGGAAAGAAATTAAATGACTCAATGGAATACACAGTTGTGGCCAAATCCCATCCTACATGTCTGCAGTCTGCATTTAATTCCTGGAAAATGTAATGGATAGGAAGGCTATGAAAGATGTAGGCTGCTTTATCTAAAGAGGATATGGTTCAAACTGAACTAATTTCTTCATTTCAGAGGTGATTTTGTTTGGTCCCAATGGCTGCCGTGAATCTCCCTTTGTTGACTTGGGTCCACTGGCATTGTCCGTAAAGCCAACAGTTTTAAACCTGGGTTTTAGGATGGACGGTGATTTTAAACTAGATAAACAAATAGGCACGGTGGTTAAGTCCAGCTTCTTTCACCTAAGGAAGCTGGCAAAGATAAAGCCCATTCTCGAGCGGCAGCATTTTGAAACAGTAATCCATGCCTTTATTACATCTAGGCTGGATTACTGTAACGCACTCTACTCTGGAGTCGCACGAGCTTCATTGGCTCGTCTCCAGCTGGTTCAAAATGCTGCCGCTCGCCTCTTAACCGGAACTCGAAAGAGGGAGCACATTACGCCAATTTTGGCCTCCCTTCACTGGCTCCCAGTGCACTTTCGAGTTCATTTTAAAATTCTTTTATTTGTTTTTAAATCGTTGAATGGGCTCGCCCCGCCTTACCTCTCTGAGCTGCTCCACCCATACGCTCCTGCCCGGTGCCTCAGGTCAGCTGATCAGCTGCTCCTTGAGGTACCAAGGTCTAAGCGGAAGCTCAGAGGGGATAGAGCCTTTTCTGTTGCTGCTCCGGCACTCTGGAACACCTTGCCGTTGCACATCAGACAGGCCCCCTCACTGTCCATCTTCAAATCCACCCTAAAAACTCATTTTTATTCTCTGGCTTTCGACACTGGCTGAGACATTGCTCCTGTTTTTAGTGCTTTTAATGTCTTTTAATTTTTACTGTTTTATAGTCCTTTGTTTTACGGTTTTTAATGGTTTGTAATAACTTCTTGTCCATGAGTTCTCATGTACAGCACTTTGTGGCAACCGCAGTTTTTTAAAGTGCTTTATAAATAAAGTTATTATTATTATTATTATTTCGGGATTTAAGGAAACACTGCTCGGCTAATGTTACAAAATGTTGCTACCAACAGCCCTCGACAATTTACGAAATATTAAGATAGAGCTAATACAACTGTGAGATGTGGTCATAAACATCAAGAACATCATGGAAGGACAGTAATTCATTTTGGTCTTCTCTACTCTCTTTTCATCTGATCTTGATCCTGGATTACTTGCTCCTCTGCAGGTCGAAAGCTTTACCAATATTGTTAACAAAACGTATTTGAGTCGGATTCGGAGAGTGACGGAGAGAGGGATCCTCTCAGCTTTCAATCCATTTCATCCATTTGCTCTTATCCTCTAGCTCTCTATTCCGTCGTTTTGATATCTACCTCTGTGGTTTCATTCTCTTTTCCCGTGATCGCCCTCCATCGCCTCCCTCATCCCTCCGCCATCTCCCTCTCCCCTCCATCGTGATTGCCCTCACTCTCCACCCTCGCCCCCCCCCCCTGATCTCCCACTCCCTACCACCTCTCACCCTCATTTCCTTCTCCCTTCCATCTCCCCACCTTTCTGATCTCCCTCTGCCCTCCACCTCTCCTCCCTTTAACTACCCCTGGGATCACTCCCTCCCCTCTATCACCCCCCTCATTCCCCTCCATGATCTCCCTCATCCTCCACCTCTCCCCCTGATCTCCATCTCCCCTCCAACCCCACCTTGTTCCCCACTCACCCCATGATCTCCCTCCCACCTCCACGTTCCCATCCCTTCTTCTTCCTTCCCCCTCCAACTCACTACCAATGCCCGGGACCTCTCCCTCCCCTCCATCTTACCTCTCCACCGCCCCATCTCTCCCACCCCCCTCACCTCCAAGCCCACCCTGTCATCTCACTCTATCCTCCACAATCCCCCTCATCCTTCCACCCCCCCCCCCCCCCCCCCCCCTTGATCTCCCTCTGCCCTCCGCAAGCTCCCTCTCCCTGCCACCTCCCTACCCCCTGATCTCTCTCCACCTCCACCCCGTGATCCACTCCACCCTGTGGTCCCTCCACCTCCCTCTTCCCTTCACCTCCCCCCGTGATCTCCCTCTCTCCTGCACCACAACCCCCTCCATCTCCCCGTGACCCTCTCCCTTCCACAACCCTCTCCTCCCTCTTCCATCCCCGTGATCACCCTCGCCCCTCCGCTGCCCCCTCACCCTCCCCGTCCCCTCCCTCCCTCCCCGGCCCGAGGACGAGCTCCCGCTCACCGTGTAGTTTTCCACCAGCTCCGACCCGGTGATGCGGATCCCTTTCCCCTCCACGAGCCCTCCCGCAAGCCGTGCCGTCTCCATCAGCGCCCACAAGGAGGAGGAGGCGGGAATGCCAGGCCGCCCCGCCGCACAACCCGCTCTCTCCTTCAGCCCCGGCGCCGAGCCGTCGCCATCTTGTGGGCGTCGAGCCACAACAACACGCGTCACCGCTCTCCCCGTCACGTGCTCCCGGAGCCGCCCCCACGTGATGCTGGTGGAGGGGGGGGGCCGCTGGGCCCATCTGTTGGATGTCAACAGACAGGTTATTGTCATCTATACTATACTATACTACATCTATAGCGAGGTACACTGTTCTTGGTTTCTTGGTCCTCCAAAATATTCCAAATGGAATTTAAACTGGAGGTGGTGAAGGGAGGGCTTAAGCCAGAAAGGGTTATTGGGAAGAAAGAGCTACTTTAAATTTAGTTGCATCTGGTTGGGTAACTATAGTAGGGTGGAGATTATTCCATGCTTTAATTGTGCGTGGGAAGAACAAATTGCTGTAAACATCTGTCTTTGTAGCTGGGATCACAAATTGGATCGAATGCCCTCGTCTGCTCCTAATTGGTGTGGGTTTGGTGTGGGTCTTGTAATCTATATCGAGCTGACCATTTAACATTTTGTAAAAACAGGTCAAACTCATTATCCTTTTGCTATTAATATAGCTGTAGAAACCCTTTGGATTTACTTTCACCTTACTTGCCAAAGCAACCTCATATCTTCTTTTAGCTTTTCTAATTTTTTTCTTAAGATTCTTTTTACATTCTTTATATTCCTCAAGCACCTCATTTACTCCATACTGCCTATAAATGTTGTAGATCTCTCTCTTTTTCCAATCCAAGTGTTCAATTTCCCTTGAAAACCATGGCTCTTTCCAATTATTACTATTTTCTTTCAACCGAACAGGGACATAAAGATTCTGTACTGTTAAAATTTCACCTTTAAATGTTCTCCATTTCTCTTCAACATCCTTCCCATAAAACAAAATGTCCCAATTCACTCCTTTTAAATCCTTTCGCATCTCCTCAAAGTTAGCCTTTCTCCAATCAAAAATCTCAACTCTTGGTCCAGTTCTGACCTTCTCCATAATTATATTGAAACTAATGGTATTGGGATCACTGGACCCGAAGTGCTCCCCAACACATACCTCTGCCACCTGACCTGTATCATTTCCTAACAGGAGGTCCAGCACTGCCCCCTTCTCTATGTATTGCTGCAAAAAAACTATCCTGCACACATTTTACAAACTCCAAACCATCCAGAATGTGTTTCCCAGTCTATGTGTGGAAAATTGAAATCTCCCACAATCACTACCTTGTGCTTACTACTAATATCTGCTATCTCCTTACATATTTGCTCTTCCAATTCTCGCTCCCCATTTGGCGGTCTATAATACACCCCTATAAGTGTTGCTACACCTTTCCCATTTCTTAGTTCCACCCAAATAGCCTCCCTAGACGAGCCCTCTAATCTATCCTGCCAAAGCACTGCTGTAATATCATCCCAGACAAGCAATGCAACACCTCCACCTCTTGCCCCTCCAATTCTGTCACACCTGAAGCAATGAAATCCTGGAATATTTAATTTCCAACCACAGCCATCCTGCAACCATGTTTCACTAATCACCACAACATCATAGTTCCAGGTGTCAATCCAGTCTCTAAGCTCATCCACCTTTCTTACAATTAGAATTAGAATTAGAATTAGATTCCTTTATTGTCATTCAGACGTTTCGGTCTGAACAAAATTATGTTGCCTGCAGTCATACACAGAATCAATAATAACAAAACATACAATAAACACTGATGGAGGCAAAGTCTTAGTCTCCGTCTCTTCCCTCCTTGTTCTCCCTCTGCGCTCAGGCGATTGATCCAGGCCGAAGATGCCGTCCTCCAGTCCAGCGGACTTCCGTGGTGATGTCGCCGCCGCTAAAAGCCGGAACGCCGTCTCCGTTCCGAGACGGCCCGCCACAGCATCAGCTCCGGGCCGCCGCCCCAGCTCCGGGTCCTGCAGTCGCCACTCTGGGCCGCCACCCCAGCTCTGGGTCCTGCAGTCTCCACTCTGGGCCGCCACCCCAGCTCCGGGTCCCGCAGTCGCCACTCCAGGTCCCGCAGTCTCCGCTCCGGGCCGCCGCCCCAGCTCCTAGCATTAAAATATACATATTTAAGAAACCCACCACCACTTATTCTCTGTTTATTATCTTTTTCTTCTTTCTCCCCTACATGTTGTGTGTGAGTGCTCCCCTTCTCTGCCTCCTGCCTCACACACTGTCGACTAGCTTTCTCTATTTGAGTCCCTCACCCCAACCGTTCTAGTTTAAATCTCCCCAGTAGCCTTTGCAAATCTCCCTGCCAGGATATTGGTCCCCCTCGGGTTCAAGTGCAACCTGTCCTTTTTGTACAGGTCACACCTTCCCCAAAAGAGGTCCCAATGATCCAGAAACATGAATCCCTACCCACTGCACCAGTCCCTCAGCCACGCATTTATCCTCCACCTCGCTCCATTCCTACTCTCACTGTCGCGTGGCACAGGCAGTAATCCTGAGATTGTTACTTTTGCGGCCCTTCTCCTTAATTCTCTTCCTAACTCCCTAAATTCTCTTTTCAGGACCTCTTCTCTTTTTCTACCTATGTCATTGGTACCTATATGTACCACAACCTCAGGCTCCTGTCCCTCCCATTTCAGGATATCTTGGACACGTTCAGACAAATCCCAGATCCTGATACCAGGGAGGCAAACTACCAACCGGGTCTCCGGACTGCGTCCACAGAATCGCCTATCTGACCCCTTAACTATAGAGTCCCCTATTACTATTGCCCCCCTCTTCTTTTCTCTACCCTTCTGAGCAACAGGGCTGGTCTCTGTACTGGAGGCCCGGCTGCTGTCGCTACCCCCAGGTAGGCTGTCCTCCCCAACAGTATTCAAACAGGAGTACTTATTTCCAAGGTGTACAGCCACCAGGGTACTCTCTAGTCCCTGCCTCTGCCCCTTGCCCTTCCTAACCGTGACCCACTTGCCTGCCTCCCGTGGTCTTGGAGTGACCACCTCTCTGTAACTCCTCTCTATGAACTCCTCACTCTCCCTGGCCAGACAGAGGTCATCGAGCTGCTGCTCCCGGTTCCTAATACGGTCCCTTGGGAGCCCCATCTCGATGCACCTGGCACATATGTGGACGTCTGGAAGTTTATCAGACTCCATGACTTCCCACATCTGACATCTAGAACAGCAAACTGCCCTGGGCCTCATACTCCCCCGCCCCTTACCCAGCATACAATACAAAGTGCTGTAAGAAATCAGCAGTGATCTGACTCCCAATCAGCTGCTTCCTCTTGTCTGCTTCCACCAATCAGCGGCTTCCTCAAGCCCACTTATTTTGAAATGTGATGGAACGTTACAGATTGGGTACTCCTCCCGCTCCAACCGCTCCTGGGCCTCTAGCTGTTGCTGGACTACGGAGCTTTGATCTGAATGCTATGTTTTAGGATGGTTTAGCAGAATATATTGGATATCATTCCTAATGCTTGGCCTGTATATTGTCAGAATGATACAAAATGCAATACACAATAGGCCTTTGTCCTCTCATTAAAACAGGATTGGTACCCTGGCTAGATTGTAACAAAGGCAGACCACCAGGTTACACGTTGTAATGATCTATAATTCTGCTGCTGCTAATGAACCTCACAGATATCTAGTTTCAAAACACTCGATCTGCCCTAAATCTGTTCAATTTAGCACATAATTGGTGTTACACAATACAATGCCCCAACTCTCCGCACCACCCCATTCCACCAATACTTCTCTTCACCTCTTCCAGGCAAAGTTCCATAGGACCAACCACTATGAACACATTGGACCAAAGTGGAGGCAGTGGTGGCACAATTGACTGCCCTGATCTCAAAATTAAGGTGCGTGGCCCCCTCACAACTGTGACCCAGGACAAGGCAGATTCTCATTCCATGCTGAAGTGGAGTAAATGACATCAGGTACATAGCAGAGTACAGTACAGGACAATGGAACAGGCCCTTCCCTCCACAAAGTCCGTGATGAACATGATGCAATGATTAAACTAATCTTTCTGTATGCATGTGCCTGTCTGCCTGGAACTTTGCCCTGGTGCTCAAATTGAATTACTATTTGTAGGAACTTGCTGAGTGCAAATTTGCAGTTGTATTTCTACTTCACCATGACTGCACTCAGAAACACCAATGAAGTACTTTAGGACAAGGATGTGTAGTAGAACCAGAAAATGCTGCAAGCGCTCAGCAGCTGATGCAACATCTGGAGATCCAATGTTACTGCCTGACACGTTTGCCTGACAGTGTTTCAGCATTTTCTATTTTTAGACTTCCGGCAACAGCAGTATTTTAAATTTATTTACGGTAGTGAAATACATTTTATAAATGTTAATGTTTCACTTCCGTGATCCTTGTGAATGCTGGCCAGACATTAGCCAAAATGCAAGAATCAAAGCTAACGATTTGGTCAAATTTTATGGGAATAAAGATCCAGTCAACCTAATTGAGAGTTGAGAGTTGGGAAAGTGAATTGCCAAACTAGTAGGTAGACAAAAATGCTGGAGAAACTCAGCGGGTGTGCAGCATTTATGGAGCAAAGGAATAGGTGACGTTTCGGGTCAAGACCCTTCTAACAAACTAGTGTTGTGTTTTGAATATTTTGAAATGATTGTTTGGAGAAATGGGAAAATATATGCATCAAATCTATTTGCCTAAACTTTTCTTTATGACAGTGGGCTCCAGTTTGTGTAACTCTCTTAAATTATGCATTTGATTTGTTTGTACCTCTTTTGCTACTCTATTACAGAGTTTTGTCATTATAATCTTCGGACCTCTGTTTGTTCATCCCATTTTCTCGAAGAAAGAGTCTTACCATGCATTAATTCTCTTGATATGCATATCTGTCTGTTTCTGGTACCATTCTGGTTAACCCATTGACATCATCTCCAGTGATTGAATCTATATTACTAAATGTCTCATCTTGATCACTTCCTGTTGCACCCTATATTGATTTTAGAAAAAATGCTGCCACTTACGGCTTTGATTATTGGCCATCTTACTCAGTCCCCCTCCGCTGCGCAGGACAAGAGGATTTTTCCCATTGATGAAAAATAAAAGAGTTATTAGTGTTTAAAAAATGTTGAAATTCTCTCTCCTGAAGGCCACAACCCTTCCAAAGGGACTATAAAACCCGGAAGTGTGGAGGTGCCTTAGTTCTCTGCAAGATGGGGGAAGCGAGAGGTTGCAATTCTCAGTCTGAGCTGTGAATAACACTGAACACATGTCTACTAAACTGTGAGTGGTTTTACTGACCTGTCAGTGCCCTTAATGTGGTTTGAAAATGCAAAAGTGTGTTTTGGTTTGAAAGTGCTAAAGCTCTGTTGCCTTTGGTTTGAAAGTGCTAAAGATGTGTTGCCTTTGGTTTGAAAGCGCTAAAGCTGCGTTGCCTTTGGATTGAAAGTGCTAAAGCTGCGTTTGGTTTGAACGTGCTAAAGCTGTCTTGCCTAATTAAAGCTGCCTTGCATCATTAAAGCTGCCTTGCCTCATTAAAGCTGCCTTGCCTCATTAAAGCTGCCTTGCCTCATTAAAGCTGCCTTGCCTCATTAAAACTGCCTTGCCTTCTATATAATTAAAAGTCTAATCTTGACTACTTTTTGTTTGCGCTTTATATTGATTTTAGAAAGAACGCTACAACGTATGGCTGTGATTTTTGGCCATCTTACTCAGAGACTCCCTCTGCTCATCATGTGCCGAGGATTTTTCCCATCGATGAAAAATAAAAGAGTTATTAGTGTTTAGAAGATGTTGAGATTCTCTCTCCTACCAATCACGCCATGATGGCCACGCCCCTTCTGGTGGGAGGGCGGAGGGACTACAAAACCCGGAAGTGTGGGCATGGCTCATTCTCTGCAAGATGGGGGAGGGAGAGGATACGACTCAGTCTTTAGTGGCCTTGCACCCTGCTTGAAATGGATTTCAAGGAATAGCCGTGAATCAACTGCGAGCCCACCAGCCGTGAGTGAGTGAGCTGCCAGCACAACAGGCTTGAGTGACTGAGCCGCCAGCCCAAGAATCCTTTCGGCCCACAATGTCCATACTAGCCCACTGGAAGCCAGTCGCTTCAGCGCACAACACCCATACTAGCGCTCCAGAAAGCCCCCCCCCCCTGGCCACCAATATTGGAATTGGTGGAGAGGTGGAATATTACGTTGGGGGACCAGCCCTCCCGTGTGATACTGGGACCCAACGGTTCCCACTTAGTCTAGTGTCTTATTAAAACCAGAATTGTTCACAATACACTGTATGTAGTCAAACTAAAGTCTGTTGGAAGCTTGACATAGTTTCCATTCAATTTCTGCAGTTTGGAAGTGAAACTGATTTGTATGTACATTTTTCTCTATATGGCCTTATTATCCTGTGTCTGTAGAATCACAGTCATAAAAGCATGCAGCACAGAAATAGACCTCTATACAGCCTCCTGCATGGAAGTGAGAAAAAAACACAGCATACTTAATCTCTCTTTATAATTACAGGCCACTATTCCAGGCAACTTCATGGGGAATCTCTGCCAGTATTTTTTTTAAATCTTTGTATTGATAATAGATGGTCAGTATAAACAATGTTCAGTTCCATTCAAAGTCCACATGTAGTTGCCACCACATAATGTACTCACATGAAGCAAGACCTGGACAGCATACAGGCATGCATTGGTAAGTGACAATGGGCTGAGGCTGGACATTGACCTAAACACCAGAAGATACCGCAATATCAACTCTTGACATTCAGCTGCCAGTCTGCTATCATCAACTTCTTGAGTGCTATCATTGATCGGAAACTTGACAGGGCCAGCAATGCTAACTCGTTGGCTGTGAGACTAAATTACAAAATGTAACCTGCAGTTATTGAAATCTCCAGACTTTCAAAGGATTTTTTTCTCCCCCTCCCCCCTCCCCCCCCCCCCTCCCCTCTCCCCCTCCCTTCCTCTTCCCTCTCTATCCCCCTCTTCCTCTCCCTCACTCCCTCACTCCCTCACTGATGGGAACGAGTCAGAGTATAGAAGAGAGATTGAGCGACTGTCCACATGGTGCCAGCACAATAACCTGGCCCTCAACACCAGCAAAACCAACGAACTGATTGTGGACTTTGAAAGGGGCATAATGGGGACCCACAGTCCTGTTTATATCAACGGGTTGATGGTGGAAAGGATCAAGAGCTTCAAATTCCTGGGCGTGCACATCTCTGAAGATCTTTCCTGGTCCGAGAACACTGATGCAATTATTAAGAAAACGTATCAGCGCCTCTACTTCCTGAGAAGATTACATACAGTTGGTATGTCAAGGAGGACTCTCTCTAACCTCTACAGGTGCACAGTAGAGAGCATGCTGACCAGTTGCATCGTGGCTTAGTTCGGCAACTTGAGCGCCCGGGAACGGAAAAGTCTACAAAAAGTAGTAAACACTGCCCAGTCCATCATCGGCTCTGACCCATCCATCGAGGGGATCTATCGCATTCGCTGCATCAAAAAGGCTGTCAGCATCATCAAGGACCCACACCATCCTGGCCACACCCTCATCTCCCGCTACCTTCACGTAGAAGGTATAGGAGTCTGAAGACTGCAACGACCAGGTTCAGGAAAAGCTACTTCCCCACAGCCATCAGGCTATTAAACTCGGCTTGGAAAAAACTCTGAACATTAATAGCCCATTATCTGTTTATTTGCATTTTATCAGTTTATTTATTCATGTGTGTATATATTTATATAATGGTACTAGACCAAGTGCAGACCCGTCGGGTCTGTTCCCCCAACGTACAGTTGTGGGCAGGGGAGGCGGCATGCAGCGTCACACACTAACTACCCCCCCCCCGCACTCACGCTAATGGAGGGGAGGAGGGGAGAGAGAGAGAGAGAGAGAGGGGGGGGTGATGAGAGGAGAGGGGAGGGGGGAGGAGAGAGGGAGTGCTGAGAGGGGGGTGACATGAGGGGTGGGGGAGAGGTGGGGAGCAGGGAGGGGGAGGGAGGGTGGAGGGAAGGGGGTAGGGGTATGTGGAGGGGGGGGGGGTTTAGGGACGGTGGGGAGGGGATGGAGGGGGAGAAAAAGAAGGGAGAGAGAGGGGGGAAGCGGAGAGGGGGGGAGCGGGGAGAGGAGGAGGGGGGGGAGGAGAGGGGGGGGGAGAGGGGGGAGGGGGAGAGAGTGGGGGGAGGGGGGGGGAGGGGGGGAGAGGAGGGGGGGAGAGGAGGGGGGGAGAGGAGAGGGAGGGGGGAGAGGGAGAGGGAGGGGGTGAAGAGGAGAGGAGAGGGGGGGGGAAAGAGGAGAGGGAGGGGAGAGAGGAGGGGGGGGGGGGGGGGAGGAGGGGAGAGGAGAGGGATGGGGGGGGGGGAGAGACAGTGCCTTTTTACTTCAACCCAAACCCTAACAACCATTTGTAGGCAGTGCTTTTTTACTTCTAACCATATTTTCATTTTCAAGCCAAATTAAGGGTACTCACAGTGCTGTAGACATTTGTCAGTGTCATTAAGAGCTCTGATTGAGGCACACCACTTGCAGAGACTGATTGAGGCACGCCACTTGCAGAGACTGATTGAGACACACCACTTCCTGGTTTTGTAGTCCCTCCCTCTCCCTCCAGCAGGGGCAGCAGAGAGAATGGGGAATTTTGTAAAAACATTAACATCTCTGTCAATTTTCATCAACGGGAAAAATACTCGGTACACATGCGGCGGAGGGGGGCTCTGAGCGAGGTGGCCAAAAATGACGGCCGTAGGTGGCGGCGTACTCTCGGAAATCGGGGCAAAGAAAGCCAAAACCGGTCAAGAACAGACTTTTAGTAATATAGATATGGACACACTGATCTATTCTGTAGGCATGCCTACTATGTTCTGGTGTGCTGAAGCAAAGCAAGAATTTCATTGTCCTATCAGGGACACATGACAATAAACTCTCTTGAATCTTGAATTTCCCCCTCTCTCTCTCTCCCTCCCTCTTCCTCCCCCTCCCTCTCCCACTCCCCCCCTCCCCTACCCTTCCCACTCCCTCCCCCCCCTTCCTCTCTCCCTCACACAAAATGACAAAAGTCAAGACTATGATGGGATATTGTCCGCTTGGCTTGGTGAGTATAGCAACATATACACTCAACAAATCTGATACCACCCAGGACAATGCAGATAACTGATTCTCACTGCATCCACCAACCTACAGTGTTCACTCTCTTCACCAGTGACACATGGAGGTCACTGTCCATCACAGACGGCATATTGGAAAGCCACCACTTACACTTTTCTCTCCATAACCTACATTATTTATAACTCATAGACCATCAGCCTTCCTTCACCTTGATAGGGTCAAAATCCAGGAATTCTCTTCCTATTAGCACTGTTGGAATACCTTCATGATAAGGAGCACAGGTGTTTGAATAATTACTTGATCCATAACTGGTTGTGCTGAACTTATGAAACTATGTTAAATTCTGGTCACCTCACAACAGGGAGGACTATGAAAATAATTATGAGAAATGGTTCCTGGGATTAGGGACAAGTTAAAAAGATATGATTAGAGAGAATATAATTATTTTATTTAGGGAACAGAAGGCTGAAATGAGATCTGATGAAAGAATAGAAAATCATGGGGTCTGGATTTTCACAAAGGTACTTTAACCTTCCTGGTCATCAGGAACTGGAATAATGTAGGCTCATCCCTGACCCACATGCTTTCTAGATGAGCTTGATTAAATCAACAGAAACCAAAAACCAAAATAAAATGTGCACATCTTACTATCACACCTGATTTTAGCACTCAGCCTGCAGTGAATCAAAGTAGAATATTTTGAAGACATATTTTGACAACTCTTACAGATCAAAAGGTTTGTGCAAATGCACCTGCACAAAATGTTGACCTTTTCCAATGCTTGACTGAACATGGAGATTGTAATATTTTACATTAGTTGTTATTTCTGCTTTTTGTAATACATTAATGGACTTCACGCAACAATCAATTTGAATTATTTATAACCTGTAATATAAATATTCAGGAAATACTCGTGTTTCCTGTGAAAGGAAGAGCCTAAATATTTTTAAGCTTCTTTTCGAAATGACAGATAAACCAAATATAAAGTAGGTAATAGTCATACAATTACAAAGGAACGGGTGATATATCTGAGATGTAAAATATTCTACTGATTAATTGTAAATCACAGTTTAATCAAAAAGGCTTTTGCTTGTATACTTCCTTTAAATTATTTCCCAAAGTAAGAGAAGCAAAGTTTAAAGGAAATGTGTGGGCAGGTTTTTTTTACCCACAGGATGATGGGTGCCTGGAACACACAGCCAGTGGTAATGACGGAGGCAGATCCGATAATGGCATTTAAGAGGCTTTTAGAAAGGCACATGGATATGGACGGAAATAGATGATTCCAGGCAGAAGAGAACTATAAGTTTATCTTGGCATCATGTTTGGCATAGACATAATGGGCAGAAGGGCCTATTCCTGTGCTGAAATGTTCAATGTTCTACATTCAAAAACATTTTTGCCACTCTTTTAATTAACAATTTTGTTAAATATTTAACTAGTGGAACCTGTTTCTTTTGCTGGTATAGCTTTGCAATCAACGGCACCATTCCCATCACTATAAATGCCAATTCATCATTCATGCTAGAACATAGCTAATTTATGCACCCCCAATGAGTCCAAATATTCTGCCATTATTACAAATTATTTTGAAATGATTAAAGTACTTGAGTATTGATAAATGCATATGCCCATAGAATTACAGTAATGTGTAAATAAATATTCAATGGAGAAGCAATACAACAAATTCTGCCAAACATTATGTTACAGTTGTATAAGATGTTGGTGAGGCTGCATCGGGTTCAGTATTGTGTTTAGGTTTGATCAACAGCTATAGGAAAGATGTCATTAAGTTGGAAATGAAGGGTCTGTTTCTGTGCTGTATCATTCTATAACTATGACATTGCTCTGACAAACTTCGACAGTGACATACTGGGGCAGTGATGGTTGACATCCAACAATAATAACCATCTTTAAATGTGTCTCAGCAAGACTCAAATTGCCAGGGGTGCAATGCATATCTATGCATGGTTATGAGTGTGGATCCACTTCCATGCATATTTATATTTGTTGAGAACCAATCACCGTTATGTCTGTGTGCACTTTGTGTCAATATCCCCCATTATTGGTCCCTGCTTCCCAAATTATTCCCACATGTCAGAAAATCATCTGTCACATATCAGTCTGAAGAGTCCTGATCCGAACCGTAACCTCTCCATGCTCTCCAGGGATGCTACCTGACCCGCTGGTTGCTGACTGTTCAGCACATTGTGTTCTATGCAAGATTCCAGCATCTGCAACCCATGTTTCAGATATAAACTTACCCAATAACGGCTGCTCCCAATGTACTCTCCCGAGCTCCTGCCTAATAATTTTTGTTATTTGAACTTCCAATAATTGCTTCTCTGTTAAATAAAAGAGATGGTAATTGTTTTAATCTATCGTTTACATAGTGTTGAAAGCTTCCTCAGACATATGGTACAGAACAGACACCTCAGGCCATAAAGTCCATGCCAGCCACCAACAACCATTTGCACTAATTCTATATCAATCCTATTTTTTATTCTCTCAATGTTCTCATACACTCCCCAAAGATTCCACTCCTCCCCCACTCGGGATAATTTATAGCTGCCGTTTAACCTACCAACCTGCACATATTTGGCATATGGGAGGAAGCTAGTGCATTGGAGGAATCCATGTGATCACATGGAGCATATGTAAACTCCACGCAGCCAATACCCGGTGAAACCAGGTGTCTGGCACAGTGAGGTTTAGGTTTATTATTTTCATGTGTAGAGTCTTAGAGTGATACTGTGTGGAAACAGGCCCTTCGGCCCAACTTGCGCACACCGGCCAACATGTCCCAGCTGCCTGCGTTTGGTCCATATCCCTCTAAACTGGTCTTATCCATGTACCAGTCTAACTGTTTCTTAAACATTGGAATAGTCCCAGCCTCAACTACCTCCTCTGGCAACATGTCCCATACACCCACCATCCTTTTGTGTGAAAAGGTTGCCTCTCAGATTCCTATTAAATTGTTTCCCCTTCACCTTGAACCTATGTCCTCTGGTCCTCGGTGTACCAAGCTGATAATATTTTGCATGCTACCCAATCAGAACAAATAGTACTATACACAAATATAATCATGCCAAACTCAAGTACAATAGGTCGAGTTAAGGGGAATATACCGAGTATAGTTCTCAACATTGTAGTGGCAGCGGTTCTAGTGACTGAGACAATGTTGGGCCTCAGCTGAGCCAATGAAAACTGGAAATGTTAGGGGGGGGGGAGGGGGTCACATCACATCTGAAATGCACAGCATATGTTGCAATGGTACAAACCACAGTTCAGACCAGTTCTCTCTCTCTCCATCCCTACCCCTTCCCACTTCTCTGACCAGTCTGACAGTCCTTGATTACATTTTATCTGTTTGCTTTGTTGTTACCTTCTCCCAGCTAACAATGATCTATTCCACATTTTCCTTGATCACCACCCCCTTTGGTGTCTCGTTCTCACACCTGATACTTACTTATCTCTGCATCTCCCCTGACTCAGTCTGAAGAAGGGTCTGGACCCTAAACGTCACCCATTCCTTCTCTCCAGAGATGCTGCCTGTCCCGCTGAGTTACTCCAGCATTTTGTGTCTGTCTTGGGTTTAACCCCAACATATGCAGTTCATCCTGACACATCCAGTTGATGTGAACTGTGCAACAACTGATCCATTAGATTCTAACCAAAACCGTTTTTGCAAAATTTACATTAACCCTAAAATTACATTTTTCATTGCCAATAGCCACATTCACCAAACAAAAAATAAACGATGTATTTATAATTAAGTGACTATTTTATTCAGTATGATATAACAACATTTCTAACCTTTGAGTTTTGAGACACGTTAATCCTATTTTAACCATATTCCAAACAAGGCAGCACGAAATAAAAGGAGTCTCGTCTCTTCAGCTCAAATTCCACGGTGACCCCGAATATTTTGAAAATAGCTTTCTCTTGCACCGAATCGTCAGTAAAACTTTAGCAGGACTTTTAAGGCTGCAGCACCTTGCAATGCCTCCAGTGAAATGTGCATGGGTAAGGGGAGGTGAAAGGCCAAGATGCCAGTTTAATTATGTCCAGACATTAGCGTTGCTGCTCTGCCTCTTGTGGCATTCGATTTGTATCTGGCATATCGTCAGCGCTGCTGAGTTTGAATGGAAAGCCTGGCGTGTGGTCATCGTGGAATTCGGACCTCCTATAAAAGATGATTCGGGACCATTGCCTCTCCGTCCATCAACAGCGCTGCATCCATCCTCGACCATGGAAGATATTTACAAAGCAGCGGTGAGTGTACAGTTTCTTTCATTTGCTTTCAATTAACTCTAGTTGTGAACAACACATCGTTTGGTAGATAACCCTTGTGAGGAAAAGACACAAATGTGATTTATGACCAACTTATTTTTGGACAGAATTTAAATTTATTAGCGGATCAGAGAATACGTTTGTGTGATAAAGTTGAGGTATATAAATAATCCTCTCAATTGAAATACCGCAATAACCTAACATTTTTTTTAAAATTACATTGATTTTAACATTTTTTAATTGTTGTAACTGATTTAAAACAACCGTTACGAGCATTTTATGAAACTAGTATTTGCCTATTCACGATATTATTTGATATTCAAATTTTAGATTTAAGATGTCAAAAACAGTCAAAGATAAAAAAGCACGGGCAGTTGTTCCCTCTTGATCACATTGCAAAGGGTGACCGGTGGCAGGGACTTTCCAACCCATTCGTCAAGGATTCAGACCAATTCCAGTCTCTACATGTCAGATAGAATAGTGGCCCAATGTTAATATACACATGAGATGGGGTACTATTTGGATAATATTTGAGTCTAAAGAAGGGGAACTGTCCCGCTGAGTTGCTCAGCACGTTGTGTCTACCTTTAATATTTGAATCAATTAATTGAAGAATTATGATTTACGAGCAGCCTCGGAGTTGCAAATAAATTAATGATATATCCAAGCGTAAGGTGTGAATGAGTTGTCTTATTCCAATTGGGAATATAAAACAATCAGAGGTAGCTCTACATGTTGTGCCCTCAGTTGACCTGTGTTGCAAAATCATCTCGCTTACTTATAAAACAGTCTGAAACGAAGAAAAGTACGAAAGGTTTGGAGGGATTCATTCCAAAACGTTAGCCGGAATTGTGAAAGTCTATTGCGTTCAATGTATTGCTAGTCAGTGTAAATACAAACGCTTTACACTTTAATTTAGTGGAGTTTATAATTCATTAATTTTAGATGCTCTTTGGGCGTCGTCCTTAGAACTCGCCATGAAGGAATGCGAGGAGATGTTGCTCTCTGGATTAAGGTTATTTTGGGGTTGTGCGGAGGCGGTTATCTTGTCGATAACTGCCCCCAACGGCCGGCCACAAGGGACCCAAATAGCCAGATAAAGATGTATCGGATATATGTGCCTGTCAATCAAAGGCTTGGAACAAAAGCAAACTATCCGTAGTATTTGCCTTAGTTCTCCTCGACAGTTGTCTTGTCTTTTACACTGTTAAAAATAACAAGGAGTAGTATTACCGAGGCCACATGCGGACAGGACTTTAAAGGAACTTGTTTCGTGTCAGGAACCCATTCATGCCTAAAGCATCCCGACTTATAAGTGCTGCCACCTAACAAAGGCAACAGCTGACCCCACCCCCTGCTCGGAGTTTCACTGAAGGTTA
Source organism: Leucoraja erinaceus (assembly GCF_028641065.1). Taxonomy (NCBI): domain Eukaryota; kingdom Metazoa; phylum Chordata; class Chondrichthyes; order Rajiformes; family Rajidae; genus Leucoraja; species Leucoraja erinaceus. The sequence goes on along the minus strand of NC_073392.1, from coordinate 43,950,984 downwards.
AATGAAGGTGGAAACGTGACCAGACATTCTGGTATCTTGCACCGTTCATTTCGTTTCCTGCAGGCAACATATTGCAATGTGTTACAACTATTTTTTCTTGTGATTTATGTGACAAGTGTCATCCAAGGATAAATATGCAGCAGCTACAAACATACTCATTTAAGAATCAAAAATAAACATGCAAATCTGGGCAATGCTAATAAATAATTTGGATTATTTGGTCTCCATACGAAATGTCACCCATTTCTTATCCCCAGAGATGCTGCCTGTCCCGCTGAGTTACTCCAGATTTTTGTATCTATCTTTGGATTATTTGGTAGTTCTGAAGTTGGATTATTTTGGTAGTTCTGCCCCTATATAAAATAGTCCAGAAACAGTTAGGATCTTACAGTGGTGGTGAGATTACTTACAGCAGCCATGAATAAAGGCAAAAGCCATTCAGATTAGTTTATTGTCATAAACACCAGGGCCCAATGAAAGTCATTGTCCACATGAAGCGTGCAAACAAACGTTAAACAGAGTTACCAAATAAGATAGTTAATTGTAAATGTACATGGCAGCACCTCTGCTTTCAAGAGAGAGCTAGATGGGGCTCTTAAAATAGCGGAGTCAGGGAATATGGGGAGAAGGTAGGAACGGGATACTGATTGGAGATGATCAGCCATGATCACATTGAATGGCGGTGCTGGCTCGAAGGGCCAAATGGCCTACTCCTGCACCTATTGTCTATTGTCTATTGTCTGGGAATGAGGTATGAATGAGATATTTGGAACAAGTGTGATAGCAGTGGGGGTGAAGCTGTTCTTAAATCTGAACATCCAGGATTTCAGGTTTCTGTGTCTCCTCCCAGAAGGTAGAAGAGAGAAAAGGGAATAGCCAGGGTGATTGGTATGCTTGACAATTCTCCCAACTTTCCTGATGCATGAAGAAAGACTGGATGGAAGGAAGTGAGGAGTCTGTGGTGGTTTGGGCAGAGTTCACCACTCTCTGCAGGTTCACCCACTCGCGATCAGAACAGTTGCATGCATCCAGTTGGAATAGCGCATCTGTAGAAGCTCGAAAGAATCCTTGTGGAAAAGCCAAACCTTCTCAGATGTTGAAGAAAGAAAATAGACTGATGCACTTTCTTGATCACTACATCGATGTAAAAGGACCAAATTTGGTTGCTGGTCATATGGATACTATGGTACTTAAAACTGTCAACCCTCTCTACAGCAGCTCCATTGATGAGGACAGGGGTGTTGTTCAGCACCTTGCCTCTTTTGATCAATAACTAGAATAGAATAGTTTCTTTATTGTCATTGTAACATGAACCATGTACAACGAAATTTAAAAATGTCAGCCAGTTAGTGCACCATTCAAACATTTCTAAAAGCTAACGATACATACAAGGTAAAATATTAAAAGATAAACAACTAAAATAAATATCACGAAAATAGCACGCATAAACACCCAACCCTCCATCCTTCTGTCGATTTCACAGTGTACCACAGTGTACCACACTTTTCCATTTTGCCAACATTAATGGCGAGGTCGAACACAAAAAGCTGGAGTAACTCAATGGGTCAGTTAGCATGTCTGGAGAGAATGAATGTGACGTTATGGGTCGACACCCTTCTTCAGTCTGAAAACGGGTCTAGAACCAAATCAGGAGACACGCCAGCTTTTTGTGTCTATCTTCGGTTTAAACCAGCATCTGCAGTTCCTTCCTACACTTAATGGTGAGCTAATTGTCCTGAAACTGTGCCACAAGTTTCTCAACCACTTTCCCCAGCTCACACAAGGTTCTTGATCTCCTTCCTGAACGTCTAAGGCAGATCAAGAAGATCATCAGCAGGAAAAGGAACAAGTGGCTGAAGTGAGAAATTAGATATAATTATGGGACCTACATAATTCTAGAATAACAGATCAGTTTAAAGTTCCACAGCCGTGCCACATTCATTTGTGAATGGTTAAACATAATTAAACAGCTAAGGTTGGAGAGGACCAAAAATATCCCCAGCTTAAATGAAAGTCGACAAAAAATGCTGGAGAAACTCAGCAGGTGAGGCAGCTTCTATGGAGAGAAGGAATATGCAACGTTTCGGGTCGAGACCCTTCTTCAGATACATGTAGGGGGGGCGGACGGGAAAAATCTCCCGCCCCTCCCGACAGTTTTACCCGCATCCCCCCCCGACATCAGTCTGAAGAAGAGTCTTGACCTGAAACGTCACCTATGGTTTTAGCAGATGATAATATGTTGACCATATCAGTACTCGATTTCCTAACTATCTTAAATATTGTTTAGAGAATCAGCCACGGCACATGCTTGTATTTCTGGCATGTTGCTGACAGCTGAGGTTCCCCATCAAAAGTGCAAAGTTAAAAATAAATCCATTTAGACTGTGTGTATGTTCTGTATGCTGTGAAGCTGGGATATAGAAGGGATATGAATGAGAATGTGTGATGGATGAAAATGTGTTTTAATACACTGTTGATGCTTTTAAAAGAATCTTTTAATTTCTACTGCAATCTGCAATACCCATTACTATCACTGCTGGGAATGGTCTCAGAATACAAAGTAAATTCATTGTTGTTTTAATAAATCTTGCAGAATGGCTTTGGTTATTAAGTGTCACATTCCTCTCACAGATGTTTACCAGTGGATGAAATTGGTATTAATTTCTTACCTAGGAAGTATTTCTGTGAGTGAGTAAGTGTATAGCAATTTAAGAGGCTTTTAGAAAGGTACGTGCATATGCAAGGAATGGGGGGAAATGGATCACATGCAGGTAGAGGAGATTCATTTAATTTGACGTCATGTTTGGCACGGATATTGTGGGCTAAAGGGCTGTACTGTTCTATGTTCCATGTACAGTGTATGTAACTGAGCCCACAGCAGCAAAGTAAATAAACACAAAGCCTGCAAATCTTTATTCATTATATAACATATAACAATATAACAATTACTGCACGGAAACAGGCCATCTCGGCCCTACAAGTCCGTGCCGAACAACTTTTTTTCCCTTAGTCCCACCTGCCTGCACTCATACCATAACCCTCCATTCCCTTCTCATCCATATGCCTATCTAATTTATTTTTAAATGATACCAACGAACCTGCCTCCACCACTTCCACTGTAAGCTCATTCCACACCTCATGCGTAAAGAAGTTCCCCCATGTTACCCCTAAACTTCTGTCCCTTAATTCTGAAGTCATGTCCTCTTGTTTGAATCTTCCCTATTCTCAAAGGGAAAAGCTGATCCACATCAACTCTGTCTATTCCTCTCAACATTTTAAAGACCTCTATCAAGTCCCCCCTTAACCTTCTGCGCTCCAGAGAATAAAGACCTAACTTATTCAACCTTTCTCTGTAACTTAGTTGTTGAAACCCAGGCAACATTCTAGTAAATCTGCAAGTACTGTACAGAGAACATGGATCAAAGGGCAGGCATGCGATGCTTGGTCATAGTGTCATGTGTCATAGGACTATTGACCATTAGGCCATTCAGCCAATCAAGTCTGCGCCTACATTCAATCATGGCAGATCTATTTTGCCTTCTCAACCCCATTCTGCCACCTTCTCACATAACCTTTGGCGCCCTTGCCAATCAACGTCCGCTTTAAAAATACCCAATGACTTGGCCTCCACAGCCATCTGTGGCAATGAATTCCAGAGATTCACCACTCTATACAGTAACTAAAGAAATTCCTCCTCATCTCCGTTCCACAGGTACAACCTTTTATTCTGAGGCTGTGCCCTCGAGTATTAGATTCTCCCAATACTGGAAACATCCTCTCCACATTCACTCCATCCAGGCCTTTCATTATTTGGTAGGTTTCAATGAAATCTCCCCTCATCCTTATAAACTCCAGCAAGTACAGGCCCACAGCCATCAAACAGCCATCATACCAAAGGGTTTTGGCCCGAAACGTTGCCTATTTCCTTCGCTGCATAGATGCTACCGCACCCGCTGAGCTTCTCCAGCACTTTTGTCTACCTTCGATTTTCCAGCATTTCCATCTTGAACAATACGTTAACACAATATGTTACCATGGGATCATTTTCATAAACCTCCTTTGGACCTTCTCCAACACTAGTACATCCTTCCTCAGATATGGGGCTCAAAACTGCTCCCAATATTCTAAATGTGAACTGACCAGCGCCTTGTAAAACCTCAGCGTTACATCCTTGCTTTTATGAAATGAATGATAGCAATGCATTTGCCTTCCTTACTATCGACTAAACCTACAAATTAACCTTTTGGGAATCCTGCACCAAAACCTCCAAGTTCCTTTACACCACTGATTGCTGAATCCTCTTCACATTTATAAAATAGGTCTACACCTTTATTCCTTCTACCAAAGTGCATGACCGTACACTTTGGTACACTGTATTCCATTTGCAACTTCTTTGCCCACTCTCCCAACCTGTCCAGTCCTCCTGCAGACTCCCTGTTTCCTCAACATTCTCTGCCCCGCCACCTATCTTCGTATCATTTACAAACTTGACCACAAAGCCATCAATTCCATCACCTAGATCATTAACATATAATGTGAAAAGTAGTGGGCCTAACACCAACCCTTGTGAAACACTACTATTCACCAGCAGCCAACCATAAAGGACTACCTTTATTCCCACTCTTTGCCTTCTGCCAGTCAGCCAATCTTCTGTCCATGCTAGTACCTTGCCTCTAATACCATGGGCTTATCTTGTTTAGCAGCCCCGTGCGTGGCACCATATCAAAAGCCTTGTGACAATTCAAGTAAATAACATACACAAACTCCTCTTTGTCTATCCTGCTTGTTACTCCCTCTAAGGCCAGGCCCGTACGAAGATTTTCAAAAAGGGGGGTGGCATGGCAGGATTACAAAACGTTATGTGAAATAAGTGCACGCAGCACACTTCCCGCTTAAGGGCCCTGGAAGCTCTGGGATTTTAGATCCTCTCTGCTGCATTCTGAGCCTTATTTGGGAGCATTTTTGCACCAAATGTATGACCAATATTTCAGAAATAATTTTGGTTGAGTCAAGAGTAATGAGTGGTTGGAATGGGATGATTGGGGTCATTGTTATATACATTTTTTTAAATCAAGAATTAAAGCTGTCCTTGTTTTAATAATCAAGTTGTACTGTAAAATGTTACATAACATGTTATAAAGGAGCAACCATCTGCTCTTTTATAGACCACCCTACCCATAAGATGCAAGATGTTAATATGAAAATTGGGAGTGGAGGAATTACATTTTGTAGTTGGAACATTAAGGGAATTAATGAACCAATCAATAGAGGTAAAATACTAGCACATTTAAAATAACTTAAAGCAGATATAATATTCCTTCAAGAAACTCACCTTAAAAAGGAAGAGCAACATAGATTGAAAGCAAAATGGATTGCTAAAACGTATTACTCTTCATTCTCTCATAAGTTTAGAGCTGTTGCAATTCGAATCCGTAAAGGTATACCTTTTAAACATACATCATCTATAGCGGATATCGATGGCAGATATATTATATTAATGGGTGAGTTATATTTTTTTTAAAGTGATTCTTCTTAATGTTTATGGACCAAATTTTGACGGCCCTTTGTTTTTCAAGAAAACACTCAATACTATCCCGGAATTTACACAACATAATTTAATAATTGGTGGAGATTTAAATTTACATTAGATTCTTATTTAGACAGATCATCAAGACAAAGGAAATTAAAATCCCAGACAAGTGCATTACTAAATTCATATATTAATACTACCAACATCAAAGATGTCTGGAGAATCGAAAACCCATCCGGACGAGAATATTCATTTTACTCACCGGTACACAAAACCTATTCAAGAATAGACTTTAGTAGACTTTAAACTCATCCCATTTACCTACAACTCGAAATATCATAATATTATAATCTCGGATCATGCACCTTTAACATTCATGATTAAACTAAATGGAATGACCGAGAAGCAGACACAATGGAGACTTAACCCTCAAATTTTAAATGAAAAAGTATGTCATGAATATCTTATTACACAGATCAATATGTTTTTCGAGTCCAATGACCACCCTGAAACTTCTGCCTCCCTTCTCTGGGAAACATTTAAAGCATTTGTACGAGGAGCGTTAATCTCCTCCCAAGCCTTTCATAATAAAGAGAATCGGGCTAAACAACAGATACTGGAAATGGAAATAAGGCAATTAGATATAGAGAATGGGGCTGCACCCTCTATGATAAAACACAATAAAATTGCTGCACTCAAATATAAGTTAAACCAAATATATTCAGACCAAGTCATAAAAATTTAACAACATCCCAAACAATTACATTTTGAATTTGGTGACAAACCACAAAAACTTCGAAAACTGGATGAGGAAAAAACAATTTACAAAATTAGATCAGATATGGGAGAAATACTAACATCGCCCAAGGATATCAATTACAGATTTCTACAATACTATCAAACACTTTACTTAACCAAAACGACAGAACGTTCTGCAAGAATGGAATCATTTTTACAGAAATGTAATCTTACAGGTTTAGATCTGAAAGAGAGGGAATTACTAGGTGCTGAAATAACAGTAAAAGATATCGAAGAGTCTATTAGATCTTTAAAAAATGGAAAGGCCGCAGGCCCTGATGGCCTAAGCTCTGAATTTTAGAAAAACATTTGTGATCTGATTTCTCCACGTCTACAGACATTGTATAATTACGCTTTTACTCAACAGAAACTGCCAGAAACTTTAAACGAATCAACAATAACACTTATACCAAAAACAGATAAGGACCTTGAAGACCCAGGTTCATATTGAACAATTTCTCTCTTAAACACTGATCAGAAAATCTATATTACTAAAAGTCTGTTCATGACCGGTTTTGGCCATCTGTGCTGCGATTTCCTAGAGAACGCCGGCACCTACGGCCGTCATTTTTGACCACCTTGCTCAGATCCCCCCTCCGCCATATGTGTGCTGAGGATTTTTCCCGTCGATGAAGAATGACAGCGATATTAATGATTTTACAAAATTCCCCATTCTCTCTGCTGCCCCTGCTGGCGGCAGGGGGGAGGGACTATAAAACCAGGAAGTGGTGTGCCTCAATCAGTGTCTGCAAGCTGGAGGAAGGCAGAGGAGTCACGTTTCTCTGAGCTGTGAATAACACTGAACACATGTCTACTCAACTGTATGTGTCCTTAGTGGTTCTAAAACACTTGCAGAATGTGTCTATTGGTTCTAAAATGTTTGCAAAAGTGTTTATTGGTTCTAAAATGTTTGCAAAAAGTGTCTCTTTTGGTTCTACAATGCTTGCAGAATGTGTCTTTTTTGGTTCTAAAATATTTTTTAGGTTCTCCTCCCTCTTTCCTCTCCCCCCCCTGTCCTCTCCCCCCCCTGTCCCCGCCCCCCCCCCCCCACCATCCTCTCCCCCCCTGTCCTCTCCCCCCCTCCCCTCCCCCCTCTCTCCTCTCCCCCCTCTCCTCTCTCCCCCTCTCCTCTTCCCCCCTTTCCCTCTTCCCCCCTCCTCTTCCCCTTCTTCCCCCTCTTCCCCCTCTTCCCCCCCTTCTCTCTCCCCCCCCCCTTCCCCCTCCCCCCCTTCTCTCCCCTCCTCCCCCTTCTCTCCCCTCCTCCTCCCCTTCTTCTCTCCCCTCCTCCCCCCTTCTCTCCACTCCTCCCCCTTCTTCTCCCTCCCCCCTCCCCTCCTCCTCCCCCCTTCTCTCCCCCCCTCCCCCCTTCTCTCTCCCCTCCTCCCCCTTCCCTAAACCCCCTCCACACCCCCTACCCTCTTCCCTCCCCCCTCCCTCCCCCTCCCTGCTCCCCACCTCACCCCCCTCTCAGCACCCCCCTCTCTCTCCTCCTCTCCTCCCCCACCTTTCCCCTCTCACCCACCCTCCCTCTTATCCTCCTCTCCACCCCCCTATCCCTCTTGCCCCTCTCTCTGTTTCTCTGTCTCTCTCTCTGCCTCTGCCCCTTCTCTCTCTGCCCTCTCTCTCTACCCCCCCCCTCTAGATTGACTGCAAGTTGGGGGCTATGCGTCAGTAGATAGGGTGGTTATGGGGTAAAAGGAGCAAATTAATAATATTAATATAATATCAAGGGGGTAATTAGCGTGAGTGCGGGGGGGGGGGATAGTTAGTGTGTGTGACGCTGCGTGCCGCCTACCCCCCCCATACAACCGCATGTTGGGGGAACAGACCCAACGGGTCTGCACTTGGTCTAGTATTAACTAAAAATTCTAGCCCATAGATTAAGTTTAGTGATTCATAAATTAATACACCCTGATCAAACAGGTTTTATTCCAAAACGTTACTCATCTTATAATCTGAGACGATTATTTAATATTATATATTCAAATAGAATAGCTAATGTAGATCTAGCAATCATTTCGCTAGACGCTGAAAAATAATTTGATCAGGTGGAATGGCCCTATTTATTTTCGGTGATGGAAAGATTTCAACTGGGCTAGAAGTACTGCACATGGGTTAAGCTTTTATATACTAACCCAACAGCTAGAATACTGACAAACCAAATGTTATCACCTAAACTTAATTTATCTAGAGGTTGTAGACAAGGATGTCCGCTATCCCCGTTATTATTCGCCCTTGCTATTGAACCATTGGCAGAAAGTGTTAGAGTCCACCCAGAAATATATGGGTATAATACTAAAGATACAGTTAATAACATTTCTTTATATGCAGATGATGTATTAATATACATCACAAACCCAGAAACTAGCATCCCAAACCTGTTAAATCTTATCTCAATTTGGCTCATTTTCAGGATATAGAATTAATTGGAACAAAAGTGAAATTATGTCAATAACGGAACTCAACTTACATACATTGCAACAATCCCCCTTTAAAATAGTCAACAAAAAATTTAAGTATCTAGGAATTTATGTGACTAAGAAATATAATTCCTTATTTAAATTAAATTTCCCGCCTTTACTTAATAAACTGCATAAGAACATTCAGTATTAGAAAACACTTCCTATCTCAATGTTTGGAAGAATTAATGCTTTAAAAATTATCTTTCTTCCGCAATCACTGTACCTCTTTCAATCAATCCCGATATATCTTCCACATTTTTTTTTTAAAGTTGATTCTATTGTCACAAGTTTTATTTGGGATTATAAGAACCATAGAATAAGTAAAAAACATTTATGTAAATCCAAGACAAATGGAGGATTAGCTCTACCAAATTTTCTGTTTTACTTCTGGGCAGTTAATATTAAAAATATGAACTTCTGGTTGGAAGATATGGACCAGCAACCAGACTGGTTAAAGATGGAAAAGGAAGATTGTTTGCCTTTTGGCTCGATTCTGTTAGCTCCCAGAAAACTGAATAAAAAAACCTATAGCGAATACGAATTTGGAAACAATTAAAAAAAGACTTTAAAATTGGATAATTTATCTTCCCATTGTAAATAAACCTTCATTTAAACACTCTGTGTTGGATAAAGGTTTTATACATGGAAAAATGGAATTATAAAGGTGGGACATCTTTATAGGAAAGGTATTTTTCTTTCATTTAAGGAGTTACAACAGAATTATGGACTACACTCAAATAACCTTTTTAGATATCTCCAATTTAGAGATTATGTTAAATTACATACACAAGGTTATAGAACTAGAGAGCCAGAGACGCTTGATGAATGTTTGAATAAACATCCTAATACAGATAAATTAATATCTCACATTTATAATACTCTTTTAGATAGTGAGGTCCCGTCGACGGAATTATATAGACAAGCATGGGAAAATTAATTAGACCAACCTATAATGAATGATATTTGGGACGAAAGTCTACAACATATAACCATATAACAATTACAGCACGGAAACAGGCCATCTCGGCCCTTCTAGTCCATGCCGAACACGTATTCTCCCCTAGTCCCATTTACCTGCGCTCAGACCATAACCCTCCATTCCTTTCCCATCCATATAACTATCCAATTTGTTTTTAAATGATAAAATCGAACCTGCCTCCACCACCTTCACTGGAAGCTCATTCCACACAGCCACCACTCTCTGAGTAAAGAGGTTCCCCCTCATGTTACCCCTAAACTTCTGTCCCTTAATTCTCAAGTCATGTCCTCTTGTTTGAATCTTCCCTACTCTCAGTGGGAAAAGCTTATCCACGTCAACTCTGTCTATCCCTCTCATCATTTTAAAGACCTCTATCAAGTCCCCCCTTAACCTTCTGCGCTCCAAAGAATAAAGAGCTAACCTGTTCAACCTTCTACATCAATGCTCGTTAAATGACAGACATTCTTTAATACAATTTAAAGTAATACATAGGCTGCATTACTCTAAAACAAAATTAAATAGAATTTTCCCACATATCTCTCCTATCTGTGATAAATGTCAATACTCAGAGGCTAATTTAACTCATACTTTTGTAAATTGTATAAAAGTCAAAAATCTCTGGACGGATATTTTTAGAATAATTTCTGAAGTTGTTAATACCCAATTGGATCCCGACAAAACGAATAATATTAGGAATATCAGAACAAACCCTAAAACTTACAACAAGCCAAAGAAACTTCCTTGATTATAGTATAATAATTGGGAAAAAATTAATATTAAAATTTTGGAAAAATCCAACAACCCCCACAATTAAAATGTGGATTATGGAGATGACGGAGACCTTACATTTGGAAAGAACTAGACTTGTCTTAATTGACAAACAAGAATTATTTGCTAGAACATAGTTTCCATTTATTGATTTTTTGAAAGGGTAAATTGGTCCGGCACGGAAGCCTGACTGAAGCTTGAACCCAGGATTAGATGAATAGTTATGTTTTATAATCTACGGACCTATCTCCAAAGTTGTTTTATCGGTAATTTATTCTATTCTTTTTTATCGTTTTTTTTTCTTCTTTCTCCCTATCTATAAAAAAAACCACATAGAAGCAGAGTTAATATGCAATTGATAAATGAGGACCCCTATTACTTTGATAGCTGGAATCCCATCTATTAACAATATGTAATTGATAAACAAATTGTGTTTTGATTATGATATATATATGCTTCTAATAAAAATATTATTAAAAAAAAAATAAAGGAGCATGCAAACACTGTAAATAAAATACTGTAAGTATTTACAGTAAATAAAACCTTTTTTTTAGAAAATGTTATGTGTGTTGATTTGGTTGCCTGTTACTGTTCAACTGTGTTAATGTGTGCACATTAAAAATATGATGCAAAATGAAAGTCGCAAACTATGGAATACATATTTGTCAGTATTGTTATCATGGAAAAGAAAGCAGTTCCAATTGTTTGATATTATTCATATGGTGGAGAAAATATAATTGCTCTAAAACCTACCTTAATTTTGGAATCTCAGTAAAGATAATCCCCCTTTCCTGCTCCCCCCTCCTCCTTGCCCCTCCCCCTCCCTCCCCCTCTCTCTCTCTCACCCCCCTCTCTCTCTCCCCCTCTCTCTCCCCCCTCTCTCTCTCTCTCTCTCCCTCTCTCTCTCCTCTCTCCCCCCCTCTCTCTCTCTCCCCTCTCTCTCTCTCCCTCCCTCCCCCTCTCTCCCTCCTCCCTCCCCGTCTCTCTCCCTCGCACGCAGCAAGGCGCCAACTCCGCGCCGCAGACACCGCAGCCCCCCCAGCCCGGAGAAACAGGCACTCCCGCAACTCAATATCCCATTACTTACCTGGAGTAGACACCTGGGATCTATGGTAGACACGAGGCATCAAGGTGATTGTGTGGAGTGCAAATGGAGATCTGAACCCGCCCGGGCCCACAGCGCATGCGCGAAGAGACAGCGTAATTTTGCGTCGCTACTGCGTCACCGGCTTCCCCCAACTGTGCAGGATGGTCGCATTTTTTCCCTCAAAACTTCCAGTGGGCCGGAACCAGAATTTCGGGTCATTTCCGTCAAAGTGGAAACGCTGATAGCGCTCCAATTTTTTTTTTTCTCGGGATTTATTTTACTCTGTGAAAAAAACATCTTGGCCGGAGGCCCCCCAGGTTTTGAGGCCCTAGGCTTCAACCTATGAAGCCTATAGGGAAATCCGGCCCTGCCGAGCCCCCCCTAGATCTCGAGGCCCTAAGCTTAAGCTTGTGAAGCATATACGTAAATCCGGCCCTGTTTAGAACTAGGGTGTACTCCATCTGGTACAGGTGACTTATCCAACTTCAGACCTTACAACTTGCGAAGCACCTTCTTTTCAGTAATAGCAGCTGCACTCACTTCTGCCTTGTGGCTCTCTTGAATTTCTGGCATGTTACTGGTGTCTTTCACTGGGAAAACTGACACAAAAATGTATCCAGTTCATCTGCCATATTTTTGTCATGTGAGTTTAGGTGTGTTTCACATATACTAATGTTTCTATATTTCTCACACCTCACCACTCCTGTCAGATGGAAGGTCCAACAGCTTGAAAGTATGTATCATCAGACTCTTTCTCGCTGTTATCAGACTGTTACATAGTCCTTTCATACACTAAGGTTGAATACCTGGTTACACAAAAAAGCTGGAGATACTCAGTGCGGGTGCAGCAGCATCTATGGAGCGAAGGAAATAGGCAACGTTTCGGGCCGAAACCCTTCTTCAGACTGATCGGGGGCCTGGGTGGGCGGGGACAAGAAAGGAAAAAGGAGGAGGAGCCCGAAGGCTGGGGGATGGGAGGAGACAGCAGGGGGACTGAGGAAGGGGAGGAGACAGCAAGGACTAACAAAATTGGGAGAATTCGATGTTCATGCCCCCAGGGTGCAGACTCCCCAAACGGAATATGAGGTGCTGTTCCTCCAATTTCCGGTGCTGCTCGCTGTGGCCATGGAGGAGACCCAGGACAGAGAGGTTGGAGACGGAGTGGGAGGGGTCTTGAAGTGCTGCTGCACCGGCAGGTCAGCTTGGTTATTGCGGACCGAGCGGAAGTGTTCTGCGAAACGATCGCCCAACCTCTGCTTGGTCTCACCGATATAGATCTGCTGACATCTAGAGCAGCGGATGCAATAGATGATGTTGGAGGAGATGCAGGTAAACCTCTGTCGCACCTGGAACGATTGCTTGGGTCCTTGAACGGAGTCGAGGGGGGAGGTAAAGGGACAAGTGTTGCATCTCTTGCGGTTGCAAAGGAAAGTGCCCGGGGAGGGGGTGGTACGAGAGGGAAGGGAAGAATTGACAAGGGAGTTATGGAGGGAGCGGTCTTTGCGGAAGGCAGATATGGGGGGAGATGGGAAGATGTGGCGAGTGGTGGGGTCACGTCGGAGGTGGCGAAACTGACGGAGGATTACTTTTTGTATGTGACGGCTGGTGGGGTGAAAGGTGAGGACTAGGGGGACTCTGCCCTTGTTGCGAGTGGGGGGATGGGGAGAGAGAGCAGTGTTGCGGGGTATGGAAGAGACCCTGGTGCGAGCCTCATTTATGGTGGAGGAGGGGAACCCCCGTTCCCTGAATAATGAGGACATTTCAGATGTCCTGGTGTGGACCGCCTCATCCGTGGAGCAGATGCGGCGTAGACGGAGGAATTAGGAGTAGGGGATGGAGTCCTTACAGGAAGCAGGGTGGGAAGAAGTGTAGTCCAGATAGCCATGGGAGTCAGTGGGTTTATAGTGTATGTCGGTCAGAAGTCTATCACCTGCAATGGAGATAGTGAGGTCAAGGAATGGTTGGGAAGTGTCGGAAATGGTCCAGGTGTATTTGTGTGCCGGATGGAAGTTAGGTTGAATACCTAATCTCGCAATCTACCTAATTGTGGCTCTTGCACTGGGGCAGGTTCAGTATGATGATGCAGATGACCCAAATGATGTGTTATGGACAGAGGACGGACACGACGAGGTACGCTCAGATCGAGAAGGAATTACTGGCAGTAGTCTTTGCATGTGTCAAATTCAACGATTACATTTTTGGCAAGGCTGTTACAGCAGAGACCGACCACCAACCTTTGGTCACCATTTTAAACAAGTCTAGACATGCTGCTCCGGCACGGCTGCACAGAATGATGCTGCAGCTCCATAAGTTTGATATCTCTCTCACTTACAAGCAGGGTAAGCACATGTATCTGGCTGACACATTATCCCGTGCTCCCAGGAGGTCGAGCGCCCAGCACACATCAGAAATAGACACGTTTGACGTCTTGGCAATTGATATCACTCATCCTTCACCTCTGGATACCTTGAGGGTTCGTAGGGCAGAAGATGCCACCCTGCAGATGCTCGCCTCGTCATCAATCACGGATGGCCTGGCATCAGTCACGGATGGCCTGGCAATCAGCATTCACTTCTGCTTGCTGTTCGGCCTTATTTTTCTGTCCGAGACGAACTGGCCATTGAAGGTGGGTTATCAAAAAGGGCCATAAGGCAGTGATCCTGGCTTCACTCCAACTGGAGGTGTGGGTTCAAATCCCACTTCTGACATGAATCAAATCAGCAATACTGTTTGATCTACAGTTTTCACTTTTACTCAGGTTTCATGTGCAAGGTCATGGTAGCACTGTCTCAAGATTTTGTGAGAATGTTACTTGCATTCTCACAATCATGTTAAAAAAAATCAAAGCATATAATGCATAAGCACGCTGAAGAATTCAAAGGGTAAAAAGACAGGTAACTGTTATGGAATAGTCAATAATGGTAAAGGTTTTCAAATATATGCACATTAACTACTTCAATATTAAACGTATGTTTTGCTGCTTCAATATTCCAATTTTCCTTTGAACATGCACTAGATGGCAACGTGCTTTGTTTTGCAATGTTTCGTTATCTAACATGGAATAATGTAAAAGCAATCTTATCATTTTTTGGTTGTGATTCACAATTTGATCTGTGTACATATCAAGAGATGTTTTGTGTGAAGTTAACAATTCCAACTGAATGCAGCATCATTTGTTAAAATTTGTTCCACTATTTGAACATCTCCTAGACTAACTTAGAACAGCTAAGAAATCATGTCGTAGGAATGATCTTGAATTGAAAAGTCACCCATTTTTTCTATCCAGAGATGCTGCCTGTCCCGCTGAGTTACTCCAGCATTATGTGTCTAACTAAGAAATAATTTCCAGTTCTCTGCAGAGTACCATGTTTTGGTGCAAATGTTTTGCTTAAAAAAACTTTACTGCTAAGAGAAGCGATACTTGGAGTGTCAGTAGAAAATGTCTGGATACTTAATCCAAATTTTCCACATCATTCTGACATAACTTGCAAAAAATTGCTCTTTTCTAATGAGCCCAACGGCTCACGCTGGCCGTGTACACTAACGCAGGTTTCAGTCGGATAAATCATTGTTAATTAAAGGCTGCTTAACCTTATCTGTGTCAAAAGACTCTGACGCACCCAACCTCTTCTAGATAGGACCTCCTTAAAATGTTCTTCCTTAGTGATTGTTTACAGATAATGGTCCAGATGCTTTGGAGGTCTAGACAGTTGGAGGTTAGGCTGCCAGTGTTGGAACAAAAGATGGAATACACAAAAATCTAAAGATTGAAGATCATAAAATTCCTGGAGGGTGGCAGAACTGGAGGAAGTGACATATAAAGGGAGGCCACATACAAGATTTAACATTTTGAGATTGTGGAACGTGGATTCAATGAAAGTTAGCATGGGTAAGATTATCTGATCATTAGCGTGTGTCATGTGCAGTTGGATGTTAGATGAGCTGAAATCTATAGACAGTGTGATTAAGAAGAATAAACAGGAGATGTTGAATATGGACTTGACAAAGATATGGATGAGGGTCTCGGTAGATGATGGAGTGAAGCATTTAACTTTCAGTTTTTGCTTCAGTAGTGTCTGTGGAACTTATCCATTGTGTCTTTTCCCTGCAGGTCGAGCAGCTGACCGAGGAGCAGAAGAATGGTAAGGAGCCATAAATCATTGAGGAAAATGAAGAGCAATTTGAAGTAATGGTTAAATTAGCAGGAACTGAGGTATTTCTTGTTTTTTTTTCAGAATTCAGGGCAGCTTTTGATATTTTTGTGCAGGATGCTGAAGATGGGTGCATTAGCACCAAGGAGCTGGGTAAAGTGATGCGCATGTTGGGTCAGAACCCCACACCGGAGGAGCTGCAGGAGATGATTGATGAAGTCGATGAAGATGGTACAGATGTGAATTATTGTTGTATCATCTGTTAGAATTATTTAGCACTGTAAACATGTTACATTTTAGACTCTCAGTCTGAAGAAGGGTCTCGACCCAAAACGTCACCCATTCCTTATATCCATAGGTGCTGCCTGTCCCACTAAGTTACTCCAGCATTTTGTATCTTCGGTGTAAACCAGCATCTGCAGTTCCTTCTCTACTTTAACTTTAATGTTTACGATATAAATTTAAAACAATGCCACACTCAACTGGCATCCTAATACTTATTGAGGAGCATATTGGTATCCTTTTTAAGCATTTAGGATTCAATTACATCCTTTTTGTGAATTATAACATCATTATTTGCTTTTGGAACAACAGACATTTGACATCTTAGAATAAAGGGGAGGCCATTTAAGACTGAGGTGAGAAAAAACGTTTACACCCAGAGAGTTGTGAATTTATGGAATTCCCTGCCACAGAGGGCAGTGGAGGCCAAGTCACTGGATGGATTTAAGAGACAGTTATATGGAGCTCTAGGGGCTAGTGGAGTCAAGGGATATGGGGAGAAGGCAGATCACAATGAATGGCCGTGCTAGCTCGAAGGGCAGAATGGCCTCCTCCTGTACCTAATTTCTATGTTTCCGATTCAGATTCAGATTCAATTTTAATTGTTATTGTCAGTGTACAGTACAGAGACATCGAAATGCATTTAGCATCTCCCTGGAAGAGCGACATAGCACATGATTTGAATAAATAATAATAAGTCACCGGGGGGGGGGGGGGGGAATGGGGGGGTACTTGCCTTGGAGATTGGCAGTCAAAAAGGTACGTGGATAGATCAGCCGCCGGAAAGAAGCTGTTTTGCTGGTTCTCAAAAAAAGACCTGTAATTCAGAGCTTTGCAAAGTTAAACAGTCCATGGTTTCTGGAAGAGAGCAGTCCTTGGCGATGCTGAGCGCCCTCCGCAGACAGCGCTTGCTTTGGACAGACTCAATGGAGGGGAGCGAGGAACCGGTGATACATTGGGCAATTTTCAACCCCCATGCCAGACGGAGGAGACAGAGCAGACTGAGGAACCATATGTGATGCAGTTGGTATGCTCTCGATGGTGCGGTAGAAGTTAGAGTGATCTGAGCAGATGGACCTTCTTCATTAATCCTGCAAGGAAGAAGAGAAAGTAATTTTGAGCCTCACTTGAAATACAACACCAGAGGTATTGCAGTGTCCCAAGAGAGGTCATCGGAGATGTTGACTCCCAGGAACCTGAAGCTAGAAACACGTTACAAAACCTACCGTTAATCGTCATGGGGGTGTGCGTGCCAAAGCCACTTCCTGAAGTCTACAATGAGCGCCTTGTTTCTTGGAGTTAAGGGCCAGGTTTTGTCAGCGCACCATGCTGCTAAGTGCTGGACCTCCTCCCTGTAGGCCAGCTCATCGTTGTTGCTGATGAGGCCAAATCACCGTTGTAATCATCTGCATACTTGATGATGGTGTTAGTACCATGTACAGGGTGTGCAGTCATAGGTGAAGAGGGAGTAGAGGAGGGGGCTCAGATACACAGCCCTGATAACGCCGGTTTCAAAGGGTTGACTCTCTCATTCTTGCCTAACCTCACGACTGGGGTCTGTTGGTTAGAAAGTCCAGTATCCATTGCAGAGGGAGGGGTCGATGCCCAGGTTACCGAGTTTACATGATCAATTTTGATGGTATATAACCCTGTTTATAATGCTGAGCTGTAATCGATGAAGCATCATTACGTAAGGTAACTGTTCCATGTTTCTAACTGTTGGCCTTGTGAACATTGGGGGTATTTCATCTAAATCCTCACGGTCCTGGTTTCAATGTAGTACATTTCTCATCTCAGTTTATTCACCATGAGAATGCCCAGGTACTTGCCTTGGAGAAGAAAAAACAATGGATAATCATCCCATTGCTTTTTCTTCTCAAAAAAAAAGTAATTCAGAGCTTTGCAAAGTTAACATGCAACGTTTCTGGAAGAAAAATTTATGCTCCCCTTAAAAATATATTTATCAAAGCCTGTACCCTTTCCTGGACTTTCACTCGCATGATAACTGTCAAAATGTACATACAAATTGAAATCCCATGTCAGACGGAGGCATAACTAACTGAGGAACAATATGAAGTTATTCATTTTGTAGTTAGAGTGATTCAGAGCAATCCATGTTCACTATTAATGTTGCAAGAAATTAAAAGTAATTTTCTTCATCACTTAAAATACAACACCAGAATGTAAGCGCAGTGTACCAAGCATAGACACGGCAACCATTTCGAGCACTGGTGCTTTGTCTACCTAGGCCTACTGGATCTCCCAGTTGCAAACCATTTTAACTCCGCTACCCATTCACTGAACTTTTTGGAAGCTATTGCCATAGTGAGTCCACACGCAAACTGGGGGAACAGCACCTCATATTCCACTTGTGTAGCTTACAACCCAACGATATAAACAGTGAATTCTCCAATGTAGGTACCTTACATACCCCTACCCTCACTCCCCAGTGCCCCACCTGGACTTGCACCGCACCGCCACCTGCTTTATAATTTGCAACTCTTCAATCCTTTAGTCATAGACTGTGTTTACTCCCTGGCCTTTGTCCAACCACCTGCCTATCTAATCTCCCCCTCGGCTGCCCCACTTTGTCCTGCTCCTCACCGCTCCTAGCTTTCTATCCCTCCCTTCCCCCTACAATCAGTCTGAAGAAGAGTCCCGATCCAAAAATGTCACCTATCCATGTTCTCCAGAGATGCTGAGGTACTCCAGCATTTTGTGTATTTTGTTGTAAACCAATGTCTGCAGTTCCTTGTTTCTGCAGTAATTTCCAAATTCCCCCACAGAGCGTTACTCTTGTCGATCTTCAGAATCATCTTGAGAGAGTCTTGATCTGTTAACAAAACAGGTGTTTACAAACCTTTCTTAGTGTAAAATATTACATGTATAAAATGCAAATGTTTAATGGTGGTCTGAACAGCATTCCACTGAAATAAGTAAAGAGAATGAGATAGCATTACTATTGAGCCTGTTATGGAGTTACAAACAAATCCAATAAATCTTGTATGACTAAAAAAATCAAAATGTTTAACAATTTGAACCACATTGATCATTCTGTATAATTTAAAAAACTAGATTAAAATAAATACAAAATCATTCAAGTTACACGCAGGAACATTATCTGTTTTGAACAGATATAGTGACATTTTTCTACAAAATCTGAGCTGTAATATTTCCACATGTGGATTAGCCTGACAAACCATATTGAGTGGTTATTAGCTACGTTGGCATTTGATGAGGTCCTGCATGGCAGGCCGCTCCAGAGGGATAGATCGTATGGGATCCAGGAAGAGTTAGCTGACTGGATGGAGAATTGGCTTCATGAAAGTAACCAGAAGATGATGGTGGAAGATTGTTTTTTGGACTGGAGGCCTGTGTCTAAGCGGGGTGCCTCTGGGAACAGTGCTAGGCCCATTGTTTATATAAGTGATATGGATGAGAATGTGCAAGGCATGATTAGTAAGTTTGCAGATGACACTAAAGTGGATAGTGTCATAGATAGTGAAGATGGTTATCAAAAATTATAGCCAGATCTTGCTCATCTCAGCAAGTAGGCTGAGGTTAATGAGTTGCAGACAAGTGCGAGGTGTTGCATTTTGGGAAGTCAAACCAGGGCAGGGACTTCACAGTGAATGGCAGGTGGCTGGGGAGTGTTGTAGAGCAGAGGGATCTAGGAGTGCAAGTACATACTTCCCTAAAAGTGGCATCACTGGTAGACTGGGTGGTCAAAAGGGCTTTTGGTACATTGGCCTTCATCAGGGTACTGATTGGTACTGAGTATGTCTGTAGAAGGGTCTCAATTCGAAACATCACCCATTCCTTCTCTCCAGAGATGCTGCCTGTCCTGCTGGGTTTTGTGTCTATCTACTGAGTATAAAAGTTGGGCTGCTACGTTACAGTTGTTGGTGAGGCCACATTTGAAGCATGGGAGCATTGTTATTCAGTTTTGGTCACCCTGCTATAGAAAGGGTGTTGTTAAGTTAGGGAGAGTGCAGAGGAGATTTACAAGGATGGTGTCAGGAATTGAGAGCCTGAGTTTTATGGAGAGATTGGGCAAGCCTCATTGCTTGGAGTACAGGAGGCTGATTTTGTAAAGGTGTATAAGATCATAAGACAAAAAGATTGGTTGAATTCACATAGACATTTACCCAGTGTAGGGGAATCAAGAACCAGTGGACATAGGTTTAAGGTGAGGGGGAAAGATTTAATAGGAACCTGAGGGGCAACCTTTTCACACAGAGAGTGGTGGGTATATTGAATAAGCTGCCAGAGGAGATCATTGAGTCAGGTATTATAACAACATTTAAAAGACATTTGGACCACGTACATGGATAGGATAGGTAGAGGTATATGGGCCAAACATGAGCAGATGGGACTTGCATAGATAGAAACATAGAAACATAGAAATTAGGTGCAGGAGTAGGCCATTCGGCCCTTCGAGCCTGCACCGCCATTCAATATGATCATGGCTGATCATCCAACTCAGTATCCCGTACCTGCCTTCTTTCCAAACCCCCTGATCCCCTTAGCCACAAGGGCCACATCTAAGATAAGGCATCTTGATCAGCATGGGCAAGTTGAGACGGTTCACCAGCTGTTCCTGGGATGTAAGGACTGTCTAATGAAGAAAGACTGGATAGACTTGGTTTATACCTTCTAGAATTTAGGGGATTGAGGGGGGATCTAAAAGAAACTTACAAAATTCTTAAGGGGTTGGACAGGCTAGATGCAGGAAGATTGTTCCCGATGTTAGGGAAGTCCAGACAAGGGGTCACAGCTTAAGGATAAAGGGGAAATCCTTTTGTACCGAGATGAGAACGAACTTTTTTTTCACGCAGAGAGTGGTGAATCTCTGGAACTCTCTGCCACAGAGGGTAGTTGAGGCCACTTCATTGGCTATATTTAAGAGGGAGTTAGATGTGGCCCTTGTGGCTAAGGGGATCAGGGGTATGGAGAGAAGGCAGGTACGGGATACTGAGTTGGATGATCAGCCATGATCATATGAATTGCAGGCTCGAAGGGCCGAATGGCCTAGTGCAGGATGCGAAACTGTTTCTATAAACCTGTATGGAAGTATGCAGGTGACCATTTAGGCACTGTTTAAGACATTGAAATATTTTAAAAACCATTTTAGATAATTTGAAATATAAATGATATAATTTGTGTTCATCCTCCACAGCTGTTCTCCATTTAATGGATACTGTAAGTGCCCCCTGAGGTTGGCCCAACCAGGAACAGACTATTTGTATGCTTATGTTGGGAACGACTGGGGTGGCACATTGGCACAGCGGTAGAGTTGCTGCCATACAGCGCCAGAGACCCCAGTTCAAACCTGACTATGGGTGCTGTTTGTACAGAGTTTGTACGTTCTGCCTGTGACCGTGTGGGTTCTCTCTGAGTGCTCCAGTTTTCTCCCACGATCCAAAGAAGTGCAGGTTTGTAGGTTAATTGGGTTCTATGAATTGCCTCCAGAGTGCAGGATGCGAAACTGGAATAATATGGAAGTGTGCAGGCCACAGTTTAAGAATAAGGCGTAAGCCATTTAGAACGGAGACGAGGAAACACTTTTTCAAGTCAAGTCAAGTTTATTTGTCACATACACATACGAGATGTGCAGTGCATTCTGTGAGTGGTGAGTCTGTGGAATTCTCTGCCTCAGAGGGCAGTGGAGGCAGGTTCTCTGGATGCTTTCAAGAGAGAGGGCTCTTAAAAATAGCAGAGTCAGGGGATATGGGGAGAAGGCAGGAACGGGGTACTGATTGGGGATGATCAGCCATGATCACATTGAATGGCGGTGCTGGCTCGAAGGGCCAAATGGCCTACTCCTGCACCTATTGTCTATTGTCTATTGATTGATGGTTACTAACTACTACTACCCACCAACACCCTGGCATGATATTGTCTGGGTCTTGCTGTTTGTGGACATAATCTACCTCTTAACTAATAGAATATGTGGTAGTTCATAGAGACCAGTGATCTCAGTTTCATAAATGTTGCAGGCCAGTACCTCAGGACAGCATAGACAGCATCAACATGCGCTTCATGAAAGCACCTCCTTTAAAAATAAGGTCAGAAGTGAGATTTTTCACTCATGAACGAACAGTAATCAGTTTCAATGTGACCTGCATTATTATAAGCTTGCTCAGCAAATGCATCGACGTATTCAAGTCAAAAATGTTAAAAAACTTAAATCTGATATTCAGTTAATTGTTTGCTAACTTTTTTCCATCTTTAACTAGCTTCTTTCAAAAAACAAGTACAGGCCCCCAAAAATCTGCAGGTAGCTCTGCAAAAACGGAGTCTCGTGATCAAATTTGCCAACTTTACATTTGCCAACTTTCTGATAATCTCTTTGACCATGGTGCCTTACAATCACATTCCCTCCCTTTGAAACCCAGAATGCACAGAAATTGATTTCCAGTGGCTTTATTCAATAACAACAGTGAATGGGATCTGTATCTCAAGGTGTGTAGCCTATTTTTATATTGAGAAAGTGGTGTAATATTTTCACCCTCAGTAATCTGCAATTCACCCACTAGCCTTGCTCCAACCCCAACATGAAGTACCCGTAAGGTGAAGTAATATTCACCCGACGGGATGGAAGTAATGTTGTACTCCATTGATAAACTCACAAATTCACAATTACAACCTTGCACAGTACATTGTTCAAAATCTGTTTTTTCCACAGTAATCATACTGTACTGAATTAACTCAACATATTTCCTAAAATCTCAATTGGAAAAATTAAAAGCAATGACCAAAAATATGAAAGTTTTTAATCATCATATCATATCGCTATTAAAAGTCTGATCGTGTGTGTGGTGTGTGTGTGTGTGCGTGTGTGTGTGTGTGTGTGTGTGTGTGTGTGTGTGTGTGTGTGTGTGTGTGTGTGTGTACGTGTGTGCGTGCGTGTGTGTGTGTGTGTGTGTGTGTGTGTGTGTGTGTGTGTGTGTGTGTGCGTGCGTGCGTGTCTTTGCGCGTCTTCGGGGTGGAAAAATGTGTGCGTGTGTCTTTACATCTTCGGGGAAAAAATTGTGATAACGATACAATGATACAATTTATTGAGGTCCAAACGAAATGTTGTTTCTGCCATCATACACACAAGAAAAAGAACCAAGACACAACACAATTTACACAAACATCCATCACAGCGCATCTCCTCCTCACTGTGATGGAAGGCAGTCTTGTCTCTCCCCTGCACTCCTCATTCTCCTCCCGATGTCAGAGTCAAAGCCCCCATCGGGCGATGGTAAGTGTCCCGCGGTCATTAAAGCCACGCCAGGTGATGCAAGGCCGCGCCCCGGGCCTTGGTGTTGGAGCCCCCAGCGTGCATTAGCAAGACCCGCGGCCATTTAAAGCCACGCCGGGCGATGTAAGGTAATTTTCAACCCCACGACTTGGGCGAGAGAAGTCGCCGTTGCGGAAGCCCCGAAAAGCGGTCTCCCAGCAGGGACCCGCGGGCTCCCGGTGTCACCGTCCACCAGACCTGCGGTTGGAGCCTCCGAATCCCCGGGGTTGGGTCACAGCAGAGCGCCACCACAGCTCCTCCCACTCCGAACTCAGCCAGCTCCAGAATGGTGGGTAAGTCCGCAGCTCCGCGACTGGAGCCCCAGGTCGTTCCGGTTGGAGGCCGCTCCACGGTGCTCGGCCCCCAACGACAACGGAGACCCGACAGAGAAAAGGTTGGGTTCTCCGTGCAGGGGAAAGATTTTAAAAGTCCCCCCCCGCCCCCACACACATACCCAGTTTAAAAAAAAGCACTTTAAACTACAGTAAAACGCGACAACAAAAAAAAAGACAGACGGACTGCAGAGGCCGCTGCGACGTGAATTGCGCCGCCCACCCTTAACGATAACATTTTTACATATTCCTGTTGACATTTTTCCCGTCGAGGCTGGGATAACCTTATCTGAACATTTCATCCTTTATTTCTCGACATTGCAGATTAAAGTTGAAAATCGTCAAAAGACATTGAATTTAAAACAATCGGCTTTCACTGACGACATCACAATGTGTCTGCTCCGTGCCATCTCACACACAGAATCTTCCACGCATTTCGAGCGACAAAAGCGTCACAAATCAGAAAACTCAGCTCCAAAAGACAGTGGACACCCGGAAACCCCAGCTCCAAAAGGCAGCAACTCTCTCTCTCTCCCTCTCTCTCTCTCTCTCCCTCTCTCCCCTCTCCCTCCCCCCCTCTCTCTCTCCCCCTCTCTCCCCTCTCTCTCTCTCTCTCTCTCTATGCCCTCTCTCTCCCTCTCTGCCCTTTCTCTCTCTCTCTCTCTGCCCTCTCATTCTGCCCTCTCGTTCTCTCTGCCATTTCTCTCTACCCCCCTCCCTCTCCCTCTCTAGCCGCGCCTGTGCAGTTGGGAGCTAGGCATGAGTGGATTTCATCCTATATTTAACACGTTATTCACGATTAAAGCTTTGAAACTGCCAACATACAAGATATTTACATATTCTAATTCACATTTTCCCCTCGAGGCAGAGATCACTTTCACTGAACATTTTATGCTTTATTTCTCGACTTATTACTGATTAATTACCTTGAATTTCAAACCAACCAGTTTCCAATGATGATGTCACAATGGCAGCTTGAACTCATGACGTCACAATAGACAGACTAGGGGGAGGGCGAATTGCTATTGCAACACGCACGGCAAGTGCCATTGGAAGTTATTTTAAATAGCACTGCTGAGGGAGGCCAGGGGACTGCTGGAGTCTTAGTTCGGGAATAGCTTGAGTTGGAGGACAGTGCCTCCTGTGGGGGCTAAGGGTAGGGAACGGGTGCGTTGGGGAAGCAGACCCAACGGGTCTGCACTTGGTCTAGTACTTATTAAAACTCTGATCTTGTATTTGTGTGTATGTGTGTGTGTGTGTGTGTGTGTGTGTGTGTGTATATGTGGTTGTCTTTACATCTTCGCAAAAACACTTTGCGGTAACGATGACATTTTTACATATTCCGATTGACATTTTTCCCCTCAAGGCCGGGATTACCTTATCTGAACATTTTATGCTTTATTTCTCGACTTATTCTCGATTCATTACTGATTAAAAGTCTAAAAAAGTCAAAAGAGATTGAAAATAAAACCACCAGCTTCAACTGATGACATCACAGTGACTCTGCTGGCCGTGATCAACCTCAGTGAAGATTTCATCCTACTTTTGACATGTTATTTGCGATTAAAGCTTTAAAAATGTCAACGTTCACAAGATTTTTACATATTCTGATTCACATTCCCCCCCTCTAGACAGAGGGCACTTTCATTGAACATTTTATGCTTTATTTCTCGACATTACTGATTAATGTTTAAAAAAAATCAAAATACCTTGAATTTCAAACCAACCAGCTTCAATTGATGACATCACAATGGCTCGACTAGCAGGGGGAGGGCGAATTGTTATTACAACACGCAGGACAAGTGCAATTGGATTTTTTTTTAAAGAGCACGGCTGAGGGAGGCAAGGGGAGCGCTGGAATCTTACGTTCGGGAACTGCTTGAGTTGGAGGATCACGTCTCCCTTGGGGGCTACGGGTAGGGAACGGATGCGTTGGGGGAGCAGACCCAACAGGTCTGCACTTAGTCTTTAAATTAAACTTCAGCATATCAATTATTCCATAGTGTCTTACTTTTTTAACAGCCTATCTGTCAACATCTTCAGCTACTGCTTTGGGCCAAATTGAAAAAAAGTAAAATATTCTGTTATCTGTGTGTTGAAGTTAAAATACTCCTTATAACTATGTTTATATTAATATGCCTGGGAACTGGGTAAGTATACAAGGATGCAAAGTAGCAAATTGATACTGTACATTTTTAGTTGTAAATTTCACCTTTTAATGAAGCATTAATAATGTATTTTGTAGCTTCATTTTGTTTCTTCAATATACGTTAATTGAAAATATTTCCAATTTTTGTTTTTCATCTAGGCAGTGGTACTGTTGACTTTGATGAGTTCTTGGTCATGATGGTGAGATGTATGAAAGATGATAGCAAAGGAAAATCAGAAGAAGAACTGGCAGACCTGTTTCGAATGTTTGATAAGTAAGTATTCATGGCTTAAAATATACATGTAAACTCCCTTTTGCTTTCCTGGATGTTATATCCCCATTCCTATGTGCAGTTATTGGGTAATAAAATGAAAATGCCGTTCACAAAATAATTTTAACTAACCAGAGAGTAATCTATAGATTTTCATTCATTTAGAACCAGTTGGTTCAGTGAAAATGGATACTTAAGAAGCATTTTATAAATAATTGGTAAACTAGCAGTGGATGCCATTATTAACGTGCAAGTCAGTTCATTTCTAGAATTAGAATTAGAATTAGAATTTCCTTTATTGTCATTCAGACCTTACGGTCTGAACAAAATTTTGTGCCTGCAGTCATACATACAATAATAAACAACAATAAACACAAATTAACATCCACCACAGTGTATCCTCCAAGCACCTCCTCACTGTGGTGGAGGCAAAAATCTTAGGGTTACTGTCTCTTCCCTCCTCTTCTCCCTCTGCGCTGAGGCGATTCCCCACCGGGCGATGGTACAAACAGTCCCGCGGCTCACCGAACCCCGCAAACGGGCCGGCTCAAACACCGCGGCCCGGGGTGGTCGAAGCTGCCGCCCTCCAGTCCAGCGGACGCGGCCGCTGGCCCGCGGCTGAACCCCGGACTCGGGTCACCTCCGTCAGAACGCCGTCCCAGCCACTGGAGCACTGTTCCAGCCCCAAGCCGGATCGCCCTCACGTGAGTGCCGTTCCTCTCTCGAGCTGGGCCACTCCGACGGGAGCGCCGTACCTCCCTCGGGCTGGGCCACTCCGACGGGAGTGCCGTTCCTCCCTCGAGCTGGGCCACTCCAACGGAAGTGCCGTTCCACCTCGGGTTGGGCCACTCCGACAGGAGTGCCGTTCCACCTCGGGCTGGGCCACTCCGACGGGAGTGCCGTTCCTCCCTCGAGCTGGGCCACTCCGACGGGAGCGCCGTTCCACCCTCGAGCTGGGCCGCTCCAACGGGAGCGCCACAGCCCCTCACGGGAGAGTCTCAGCCCCTCGCCGGGCCGCCCTCACGGGAGCATCACAGCCCCTCACGGGAGCGCCGTTCCAGCCCCGAGCTGGGCCGCCTTCACGGGAGCGAGCCCAGCGTGAGTCCTGACTGGCTGCCTCCGGAGCCTCGAGGTCGCCAGCTCCGCCATTAGGCCTCAGCGGAGACGGAGGAAGAGAAGGGGGATACAACAAAAAAGTCGTATTCCCCCGAAGGGAGAGACAGCAAGCCCTGTTTCAACCCCCCCCCACACATAAACACAACCTAAAATCAACAACGTACCTCGGTGATTGCCAATCACCACCCCCCCCCCCCCCTAGACACTTATTATTATTTATTCAAATCGTTTGCTATGTCGCTCTTCCAGGGAGATGCAAAATGCATTTCGTTGTCTCTGTACTGTACACTGCCAACAATGACAATTAAAATTGAATCTGAATCTGAACCTAAAAACCAAAAACATAACTAGACAAAACGAAAAAAACAACACAAAAAAGTAAAAACAAACGGACTGCAGGCGAGCCGCAGCTGCCAGGGCAGCGCCACCACTTCCGGAAGATGGTCCTCTAACCTTGTAACAAGAAATTATGGACTGTATTCCTCCATTCTTCCAAAATGTGCACTTGAGTGATACATTAAGAAATATGGTGTACAAATGCACAAGATCATATTAAGTTGAAAAACTTCCTTACAGCTTATTTTACAATTGTAATTTCAAAGCACGCAAGTGTCAATTTCATTGTAGGTAAGTTTTAAACGTATCTAACTACATCTTAATTGTTTCAATGTCCTCCGTCCCATCCTCTAGTAATGAAAATGAACTTCTCCGATGTCACATTTCTTTAGATTTTAATTAGGATTAAAAGATTTAATAGTACAAACATAAAGACAAGTCTTCATGGACTCATTACATGGTGATTGCCAAAATCATCCTGGGTTCTTCCTAGAATCAATATGGAATAATCCATATACAGCAACTCAACATTTAGTTTGCAGCATTGGAGCTGCCAACATGATGGGAAGTAAATGGAGCAATCTGGATAATTGTCTGGAAAATGGATGTTCTCTAATTCACAGTGACAGGGTAGTTGGGTAAACAATGACTGCCAGTGCCAGACATTGGCATTTCCTTGTTTGCGCTTGTTCATTGAACTTCCAGTCATCCGTTCAGACTTGCAATAAAGACAAAAACATTCAATAATTGATGGGAATGTGAGGAAAATCAAATGGGTTAGGGTAGGTTTAGGGTAAAAAGGGGTGCTTGATGGTCAGTGCAGCTTTGGTGAATCAAAGGCCCTGTTTCTACAGTGTATCTCTCTACGACAATTAATCAATGAGGTCGGGTAATATCTGTGGAAGGAGAAATAATACATCTTTAGTTTTAATATTAATTTTCCATTTCTCCGGTGGATGCTGCCTGATCTGCTGAGATGTTTCCAGCATTTTCTGCCTTTTATTTTAGTTTTCCTACTGTTTTTTGATTTCCATTCGGATTTGCAATGTAGTTTTTCACCAAAGAGAGACTCAAAGTGCTGGAGTAAATCAGTGGGTCAGGCAGCTTCTGTGGAGAACAAGAATGGGTGACATTTTGGGTCGGAACCCTTCTCTCACTGCTTCCCCCTCTGCGATTCTTACATTCCTTCCTACACATATACTTTTCATGTTTAATTTGAATTATGGAATCATACAGCAGAGATGGTCGTTGTTTGGCTTTTCATTCCTGTGCCAGTTCTTTGAAATACCAAAATCAAATGTTAGCCTCACTTCTAAATTCCCACCACAAGGGCCTTATGCTCGTTCATCCCATGCCAAAAGATGTATGCTATTTATAAATTCTTTGCTAAAGTTTCTAATGAATTTGATTTTACCTGTCCTTGGAGGCAACATTGCGTTTGTAACATAGATTCACATGCACACTGTATTAAAAGGATAAATCTTGAATCTTATCACAAATAATTTGCTTAAACAAAGAAAATAAGTGCAGATGCTGGTTTAAATCAAAGGTAGACACAAAATGCTGGAGTAACTCAGTGGGGCAGGCAGCATCTCTGGATAGAGGGAATGGGTGATGTTTTGGGTCAAGACCCTTCTTCAGACTGATGTCAGGGGAGTGGGCGGGACAGAGATAGAATGCAGTCAAAGACTGTAAGACTGGTGGGGGAACTGGGAAGGGGGAGGGGATGGAGAGAGAGGGAAAGCAAGGGCTATTTGAAGTTAGAGAAGTCAATGTTCATACCGCTGGGGTGTAAGCTACCCAAGCGAAATATGATAATATGGTCTGACTTTATATGTTAATAGAAATGCTGATGGTTACATTGACATTGAAGAATTAAAGATCATGCTGGAGGAAACAGGTGAATGTATTACTGAAGATGACATTGAAGAGTTAATGCGAGATGGTGACAAAAATAGTGATGGAAGAATAGATTATGATGGTAAGTTACATAACCAATGTATCTCTTTCCAGACCACAGCCTTTTATTTGTTCGATGACAACTGAAATAATTCCTTAGATTTATTTTGCTCATGAATATTCCCAAATTTTTGAACTAGAAGCATTTTGGCTTCTTTCCCAGAATCTTGGGTCATCTCAGGCAGGCATTTGATATTCAAGCAGATCTACACAATGATTCATTCAGAACATATTATGATGCAATCTCATCAGCAGCCTATCTTCTCCCCCTAACGCCGCCTGCTTTCAGCAGAAACTACTCTGTCCATGACTTTCTTCGCCAAGCACTTCTTCTGCGACCACAGGAGGTGCAACACCTGGTCCTATATCTCCTCCCTCATCTCTATTCAGGGACCCAACATCTCTTCCGGATGAGACAGATTACATGCGCCTCCACCCACCTCGTCCCATTGCATTCATAGCGGTGAGACCATGAGTAACTAGTCGACCACTTTGCCAAACCGCTTGTGTTCTCTTTGCCAGGGCTAGCTGGAGCCCCCGGTTGCAACTTCCCACTCCCATGCCAAGTTGTCGGTCCGCAGCCCCTTCCACTCTCCAGACTGAGGCCAAACACAAACTGGAAGAACCGCACTCCATTCCACTGAGGGAGCCAACAAACCCTACGGCATGAATGTGGAACTCTCCAATTTGTGGAAAACCCCCACCTTCACCTTCTATCAGATTCCACCATTTGCAAGCTTTTGTTTTCTCCACTTATCACCTCCAGCCTTGGTTACTTTATGTACCCTCCTCTTCCCCATCTGACTCATCTGCTAATCAACCCCTCCTCATCTGGATCCACCCAACAGTTGCCAGCTTTTGTTCCACACCTTTTTCTTCCAGCTATCTCCCCTCGACTCAGTCAATCTGTAGAAGGGTCCTGATCCTGAAACATCATCTGTCCATTTCCATCCACAGATGCTCTCACCCACTGAGTTCCTTCATCAGTTTTTTTTTTTACACATTATATCCTACTTGTATGACACAATGATTTAAAATGTTCACTTAAAATTTAGACATGGTACTCAATACTTTGCAGTATGGAGAAGTTTTTAATGTGAGTTAAGCCTCAGAGGGCAGTGGAGGCAGGTTCTCTGGATGCTTTCAAGTGCGAGCTGGATAGGGCTCTTAAAGATAGCGGAGTCAGGGGATATGGGGAGAAGGCAGGAACGGGGTACTGATTGGGGATGATCAGCCATGATCACATTGAATGGGGGCGCTGGCTCGAAGGGACGAATGGCCTACTCCTGCACCTATTGTCTATTGTCTATTGAGTGGCCGCAGGCAACTTGAGGGTCAGAAGCGCCCTGGAGTTGGCTCCCGACAACAACTGTCCTTAAGGGGAAACCCATACAACTGAGCTCTCTGGAACTCTGTGGGCAATATTCTTCGAAGTCAGCAGAGAGTGCTATTGCTTTGCCATTGACCACAAAATCCAAGCTTGAATGTGGAGGAGCCCACTGTGAAAACTGAAGGTATCCTGGGACTAGGATTGTAAACACAAAAAAGTGCCCTTTTCAGAAAAGAACTCCAGAACTGAGGGCTTGGAATCAAAGGGAGGGTTGAACCATTTATTGAGCGAAACCTCTCATTTTCAATTTATATTCTTATTTCATAAATATTTCTAAAGGTTTAAATTGCTTTATCACTGGACTTTATCACATGAAGAATTAGAAAATAAAATAGGGATAGTACTATGTGTTCCAAAATATTTTTGCAATTAAGTTTACTATTTTTTACCAATAGCAACTTACACTGGGCGGCTCCGAACCTCAGTGACCCAGGCTTAAAGTGGACCATGGGTACCATCAGTGTGGAATATGTACCTTCTCCCTGTGGCTGCATGGGTTTCCTTCTATTTGCCTAAGATGTGCTGGTTACATTGCCCAATGAACCCTACGTTGGTGGGTGGGAGAAGGGGAGTTTGGTGTGAGGGGTAGGGAAGAGGAAGAATATTAGTGTAGATCGATGCTTGGCGGTCAGTGTGGATGCTGGGCTGAGGCGTATGTTACTGTGTTGAATGGCTATGATTCCACACTTCGAAAAATTAAAGAAAAAATGAAAACTGAAGTTTAATATTTTACGCTCTTCTTTTGCAGAATTCTTGGAGTTCATGAAAGGTGTCGAGTAAAATGTGGTAGAATTATTGGCAGGAATCCAGTTACTTGCTTTGCTGTGAACCCTCTTTAGTCCATCACTAACAAGCATGAAGAACTAAACAACCCTCAAGCCCAAGATTTTTCCGGTCATTCCAATAAATATAGAACTTTTTCACTTATTGTACATAATTGAATGCTTCATGTAGCCTTTCAAAATAAATTGATGGCAGTTGTTGAAGATGAATTAAAGTTGTAATCACTGTTGCATCGTGTATGTTTGGATAAACCTACTCTCCTCGTATAAACCTCTTGAGAATTGAGTCGCAACAGGCTCTTTATCCACAACTGTCGCAACATAACGTCTGAAACATGGACAGGGTCAAGTCATTTCTCAAAAGGATTTGTTTAGTCAGTGATCTCATTGTTCTTTTTTTTTGTTGACTGATGGGGCAACAATTGTTATTTAATCATCATAATGTAGATTTACAAGAAATGTCATAGCCTAAATGCACCGTGGAAATGAAAGGTTCATTATGGTGTAAAGATGTCAATTCAAATTCCAAAACAGAGGGAAATAGTAATAGGGACAACTGTACAACTGCATTTTCATAGAAAAAAATACACTTGTCAATGTAAAGCCCCAAAATTCTCAAATAGATCTTATTAAAAGAAGATCGCCTCCACTTAACACTCACATGCATTTAAAAAAAATTACTTGTAATATCTATCCAACAATAACTCAGCAATTTAAAAAAAGCTGCAGGATTGGAGATTGCATAATCTGAATCAAATGTAATTGCCATATCATGACCTGCATGCCACAGAACTAGTATTTGCATCAGATAAAGCAGTCTTGCAAGCCTAGGCCGAACAGCTAGAAAATTGAGGAAACAATTTGATTTTAGAAATTACATTTTGTAACTTTACCTGAACATTTTTAGTCCCCCAAATCCATAATAAATTAAATTAATTAGATGGAATCATAATTCCAGCAAATTCTGAAGAACTGGCTGGAGAGTGTAGAATTTCCCACTCACTGATTGTGGGTATGAAGGCTGCCAGAGATATTACCATGACTGCTACTACATGGCAACAAATGATTACCAGAAGCTCCGTTTCATGCACATGCAAATCTGAAGAAAGACATTTCGCCAGACACATCTTAGATCCCAAAATTAGGACCGATTTGTATCCTGTGGATTTACATAAAAATGCAAACAGTATACAGAACTCCTAAATTATTTTGTGAAGGTTTACATCACCACTAAAAATTCAACTCAGGGGTTTGGAAGTTGGGTGATTGTTCTATTTAGAAGATATTGCAATGAAAGGTCATCGGCCTAAAATGTTGTTTCTCTTTCTACCAACCCTGTCTAATCTGCTGAGAATTTCAAGAATGTTCTGTATTACAATGAGTAATCCTGTAACTGAATCCACCATGTTGATTCAGTTGGCTTAACCCAGGATCCAAGCTCATGGGACCTATCTGTGCTAAATAAAGATGGCACATTGAACAGTTGGCAACATGAACAGTTCATAAGTCCTGATAAATCATGATGTCTGATGAAGCACATTCATCAGTAAAGTTCATTCTTATGTCATTGTAGTACTTATGGGTGGTGCCTCATATTCAGGATGCTTCATATATTCTCAAGCTCTGATTATAAATGCTAAATAGTACCCTCGGGTGTAAATATACATAGCACATAGAACAGAAAAGCATAGGACCAGGTGTAAGCTAATTCTGTATGAGGCAATGTCTAAAGCATAGCCTGGTGTCTGTCTATTCAAACTACTGGGTGTAAGCAACTAAGTTCTATTTGTTCTTTAATATATGAATTATGATTTCTTCCATTGCATCTTAAGGTGGAATGTTTGTAGAGCTGTTCTTAGTTTCCTGTTTCAGCGCTAGATCCCAAATCAGAAGACGAAGATCAAATTGTACATGTGATTAAGGGACACTGTATTTAAACCAGTGAACCCATCTGATCTGCTGTATTTAGTATAATATTGCACATTGGTTGCATAGCAGAAATAATAAAACTGAATACGCTGGAAACACTCAGCACCACAGGCAGTATCTGTGGAAATAGTAATGTTTCAGGTCAAAGACTCAAAGTTTGAACAAAGGGTCTTTAACAATAACTTTCCTCATTTTCCACAGTTGCTGGCTGACTTAAAACGTTGTTTTTATTTTCAGTTTTCCTGCAGATTTTTTTATTTGTATGAATAGTAAAACAGTCTCAATCGCTGACACTCAGCTTAAAGTCATTTTGAAGACCAGTGGAAATTAGAGGGGGAGTGGTGAGAGAGCGCTCACAAAACTCCCGTCAGAGGATGGCAACTTCTTCAGAGGGCAGAACTTGAAGAGATCTCACAGCGGAACACCTAAATAGAGGCATGAAAGACAGCAGATGCTGCAATCTATAGTAAAAAAAAGAGGCAGGTGAAGGAACTCAGTGGGTCAGGCCACATCTGTGGAGGGAAATGGACAGTCGACGTTTTGGACGTCAACACCCAAATGATGCACAGAGTCTCTTGCCCAGAGTAGGTGAAGGGGACCAGAGGACATAGGTTTAAGGTGAAGGCAAAAATATTTAATAGGAATCTGAGGGGTAACTTTTTCACTAAAAGGGTCATGGGTGAATGGAACAAGCTGCCAGAGGAGGTAGTTGAGGCAGGGACTATCCCGACATTTAAGAAGCAGTTAGACAGGTACATGGTTAGGACAGTTTGGAGGGATATGGACCAAATGCTGGCAGGTGGGACTAGTGTAGCTGGGACATGTTGGCCTGTGTGGGCAAGTTGGGACGAAGGGCCTATTTCCACACTGTATCACTCTGACCCTACATCTGGACTGAAAGGCCCCTCACTGGGACTGTCTAGATGAAGGGTCTCGACCTGAAATGTCAACTGCTCATTTCCCTCCACAGATGTGGTCTAACCTTGCGTTCCTCTTGCTGTTCTAATTTTGGTACGATCTCTTTCCCACAATGACAATGCAGTCTGAATTAGGTTACATTATTTAGTCTGTACTGTGTCACTGCAACTATTTTTGTACATGTTATTGTTTCCATTTATGGAGAAAGTATGCCATCTGTAAGCATGGAGGTTATCTTTGATAAGGTGCCTTCCAGGCTAGTGCAGCAAAGGAAAATAAAAACACACTACAATAGTGAGAGGGAAGCAATACTACAATGTATAACCTAACCAAGGTAAAAAAAAACACCTCTTTCAGACAAACATTTATTTATGAACTTTCTTCAAAAAATAATAGACCTCAGAAATTTCCTTGAATTTCACAGATATAGTGACTTTTGAATATCTCAGCCAACACAATAAAAGTATTCCAATCATGATCACAAAATCATCAATTTGTAAAAACCTGCTCCCCCCCCAAGAAGTGGATGTGCCCCTCCCCCCAAGAAGTGGATGTTAAATAACGGTGGTCAATTGAATTTAATCCAGACAAGTGTGAAGTAATGCATTTCAGGATGTCAAATACCGACAGTATAGGGTGATTTCACTAAAGGTCACTGGAGCGTAGATCCGCACCCACGTGACCAAAATTCTCAAGTGGAGGACACTCGAGGGTTCGGTACATGTTAGTGGATGGGAAAAAACGCATTTTCCCACCCGTTAAAAACATAGAAAACGGCGAGGTTGTGAGCTGCAATTTACTGTGCCAGTCGGGGTGACCGTGAGGCACAGCTACCTAGATTTACAGGGAAAAAAAAAAGATAGCAAGTAAGGTAAATTCAAGAGGGAACTGGTGCCCCCAAACCGGCGGAAATGAACAGCCGACATTTGCCGTGGATATTTACAGGTCGAAAATATCGGGAATTATCGCGTTTGCTCGCTGAATTTATCAAAAGTAAGTTAATAATGCCTTACTTTTGATGAATTCAGCGAGCAAACGCAATAATTCCCGATATTTTGGACCTTTAAATATCCACGGCAAATGTCGGCTGTTCATTTCCGCCGGTTTGGCACCTTCAGTTCCCTCTTGAATTTACCTTACTTGCTATCTTTTTTTTCCCTGTAAATCTAGGTAGCTGTGCCTCACGGTCACCCCGACTGGCACAGTAAATTGCAGCTCACAACCTCGCCGTTTTCTGTTTTTAACGGGTGGGAAAATGCGTTTTTTCCCATCCACCAACATGTACCGAACCCTCGAGTGTCCTCCACTTGAGAATTTTGGTCACGTGGGTGCGGATCTACGCTCCAGTGACCTTTAGTGAAATCACCCTACATAATACAAGAAATAACAGAGCTTAGGAGTGTTGATTTATCGAGATATCTTGGGATGCTCATAGTTCCCTGAAATTTAAACACATGGGTCTTAAGTGCCATTTGCTGTGCTTGCCTTCATAAGCCAAAGCATTACGTATCAAAGTTGGGGAAGGATGTGGTAGCAAGAGAGAATGCAGAAGGGATTTACCTGGATGTTGTCTAGAATGAACCACTGGGTGGCGCCAGCAAGTGGCTGCCTCACCAAGTCTGCCTGACCTTTCTTCTGTTTTTGTTATTTTAAGTACGTGTTAAAGAGTACGTTTAGTGAACCTTGGTTTGTTTTATGTGGGGGGTGGGGCAAAACCTTTTTCAATCTCTTACCTTGACGGAGATGCTATTTTTCTCCGTACCATATCTCCGTCACCACTGCGGCCTAACATCGTGGAGTGGCGCAGTCTTTCCTGGGAACAACCCGGCATTTAACTATCATGGAGCTTGCGATCCCTTTGCCGGGGATCGACTGTGAAGAGCTCCAACCGCGGGCCTGTGAACTTTAACATGGTGGAGCCCGCGTGCCCTGGTTAGAACGATTTGGGAGCTCCAAACCACGGTGAGTTTCAACCATACCGACGAGGGAGTTTCGATCACCTCAAAGCGAGGGCTTCGGATCGCCGGCTGCAGGAGCTTTGATGGCCCCAACTTCGGATGGTTCGACAATGCCGACCACGGGAGAATAAAGAGGGAGAAGATTGGGCTTTATTACCTTCCACCACAGTGGGGAATGGTGGGAGCCGCTGTGGTGGATGCTTATGTTAACTTATAATTGATGTGGCTGTGTGTCTTGTTGTTTCTCACTTAGTATGGCTGTATGGTCACTCAAAGCTCACTGTACCTTCATTGGTACATGACAATAAACTGACCTTGAAACCTTGAGAATGGATGACTTTAGTTACAAGGAGAAATTGGATAAACTGCGTTTGTTCTCACAGGGACTAAGGTTTGTAAGATTATGAAAGGCACAGATAGGGTAGATGATCACAGTTTTTACCCCCCAGGTCAGAGAGTCTAAGACAATAGTGCATAGGTTGAAAGATGTGAGGGAAGAAATTTAAAAGATCAGAGGCAAAATATTCACACAGGGCAGCGGTTAAAGGGGAAATCCTTTAAAACTGCCAGAGAAGAACTTTTTTCAGACAGAGAGTGGTAATCTCAATGTTTCTCTCTGCACAGAGGGTAGTCAGGCCAGTTCATTGGCTATATTTAAGAGGGAGTAGATGCCAATGTGGCTAGCAAACGGATCAGAGGGTATGGAGAGAAGGCAGGTACGGGATACTAGTGGATGATCTTTTGATCACATTGGCGAGTAAGGGCCAAAAGGTTTTCTCCCTAATTTCTATTTTGAAGTAAAGCACTGCCAGAGAAGGTGGTAGAGGCAAATATAATTACAATGTTTCAGACACATATGGACTCAGAGAAGAAAGTAAAGGGATACAGGCCAATTGCAAGCAAACGGCATTAGCATAGAAAGGCATCAAGGTTGCTATGGATCTTTTGTTACTTCGAGTACCAAAAGGTTTTCTCCCTCATTTTGAACAACAGAATTCCTTTATCCACAATAGTCTTATCGCAGGTTAGTGTTGAGCAAGAATTTGCAAAATGTGGTGCAAATCAGAAAACTGAAAAAGAGAAATAGAAATGAAAACAACTTTACAAACAGCCCATTTCACAATAAAGACACATTTGATCCGTTAGTTGTGCAAAACCCCCTGGATGAGCCAATGTTGTGGATCCCAGCCAACCCATTGCATCAATAAGGAAGTTCATCATTTTCATAGATGCTGTTATTTCAGAGGAGGAATTAAACCAAGGTTGCTTCTGTTGTTTAGGTGAATTTTAAAGAGCAAATAAGTATGCCCAATGCTTCAATCACACAATAACAAAACTACACACCACAGTGAACTTGTTTTATTGCTACCTATGAGAAATGGGTTCCCGACGTTTCAATAACGGTTGCTGCTCACAATGTCATTAATTACAGAGGTGGTTGTTTAGAAAAATTGTGCACATAAATTTGTCCATTCTTCAATAGATGTCATAACAGTTATGAACAAAAATAATCCAATGCATGGATGGTTTACTTCCTCATTGAAGGCAGTTAAATTTTGCGTAACAATGTTAGCAAATTACTGCTAATTTTTACATATTTGGAAAAAACGGAAGAATTCAGAGACATTTATGTTCCATGTAACATCATCCATCTTGAAGCTAGACATAAAATTCTGGAACTCAGCGGGTCAAGCTGTATCTCTGGAGAAAAGAAATAGGTGACGATTCAGGACGAGATCCTTCTTCAGACTCCAGAGATGCTGCCTGACCCGCTGAGTTACTCCAGCATTTTGTGTCTATCTTTGGTGTAAACCAGCATTTGCAATTCCTTCCAACACATAATTAAAATGAGTCAGTCAGCCAATGGAGAGTTTTAAAATTAATAGTAATTATTTTTCAAATAGTTACAATTTTTTCAATGGTTAATGGGTACCGCAGTGCATATGAGATACTGGGCAGAATACTTATGGTTCTCATTACATTGTGGTCAAGATACAAAAGCGAGAATCAATATCTAGAATATTGTACTGGTGGTAAGGTTAATAACCAGACAGTTTTTAAAATAATACAGTTGGAGGGCAGGAGGGATCACAGATGGGGGACAGTTAGAGAGGAGGTTGTGAAACTGTCTCCGGAGAGAAGAGGAGAACTTCTTCAAGGTAGGCATATCTTGAAGAGATAACGCAGTGAAGTATACACAGTGTTTAAGAGGGAACTGCAGATGCTGGAGAATCGAAGGTTACACAAAAAAGCTGGAGAAACTCAGCGGGTGCAGCAGCATCTATGGAACGAAGGAAATAGGCAACGTTTCGGGCCGAAACCCTTCGCCCGAAACGTTGCCTATTTCCTTCGCTCCATAGATGCTGCTGCACCCGCTGAGTTTCTCCAGCTTTTTTTTGTAACCTTTTAAAATAATACATATTTGTGCATCATTATGATCTGAAATATCGTTACTTGCATTATGAAAGTAAATTACATTTCTATGAAGCCTTATGTATTTAACTTGAAGCCATCCAACTTAAAATAGTTTGTTGCAAGAATTAAATTTAATAGGCCATAATCAAAATTGAAGGTAGCTGATATGTCAACGATGTAATATATGATAATGTAATTCCAATCATTTTCCTGCAAATGTGACATTCAGAGGTAATTTCAAAATTACATTAAAAATTTCTGATAGAAAAATGTTAGTATGCTTTGTCTTTAAGGATTTGATCACACAATTATTAAAAATAGAACTTTCTCATGCAGAATGAGGTATTACCTCAAAACAGATTTACAAAACACCATCAATGGTTTATAATTTTACATTTATTGTAAACTAAGTTGTAAAGACGTTAGGAAAATATTTTACATATCAGATGATACAGTGATCCCCACATTCGACTGGCACAGGACAAATTAATTCACTGATCAGACAGTGTATTCCTTTTGAAAATTATGCTTTTTTTATTCTTCAAGTACGAATAATCAATCAATGGTACTTCTCCTTAAATCATTTTTAAACTGTTACCTGAGCTATCAGCTGACAAAACCATCACCTGTCAAATACTTTAAACAAAAAGAAATGCTGACAGGTCTAAAACAGAAATGGAAAATGCTGGAAGCACTTGCACCGTTGAAAAAAAGGTTGATTCTGAAACAATATTTTCCCTTCCTTTTTAGATGCTGCCAGACCTTCTGAGCAATTTGAGAAATGTCCAGTTTTGGTCTATGCTGCCTGCAAGATTGTGAAGTCAGTTGGCACAACATTATCAAGGAATCAAGACATAAAGCTTTCAACGCCTCAGTTTCCTTGATAAATCACTCAAGCACAAAGCATAACAACGCACATTTTTAAATACATTTTTTAAATGCATATACAACAAATATGGAGCTGAGGTTCTGTTGTTTACCAGAAAAAAATAAACCACTTGACAATTACATCATTTGTAATTTAATTTTCTTGATGCACTTAGAGTCCAGTGTTAACAAACTACCAAACCCTACTGCAGGGTCAGCATATAAAAAATATTGGATATCGGCAATTTAGAAAGTAAAATATGACATTTGAATGACAGTTTTGACAGTGATCGGTGTGACAGATATGTTATTAACCAGAAAGTTTTTCCTTTCTCACTTGAATCAGTGAAAAAGGCATATACAGCTGTGTCCGTTGCATCAACAAAACCATCCAAACTACACTTTAAAAGCAGTTCATTATGATTTCTGTGACGAGCTGTGATATTAACTTTGCGAAAGATCAACTCAGTTATACCGTGAGACAACTGAATGCACTGAAGTGCGCAATTATCTGTGCTTTACTGAAGGTTTATTTTCCATTCATGTCCATGGTGCTCTAAGGTCCGTCCGTTTCTAATCCCCGATACTCAGCTTCAGGCTCAGGAGAACACAGCTCTTCCAATGCAATTTCTGAAATAAGATTTGCATAAAAATGAGAATGAGGATATTTCAAGCCAAAGGAATGTTCCAATACATTTTTTTACAGCATATAAACCATTTCAAATGAAATAGGAGTGGTTCAATCTGTGTTACATTTATTCAAAAACCTAATTAGTTAATTTAAATCACTGCTCCATTCCATTCCACTAAAGTCTTGATCCTAACAGACTTGCCAATCATGTCCAGATGCTATGAGAATAAGGTGACAAATACTGACTAGTTCTGCCAGTACTTGCAATTCCCCCAAAAAATAAACACATTATATAAAAGATCTCTCACCTTCATTTTCTTCTAGATCTGCTAGATTTTTAAAAATGGCTTTAATTCCATGCATAACTTGATCGTATAAGTGCAGTACAACAAAACAATGGTCTGTAAAATTCTTGTCCCTCTGTGAAAGGCAGTGCAACAGCAGAACAGTTTCTCGTAGGAACTGCACCACAGCTTGATTACCCAGTGAAGAGAGATTCTGTGTGGATAGTCGAATGGTAAGCCATTGCCGGTGTAACATAACTATTAAAGTCTTCAAGATCTGCAGAATGAGAAAGATGCATACCATAAATACTATTCAGCCACAAAGTTCAGCCAATATCATGGAACTAGCCAACCAAACTTTCAATTTCAAAATATAAATGCACACATTCTGAAGTATGAAGGAAGAATATTCAGTGCCATGAAACTTCTTTATCTCGATCAATATATCTGCCTGTGACAACTCAATGATTGGAAAGAACATTTCCATTCCAAAAGCAAATAAGTCTATATGCCTTAAGCTCTGTAAATTAATGTTATAAATGACTCGCAGGAAATCAATTGCACAACTATAAGAGAAGGCACTTAAAAATTACACATACAGTAGGATGGATCTTCAATCACACCTTGTTCATATTAGAGAACATTTTGAGATCATGTTTAAACTACAGATGTAATATCATCATTCTGCTTGTGTCATAATCTATAAGTTCCCTAAATCTAGAGTTAGGTCCCGATAAAGGGCATTGTAGCTGGGCCTTAACTTTGAAATTATACTTCAAAAATGGTGATTCTGATGCTCTTCATTCTGATTTCGAACATGCACTGGATCCGAAAAATAAACATCATTACATTTTAAATTTATGAACAATTCTCAAATCCATTTAGTTAAAAAAAAACAAAAAGACAGATGTCGAATCTTGTTTTTAGAAAAATCAACAGCATTTTAAAAAAAAATGTGTTACCTCAGTATTGCACAGACAGTCCGATTCTACTAACACGGCACTTGCACCAGAATGGGACAAACCAAATTTGGTGATGAATCGTACAATCTATCAAAATAGAGAAATAAAAACATTATTCTTGTTTTATAACTGACTAAGCAAAAAATATTATTCTATACGCCAAGTAAGACACTTCTGCAATTGTCCAATTTAAAAAATGATATTCATTTTACAACAACGTACATCAGTCAGTGATTACCTCTTGTTCAAGCTGGAGCCAGAGCCCATCTCCAGCAGAGGTGTCAGGTCTGGAGGAAGCATATGTGTACAGATTAAGAAACAGGCATGCTGCTGGAAAGAATAAAAAGTGCATTTATTAAAATTACCAACCACGATGAAAATCAACATAACGTGTTACTGCAGGAATATGTCCTGTCAATATTGAAATTCTGAAACAAGAACAGAAATACTGGAAATACGTAGATTAGTTTGGATTTACACCATGGAAAGATTAAATAATCAAAGAGTGATCATGAACAGGCAACAACGGATGGGACACGGGTAGGAGAAAATGACGACAGGAAAAACACTACCAATAACCGAAAAATGCTGCCCACAAAATGATTGGAACGTATATGAATTGAAATTCTTGAATACAATGGAAGACTGCAAAGCACTGAGTAAAAGATCAGAGTGCAATTAGAATGCGGCAGGAAATTAAAATGACCAGCTACATGAGATTCAGAGTTGTGCTTGAGAAATAAGCAGGGGCACAACACAATATGATCACACGGACTCATTTGCTTTCCCCAGTGTGGTTCCACCTCCTATGGTTATTAATAGTACACCAATATTGATTTTAATTATATCATTTACAATTAAAATATTCACTCGGTGCATTGGTATGCTGAAGTATGAATGCATTTAACCGGGTAGCAAAACTTAAGACAGCAACTCACATTTTGTGATAATGGTAATGTTTTCTTAAGAATACCCGTCACAGAGGTTAATTTCTTTCAAAGGGAAATTTGGAGCTTATTATCCTGAATATTTACACAATTCACATCAGATCTCTATTCCTTCCCAGCTGGGAATTGATAGAACGGAAATGAACCTAGAATCTTGTAAAAGGGCTACAAGGTTTAATTGACAGAGTACAGCTGACTCTATGGATCAAAACATCTAAGATCTGATATCCAATTTGTTTTTTTATTACTCAGGAAGAGAAGTAGATTTACATCTGGCTTTTTTGCATCAGATCAGAGTTGCAATCTAAAAAGTTAACTAACATTTTAACAGTGATCCAACAAGTTGTGGTAAGTAGCATATCCAAATAACTGAGGGTCAGAGTCATGCCTGACTAAATATTTATAACAATCAAATCACTATCAATCTCCCAATGCAAACTGTCATTTGTTTAAGATGGCAGATAGTAACTGAAGGTAGACACAAAATGCTGGAGTAACTAATCAGGAATAGGTGATGTTTCGGGGCACGATGCTTCTTCAGACGGGGCCGACCAGAAACGACACCCATTCCTTCTCTCCAGAGATGCTGCCTGTCCCGCTGTTACTCCAGCATTTTGTTTAAACCAGCATCCGCAGTTCCTTCCTACACAGATAGTAATTGAGGTTCATAGAACTTTGAAATAAAGTTCCAGACTAAAACTACATTATCAGGCCACAATAAAATATATGTTTAATTCATATACTCTTCAAAACTCAAATGTTTTACAATAATAGTGCCATATTTGAAATCTGATGAATGTGATAACGATCAGAGCAGTCAGCCAGATCAATCTCTTTCACTGGCACCTAGTGCAACATAAACAGCAATTGTCACTTCCCAGTAATTTAACAGGATGCAGTATATGCAGGCATAAGATAACAATTCTTAGTATTTTTATATACAAAATTCTTGATTGGTTCCCAAGATAACACAGGTTCTACACAAACTTTGTAACCAGCAAGCATACTATTGATAACTGAATATAGCAAACTACGCAACTGTGCAAGATCAGCTTTCAAAATTAAATTCAAAAAGATGAAATCCAAAGGTACTGAATATATACACCCTTATCAAATCACAACTTGTCTATAATGACCTGCAAATTACAGAAATGTGGATCAATGGAGGTTTCAATGACAACTTGCACTTTTAACACATTTAATGCCCAAGCATTTCACAATTGAGCAAGGGGGGAGGGGGGAATCGGCACTTATTTTGACTTTTAGACAATACTTTAAACATAGATTATTAAAATATTACAAAATGTTTTTTTTGTATTTCATATGTCCTTATTGCACAGAGGGTGGGTGCTTGAGGGCTGTCTAGTCTCTGCCAGCTGTCTGAGCAATCACATTCATTCCATTCCCCTCCCACCAACCTATTTCCCAGTAAACTATTCTTTCACATGGATATCAACTCCCCCTCCCAATTCATCCATGAGCCAC
Organism: Leucoraja erinaceus; assembly: GCF_028641065.1. Taxonomy (NCBI): domain Eukaryota; kingdom Metazoa; phylum Chordata; class Chondrichthyes; order Rajiformes; family Rajidae; genus Leucoraja; species Leucoraja erinaceus. The sequence goes on along the minus strand of NC_073392.1, from coordinate 43,906,908 downwards.
CTACACGAGGAGCAACACACAGTAGCCAATTAACCTAAAAGGCCAGCAACATGTTTGGAACGTGGAGGGAAAGCAGAGCACTCACATGGTCAGTGAGAATATGCAAATTCTGCACACATAGCACCAGAGGTCTCAATCAAACCCCTGTCATCAAGTCTGAAGAAGGGTCTCAACCCGAAACATCACCTATTCCTTTTCCCCAGAGATGATGTCTGACCCCATGAGTTACTCCAGCTTTTTGTGTCTATCTTCCATATCATTGGAATGGCTACATATATATATGAGTGCACTAAAGGCCACACATTCAGTCCATTATTTCCCTCTTTACATCAGGTACGATACTACAAACTTGAAGTCCATAATATCTTCACATCAACTAGTTTATACTTAACATCATACCAATAACATGTACAGGTAGAATATAGCTGAGAGTACTGAGAAATTGATTTTTCTACTAAATATTACCTTAAAAAATTGAAAGATTAAAAAATGCAGCAGACCTAGAATCAATGTTTTAAAGATCCACAAACATTCATCCAATGTGCTCATAAACAGGACATCTGATTTTTTTTTAAATGCATAAACTGATCAATTTGTTGGAAGCATTTTCTTTTTACCTGACTGGGAGCAAAACTTTGAAGCCAATTCCACGTGATCTGCAAGATTTGCCAGGAGCTGGACAACAAGTAGAACGATGGAACATGATGAATCTGGAGAAAGGCATCGCAATAGCACTTGGCTGCTTAGTAAATGATGAAACCTGACAGAAAATCCAAATAAAATCTAAGTAACTACTTGAAGCAGTGTTTAAATCAATATTTTGTTGATGAATACACTTTTTCATAAGGTCTTTTAAGTACAGATGATAAATTAGCAAGGGTTTTTTTGTCATTGGCTCAAAAACAAACAAAAAAAAGAAAATATATATTTTTTGTCTCCTCTTGTTGAACTTTATTAGCATCTTTTCACACTCTAGGTTACAATCTAAATCGGTGTAAATGTGTTGTGGAATTATTTAAAAACAGTACTGGTGCAGTACAATGGCGTGGCTATTGTGGCTCTTAACTCCAGAAACGTGGGTTCAATCCTGACCTCTGTTAATTTGTAGGGCTTAAATTTTCTTTCCGTGACACCCTAGCTTCTTCAGGATTCTCAGGCTTCCCCAAACAAACATGAGCTTGGTAGGTTAATTGACCAGAGGCAAAAGGGAGAATCTTAGAGACTTTAATGGGAATGTGGGGAAAAAAGGAATAGGATCGGAATAGTGTTAAAAAAAAAGTGCTTTATGGATGGTGCAGACTTAATGGTCCAAGGTTTAGATATATAGCATGGAAACAGGCCTTTCGGCCCACTGCCGAACACCCTCACTCTAGGTCTATGCTATCCCAGTTTCACATCCTACACATTAGGGGCAATTTACAGAGGGTCAATTAACCTACAAACCTGCATGTCCTTGGAATGTGGGAGGAAGCCAGAGCACCCGGGGAGAATATGCAGACTCTGTATAGACAGTACCCGTAGTCAGGATTGAACCCGGATCTCTGGCGCTGCACCAGTCAGCCGACAACTGAGGATTGTTTTGAAATTGGATAAATGATAGGATTCAATTTTACAGTCATGGGCAAAAAGGACCAGAGATAAGAGAGAATTTTCAAAATGAAGAAAAACTCACAGCAGAGGAGATAAATGAGAATGAATGTCCAATAGGTAAAACATTTAAATTATGTAGATAGGTAAAAAATAAATCAAAAAAGCAAATAGAACTTTGAAATATAAACACTATAGCTATACAACCCCCTAAATGAACTCTATCTGTGGTTCTGCGCAAATCACTCAACAAAGGAAACACTGTCCTTCGAGGATGTATGACGACATAGACTTACCAGAATGAATCCTAGGCTTCAAGGATTAAATTACGTGGAGAAGTTAGATAAGTCAGGATTCTGTACAATGGAAAGGGTGACTAACTGAGTCTTAAAGAAATGCAGAAGTGATAAATTCCATGTGTAAAATACCTGATTATATTCTGGAATACGTAGGCCAGAAGGTCAAACATGAACAGTTTTTCATACAAGCAATTAAATAAAGAGATACACAATGTAATGTAATGCTTGAAGCATAGTTACATTGCTTTATTGGATAACCCACGATGTTCTAGAGCATTGAACAGGAACAGGCCTTATGGCTTATGATGTCGGTGCTGAACATGATGCCAAATTAAACTAATTCCTTCTGCGTGCAAATGATGCACATCCCTTTATTAAAATGATGTTCATGAACGATCTAAAAGCATTTTAAATGTTGTGAGCATATCTGCTTCCATCACCACCCCTAACAGCATGCTCTAGGCACAACACTTTAAAAAGCATGCCCCACATATGTATACATAACTAAAACTCTGAGCTTGTTATTTTCCCGTTTGTGCGGTCTTTCTATTTACGCAAAAACGATTTGAGACAGCGCTATGATTTTTCACCAGCTCACTCACCGTTCTCCTATGCTGCAATAGCACCAAGCTTTGTTCTGATCGGTTGAATGTTAGCGAGGTTTAAAAACTCTTAAAAAACGCGCGGGCGCAGATCACTCACTCCTCCTGCCGTTCAGCGCCGCGCGGATTAGTCTCTTCCCCTATCACTCACCGGGCCGGTCCGCCCCTTCCTGCGCCATCGCGTCTTCACTGGAGCTGAGGATGGCCAGCGGAGGTTTCCAACTGAACACAATTTTCGGAGGAACCCGAAGCAGCCCAGCCCCAAGCAGCCCAGCGTCGGAGACCCAGCCCAGCCCAGAGTTGGAGATGTCGCCAAACGGAAAGTGGAGACTATGATCCCAGTGGAGGAGAACGACCAGTGCCCACTGTGAGTCCCTATCGCACCGCCAATTCTAGCCACTACCCCTCTGGTCCCCCTCCCTGGCTCCCCCCCCCCCCCCCCCCCCCCCGTGATACCCTCCTTTCGCCCATGGCTCTTCCCCGTCTTTCCTCCAAGCTCACTCCCCCCCTCACCCCCGCCCACACACCCCTCTCCCACCCACCCCCCCCCCCCCCCCCACACCCCTCTTTCCCCCCCCCCCCCCCCCCCCCCCCTCACCACCCCCCACAAGCCTCCACCCAACCTTTATCCATGTTGATTTTCAAGACAGTCATCTAATATAATATATAACCTCTGGTCTTCTTTACCTGTGCAGGAGCGCAGCACTTGCACTTTCAGCAACCTTACCCAAAACTCTCAAGCTTTGGTCCTGAACACTCTCTCTTCGATGAGAGATGTTTATAGTCACTGTGTCGGAAAGCTGGAGCAACTTATTAAACAAGTGAGTCGGAGATTGTTCTGAGTCAGCTGATTCCTGCAGCTTTACTTGGTCCTTTTGGAGCCTGGATGATCCAGCTTCTTCTTTGCCATGTTCGACCGGTGGTGTGCTTTTGTTATGTACTTGTGCAGCTGAGCATGTGCCACCTTCAGTGCTCTGACTGGAGGTATGGGCCAACAAGGAATTTCCAACTGTTTGACTATGTGAAACAAGATGATATAGAACTCCAAGTGCAGTAAGTGCAAAGTCTTCCAAATTATGTAAACAATCATCCACATTTGAGGCAGTGAGCTCCCCAGAGTTGGATGAACAGCAATTTCTGTTTCTAGAAGGACTTCTTTCTCCCTTTTCAGTTTGCAAAGATTGACAGTAAATATCAAGGTAATATTCTATTAGCGGTAATAGATGAATTGCACCAGGCAAGTCATTGTGTTTTCTTAACTCACGAGAAATGTCTGTGATGTCCAACTTTTTTCTTGATAATTCCTGGTCCAAGATGAGCAGGTTAATGCCATACAATGCTAACTGTTGATGCTTATGTAGATTAGAATACATTTCTTTTATCCTTTCTTCAGAAGATTTCTCAGTTGAAGAAGAGTCACTGCAAAGATGGAAAATTATTATTACACCAATTTCTTTATTCTCTGCCTTCTCAATTTGTGTGTTATAATAAACTAGGTAGGTTTTCCACAGCAATTACCGTCAATCCAAATAATTGTTAATTTAATTTTAAAAATTTGGAAAACATTTGTGCTGTATCTGCTGATTATTTCACTAGAGAGTAGCACTGTTTCATGGGATACAACTGAGTGTACATAAACTACTTTCTCGATTAGCTATATGCCATTTACAGTAAATGGCCCATGAAACAGTGCTACTCTCTAGTGAAATAATCAGCAGATACAGCACAAATGTTTTCCAAAATTTTTTAATTAAATTAACAATTATTTAGTAAGATTTGCTGGCATTATTCACGATAAAAATCTATCAAAGTTCAAGTTGGCATTTTACGATTCTTTTACTTTGGCAGAGGTCCGTGGAATTCTATTAGCATTGATAATGAGTTATACTCACGTGCTGCTGCAGAAACTATGGTGTTGGACCATTTCAGTGAAAGCCTCCGAACTGCAGTGGAGGAGATGGCTCAAACCCAAATTCTGAGGACCAACTGGTTGGCTGAGCAGCATAGTCATCAGTACAGCACCTTAAAAAGAACAAATTTGACACAAAAATAAAGCATGTTTCTAATGCCTGCAACTAAGCAAAAGATGAAGGATAGAGGTTTGGATGGAGTGGAGACGATGTTTCCACTACTGGGAGAGAGTCAAGAACTAGAGGTCATAGCCTCAGAATTAAAGGACGTTCTTTTAGGAAGGAGATGAGGAGGAATTTCTTTAGTCAGAGTGTGGTGAATCTGTGGAATTCTTTGCCACAGAAGGCTGTGGAGGCAAAGTCAGTAGATATATTTAAGGCAGAGATAAATAGATTAATGATTAGTACAGGTGTCTGAGGTTATGGGCTGAAGGCAGGAGAATTAGATTAGGAGGGAGACATAGATTGAAACATAGAAACATAAAAAAATAGGTGCAGGAGTAGGCCATTCGGCCCTTCGAGCCTGCACCGCCATTCAATATGATCATGGTTGATCATCCAACTCAGTATCCCGTACCCGCCTTCTCTCCATACCCCCTGATCCCCTTTGCCACAAGGGCCACATCTAACTCCTTCTTAAATATAGCCAATGAACTGGCCTCAACTACCTTCTGTGGCAGAGAGTTCCAGAGATTCACCACTCTCAGTGTGAAAAATATTTTTCTCATCCCGGTCCTAAAAGACTTCCCCCTTATCCTTAAACTGTGACCCCTTGTTCTGGACTTCCCCAACATCAGGAACAATCTTCCTGCATCTAGCCTGTCCAACCCCTTAAGAATTTTGTAAGTTTCTATAAGATCCCCCCTCAATCTTCTAAATTCCAGCGAGTACAAGCTGAGTCTATCAGCCATGATTGAATGGTGGATGGAGTAGACTTGATGGGCCGAATGGCACTAATGAACATGAACATGAAGGAAGAACTATTAAAAGCTAACTAATTTATCATCTGCACGATTAATGTCTCATTTTCTCAATCAGTAGGATGGGTGGTCTGTTTTCATCTACAGTGCCCTCCAATGTTTGGGACAACGACCCGTCATTTATTTATTTGCCTCTGTACTCCATAATTTGAGATTTGTAATTGGAAAAATCACATGTGGTTAAAGTGCACATTGTCAAATTTTAATAAAGGTCATTTTTATACATTTTGGTTTCACCATGTATAAATTTCAGCAGTGTTTAAACATAGTCTTCGTCGTCCCGTCCTGTAACTTGAGCAGATAGGATGTGTCTATACACTTCAGAATTCATTATGCTACTACCATCAGCAGTTGTATCATCAATGATGATAAGTGAGCCAGTACCTTCAGCAGCCATATATGCCCAGGTCATAGCACCTCCACCACCGTGTTTCACAGATGAGGTGGTATGATTTGGATCTTGGGCAGTTCCTTCTCTCCTCCATACTTTGCACTTGCCATCACTCTGATATAAGTTAATCTTCATCTCATCTGTCCACAAGACCTTTTTCCAGAACTGTGGTTGCTCTTTTAAGTACTTCTTGGCAAACTGTAACCTGGCCATCTATTTTTGCAGCTAACCAGTGGTTTGCATCTTGCCATGTAGCCTCTGTATTTCCATTCATGAAGTTTTCTACATACAGTGGTCATTGACAAATCCACACCTGACTCCTGAAGAGTGTTGCTGATCTGTTGTACAGGTGTTTGGCGATTTTTCAACTGTGGGGGTCTTCCTTGGCCTGCCAGACCCTTTGCGATTAGTAAGCTCACCAGTGGTCTCTTTCTTCTTAATGATGTCCCAAACAGTTGATTTTGGTAAGCCTAAGGTTTGGCTGATGTCTAACAGTTTTTTCTGTCGATTGAGGGTGGTGCGAGTCGGCTGCCCTGCCAGCAGCGTGTTCGTTATTTTGACTTTTTATGGTTTGTCTAAGTGTTTGTTTTGGGTGTTTCTTGGTGTGTCTTGTGTGGGGGTGGTGGGGAAAAGGCGACTTTTTCCATGTCGCTTCTCCGCCTCCCTTCTCGCGGCCTAACAGCTTGGATTGGAGCGGCCTTTCCCGGAGTCAGGCACAGAGCTTCAGCAGAGGGCGCAGCGTGGACTTTTCCATCGCGGAGCAGGGGCAAACCCTTGCCGGGGGTCGCCAGAGAGTGCTCCGATCGCTGGCCTGGTGACTTTGGCATCATAGGGCTGTGGTCTGCGGAGCTTCTCGCCGCGGGTGTGGCGTGGACTTACGTCTGGGATCCCTTGCCGGGGATCACCGAAGAAGAGCTCCGACCGCCAGCCTGCGGCCTACCACATCCTGAAGCCGCGGTCTCCGGTAGGAAAGTGCCACTTCGGGCGGTCCAAGTGTGTTCGACCGTCCCGACATCAGAGTTTAGATCATCCTGATGAGAGGGCCTTTACATCCGGCCGTCCGTAGCGGAGACAACGGAGGGTTGATGGCCCCGACCACGGGTGAACAAAGGAGGAAGACTGACTGAACTTTATGCCTTCACCCACAGTGAAGGATGTGGTGGATGTTTGTGTTAAATTCTACTGTGTATTGTGTGTTCTTTTTTTAAGTGCATTGCTGCTGGAAAATTCATTTCACTGCACCTTCGGGTGCATGTGACGAATAAATTTGACTTTATTCTTGTTTCTCAGTCTCATAATGGCTTCTTTGACTTTCATTGGCACAACTTTGGTCCTCATGTTGATAACCAGCAATAAAGGTTTCCAAAGGTGATGGAAAGACTGGAGGAAAGACGAAGTGCTGAGAGCTCTCTTATACCTGCATGAAGGAGGCAATTAAAGACACCTGAGCAATTACAAACACCTGTGAAGCCATGTGTCCCAAACATTATGGTGCCCTGAAATGGGGGACTTTGTATAAACACAGCTGTAATTTCTACGTGGTGAAAACAAAATGTATAAAGATACACTTTAATAAAATTTGACAATGTGCACTTTAATCACATGTGATTTTTCCAATTACAAATCTCAAATTGTGGAGTACAGAGGCAAATAAATAAATGATGGGTCTTTGTCTCAAACATTATGGAGGGCACTGTAATTGTTCCCACACTTTCCAAACAAAGATTGGAACTCAATCCAGGAAATATCTATGTACCATGCCATTTCCAACTCAGGCACCTCCAGACAACAATAGTGTCGTCTAATGGACCCGATCACTACAAATTAATGTTGGCACTTTCTAACCCTGGCTTACATCTGCAATTAAAACTACCAAGTCATGACCGTAAACGGAGAATGTCTATAATTACATTTATTTTAGCCACAAATGGTGGAAATATGCTAATCTGGCAAACACGGATTCCAAGTCGTCAAAATCAGTGAATCACCTTCAACCCGTCCTCTGCATCTTCTGGATGCCTTTAAAAGATCAGCTTTGGACCAGGCTGCTTGCTTTCCTGCACCAGTGCAAATGGAATGTGGGCCAGCAGAACCTAAGGGCCAAAGAACACATACAACAATTTTAAACCATAAAATATGTATCTAAATATATGCGAGTGAGCTCTGTAATGTTAAAAAATAATAAACTAAACAAAACGCCAAATCTAACGTACATTTCTACACTACACTTTGCAAAAATTAGATTATAACAAACAGCACATTTAATTCAATTGCAATTTTGATTATGACAATGAACCATACATTTATCAATTTAGAGTTAAAATCCATGCAATGAAAAGCCCCAGATGAAATTCAGACATTGATAGTGAGAGATGTTTAGGAGCATACATGGTGAGGAATAAGAGCCAAAATGAAGACTCCAGTGGGCTCATGTAGTGACACTTCACGCCTGGCTGTTCTTGAGACATTCATAGAGTAGAAAAGTGCAGTTGAAGGAAGTTACGTGTCATTGACTATTCCACATTAACAGACCTAACCACTTTAACAAATTATTTAACCATTCCTGTAAAATCCAAGACCATTTTATGATCTTGTTGACTGAGGTGTGAACGTGGATCGTTTTTAAATCTCCAGAAAACAAAACCCACAGAAATGCAAGATCTTCAGAGGCTCTTCTGACAACACACCATATCTACACTGTATATATTGACTGTGTCATACCAGAATAAGCCTTAAAACCTATGAAGGATAATTGTTGCCACATAATTGTCACATGGCAGCACAGTGGCACAGCGGTAGAGTTGCTGCCTTACAGCACCAGTGACCCGGGTTCGGTCCTGGCTACAGATGTTGTCTATATGGAGTTTATACAGATGCTGTCTATATGACGTCCAGGAGCGGAAAATAATGCAGAAAGTTGTGACCACTGCCCAGTCCATCATCGGCTCTGTCCTCCCCACCATCGAGGGGATCTATCGCAGTCGCTGCCCCAAAAAGGCTGCCACAATCATCAAGGACCCACACCATCCTGGCCACGCACTCATCTCTCCGCTGCCATCAGGTAGAAGGTACAGGAGCCTGAAATCTGGTACATCCAGGTTCAGGAACAACTTCTTCCCCACAGCCATCAGGCTATTAAACCCGCCATCAAACAAACTCTGAACTATAACAGCCTATTGCACTTTATCTGTTTATTTATGTGTATATATATGGTCTATGCCATATAGACACATTAAACTGTTCTGTATTTATGCTTACAATACTCTGTTGTGCTGCAGCAAGCAAGAATGTCATTGTCCTACCTGGGACACACATGACAATAAACTCTCTTGACGTGACTTGTACGTTCTCCCCGTGGGTTTTCTCCGAGAACTTTGGATTCCTCCCACACTCCAAAGACAAACAGGTTTGTAGGTTAATTGGCTTGGTATAAATGTAAAATGTCCCTCGTGTAGGATAGTGTTAGTGTGCAGAGATCGCTGGTCGATGCTGACTCGGTGGGCCGAAGGGCCTGTTTCCGCGCTGTATCTCCAAACTAAACTAAACAATTAATTTAAACCTTAAAATGTGTTTTTAGAATGTCTTCTTTGACTAGTGAAATAACTCCAGTTCCCCAAGGGATGACAATACCTCCACAGTTTCAGAAACCTAGAGCTCATATGGTCATGACTGATGAGCATCAAAGAATTCCACCCTATATGTGGAGACTGAAAAAGCTTTACTTCCATTATCTGCCTTTTTGATGCACTGAGCACCTTTTAATTGCCAAACACTTACACAAGGAACCTTAAAAAAATGTTTGCCTAGTAAAAAAAACTGGATCAGGTGCATTTGTGTTCCATTAATAAACAGTTTACTCGGCTAAAATAGGCATTGGTTGAAATGGACTACATAAAACATATTTTTGCAGACTCCACTTTGTGCTGTGCAATAAAATTCAAGAATTATTAAACATAGGCAAAGCGATAAAGAAAGACGATTAAACATTAAGGGATATGCTTAGTTTAGTCTAGACATAGCGCGGCAACAGGCCCTTTGGTCCATCGAGGCCGTGCCGACCAACACTCCCCGCACACCAATGCTCTCCTACGCACACTAGGGACAATTTACAATTTTACTAAGCCAATTAATCATCAAACCTATACGCCTTCCCAGAGAAAACCCACGCACATCACAGGGAGAACATACAAACCTGGAGTCAGGATCGAACCTGGGTCTCTGGCGCTGTAAGGCAGCACCTCTGCGCCACTGTGCAGCCTATATGATTAATTTTAAAATGAAGTAAAACTTGATTATTATGGGTGTCCGGGGTTATGGGAAGAAGGCAGGTGAATGGGGTTAAGAGGGAAAGATAGATCAGCCATGATTAAATGGCAGAGTAAACTTGATGTGCCAAATGACCTAATTCTGCTCATATCACATGGACTGTAAGACCATGCCCAGTTTAACAGCATAAACATTATCGCAAGAACATTCCATAAGCATGGGTGTGCATTTTGCCAATTAATTATATCATGTGTAATTTTTTCAAGCACATTAAACTACAATAATCATTTACCTTCAGAATGCCTGTTGCGAAATATTTTTCCCTGGATGGAATTAAGACAAGAACTTTTTTGGGACATTTCCTTCTTGGCAATGTGGAATTCTTTCAAATCTCTTGTCTCTGTTAGTGTAAGAGTTAAGTTAAAAATAAGTAATAATTCCACAATATCACCGATTTCTTTGTGGTTCAGTCACTGTAATCCTTTATTTCCACCTCCAAATCAAAAGCTTTACTGCCCAACCTCCCATTCTTTGCGCTGCTTAAACTTAAGTTTTCAAACCACAATCGGTTATGTCCTAATCAGTATACAAATCTCTGGCCTCCACTGCCAATTCGCAAACACCAATATTTGCTTGTTTCCAAATAAGTCTGTGCCTTCGGGCTTAAAACCTTTTATGGCCTCAACCCCACAACATCTACTCTTCTGATCAGCATCTGCAACTTTAATTGTGTTGTTGTATCCTGGCATTTTATGTTAACTGCAAACAGCAGGGGGGGATCCAACAAAGAATCTGGCAACATTCATTCACTTGATACATTTCCTCTGGCTGACATCCTTTTTAAAAGCTGTTAGTTACTCCCATTCTTTCAGCAGAGTTTCATTTTCGGAAATACCCAATGTTTTTTTTAATTCGTTGAACAAACTTAACTAGGATTTCATTGAAGATTTTTTCACAGAAAAATAAACATTTCCCTGCTCTGTCAAATGAATGTATTATCTATTCGTGACATTGTACTTCAATGAAAGGATTCAATAATGCGGTCACTGATGTCATAACATATATCTCTGAATAGTGGGAGAAAATAAGATAACAATTGTTTGAAAAGATAGTGGATAGAGAAGGCACTCAGTCAATGTTGGCTGCAAAATTCTAAACATAGTTTAGCAAGGGCATGATACACTGATTATCTATACCTCCAGGCCTTTAACTATGTTCCTCATGTTCAAGTCATATGCTTCAGCAGATGCCCAATGTACAGAGAAACAATGGCACTGAAACTATCGTGTCTGTCTCAGCATGATCAACAATGATGGAAATACGGCCAATACACAAACAAGTAGGAAATCGCAGCTTCAGCTCGCCTTTATGGAGCAATTTTAAAAGCAAGATCTGAAGCAGGCAGAAACAGTATTCTTGTTTCAGTTTTTGCAAAGCAGGATTGTTCTGAAGATTCTTTTTGTTTCTTTATCCTCCAACAATGGTTCTCTTGTTTCCACTACTTTTGAGGATTATTCTCATTGGTTATTTGATATTCACATGCTGACTGATCAAACTATGTAAAAGTTATTGCTGAATTTATATTGTTTGTTTCAAAGTAAATATTTAATTCATCTGTTTTCCTGCTGACATGTGCAAGATCAGCATTTTATGAAATCTTTCAAGCAGACCCTACCTGCAACAGAAACATAATGACACTTTTTTTCTGTAAGTACAAAACTATAGACAATAGATTGTGCTGTTCTAAATGGCAATACAATCTCAGACTGAAGAAGGGTCTCAACCTGAAACGTCACCCATTCCTTCTCTCCACAGATGCTGCCTGCCCCACTGAGTTACTCCAACATATTGTGATCTACGGTCGATTTAAACCAGCATCTGCAGTTCTTTCCTACACAATATAATAATCTCTTTATTTAGTTTATAAACCTAAAGACATTACTCAAAGAAGGAAATGCAGTTTCTGTATTGTGTGCAAATAATGCATGTTTTAAACATTCAAACTAATTGTACTAGCTAGATATCATTTGGACACGAGTATGGATGATACAAAATTCAACGGGAAAAAATGTAAAGAAAAATAAAATTCATAATACCCTATAAAAAAATATTGTAACTTAAAACATTCGTACAATATTTAAACAAGCAAAATCATAGTTTAATGCTAATAATAATTTTTTTAATACAAGCTTAAAAAAAATCACCTTTATCAAGTGCAAGTTGGTTAGTTGTTGAAGCAGATAAAACTGAATGCACAGGGGACATCTCTGCAGCAAACGACTTTTTATCAGGAAAATATTTTTTTCCAGTTTGAGAAGCATTGGATCCAGACAAATGTTCCCTGGGGCTAAAGATATAGTTTGTTTCAATATAGCTATATTTAAGAGATTAGTATTTATTACAGAATGCATAAATGCATAAAAACGCTGCCAACAATTTGAACTTAACATCTTTAAACATCTTGTACATAGAGAATTTATGACATCACAATTTTTGATACAAAAATTGTATTCGCCTCCATTTTTAAGATTAATTTATTAATTAGATATTTGATGCTTGAAAAAGGCTTAAACAAAAGTAAATGTCAGGATAACAAAAAAATCGCAAGCTATACGAGTTCATCCTTTTTCCATGAAGAGATAAATATCTAGATAGCAACAAGGCTGACAAGATCAAAGAAAGTGACCTTTATTATTTCAGACCTTATAGACAGTGGGAATGAATGATAAAAGCTTAAGAAGTAACAATAAAGTGTTACAGTCCTGAAAGTGAATGGTCAAATACATGCAACACAGATATCTCAGCAATTCCTATTAATGGTGATCAAATTACACATTTTGTGTGAAAGAACAGCCAGGTCGAATCATTTCATAAACTAGAGAAAAAGCAATTAGATGTACATTTGATGTCCCGATTCTTCTCATTTGGAAATTTGAACATTAGTGAAATCCAAAATACATCATCTATGTATAACTAAAACTCTGATCGTGTTATCTTTCGGTTTGGCGGTCTTTCTATTTGCGCAAAAAGGGTTTGCGATAGCGCTACGATTTTTTGCCAGTTCACTCACCGTTGTCCTGCCCTGCGATTGCACCAAGTTTAGATCTGATCGGTTGAATGTCGTAAAAGTTAGCGAGGCTTAAAAATCTTAAAAACAGCGCGTGCGCAGATCGATGTCTTCTCCTGCCAGTCGACGCCGAGCGGATTAGTCTCTTCCCCTGGAGCTCAGGGTGGCCGGTGGAGGTTTCCAACCGGACTATCGGAGAGACCCAAAGCAGCCCAGCCACAAGCAGCCCAGCCCCACCCTTCCCCAAGCAGCAGCCCCGCCCCAAGCAGCAGCCCAGCCCCAAGCAGCAGCCCAGCATCGGGACACCCGACCCAGCCCAGCCCGGAGTTGGAGATGTCGCCAAACAGAAAGCGGAGACTCAGATCCCGGCGGAGAACGACCAGCAACCAGCGCCCACTGTGAGTCCCCATCGCACCGTCAATTCCAGCCACTACCCCTCTGGTCCCCCTCGCTGGCTCCTCCCCCCCTCCCCCGTGATGTCCCCCTCTCCCCCCATGGCTCTTCCCCCGACTTTTCTCTCCGAGCTCACTCCCCACAACCTCCCCCCCACAACACCCCCCACCCCCCAAAACACACCCCCCCACAACCTCCCCCGCCCCCACACACACCCCCCCCCATCCCCACAACCCCACAGAACCCCCCCCTCCCACACCACACCCTCCCACACACATACCCTCCCACACACCCCCCCCCCTCCCCCCCCCACTTCCCTCCTCCCCTCCCACACAAAGACCCCCCCCTGCGCACCATTGGGGAATGGGTTGCGCCACATACCCCCCCCCCCCCCGCCATTCACACCACCAACTCAGTATCCACCCCCCCATACACCCTCCCCCACAAGTCCACACAACTCCCCTCCTCCCCTCAACTACCCTCTGTGGCCCAGAGATTCACCACTCACACCCCCAAGCTGTGACCCCCTGGACTTCCCCAACATCGGGAACAATCTTCCTGCATCTAGCCTGTCCAACCCCTTAAGGATTTTGTAAGTTTCTCTATAAGCCACACACCCTATCCACTTCCCAGTCCTGACATCCCAAGAATCCCCTCCCTCCACAATAATGTCCTTCCTCAGATTTGGAGACCAAAACTGTACGCAATACTCCAGGTGTGGTCTCACCAAGACCCTGTACAACTGCAGTAGAACCTCCCTGCTCCTATACGCAGTTAGGGGCTATGGATGATGGTGGAATATTGCATTGGGGAATGGGTTGCGCTGGGGGACCAGGCCTCCCGTGTGACTGGGATCCAACGGGTCCCTCTTAGTCCAGTTAATGAATAAGATTGGCTAAAATAAAAGTGGCAAAAAAGCAAAACACACTCTGATACACACAATTTAAGTTTTTATTTATAGTAGTCAACAAAAATTGTTTCCCCAATTTGAATAAAATAATGAACGATTCACAGAACCAACATCACAGAAGTATACAAAGATTTAATGAAAGTTCAACTGTATGAATTAACACTTTCCTCATGGGAAACAAACTGATTATTCTCAAGGACTAAGGTTTTCAAATTCCATGTCGATAATAAGTATTGCAGAATTTACATTCCTGAGGTGTTTTATCTATCCTTACATACCATCCAAATAGGTCTCAGACTTCTCTAGTCTTTTGCACAGATTAGGATGTGGATATTGTGTAGATATTATTTATTAGCTAACCTTTTATAAAATATTAAAAGGAGGAAAGACCAAAAACAAAAAAAAAGCTAAATCAGAAGAATTTATTTTATCCAATGTATCTAACTGCCACATTTTAAACACGTCACATACCTGACTTTAGCAACACACATGATTGGAGACTTGGCGGTTCTTTCACAGCTTTTGAGTTTTGTACGCAGCTCATTCATCTCTGCATCTTTAAATTGCAGTTCAGATTGCAATGACTGCACCTTCAATTTACAAAAGTAGTCAAAGTTACAACAAATATAATATACTCAGTAAAGTTAGCTCATAGTAAATTTAAGTTGAGAAAGTACATGTTGAATCTGTCTATTTTATCCTTTCACTAAAGAGATAAAGCGGCAAAAAAGCCATAGCTGCTGATTTAGGTAATATAATAATAATAATAATAATAATAAGTTTATTTATATTTATATAGCACATTTATAGTCAATTTTCATTGACCCCAAAGTGCTTTACATATCACATTACAATTACACATATATCACATTACAACATATTACAATATCACACTGTTACCATGAGCTTCAGCACTCCTTGGGATGGGAATTACTGATTGTAACAAGAATGGAAGAAAATAAAAATAAAGTGTCTAGGGGCAATGTTCTTTAGTTGAACAAAAGGCAATCTGTAGCAGTGTTTATTCACATTAAGGGGAGAAACGTACAATTAAAGCATGGAATTGTTGTCACCCTACCATAGTTACCCAACCACATGCAACTAAATTTAAGGTAGCTATTTTTTCCCCAAGAACCCTTTCTTGCTTCAGTCTTCCCCCACCACCTCCAGTTTAAATTCCATTTGTAAATTTTTTGGAGGACCAGGAAACCAAAACCAAAAAATCATGACACCAATGTGATAGCCACCCATTGATATTCAACACCTTGAAGAATAATCTCATCAGCTAGAGGACTGTCTGCAACACAAGACATAGCGCATTCAAGAATCAAGGGGAAACTTAAAAAACAGTCTTTTCATATTTTAAAAAGTGTATTTCCTTTTTGAAAGATGAAAATGCACTTAAAACAGTGAGCAGTTGATAAAATTGTATCAATACAATGCATTTGAGTAATTGCACAGCAGGTGTCATTACATTTTCCTTATGTTTTTTATGCGAACAGGGTCAGATACAGAGAGGTGAGAAGATGTTGGTGCAAAGCATAATGCATAAAGCATAAATCAGCGATTGGGTGGAATGGCCCATTTCTTAGGCTCTATGTAACTTAATAAGGCTCAATGTAACTTAATACAAGTTCAAAATTTAGGCAAGCTGTCAACACAGCTAATTAAATTTTATTCACAGATAAAAGGAAATTAAAAACATTCTGTCCCTTCTCAGAAATTGTAGAATAGCACAACAAAGAAAAGTATGGTGGTGCATATTTATGTACAACTTTTTCTCAGCAATAATCTTGAGAAATATTCCAGCTTCTGTTCAGAAGCAGAAGTTAAACAAGTTGAAATAGAAGATAGACAAACTGCTGGAATAACTCAGCGGGACAGGCACCATCTCTGGAGAGAAGGAATGGATGTTGTTTTGGGTCGAGATGCAAAACGCCACCCATTCCTTCTCTCCAGAAATGCTGCCTGTCCCAGCTGAGCTACTTCAGCATTTTGTGTCTATCTTCAGTTTAAACCAGCACCCCTCAGTTCCTTCCTGCAAGTTTAAATATAAATTGGTCTTTGATCCACAGTTTTGTACGCCTCATACCTTTTTGGAGAAGTCCTTTTCTCTTTGGTTTTGTGTTTCACTTTTCTCCTGCTCACTGAGTAAATGCAGTCTCTTCTGTTGATCGTGCTCCGATTCCACACGCCGTAAACAATCTCGCAGAATTTTGATCTCACCTTTTTTTATCTGTAGTTCTTCTTGTACTTCATTAAACTACATTAATAAGATAGTTTTTTAATGCACAGAGAACATAAAAAATAATTAAATCAAACATTTTATATACCAATATTCATTAAACATGCAACGGTTAGGATGCAAAAAAACTAAATTTGGCTGAAATGCAAATATTCAAAGACTGAATGAAGACTGCTACTTGGGTACATACAAGATTTGTTTTAAATTGCAAAATTGTAGTATATTAATCTCTTAAAAGTAGAAATTAAAAAAAATGATATTATGGTAATACACAACTATATGAATGTATAATTTATTATTAATGTTTTATGTTTTATGTGTCATTCTTAATTGTTACTAGCACCAAGGCAAATTCCTTGTATGTGTACATATAACCATATAATATGGTTATATGGTTATGGTAGCACCAAGGCAAATTCCTTGTATGTGTACATACTTGGCCAATAAACTTATTCATTCATTCATTCATTCAATTCCATATTATCACAAGGGATGACACAGAACTCCACAGTATCGACCAGCCCAAAACGATTTACCATGAAAGTTCCTGTACATCGCATAAACGTGACAATTGTATGAACTAGGGCAGGATATGTCTCTTTGGAAAATGATGCGCAGAATTTAACAAAATAATGTATACGAACATTATTTCAGTTCAATTGATGGAATAAAAAAACGTGCATTACCAAAATTAATTTTGAGGTTCACCCACAGTTATGAACAGTTAAAGTAGCGATTAGATTAAAGTTCAAGAAAAATAAGATTCAAGTCGAATGAATAAACCCATAATGACAATTTAAAAAAGTTATTAGCTGCACTGAATACAAAAACAAGACTTACAAACATAATCTAGCATCAAAGCTTATTTTGCTGTTCCTTGCAATATCTCTGAAAATTGAGGTACAGGACTTTCTTTTTGGTGTTCTAATTATTCATGAAATTCCTTTTTAGACATGCAAGAGTAACCAACAGTAGCTTTTTTTGTTCTAATAATAATTGTACATTTCTGATATTTTGCTCTCAACCAAAACAGAAAAGTTCCATAGGGGAGAATGGGGAAGAATAAGTAAAGCCTTGTTAATAAATGGATCATAAAGATCCAAAACATTATATAATTATAATCAGCTCACGGGATAAAACAATGTGGCGGAATACAATGAAAGTGCTATAAAAATTAAAGCCTTTGGCTGTTAAGTAGACTTCTAACTCAGAGATAACAAATCTCTGAAAATGCACTGAAAGTTTTCATGAATGTTGAAACCAAAGAACATCTGGTTTGCCTTACTGCAGACCACGTCAATTGTTTTGACACAGCCTTGAGATTAGAAATGACTCAATAAATGCATACAAACCCTACAAAAACACCAACATACTTTTAACATTAAAGCATTTTAGCTTTGCCAAAATCAATGTAATGACAATTTGAGATAGAACAAATTGCCAGCCACGAGTACAATATGAGCACAAGCAGGAATAATTTAAATACGTTCTCCAAGATCATGATGACAGATCCATTAAGACAGGTAGTCAACCAGCAAATGACATGCAAAGACTGGATACCAAATATGGTATTTATCTTCATCGTATTTGCCAGCTTGATTCGCTAAAAAACATAATTATAGAAAAGCACAATGTACACCACCTGCTCCCTCAGCTTGCTGTGTTGTTCTTGAAGAACTTCAAAGCCAAATGAATCAACATTTTTACACTGAATGAGACCATTCTCTGTGGAACAAAAATGAACAAAGTCACTTGACGATTAAATTGCAATGTGCAGAGAAGATGTGCAGACTCAACTTGTACATGCACCAGGTGCACATATATAATATTGTTTGTGCCTTTTTCTTGTTCTAACTTTCATAAAATGTAAAACAAAACTCTTTCTTCATACCTTTCTACCCATAACGAATTCAGATTGTTGTTTAACTATTTTCAACCACTCTCTCGATTTTATTTTTCCACTTTTTTTCCTCACAACCTTGGTCCTAAATTGGTTCCTTTTGTGAACTCAGCAGGATCCCAGAATAGAAGGAATGGGTGATGTTTCGGGTCGAGACCCTTCTTCAGTCTTGATCTGAAACGTCACCCATTCGTTCTATCCAGAGAGGCTGCCAGTCCCGCTGAATTACTCCAGCATTTTGTATCTGTTTTCGGTGTAAACCAGCATCTGCAGTTCCTTCCTACACTTGTTCCTTTTATTCCTCTCTTGGGCTTACTATTTTTAATTTATCAACAACATAAATGTCCTCTTTTCACTCCTCATTTCCATTTGCTATTTATCAATTTAGATTATCTCACTTGACTTCTCCCACACCCGTATTTTGTTTGTAACTGTAAAGTACATCCCCTCTAATACTTTTTTTTCTTTCTCCTCCAAATATATAAAAATACAGCATATGTTGACCACATCTTGTTCAGCTCACTACACTTGTTTCTTTAACCCTCTAATACAATTTATAATTTCACTCACACTTGGAATAATACCAGTCTTATAATAACTGAAGGATGTAATGTATTGTATTGGAGAAATGAACTGTGTCAGTGGGTGTTTCACATGCATGCAAATAATAATGGTCGAATTATTCATTACAATCCACAGATATTGGTACAAATTGTGACAAGCACTATGGCTTGTCAATTCATCACAAAAGAGTAGTCCCAATTATAAACAGATAAATGATGGACCATAGATTCAAAAATAATAAAACCCTGGAATAAAGTTTTATATTATAAAAATTTAATCTAATTATTTGATTCACTCTCAACAGATCTGTGGATGACATCCATCTCTAATTCTTCAACACTGCCATTTATAAAGCAACGTATATATTCTTGGATTGCCAATACAATTTTTTTTTACATGAATGAGAATTATTCAATAAACTTTAAGCCATCTGATTCAGTCACCATCAGCTCAATCTGCCTACACTTCGAGTCGCTAGTTCAGTTGAATAATCTTAAATGCAAATTAAACCTTTACTACACGCAAACTACGCAATGTTGCTCTTTCAAATCTTTTGCCTTAAGCTTCACCCATTTTCACGTCTTTCATTACCTCCTAAGTTCTAAAGAATTAATTTCAAGATCATGTAGAAAGTAGAAACTACTCACTTGGAAATGTGTAAGAATTTTGGTTACAAAATGTTGGTTACAAAATCAATTCCACTACTTTGCAATTACAATATTATTGTGCTACAATACATAATGGCATACCATGACAAAAATTCTGTTTTCATGGAAGTAGTGCCAAAATAATACGGGCACAGTAGTAGAGCCTCATCACTGTCATTGCTTCTTCTTGTGCCAGTTTTTGCTCCAACTCCCTTCGTCAACAAGAAGACAGTGGCACAGCCTGTAAAACTACTGCCTCATGGCTGCAGTTCCTGACCTCTGGTGCTGCTTGCTGTTTGGATTTCCTCCTATTTCTTTCCACATTCAAAATGCACTCTGAACTATCAGGTGAAATGGCCCTGCCAATTACTCTTGGTGTAAATCGGTAGTTGGAGAAAAAGAATAAGTTACAGAGAAAGAGTGAGAATGGGATAGAGGGGTTGCTCAGAGCCAACAGAAAAATGCTGGGAAGCAGAAGACTGGACCAAGGAAAATAATTTTTTTTAAAGGAATTAATATAATGCTTCACGTTTACTATCATAAATACCACAATTTAAAATAAAACATTACCATGAAGTCCCTTTGCTATATTTTCGCTGTTTAATGCTCTTGTGGAAAAAGAGGCATCTTTTGCATTTGCATAGTCTTTTACTACTGGCATGTCTTTGTTATTCTTATCAGTCACTGATGTTGTGGGAGCATTGGACCCAGGCTTCGTTTCTTGAATTATAACTTGTGAAGCTAGAATATCCAGTTCCTCCAAGTCATCAGCAGTGAAATCTTCATTATCCCCAAAGAGATCTTCATTTGCTTTTGCATCTTTTGCTTGTTCTCCCTTGTGACGTTTGTTTGGTGGAAATCCTTCACTTCCATGACTTATATTCTTTTTTCCTCGGTTTGACAATCCCGAAAAGGTTGAAACTGGAACTTGTGAAGGCAAATTTTCCACGCTATAAATAATAGAAGTGTTTCGTTTCTTTCCCGAGTTCATAAAGAGAGAGTTTGATGACATTATTCCCACATTAAACTCTGCAAGACAGAACGACCAACAAATAAAACATGCATAATCCACTCCAAAGGAAAATACCTCTTTCTTTAAGTCAATAGAAGATCTCTTCATCTCACTCAACAAAATACTAAGAGAAAACATGGAATTCTAAGGAACAAAATTGATCGCCACTTAGAAAGGCAGGGAGTGATTAGGGATGGACAGAAAATTGCCCAACAAATTTGGCTAAGCATATTGATGACAGCAGTGCGGCAGATATCATCTACACGGACAACAGCAAGGGTTTTGATAAGTCCCCGTTTGGCAGTCTGGTACAAAATGTTAAAGCCCACAGGATCCAAGGCGGAAATTGGCTTGGTATTAGGAAACGGATCATGATTGGTTGCTTTCCTGTTACCAGTGTCTATCACAAGAAATATTGCCGGAACCCTTAATGTTTGGCATTAACAACATTAGCAACTTGGATGTGAATGTATGAGGTATATAAATTAGTTTGCAAGAGAAACCAAAATTGTTCTCGTGGATTTGGGCTGTAAAACAGGTATGATATGGGCTGGGAATGATGATGAACAGAGGGGCATACGGATATGTCGAAAAATCCATGAAAGTGGCAGCGCAGATTAATAGTGTGATGAAAATACTGAATGCCTTCATTGGCTGCAGCATAGAAAGATGGGACATCATGCAACAGGTTTATAAAACTTTGGTAGACACAAAAAGCTGGAGTAACTCAGTGGGACAGACAGCATCTCTGGAGAGAAGGAATCGGGTTAAGACTCTTCTTCAGTCTTTGATTTGGCCACACCTTGAGTATTGTGTGCCAGTCTAGGCGGCACAGTGGCTGCCTCACAACACCAGAGACCCAGGATCAATCCTGACTACGGGTGGTGTCTATACGGAGATTGTACATTCTCGCTGCGACCGTGTAGTTTTTCTCCAAGTGCCCCAGTTTCCACCCATATTCCAAAGATGTGCAGGCTTGTAGGTTAATTGGCTTCTGTCAAAATTGACCTCTAATGTGTAGGATAGAACTAGTGTATGGGCGATCAGTGGTCGGTGCAGACTCAGTGGGCCGAAGGGCCTGTTTCCACGCTGTATCACGGAACTAAACAATACACATTATAAGAATGGAGAAGATGCAGAGATTTGAACAGGATATTGCCTAGATTGAAGCATTAGGGTTGTCGGGAGAGACTGGGTAAGCTAGGTTTATTTTTCCTGCAGCAGAGACTGGTCGGTGGGGGCGCTGCAATGGTGGCAGCCCTGTCAGCAGCGCATTAGTTATTTTCAACTTCTTTTTTTTTTTAGTATGTTTTAAAGTATGTTTTTAATGTTTCTTTGTGTGTTTTGTGTGGGGGGTGGTGTGGGGGGGGTGAGGGGGAAACCGTTTCGGTCGCCTCCTCCAAGGAGAGGCGACTTTTTCTAGGTCGCCTCCCCCGTGGCCTAACAGCGAGGATCGGTGCGGCCTTTCCCGGAGACGCGCACGGGGCTCGGGGCTCCGGCGGCGGGTGCAGCGTGGACTGTCAACGCGGAGCCCTCGCTGGGGCTCGCTGGAGGGGACCGGCAGCCTGAAGCCGCGGTCAGCACAGCTCTCCAGCTGGCGCAGCGTCTACAGCCCGGGATCCCTCGTGGGGGACCCAGGGATAAGAAGAAGCCATCACTGCTGACCCGCGGCCAACCATCACCCCTGGAGGGGAGCTTCGACCGCCGGCCCTGCAGTCTGCGGCGCTTCTGGCTGCGACGTGGAGGGAACTTTAAATCTTCGGCCGCCGGCCTGCGGCCTACACGAACTTAAAGCCGCGGTCTCCGGTGGGGAAGAGCCGATTCTGGACTTACCTGGACTCGTACCTTGTCCTTACCATCTGGACGCCTGCAACGGCGGCTGCGGAGGGTTGAGGTCCCGATCACGGGGGAAAATGGAGGAGGACTGGCCAAATTGTGTGCCTTCCACCATAGTGATGAATGCTGTGGTGGATGTTTATGTTAAATTTTTATTGTGTTTTTGTGTGTGCTCTTTATCATTGTATCGCTGCTGACATATTCATTTCACTTGCACTTTTTGTGCAATGTGACAAATAAACCGTATTGCATTGACGATTGAAAAACATACAATTGTGAGGGAGATAGACACATTGAAACATAGAAAGTAGGTGCCATTCAATATGATCATGGCTGATCATCCAGAATCAGTATCCTGTTCCTGTTTTTTTCCCCATATTCCTTGATTCTGTTAGCCTCAAGAGCTATATCTAACTCTTTCTTGAATACATCCAGTGAATTGGCCTCCACTGCCTTCTGTGGCAGAGAACTCCACAGATTCACAACTCTCTGGGTGAAAACGTTTTTCCTCATCCCAGTCCTAAATGGCCTACCCCTTCTTCTTAAACTGTGACCCCTGGTTCTGGACTCCCTCAACATCGGGAACAATTTTCCTGCATCTAGCCTGTCCAATCCCTTAAGAATGTTATATGTTTCTATAAGATCATCCTTCTAAATTCCAGTGAATACAAGCCCAGTTGATCTATTCTTTCATCATGTTAGTCCCAGCATCCCGGAATTTAAACTGGTTAACCTACGCTGCACTCCCTCAGTAGCAAGAATGTCCTTCCTCAAATTAGGAGACCAAAACTGCACACAATACTCCAGGTGCAGTCTCACCAGGGTCCTGCACAACTGCAGTAGGACCTCCTTGCTCCAATATTCAAATAATCTTGCTATGAAAGCAAGCATGCCATTAGCTTTCTTCACTGCTTGCTGCACCTGCATGCGTACTTTCAGTGGCTCATGTACAAGGACACCTAGGTCTCGTTGTACCTCCCCTTCTCCAAATCCGACACCATTCAGATAATAATCTGCCTTTTTGTTCTTGCCTGCAAAGTGGATAACCTCACATTTATCCACATTATACTGCATCTGCCCACCCACCCAATCTATCCATCACTTTGCAGCCTCATAGCATCCTCCTCACAGCTCATACTGCCACCCAGCTTTGTGTCTTCTTCAAACTTGGAGAGGTTACATTTAATTCCTTCATCTAAAAAATAATTAATATATATTGTAAATAAATGGGCTCACAGCACTGAGCCTTGCGGATTGATTGTAAATTGATTACGGATAGATAGTTAAACAATAATAATTGTAAAAGTAGAGCTGTTAAAAGTGAGGGGTTAGAATGGATCAGATGGTGGTTGGAGTCTAGAACACACTATCGGACAACGTGGTGGAGCCAGATACTCATACAACATTTAAGAAAGATTAAGAATAAGGAGTAAGCCATTTAGAACGGAGATACTTTTTCACACACAGAGTTGTGAGTGTGGAATTCTCTGCCTCTGAGGGTGATGGAGGCCAGTTTTCTGGATACTTTCAAGAGAGAGCTAGATAGGGCTCTTAAAGATAGTGGGGTCAGGGGATATGAGGAGAAGGCAGGAACGGGGTACTGATTGGGGATGATCATCCACGAGTAGTTGCTCTACTCAACAGCCAAAAATCTGGAGCCTCCCTTTGATCTGGAATTCTGCTGGTTCACAGGCTTGATCAATGGTGTTTTATCATTAATGTTTTATTATTATTAATGTTTAGAGTTTTCTGAGTCATTCGTAAGTGTCACTGTATGTCATGTTGTTACTTGTGGGCGGAGCACCAAGGCAAATTCCTTGTATGTGAATACTTGGCCAATAAACTTACTTACACCCAAGATCACATTGAATGGCGGTGCTGGCTCAAAGGGCCGAATGGCCTACTCCTGCACCTATTGTCTGTTATCACCATAAGAACTTAAATGACAGGTATAAAAGGCCACGGAACACACATGGAGTTAGTGTACAACAGATGGCATGCATATGATGGGCCAAAGTGCCTATTTCTATGCTCTATGACACTATGTCCCAAGCAGATCAACAATTATCCTTCTAAAATCCAGTGACTAGAAACCTAATTTGCTCAATTCTTTCTTATAAGACAAACATTTTGTTCCAATAGACAATAGGTGCAGGAGTAGGCCATACGGCCCTTCAAGCCAGCACTGCCATTCAATGTGATCATGGCTGATCAACCACAATCAGTTCCTGCCTTCTCCCCATATCCCCTGGCTCTGCTATCTTCAAGAGCCCTATCTAGCTCTCTCTTGAAAGTTTCCAGAGAACCGGCCTCCACCTGAGGCAGAGAATTCCACAGACTCACAAAAAGTGTTTCCACATCTCTGTTCTAAATGGCTTGCCCTTTATTCTTAAACTGTGGCCCCTGGTTCGGGACTCCCCCAACATCGGGAACATGTTTCCTGCCTCTAGCATGTCCAAACCCTTAAATATCTCATATGTTTCAATAAGAACCCCTCTCATCCTTCTAAATTCCAGAGTATACAACCCCAGCCGCTCCATTCTCTCAGCATATGACAGTCCCGCCATCCCGGGAATTAACCTGCTGAACCTTCTCTGAATTACCTCTAATTCCAGAATATCCCACCTTAAATAATGTTCAATACTGTACCAAAGGTCCAGGGATTTGCCAAGAGCGTGTACAGTTACTGCAAGACTTCCAAGCATTCCTAGTCTTCAATTCCTTTTGCATGTTAATAAAACATTCAATTTTCCTTACTAATTATTGGCTATCCTTCACATTTTCATATTTTATTACAACATTGAAAGCTGTTTGGCCCATTGAGTTATATGTTGATTCTCAAAGCAAATAAATCAATCCTATTTCCCCACTTATTTTTCTCCAACCTGTTCTCTTTCTGATGCCCATCAACCCTACCCCAGTTCTCTTGCTACACAAGGGATAGTTTACAGAAACCAATTAATTCTACCAATCAGCATGCCTTTGAAATGTGGGAGGAAACCAGAGCACCTAGGAATATCCACAGGGTGGTACACACACCAGACAGACAACACAAGAGATCAGGATTGAACCCAGGCCCCAGAGCTGTGCAGCAGCACTACTTGCTATGTCCGCATGCTGACTTCCAATATTACTTATACAAAGAGAACCTTCGCACAATTCTACAATCCCTACATATTCTACAATCTCTCTCCATTCAAACAAAAGTCTCCCAAGTAAAACAGATAACCTCACAGCCCCATACATATTCTGTCTGCAACTATGTTCTACTACATCCCATTGCAGACAATTTGCATCCTTCTTCATCCTATCCTTGCTTCTGGTGGAACATGCCTTTCTTTTTCCCCCTTTTTGCTTTCATTTGTATATTCTGGCATGCTCAGTGTGTCTCAGTATGCCAGAACATACTTTACAATATTTGGCAACATTATATATAGCTTAACAGTCCATTATTTGGTGGATATGGTGGATATGGCTATCCACCATATCGCTCCTTTGTTTCAGCTCTTGTTTCACCAGTTGCCCCAAACACCAGCCACCGAATGGTGAACGAGGTCTGATTGACCTGGACGATGACACGTTGGCCTGGCTCGCCTCAACGGAGCTGCAGGTCTAAAAGACATACGACAGAAGAAGAAGAACACACCCACCTCCTCCCACCTTCTGTTTCTCAGACTAACTTGCTTCCTTGGTGCTCAAGAGTCTTCAAGCTGAAACATTAACTCGTTTCTCTTTCCACCTATATTACTTCACTTTCTGAGTTCCAGCATTTCTTCTTTTGTTTCAAATTCCTGCACCTGCAGTTGTTTTCTTGATTTCTGTCCTGCATTAAATGCAGTGATTTCTACAAGGCAGGATGTGAGGTGCTGCAATTGACCTTTGCCCTTCAGGCAGAAATTGGACATATGTCACTTCAGATGGACTTATTTCTGCCAGCATAGCTCAATAACAAAGAAAAATTCACACGAGGCAAGGATTCTAATGGAAAATAAACCCTGCAAATAGAGAATTTATATTCTACATGATCACTTCCCAATATACCTTGTTACATAGAACAATACAGCACAGGAACAAGACCTTCAGGCCACAATGTTTGTGCAGAACATGATGCCAAGACCAAATCTTAACTGCCTGTTCGTATTCTTATGCCTATCTATATGTTCTTCTACGTTTCATACGTAGGTCCTTATACGTTTTAATCTGCACTTTCTCCCTAGGTGTAACACTATATACTGCACTTTATTTTCTCTATTGCACTACCTCATGTACTCATATATGGTATCATTTTAGTAGATAGCATGCATAACAAAGTTTTCCACTCTATCTCAGTGTCCTCAGCCCATTGCATGGTCAGGTTTAAAGAATCAGGAACACAAATCATCAATGCTAAAAAACAGGAGTGCACATGTTGTTGAAAAACGACCAATTGCTCAGGCAGAGACCTGCGAGAAAAATAAGTCTATTTCAGCTCGATGCCACTATATAAGAAGAAAATATTGTAGACTTTCGCTTTTTCTTCTTTCCCACATCCTCCCTGGTCGAGCTTGTCCTGTTGAGTTACTCAAGCATTTTTGGGTCTATCTCCCTGATACTCGATTAAAATACTTCATTATTCCACAAGATCACGACCAGGAAGCTTAATGTACAGCTAGGAAAGTGCGTGTCGCATCGAAAATAGACACAAAATGCTGGAGTAACTCAGCGAGACAAGCAGCATCCCTGAAGAGAAGGGTGATGTTTCATGCATTCCTCTCTCCAGAGATGCTGCCTGGCCCACTGAGTTACTCCAGCATTTTGTGTCCATCGTGGGTTGCAGTTCCTGGAGAGAAGTCAAGACACTTGCAGTTCCTTGGAGAGAAGGAATTGGCGAAGTTTCAGTTTGAGATCCTTCTTCAGTCTGAAGCAAAGATCCTATAGGATCTTCAGCCTGAAGAAGGGTCTCGACCCGAAACGTCGCCAATTCCTTCTCTCCATAGATGCTGCCCGACCCGTGGAGTTTCTCCAGCATGCTGTGTCTATCTTCCAATTCACCAGCATCTGCAGTTCTTTCTTAAATATCTGCAGTTCCTCCCTACACATCAGAGTTCGCATCTATTTATTGAATAATGCAATGTCTGGGCCGATGTGGCTTGTCCATGCACCGCATCAATGCGAGCAACTACTAGGCTGCAAAGTCCCAGACCCAATACTCACCGGCTCTTAAACCGCCACAACCATGTTGTCCGCAGCTAGCAACGCCACGTCGCTGCAGCCAATCGCCGCTTCACTTCCTCCCGGCACCCTCCCGCTCACGTCCCTCCATCAGGCGCTCCGATTGGCCCACGGTGTCCTGCAAGGTCCAAACGGGACAGTCCCGCAACGCGTTTTGAATCACTGAGAATAATGCTCTGTGCCATCTATTATTTTAAACGTTTAAACAAGTTTAAAATAAAGTATTTTATTCTATTGACAGAATTATATTCAGTTATTGCAACTGTTTATTTTTACAAATATATATATATATATAGTCAGTCACCTTTGTCACATGAACATACAAGATATACAGTGAAATGAAAGTGGCAATGCCTGCGGGATACAGAACAGAACCAGTGGGGTGGGAGACTGCAACCTTCCCATCTATAAGATCTTTGCTTCCCATGGTCCGCCCTGTTTCGACAAATGCAATCAACCCCAAAGATCTTATAGCGAAGCTATAAGATCTTTGATCAACCCGGCGTGCACAATCAAACAAGATCAAATAGAACAAGTTGTCCTACAACTTTAGGCTGTGCACGCCACACGCAAGAAGAAGAAGAACAGAACCAGTATTTACAATTAAAAAAGACACAACAATAATTAAACCCTGTGTTCAAGAAGGAATTGCAGATGCTGGAAAATCGAAGGTACACAAAAATGCGGGAAGAAGGGTTTCGGCCCGAAACGTCACCTATTTCCTTCGCTCCATAGATGCTGCTGCACCCGCTGAGTTTCTCCAGCATTTTTGTGTACCTAGTAATTAAACCCTGGTGAGATTAGAGTTTACAGTCCTGATGGCTTGTGGGAAGAATCTCCGTCTCATCCCCTCTGTTTTTGCAGCGTGACAGCGGAGGCGTAGCAGCTGGAACAGTCTGTTGCTGGGGTGGTAGGGGTCCGTCATGATCTTGGTGGCTCTGGATCTGCATCTCCTGGTGTATAGGTCCTGCAGGGCAGGGGCGTCTTAACGCATGGGCACGCTGGACAGTTGCCTGGGGTCCAACGAGCATAGGGGCCGCATGTAATCTATTTATCGTAGAATGCAGGGCTGCCAACTCTCACGCATTGAGCGTGAGAATCACGCATTTGGCCAAATTCTCACACTCTCACACTGATCACAAATTTCTCACGCTCTGTCATGAGAAATTCAACGAGAGTTCAAAACTCATATCATCTGCAAGGGCCGCGAGTGTTGGAGAGCCAGGGCTAAGGGAGGGATGGAAGCAACATTGGGGGGAGATGCGGACGGGGAGCCGGGGCTGGCGAGTGTTTGCTGGGCTGGCCAGTGTTTGGCGGGCTGGCAAGTCGCTCGCTGCAGCTCCAGCCATGGAGCAGCCCAAAGATACTGGAGGAGCTCCTCTAGTATCTTTGGAGCAGCCTCAGTGCAATAGTCCTAGGCTGTCGGAGGCGTCGGAAGCGTTGCGCAGCTGCCGTTAAAGTGTCTGCCGAATTCGCCCAGGTGACCGGCATGGATCAGGCTACGGCTCGGTGCATCCTGGAGGACCTGGCAGTGAATGAGTGTCACCCAGCGTAGCAATTAAGGCCATGTCCTGCTCCCAGCGACAGTCGGAATTTAAGGATTTGCGGGAAATGGCTGACATGAGCGAGGCGGGCGAGCGGCAGGAGAGAGGTATGTGGACCGCGGAACCGGAGGACTAGGTGGGGGGGGGGGGGGGGGCATTTTTTTTGCTAGACATTTTCCAATATATCTGGCTTTGGACGAGACGCTGCTATGCTCTGAGCAACCTGGTCGTGGGTGTTCGAGAGACGGGACGGAGGGAGGGATGGAAGCCGAAGCAGCGGCGGAGGCAGATGTGGACGGGGAGCCGGGGTTGGCGAGTGTTTGCCGGGCTGGCGAATCGCTTGCTGCAGCTCCGGCCATGGAACAGCCTCAGTGCAAGAGTCTCGAGCTGTGGTGACCAACATGGATCAGGCTGCGGCTCGGTGCAACCTGGAGGACAACCAGTGGCTGTTGGAAGTAGGTACCAAGCACTGGGTAGAAGTGCTGGAAGATAGTGGCCTTCAAATGGTAGTGGTTGGAGAAAGCATCCTGCTTGTCTGCTAGATTTTCACTTACTGTAACTGTAGGAAAAATGTTACCGATGTTTGGGGAGTCCAGAACCAGGGATCACAGTTTAAGAATAAAGGCCAGTTAGGACTGAGATGAGGACAATCTTTCTTCACCCAGAAAGTTGTGAATCTGGAATTCTCTGCCACAGAAGACAGTGGAGGCCAATTCGCTGGATATTTTCAAGAGAGTTACATTTTGCTCTTGGGGCTAACTAAATCAAGGGATATGAGGAAAAAACAGGAAAGAGTTTACTGATTTTAGAAGAACAGCCATGATCATATTGAATGGCAGTACTGGCTCGAAGGGCCGATAGCCTATTCCTGCACCTATTTTCTATGTTTCTATGCTTGAGTATATGACAATAAAACTCGACCACTTGATTTTGAAGCATTCATGCATGGTGGAGTTATAATGTAGTAGTAATAATAATAATAATAATAATAATAATAATAATATATTTTATTGTCATTGCACATCAGTGCAACGAGATTTAGTATGCAGCTTCCAACCGATGTAAAGAAAAGTAAAATAAATAAATAAGCTGTGTGACGTGACCATCGGAGGGAGACAGTCCAGGGGGGATGGGGGGGGCACTCAGCAGGGTCGGTTCAGAGCCGCTATAGCTCTGGGGAATTAAGCTGTTTCTGAGTCTGAAAGTTCGAGCGTAGAAGGCCGAAGTAGTCATAGAGTGATACAGTGTGAAAACAGGCCCTTCGGCGCAACATATCCCAGCTGCCTGCTTTTGGTCCATACCTCTCCAAACCTGTCCTATCCATGTATCAGTCTAACTGTTTCTTAAATTTTGGGATAGTCCCTGCTTCAACTACCTCCTCTGGCGGCTTGTTCCATACACCCACCATCGTTTGTGTGGAAAAAGTTACCCCTTAAAAAGTTACCGCTTAAAAATACTTTAAACAAAATATATTGAAATCATACTTCTACAATGCACTAAAACATGATTTTAATACATCAAAATTTGGCCCGTGAAGTGCCCCATAAGATTACCGCATTAGATAAGCACCAGTGGTCTTGAACATAATAGGTTAAGTCCAGGGGGTCAGATATGGGGATTTATGTGTGGGCCAGATATATTGTCAGTGCAGAGGGGCCAGGAGCAAGGCCAAGTGTGCATCCAGAGTCAAGGTCTGGAATAGTACTAAGTGTACAGTCAAAGCTGGGACAATGGGAGTGTTCAGCACTGGGAACCTAAGTAGATAAGCAGCTATGATCAGGGATGAATAGGGGGCTCGTTGTAAGGCTGGACTCAGGGCCAGGAATGAGAGAAGGTATGCAATGGAGTCAGGGTTAGGAGTAGTACCAGGTGCACAGTGAGACCCAGGTTGGTCAACATGGGCCAAGTGCTTAATTATAATCTAATTTCCATACATGAATATACTAAGATCATTCATGTGCTGCACTGGTTGATCAGAGCCTGGCTCTACTGTGGAATGTAATTACAAATGTAATTTAGCCTAACCTTATTCATAGCTAATCCAATTTAAAGCATAAATATTGCATTCAAGTGTACATGAAAAGACTCGCTACAGTATGCACCAGATTGCACAATTTCAAGCTGAAAAATGCAAAGGCTCCGTATCAATAGGAAGGGTGGGAACCCCTCCCTCCCCCCCCCCCCCCCACTCACCCATTCCTTCTCTCCAGAGATGTTGCCTATCCCGCTGAGTTCCTCCAGCATTTTGTATCTTTCTTCTACATCTGCAGTTCCTTCCTACACTTCAACTCAGTTTCTCTCTCCAGCCTGACTTCCTGAGTTTGTCCAAAAGTTTCTGTTTTATTTCAGACTATCCACCTGCAGTTTTGTTTCATTCCCAATATTGAAACTCTCACCAAATCTCCTTTCACCCATGATTCTCGTCATTTCCCGTTAACAATGTTAACATGTCTGAACAAAAGGAATAGGTGAAGTTTCGGGTCGAGACCTTTGTTCAGGTGAAGTTTCGGGTCGAGACCCTTGTTCAGACTGAGAGTCAGGGGAAAGGAGAGAAATAGACGGTGATATAGATAGAAAAAAATGAATGAAAGATATGCAAAAAGTAACGATGATCAAGGAAAGGTGGAACCCACAATGGTCCATTGTGGGCTGTGGGGGAGGTGATGACGAGTTATACAGACTGAAACTCAAAAGGACGACAGTGAAACCAGTACGATGACTAGGGTGGGGGAGGGACGGAGAGAGAGGGAATGCAAGGGTAACGAAGTTAGAGAAATCACCAATCATATCACTGGGTTGTAAGCTGCCCGAGCAAAATATGAGGTGCTGTTCCTCCAATTTCAATTTGGCCTCACTCTGACAATGGAGGAGGCCCAGGATAGAAAGGTCAGTTACAGTAACTCAGAGGGACAGGCAGCATCTCTGAGTAACGTTTCAGGTCGAGATCTCAGTCTGAAGAAAGGTCTCAACCCAAAACGTCACCCATTTCTCTTATCCAGAGATGCTGCCTGTCCCGCTGGGTTACTTCAGCATTTTGTGTCTATCTTCGGTTTAAAGCAGCATCTGCAGTTCCTTCCGACAACAAAAGGTCAGTTAAAGTGTTTGGAAACCGGGAGATCGCTTAGCCCAAGGCGGACTGAATGAAGGTGTTCAGAGAAACGATCACCTAGTCTACGGTTGGTCTCACTGTTATATAAGAGTCCACACCTGGAACAGCGGCCTGTAAAACTCATTATCACCTAGCCGACAGCAACAATGGACCGTTGTGGGCTCCACCTTTCTTTGATCATCATTACTTTTTGCATATCTTTCATTCATTCATTCCATATCTCTCTATATCACCGTTTATTTATCTCGTTTCTCTTTCCCCTGACTCTCAGGCTGAAGCAGGGTCTTGACCTGAAACGCATCTATTCCTTTTCTCCAGAGATGCTGCCTGACCCACTGAGTTACTCCTGCTTTTTGTGTCTATCATCAGTTTAAACCAGCATCTGCAGTTCTTTACTATACAATGTTAACATTGTTGTGTTCACATTTCTTCAGTCTGACTTTTCCCCAACTCTATAATCTACTCCATGCCTTTGATTCTCTATGATATATGGTTTCATTCCCAAATTCTGGTAGCTTGTGTTGCTACTGACTTAAAGTATCACTGATGCTTATGTCTTCAGCTGGAGTTCCCGATAAAATCCTCTGTCACTCCCTTCCTCAAAACCTAGTTCTTTGACCAAACATTTGAGCATTTACCAGGATGAGCATCATCAGTTTCCTTTTGATAATTGTTCTGTAATAGTTCAGGTCAATGTCAAGGGTTCTATATCAACAAAAGATATTACCATTGGTCTACATATTCCACAGTTAATACTTTTTGCTATTGTCCTGGCTGAAGTGTGGTGGTAGTTGCAGTTTACCAAACTGGAAATCTATTAGATGAAACCAGTTTTATCCATCTCTAGACCTGTTGGTAGTTTAAGATTCTGACCCTTGTTGGAAAGGTCTCTGTCCTGATCACTAGAATATCCAGCTCCATTGTGGGAGCAGTAAACTATAGGTGGAAAATGTCCAGCTGGTATCAGCAGAATTCTGTTGCTGTGATTCTGAACTTGATATTTCTTCATTTGGAGATCGATAAAGTTAATGCACATTGTATCTGACACCATCCGCTGCTGTTTCCCATTTTGTGTGATTATGTATGAACTTTGTCAGATTCTGTCATAAGTGGCTTGATTGATAACAATCTCAGCTCTGTGCTCAATTTCCTATTTGGACCGCACTTTATCAAAATCTATCAGGGCCAGGTCTCCGAAAGAATGATTGCACAACTATTCTCAGTAGACACACACCAACAGTAATATTGGTTTGCCTCAGATCTGAAGATACAGCTCAACTGCTAAAATTAATAGAGCAGAGTTTTGTGTCCTGATGGCAGTGGGGAGTTTTTAGCTGGAACGGTTGGGCTTTAATTTCATTAGTTAAGTACTTATTTATGTAGAGATACATCTTCCACAATTCACAGCAGTGGAGAAGTATCCCCATGAGAAGGGTTTTGGTCCGAAACGTTGCCTATTTCCTTCGCTCCATAGATATTGCTGCACCCGCTGAGTTTCTCCAACATTTCTGTGTACCTTCGATTTTCCAGCATCTGCAGTTCCTTCTTAAACACTCTGATGTACACTAGCTCACTTCAACTAGCTTTAATAACAATTTGTAAATTTACTCACAAACCAAGTTTCCCCTTTTTATTAAATATGATCATGCAGTTATTTTGATGAAAATTGAAATCGCTATTAATTTCATTCCAGATATTTGATTGAAATAAATAATGGACTTGTGTAGTGTACAGTGCTGCCAGTTTGACCCACAGAAAGCTTTTGGAACCTCACTGCATCAAATAAGCATTGCTGGTCACTTGATACCTAACACATAACCCACTTCAACAAGTTAAATATGTGGTCACTATAAAGACTGTTCAGGATCATTGCACGAAAAAATCAGGCTAGAATGTCCTTGGAATTATCCAGCCATGGCACAGAGTTTTCTGAAACATTCTCGAGACAAGTAAACTGCAGAATCTGGAATATTGAGCAAAATACAAAATGCTGTCCCTTTCCTCAATGTTCCAACCTGTCAAGTTACTCCAGCACTTTGTGTTCTGAAAAATACGAGGTCTTCATCCAAAACTTAGGTAACTGATACATGCTCTCAACGTCAGCCGCCAGTGACCTTCCTGTAATCATATCACACTCTACATTCTTCTTTTGTACGTCCTGGAATTTAGCACAAGGTTATCCAGTCTTTTTGTTTTTTTGTTGTTCTTTCATGAGATGTGCCCATCATTATTAAGGCCAGAAACATTTGTCCATCCATAATCTTTCTGATAAGATATTGGTGAGCCAGCAACTTTGAGGCTGAGGTCTGTGAATGAAAGATAATCTTCAAGAGTGCTGTTTAGTACAGGGGCAGGACTGCCGACTGCAGATGGAACCTGAAGACCAAGAGATTTGAGGGGCATCTTCTTGGAAAGTTCCCAGATATGCCGGGGATGAATTCCAGTGTCCTGGTTGATATTTATGTGTTAATGGACATAACTAAATGGATAACTACTAAATTATACTGACTACTAAATACTGTATTTAGACAAATAGAAATAAATACCAAATACACGGGTCCCGACCCAAAATATCACCTATTCATGTTCTTTATGAATGATATCTGGCTCGCTCAGTTACGCCAAGACTTTGTGTCACTTTTTTTTCAACAGGTTACTTTACGTGATGGAATGCTTTCCATTTAAAACACTTAAAAGGTGAACTTAACCTCAGACAAACCAGCCCACCCAATTGGCACCCTTAAACCATTTTAAGCATTTACCCCCTCTGCCCTGCCAGAAACACATTTCCTTGACTGTATCTTGCATTCCTCTCCTGCCTTAGAGAGAAAACATTCAGTGCAAGCTCCCTCACTCAGTACATACCATACTAACATGGAAATATATAATTCATGGATCAAAATCCCAGAACACTTAACAAAATATCTGCAAGATTTCCTTAAACTCACAGAGTGTAGCCATCAAAGCTGGTGGGTCACCACTATCTTATCAAAAGTATTGGGGATGGAATTAAGTTGCTGGCCGTAGCAGTAGCCAGCACATCTCATGAAACAGCAACAGAAAACATAGAGACAGTTGTAACCTTGGGCTATATTCTTGAACTTATTTTTAAAAAATGTGGGTTGTGATATGATTTCAGGAAGGACACCACTGGCTGAAAAACAATTTAAATTCTGATAAATTGAGGGAGACAGAGAGTACGAGTATACTGAATATTTCCTGAAATAGATATCTACCAAAATATTAAAACAAAGCCATGAATATGACTATAGATATAGTGAGGAGTAAAACTGGAGCATCAAACTATCTCCTGCAGAAACTCAGGGGGGTTGAGCAGCATCTGTGAATCAATATAAAGTTGTTACTGTAATAGATTTCAATGTGTGTCTTATAATCATACACCACGGAAACAGGCCTCCATGTTTATGCCAGCTGTCAAGTGCCTATCTATACTAATCCAATTTACCATCTTTACCATCCACAGATGCCTCTCCACCCATTGAGTTCCCACAGATTGTTTGTGCTCAATAATTCCAACATTTACAGTTATTCGTGTCTCCAAGGAATAAAACTGATTGTACATACTCAGTTTACAATTTTTGGTCGTGTAGCTTACCAGAAAATAAACGAGAAGGAAATTTGAAGTCATTTTATTATTTTTGGAATGGATGTTTAAAAACAAATACTCAATATAAGTTTGATTATCTTGATTCCAGCTTCATCTAAAACCTGATTTAAGGCGTATATTAAATCTCTGGCCTATCAAAAATGGAACTACATTTCACACTGATTAATTGACTGTGCCGCATATTTAGAAAGTGCAGGGTTGTTTATTGAGGATGCACAAAAAAGCAATAAGTCTTAAACATTTATTATGTTATTTTTACTGTCCATCCTGGGCATGTGAACTTTCCAGCTAGAAGTACAAGATGTTGTTTAGTATTCTGAAGCCTTCTGCACAGGGAACCAATACTAATCAACACTACTGTTTGCAAAAACAGTCTCTTTGCTTCAAGCATTTCACTCTGTATCCAACAAATATCAAACATATCACTTGCTAGTTAATTCGTTTCTGGAGAAGATGAATTCCCAGAAACTAAAATACACAAATCAATCTGGATGTTTTACTTTTAATCCAGCATGTGTGGACACATATTCTAACTAACTTACTTGTTGATGTGCACTGTGGAAAACCAGATGTTATTTTATTCTGTTCAATAATCCAAATACACTCCCAATACAATGTATACCTAGAAGGTAGGCTCTCCAGCAAACAACTGTGAACATAAATGTGATATTTCTACACTGAAATATATTTGTACACCGTGTTCAAATTTTCCAAGAAGCAACAGTATTCTGCAATCCTCAACAACAGATGCATACTACTAAATATATTCCATTTAAACTAATAATTTCACAGTCCAGTAAGATGAAAACAGAATTATCAACATTGGGAAATATTTGAAGTAGGATGTTTGTGTATGAAATGCTACAGGTTGTAAAGCCTATTCAATTTCATGACAGAGTCACAGTATCTTTTATAAAATTATTTCGCACTATCTTTCTGCTCATTGCTGTTTTGTAAAGACTTGCTATGCACAGATTGCCTGTCATGTTTGCCTACAGAACCACAGGGACCGCACTTCAAAGGTGATTAATTAGCTGTGAAGTACTGTTGAATATCCTCAGGAACTTAAAGCAGTATGGTACTGGAATTTATTTATTTTCTTATATCTATTTTGAATTAAGTGTGACCAATGGATTTAGCCTCATGATCTGGACTATTTCTGTCTTCTCCACATTCTTTCTTCTTCAATCTCACTGCAGCTGCTACATGAAAATATTTGAAGAAACAAACCCATGGTACAAAACAACGTTGTTTTATTGCACATGATAATACCAGAATGCATATACATGCTATCTTGAATGTTAGAAATTGAATTAAAGAAAAAGATGCCAGCACAGGTATCAAGAGGGATATTTGTGAATTAATTTTGTCATGGTGATAAGTTTCAAAATGTATCTCATAAAGTCATGAACCATAGAAACAGGGCTTTTGACCCACCATTATCTATACTGGCCATCAAGAACCAACTTATACTGATCTCCGAGACCAGAATTTGGTGCACAGCCAACTTTCTTAGATGATTTAAGTATTCGCCCAGATGCTTCTTTAGTGCTCTGAGAATACCTGCCTCCAACATCATCTCAGGTTGTTGAAGTTCCAGATTTCAACCAACTTCTGGGTGAGAAAGCTTTTCCTCTGATCTGCTCTACAATTCATACACCTCATGGTTAAACCTATGTCCTCGAGTCTAAAATACCTCAGGCTGATTTAAAAAAAAATCTATCCAATCTTTTGCCTTTCGTTATTCTGTACACTTCTATCAGTTACCCCCACAGCGTCCTCTGCTCCAAGAAAATCAAACACAACTTATTCAGTCACTACATAAGTGAAACATTTCTGCCCATGCAACATCTCCTCTGCACCCTCTCCAATGCAATTCAAAGAAGGAATTTCAAAGCCTTGGGCCTTGAATTTATACTAAAAACAGTTAGCAATGTTTTGGAGGCCAGAATTAGTGGACCATGGAGTTCCAATTTCAGTGCACATGCTTAATATTGTGATAATTCTAAAAATTCTTTCTCACTATTAATGATCTTAATTTAAAAGGCAAAGATTAAAAAGTATTTGCAAAATCATTACAGCTAGCTTGGGTTCACAATGTTCAAAAGAGCCAAAGTATGTTGAAAAAGAAAATTGCACAGTACTAAAAAATTATGATAAATGATTGGAAAAAAACTAGACACATAAATATTATGATGCACATATATGAGTACACATTGCTGTATCCAAATATAAATGAGCTACAAAATGAAATGCCTCAAAATGCATTAAAACATGATATAATTGTTTTCTCAAGCATGCAACATGATTTGATAAAATGTTAATTACATATGCCATTTTTTCTCATTCATCTCTACAATTGTATTTGAGACCATAAATAATCACAAATGCACAACAAATTGATCTTTTTGTATTTGACCGGATTTTATGTGTATCAAAAGAAATATTAAATTAAATTCAAAGAGCATCTCATCAATAATATAAATGTTTTAAAGACTACCATGGAATTCAAACTTTGCTTCCACCCTGTAGTCTGAAGAAGGGTCTCGACCCGAAATGTCGCCCATTCCTTTCCAGAGATGCTGCCTGTCCTGCTGAGTAACTCCAGCATTTTGTGTCTACCTGTAGCCAAAGTATTAATTCTAAAACGTTCAAAGGAAAGTTTTCTGAATCCAAGCTCATGGCGTATTGTGAATGAGCTTTGTAGAATTTAAGGGGCCCGCTGTCAATGAGCTTCCAGCTATTTAAATTATTGCATTTCAGTGTAATTGAACATAGAGCATCAACTCTCATACATTAAAGAAACAATTGAAAAGTTTATTCGCACAAATCACTCTCTGTACTTTGCCAATCATGTGCAAACTTTCAATAAAAAAGCTAAAAGCCAAAAATTTGCAACATTCAAACAAACAGACTTTCCCAGTGACAGATTAAAGAAAGGCAGTCAATCTACTTTGACCAGCACCTTGTTGAAGCTTGAAATTTGTATGATATTGCAGTTTTCTATCAATAAAATCTTGACTGTCTTTACTCTGTATATTTAAATAATAATTATAACCTGTCGACTTAAAGCTTCACTCCAGCAGCACAAAAGAACATTACATTATTTTTCTTTGTTTCATTATTCAACGTCATCTTCTACCCATTGAATGAGAATTTAAAATGACAGAAACACTAATTACAAAGTTGGCAACCTATATCCACTCCACAATATCCTGTGTGCGCGTATATTTCAGAGAAATGCTGTGTATTTCCCTGAAAAGGACAGCATTTTTGCTCATTATTCATTCTACTGAGCAAAAAGCAGTAACTCATGTAGGAAAGAACTACAGATGCTGGTTTAAATCAAAGGTAGACATAAAATGCTGGAGTAACTCATTTTGTGACAACCTGCTAGAGTAACTCAGCGGGTCAAGCGGCATTTATGGAAGCTAAAGAATGGTTGATGCTTCAGCTCGAGACAATCTCCATTTAGTTTATTAATATTGTATATTCCAATTATAACTTAGAGTCATAGAGCGATGCAGTGTAGAAACAGGCCCTTCGGCCCAATTTGTCCAGACCAGACAACATCAGCATTGGGGAAGATGCAGGAGTCAATTATAAAAGATGAAATAGTGGCACATTTGGAAAGCAGTAACAGGATCGGTCTGAGTCAGCATGGATTTACATAGGGGAAATCATTTGACTACTCTTCTGGAATTTTTAGAGGATGTAACCAGGAAAATGGACAAGGGAGAGCCAGTGGATGTAGTGCACCTGGACTTTCAGAAAGCATTTGATAATGTCCCACATAGGAGATTAGTGGGCAAAATTGGAGCACATGGTATTGGGGGTAGGGTACTGACATCGATAGAAAATTGGTTGGCAGACAGGAAACAAAGAGTAGGGATTAACGGGTCTTTCAGAATGGCAGGCAGTGAACCGCAAGGCTCGGTGCTCGGACCGCAGCTATTTACAATATACATCAATGATTTAGTTGAAGGGATTCAAAGTAACATCAGCAAATTTGCAGATGACACAAAGCTGGGTGGCAGTGTGAACAGTGAGGAGGATGCTATGTGGATGCAGGGTGACTTGGACAGGTTGGGTGAGTGGGCAGATGCATGGCAGATGCAGTTTAATGTGGATAAATGTGAGGTTATCCACTTTGGTAGCAAAAACAGAAGGCAGATTATTATCTGAATGGTGTCAAGTTGGGAAAAGGGGAAGTACAAAGGGATCTGGGGGTCCTTGTTCATCACTCACTTAAAGTAAGCATGCAGGTACAGCAGGCAGGGAAGAAAGCTAATGGCATGTCAGCCTTTATAACAAGAGGAGTTGAGTATAGGAGCAAATAAGCCCTTCTGCAGTTGTACTGGGCCCTAGTGAGACCACACCTGGAGTATTGTGTGCAGATTTGGTCTCCAAATATGAAGAAGAGCATTCTTGCCATTGAGGGAGTGCCGCGTAATTTCATGAGGTTGATTCCCGGGATGGCGGGACTGTCATATGTTGATAGAATGGAGCGGCTGGGTTTGCATACACTGGAATTTAGAACGATGAGAGGGGATCTTATTAAAACATATAAGATTATTAAGGGTACACAAAAATGCTGGAGAAACTCAGCGGGTGCAGCAGCATCTATGGAGCGAAGGAAATAGGTAACGTTTCAGGCCGAAACCCTTCTTCAGACTGATAGGGGGTGGCAGGGAGAAGGAAGGAAAAAGGAGGAGGAGGAGCCCGAGGGCTGGGGGATGGGAGGAGACAGCCCGAGGGCTGAGGAAGGGGAGGAGACAGCAAGGGCTAACAAAATTGGGAGAATTCAATGTTCATGCCCGCAGGATGCAGACTCCCCAAGCGGAATATGAGGTGCTGTTCCTCCAATTTCCGGTGTTGCTCACTCTGGCAATGGAGGAGACCCAGGACAGAGAGGTCGGATTGGGAATGGGAGGGGGAGTTGAAGTGCTGAGCCACCGGGAGGTCAGGTTAAGGGATTGGACACGCTAGAGGCAGGAAACATGTTCCCGATGTTGGGGGAGTCTAGAACCAAGGACCACAGTTTAAGAATAAGGGGTAGGCCATTTAGGACGGAGATGAGGAAAATCTTTTTTACCCAGATAGTTGTGAATCTGTGGAATTCTCTGCCTCAGGCGGCAGTGGAGGCCAATTCTCTGGATACTTTCAAGAGAGAGTTAGATAGAGCTCTTAAAGATAGCGGAGTCAGAGGATATGGTGAGAAGGCAGGAACGGGGTACTGAATCTGGATGATTAGCCATGATCACAGTGAATGGTGGTGCTGGCTCAAAGGGCCGAATGGCCTCCACCTGCATCTATTGTCTAACATGTCCCAGCTACACTAGTTGCCACCTACCCACGTTTGGTCCACATCTCTCCAAACCTGTCCTATCCATGTACCTGTCTAACTGTTTCTTAAATGTTGGGATAATCCAAACTTTTGTAAAACTAAATCCTATGCAGTCTATTTTCTTACAAATTTGAATTAACATATTTATCAATCGTACTATTTTTCTGTCCAGAAAATGGACCGAGGCATTAGAAGCATTGTTTTCAGAAGATAACATACCAGCTTAACTAAGGTATGTGGCCAGAAAAAATTGGCTGCCATTGACAGATGAAAAGCTTCCACATGGCACACGGATCATAACAGCATAAGCAATGACAATAGAAATTTTGATCCAAGATTTAATCACAGATTGGAATAGGGCAGCACGGTGGCAGAGTTGCAGCCTTACAACTACCTCGATCTTGACTACGGGTGCCGTCTGTATGGAGTTTGTACGTTCTCCCCGTGTCCGCGTGGATTTCCTCCCACACTCCAAAGACGTACAGGGGGTGCGAGTTTAGAATTCAGTGGTTGAGTGACAGAGCCAGAAATCCTCACACAGTTAAAAACTACTTGAAGTGTTGCAACTAATAAGATTAAGGACCAAAACCCAGTCAAGCCTGTTTTTAAAGGCCACCATTCCAGGCCAGGTCTCCTTCTGCACCAAGAATTACTACAAATCTCAAATGATTCTTGATAAAACCATTTAACTGCATGAGCTATCATATGTAATCCAGATCTCGTCACTTTACTTCACAGAAATATATTCAAATAAATGGGGGAAATACTGAACAAAAACAGGAGCAGAAGCTTTTGATGAACTTCACTTATTATCCCTCATTCAAAACCTTCAGTGCAGAGCAGCTGAATGAGTTCAAAGTGGGGAATTCTAAGATTTAATAATTGGGTTGGGAATTACCCATGTCCTATAAACAGCCAAAATTGTTACTGGCACAAGGACAAAGGCATCCAAGGAAAAAATATATACAAAGGTAACGTTACAAACCATTGAACTGGCAAGTTTTCTGGAAAATAAATAGCAAAGTCCAAATTATTTTGTTGCAATAATTTCTGAAATCACTGTTTCTAATTAGAGAACATTAAAGATCAGTACAAAATCACTTTAGAGAACAGGATACAGCACAGGAATAGGCCCTTCAGCCCACAATTTATGTGCCAAACACAATGCCAAGGCAAACTTATCTGCCTGCACATAATCCATAAAACATTGGAATCGGATTAGTGCCATTTGACCCATCAAGTCTATTCCACTCTTCCATCATGTCTGACTCATTTTCACCAACCCCACAACTAACAATGGTCCATTCCTTTATCATCATTCCTTTTTTGCATCTTTCATTCAGTCGTTCTATCTCTCAACTCTCCTTTCCTCGACTCTCAATCTGAAGTCTCGACCCAAAACGTCACCTATTCCTTCTGACCAGAGATGTTGCCTGACCAGCTGAGTTACTCCAGCATTTTGTGTCTATCTTCAGTTACAGTCCCTTCCTACATGTTCCATCGTAGCCGATCTAATTTTCCCCTCTCAACCCCACCACGCTCCTGCCTTCTCCCGCAACCTTCTACCACTAATCACGAGCCTATCGATCGCTGGTTTAAAGACAAGAAAGTTCCCTGTACATCCAGAGAAAGAAAAGGGGGTCGAAAATGTACATGTGCAGAGTAGGAGGAGGCAACATCACATGTGGCACAGCACTGAGAGCCGGCTGAAGCTTTGCTCACAATTGTCCCTATACCCTCAACTCCGTCGAAGGACCCCGCTAGTCCTTTCAGGTGAGGAAGAGGTTCACTTGCACCTCATCCAACCTCACCTCCTGTATCTGCTGTTCCAGGCGTGGATTCCTATATATCGGTGAGACCAAACGCAGGCTCAGTGATTGTTTCGCTGAACACCTCCGCAGTCCTCCTAAACCTACCTGATCTCCCGGTTGCTAAACACTTTAACTCCCCTTCCCATGCTGACCTTTCTGTCCTGGGCCTCCTCCACGATCAGAATGAGACCCAGCGCTAATTGACAGAACAGCACCTCATATTTCGCTTGCACCCCAGCAAGTATGAATATTGACTTCTCGAAGTTCAAAGTAACCCTTGCTTTCCCTCTGTCTCCATCCCTCCCCCTTTCTAGTTCTCTGACCAGTCTGGTTGCCCCCTCTGATTACATTTTATCTCTGTGTATGTAGACAAAAATGCTGGATAAACTCAGCGGGTGAGGCAGCATTTCTATGGAGCGAAGGAAATAGGCAACGTTTCGGGCCGAAACCCTTCTTCAGACTGAAGATGGGTATCTCTGTATGCCTTGTTGTCATCTTCCCCGAGCTAACAATGACCAATTCTAAAGACAGACACAACCAGTATCTACAGTTTGTTTAAGAAGGAACTGCAGATGCTGGGAAATCGAAGGTACACAAAAATGATGGAGAAACGCAGCGGGTGCAGCAGCATCTATGGAGCGAAGGAAATAGGGAGGTTTCACGGCAGTCGGGTCACGACCCATGACCCGTACTGTTGCTACGCTACTCCAAATGGATTACATGCGATGTACTGCAGTTAGGCACTTACCATTGTTTCCAGCCTAGCTGAAATGGTCAAT
This sequence comes from Leucoraja erinaceus, assembly GCF_028641065.1. Taxonomy (NCBI): domain Eukaryota; kingdom Metazoa; phylum Chordata; class Chondrichthyes; order Rajiformes; family Rajidae; genus Leucoraja; species Leucoraja erinaceus. Next base: position 43,862,870 of record NC_073392.1, on the reverse strand, counting down.
TTTTGCGTTGTAAATAATTATGGAAATCTGTGTGAGACATTTAGCATACTTCAGAATTCCAAAAGTGAGGAGAAATGACGGTAGATAAAAACGAGAGCTGAAGGGACAACAACAGCCAGAGAGCTTGGCGAACATTGGCCGTTTGCTCACTGCATTTCATCAACAGTAAGGCATTATTTGTGTTTTTTCTTGATTCCTTTAGCATCTAAAAAGTTTCAGAAATGATAAATCTGGCTGTAATTTTTTTTAATCGCCCATGGTTCTCGTGGGTTTTTACATACAAAATAAAAACGCATCTGAAGAAACATTTACAGCCAGGTTTATCACTTCTGAGAATTTTTAGATACCAAAGGAATCAAGAAAAAACACAAATAATGCCTTACTTGATGAAATGCAGTGAGCAAACGCGATAATTCCCAATATTTTCAATGTTTACCAAGCACTTTAGCTGCTGTAGTCCCTTCAGTTCTCGCTTCTCTACACCTTCATTTCGCTTCACGTTTGGAATTCTAAAGTTGGGTACATGTCTCTTACACTTACCCCGACTCCCACAATTTTTTTCAGCGCAAAAATTCAACATTTTGGCGGTTTTTAACAGGTAGGAAAGTACGCGTTTCTAGCATTAATAACATGTACCGGAAGTGACGGATGTCTTCCAGTTGGATTTAGCGGCTCCGTGCATCGAGCCCTATGACCCAGTGACCTTTCGTGCAACCAACCTATAGGCACCGTTTCGGGCCGAAACCCTTTTGGGTTTTGGCCCGAAACGTTGCCTATTTCCTTTCGGGTTTCAGCCCGAAACGTTGCCTATTTCCTTTTGGGTTTCAGCCCGAAACGTTGCCTATTTCCTTTCGGGTTTCAGCCCGAAACGTTGCCTATTTCCTTTCGGGTTTCAGCCCGAAACGTTGCCTATTTCCTTTTCGGGTTTCAGCCCGAAACGTTGCCTATTTCCTTTCGGATTTCAGCCCGAAACGTTGCCTATTTCCTTTTTGGATTTCAGCCCGAAACGTTGCCTATTTCCTTTCGGGTTTCAGCCCGAAACGTTGCCTATTTCCTTCGCTCCATAGATGCTGCTGCACCCGCTGAGTTCCTCCAGCATTTTTGTGTACCAGCATCTACAGTTCCTTCCTACACATGATCTATTCTACATTTTTCTTGTTAGCATCCCCTTTGATGGCTCGTTTTCACACCTTGCACTTTGCTTTATCTCTTGTGTCCCCTTCCCCTCCCCCTCCTCTGACTCTCACCCTGAAGAGACGAGTCCCGCCGAGCCACACCGACATTTTGTGTCATGACTGACTGTGTTTGACGACGATGGAGGAGAGGAGGGGGGGTGCAACGGCGCATGTGCGTGGTATGCAGATGAGGCATTGTGCCGTGAGTAAAGCCGGTGATTCGATTGGCTGTGAGGCGGTGTGTGTGAGGTCACAGAGGGGTTGCGCTGCGCTGGCGGTGTTTCCAGCTCTGCCGCTGCGGGGTTTGTGTTGCTGGAGATTGGCCGCGGGTCGGGTCGCGTCGTCGTTGTCCATGTCTCTTCACCCTCTCCATTTACTAGTCTGTGTGTAAGGAAAAAAATGTATCTCCCCTAGCCGAGTCCCGCCGTTAGAGAAAAAAAAACACACACAAAAAAAAAACCCACCCGTACACACCGAAGAGACGCTTTTGTGATCAAGGAGGGGGAAAAAAAACCAGAAAGAGCAAAAAGAAAAAGTCGAATTCGTCGCCTTGATCCGAACAAAAGGGGAAAAAAAAAGTCCGTCGTGTTTTGTTTCTGGGCCCAGAGAACAAAACCGAGTAAGAACAACAAGAAAAGGCAGTTCCGTTCAAAACAATAAATAGTAGACGACGTTTGATTCGCCTTTTCTTTGGGTGGGGGGTGGGGGGAAAAGAGAGAAAAAAAAAAAAGTCTGATTGAAGAGAAAGAGAGGATCGGTTTTTTTTGTCCCTTCTGTTTGAGCCAGCCGATGAGTCCAGGAGAAGAGTTGATCAAAATGAAAACTGAAATCACAACTGCCGTGGGCTTTATCACCAGACTGCTGAGGACGACAGGGCTCATTTCTGACGAACAGCTCCAACATTTCACCGAGTCGTTGGAGAAAGCTTTGGCAGGTGAGGGGGAAAGGGAAGCACCCACAAGGTTGGGGGGGGGGGGGGTGTGTTTGTGTGTTATTGTGTGAAGACCTCCAGTGTTTTTACCATAACGTCAACCATTTGCCAAACACCACGAAGTACAGGGAACCGAAATTGTGTCCTTTAGAGGAATATAAATCTTGTGATGTCCTATTCTTCCCCTCGCTCCCCCCCCCCCCCCCCCCCTCTGTCCTACAGGAAGGAACAAAGCGCAGTTGGGTTCACAAAGAAAGCAGAGCAGAACGAATTTTGCAGGTCATTTGAATATAACGTTTGTTGTCTTTGTTTGACAGAACACTACCGACATCACTGGTTTCCTCACATGCCCTGCAAAGGATCGGGCTATCGATGCATTAGGATCAACCACAAAATGGATCCTCTGATAGCAAGGGCGTCCAACATCATCGGGCTCAGCAGTCGACAACTTTTTCAACTTTTGCCAAGTGAATTGACTCTGTGGGTCGACCCGTTCGAGGTGTCCTACCGAATAGGTGAAGACGGGTCCATTTGTGTTCTTTATGAAAATGTACCTAGCAGCGCGATCTCCCCCTTGGATAGTATGATAAGTTGCAAGGATGAATTTAGAATTGGTAGATCGAGTCCCTCTAAGAGTTACATGATGACTGTTTCAAGTTAATAATCCATTTACACATACAACTGTTATTGTACAGTATGCAGGCCCCTTTGATAATGTAGTGAAATGTTGATCCCTAGTTAACTTTTAGTGCGACTGCCAAAACCTTTGTTTGATGTGGCCAGTGGCTATATGCAAAACTGTTTTTGCACCACATTAAATTCCTGGATTGTATATTGTAAAAACATGTACAGTCAATGGATAATTGTGTTTTACAGATTTATATTTTAAAAATAAACCATGGCTGTTTGTAATAAAACATCAAAATGAATCCATATGATGTGTTCAGGATGTCTTTTAATGACTATGAACTGATTTGATAAAATATCTGCACAGTCTATGAATTGATACTTTAAACATTGCCGTTTTTTAAAAACTGGTCACCATAGACGTGATCTCTGAATTTAGAGATAATATATGTGGTCCACTTAATGATTGCATGGTACAGTTTACTGAGTTTGACTTCTTTTATTTCTTATTTTGGTATGTTGCAGGAACAGTACTGTACGTTTTTTCTTAAATAATAAAGTACTTTGTTCCACCTAATTTACCACTTTTTAAAAAGTGTTTTTTTAAACATTTGTAGTGAAACTACAAAACAGGGCAATTTCTACAATCTCAGATTATCTGGAAGTCAGGTACTATGTCAAATGAGATGGTAGCTTTATTGTTTGACCACATGAGTCATGGAAAGGATGAACAACAAGCGGATCAAGAATGTAAAAAAAAAGTAACGGATCTGCAATGGATGCAATCAAGAAGGTAAGTTTAATAAACAAGTAATTGAGTTCCTTAATTTATTCAAAGGTTGAAGGCAACAGGAAGAAAAGAGGCATTTGTGATGCTTTGAGATTTTTGCACTAATAAAATAGCCATTTAAAGTGCAATCAGTAGTCTAAAAATTAGCATAATTAAATCGAGTTGCATGCCAAACACCATCCTACACAAATTGGGGTTTATTTTCATATTTAACAGATTAGGGTTTTATTTTCCTAGCTGCTATTTTGAACATCAGCTAGATATTTCAAAGGAAACACATTATTCTCATAATATACATGCTAGATTTTTTTCTGTACTGAATATGGCATAAAGGTGTCGCACAGTTTATCCATCCATAGAAAGGGATAGGCTATTGAGATCCTAGAATTGGGAAAGTTGGCTATTAATTCAGCTGAAAATTGGCTATTTCAATTCTATTTAACGGACTCGGGTACATAACCCTTAATATCTCTGCTGAATACATTGCTATCCATTTAAGTTCAGAAATTAAGAGATACTCTATAGATCCCTCCCATTTCATTCTTGAGTAATTCAACAGATTTTTTGTTATTTGGAATTCTATTCCATTTGAAAGTTAGTACATGAAGTACTTGCCATCAGACCAGAGACTGGCTTTTACTATTTATTTTTTTCCATTAGTTGGATATATTGAAAGTCTAATCTCTATAAAGAATTCAAAGTCTTCATTTTGAACTATTCAAAAGGTTTGGGTTTTTTTCCCTACCAACTGACAGTGTTTTAACTCATTTGAATGAGTTAATTTGAATGTAACCTATTTTCCCAATTGCCTCATGCTATTCTGCTCATTTCAAGTTGACACTTATGTAGTTATAAAATAATACAATACATTTTTCTAATCATGCATATTCAATGAATGCATGTATCATTCTACATAAAGCAACCTTTAAGCAAAGGGCTACAAAGGCCACGTAGTACCATGTAGCAAGTCTGTTTCACATCTGCTGAGGCATAACATAAGCAACCGAGGCAATACTCCACGGTGAAGAGAGTTCCATATTTCACAACACTGGGCTGTCAGCAGAAGTAAAATAGTTATCGTGACTGCACTGAAACGATGAGTTAGGTATTTTCTTAATTAACAGCAGTGCCTTTGCCATTGGTGTAGCTCAGAATTTCTGTGCCATAAAACAGCATTGAGAAAGGACTGATACGTTCCTGTCACAGATGACACTTCATTGATCACCACATGGATTAAGTCCGTTTAGTTGGCTGCACAAATGGCTGACTTGTACCATTGGGGATTCCATTGGTAAGCCCTTTCTCTCAGCTGTTTGATTCCCAGGCCCCAAATACAGGATGTTCACTGCATCCACTTGCTTTAAGACCAAGATGTTCTGAATCTTTCACAATTGTTTTAAATTATATAATTTAATCTTTTGTTTTAAGGTAGATAGCTCTGAAAATGTTGAACTGATTAATTTGTCTTGATTAATTAATTAGTTCATGATTATGAATGGTTGGATGTTGGAACATTGGATCTTACATGTTATTCCTATTGGCATGTGAAATACACACCCACTAACACTATGTAATTTATCTCTCCTATTGCGTTTTCTCCACGTGCAACTGATTATGTAGTATTTCCCACGATTATTCTTACAAAGACATATGGAGTTATCCTCTTGTCAATACTTTTACTGAAACTATGGTCTGCCTTCATTAATAATCAGTGTAAATGTCCTTGATGTTACCATATACATTTGGAATATGCCAATAAGGGTGTCAAAGGTTACAGGGAGAAGGCAGGAGAATGGGGAATGAGGTAAAAATAGATCAGCAGGGTTGAATGGGCCAAATGGTCTTAATTCTGCTCCTTTGTCTTATAAACCTGTGGGGCCTGATGTCCAGATCACAATAGAATGCTTTTATGCAATTTGATAGGATAAAGATGAGATGATTAGTTACTTTAGGGGATCATTTTTCTCCGATCTGGCTTGGCAGATCTTTTTTTGTCTTTCAGATGCAATGTGAAGCAAAGGATCTTTCTGTAGAAACAAGAAACTGCAGATACTTGTTTACAAAAAAAGACACAAAGTGTTGGAGTAACTCAGCGTTTTTTCTGTCTTTTCAAGTAAATTCAACAGATCTCATGTATCCTTTTGAAGATGAGCAGTGATTTTTTTTGTGCTATCCTGAGCACATTCTTCCCTGTACCAATACAATAAAATGATTACTAAGTCATTTATTTGTTGTTTGTGGTCCTTACATATGGCTCTCCATATTTGGCCATTACTTTCAAGTTTCTTGGGATGTTTCTTGAGGACTTAACTTTAGAGAGGGAATGGAAATTTTTTTGGAAAAAAACTTGAAGGAAGTATTATTAAATTTACCTCAAGGGGGGCATATTATAGAAAAATGTAGCCTGTTCATAGAAGTGAGTTGATTTAAGAATAAGGGTTGTGAATCTGTGCAATTCTCTGCCTCAGAAGGCAGTGGAGGCCAATTCTCTATGCTTTCAAGAGAGAGTTGGGTAGAGCTCTTAAAGATAGCAGAGTCAGGGGATATGGGCAAAAGGCAGGAACGGGGTACTGAGTGTGGATGATCAGCCATGATCACAGTGAATGGCGGTGCTGGCTTGAAGGGCCGAATGGCCTACTCATGCACCTATTGTCTATTGTCTATTTCACTGCTTTCAGCAGGTGCGGTTGAATAATATCATCCATTCAGAAATACAAAATTATCATATATCCCTCAAGGGATATGCTGATATCGGGAATAATTTCGGGCCGTTCTTGGAATATTGTGTTCAAGTCTGAAACACGAATTACAGAAAGTATAACTGAGTTCATGTGATAGGAGCAGAATTAGGCCGTTCGGCCCATCAAGTCTACTCCGCCATTCAAACATTGCTGATCTAACTCTCCCCTCAACTCCATTCTCCTGCCTTCTCCCCATAACCCCTGACACTTGTACTATTCAAGCATCTATTTATTTGTGCCTTAAAAATATCCATTGACTTGGCCTCCGCAGCCTTCTGTGGCAATGAATTCCACAGATTTGCCATCCCCTGACTGGAGAATTTCCTCCTCCTTCCAAAAGAAACGTCCTGTTATTCAGACTATGACCTCTGGTCCTAGATTCTCCCACCAGTAGAAACATCCTCTCCACATCCACTCTATCCAAGCCTTTCACTTTCCTGTAAGTTTCAATGAGGCCCCCCATCATCCTAAACTCCAGCAAGTAGAGGCCCAACGCTATCAAACACTCATAATATGTTAACCGTATTCCAGGGATCATTATAAACTTCTGGACGGTCTAGATCCTCTCCAGGCCAGCACATCCTTCCTCAGCTCTGGGCCCCTAGATTGCTCACAATACTCCAGATGCAGTCTGATCAGCACCTTATGATGCCTCAGCATTACATGCCTGTTTTGGTATTCTAGTCCTCTTGAAATAAATGCTAGCATTGCATTTGCCTCACTACCGATTCAACATGCAAATTAACTTTTTGGGAAACCAAAAGACATTCCCAAGTATTTTGCACTTCTGATTTCTGAATTATCTCCCCATTTAGAAAATAGTTTGTGCCTTTATTCCTTCTACCAAAATGCATGACTCCAAACGTTGCTATATTCCATTGCCCACTCTCCCAGCCTGTCCCAGTCCTTCTGCAGAGTCCCTACTTTCTCTACACTACCTGCTCTTCCACCCGTCTGCATATCATCTGCAAATTTGGCCACAAAGTTTTCAATCCCCTCAACCAAAACATTGATATACAATGTGAAGAGTAGCAACCCTAGCACCGTACCTTGCGGAACTCAGCTAGTCACTGGCAGTCACCAGAAAAAGCCCCCATTAATACCACTCTTTGCCTACTGCCATCCAGCCACCCTGCTATCCATGCTAGTATCTTCTCTTCTCATCTTCTTCTGCAATCTCACGTGGGGCACCTTATCAAAGGCTTTTTGAAAATCTAGGTAAACAACATCCACTGACTCTCCTTTGTCATGCTATTTAATTCCTTAAAGAATTCCAACAGATTCATCAGGCAGGATCTCCCCCTCACATAAACATGCTGACTTTGGCCTATTTTATCATTAACTTCTAAGTAATTAGAAATCTCATACTTTATAATGGACTCTAAAATCTTACAACCACTGAAGTCAGGCTAACCGACCTATAGTTTCCACTACTTTGCTCCCTTCTTGAACAACGGGGTAATATTTGCAATTTTACAATAGTCTGGAACCATTCCTGATCTAATGATTCTTGAACGATCACTTCTAACCCCCTCCACAATCTCTAAAGCCACCTCTTTCAGAACCGTGCAGTCCATTCGGTCCACGATCAGACGTTATCCACCTTCAGACCTTTCAGTTTCCCAAGCACCTTCTCCATATTAATAACCACTCCACTAACTTCCACCCCCTGACACTTGAATTTCAGGCATGCTGCTGGTGTTTTCTACTGTGGAGACAGCTGCAAAAAAAGTAATTCAATTCCTCTGCCATTTCTTTATTCCCCATTATCACTACTCCAGCATCATTTTCCAGTGGGTCAATGTCCACTCTTGCTCCTTTCTTACTCTTTATAAATCTGAAGAAACTCTTGCTATCCCCTCATACTATTGGCTAGCTTACCTTCATATTTCGTTTTTTTCTCCCTGTATTGCCTTTTTAGTTATCTTCTGTTGTTTTTCCAAGTTTCCCAATCCTGAATGTATGAATAAGTTTATTGGCCAAGTATTCACATACAAGGAATTTGCCTTGGTGCTTCGCTCGCTAGTGACAACATGACATACAGTGACGGATAGGAACGACACACAAAACATTAAACATTAATAATAAAAAAATATTGATTAAACATGTGAATTAAATAAAATACCAGAGCAAAAGGAGGCTACAGATTTTTGGTTATTGATTATTTGGTTATACAACTACAAAAAAGCTATTTTTATGTCTGGCTGTGGCGGCTTTGACAGTCCGGAGTTGCCTTCCAGAAAGATGTGATTCAAAGAGTTTGTGGCCAGGGTGGGAGGGGTCAGAGATGATCTTACCTGCTCACTTACTGGCCCTTGCAGTGCACAGTTTGTCAATGGAGGGAAGGTTGCAGCCAATAACCTTCTCAGCTGATCGGACGATTCGCTGCAGCCTCCTGATGTCGTGCTTGGTGGCTGAGCCAAACCAGACCATGATGGAGAAGGTGAGGACAGACTATGATGGACATATAGAATTGGACCATCATTGCCTGTGGCTTTGTTGTGGCATTGCCTGTACATTCTCTGTTGTGCCTTTTTGACTGTGGAGTTGATGGTATGACTGTGGAGTCGATGGTTTGACTGTGGAATCCTCTAGCTTCCCACTAATCTTTGCAATGTTATATGCCTTCTCTTTTAATTTTATGCTGTCTTTGACTTTTCTTGTCAGCCACGGTCACCTCATTCTCCCCCTAAAATCTTCCTCGTTGGAATGAAAAGATCCTGCATCTTCCAAATTATTCCCAGAAATTCTTGCCATTGCTGTTCCACTGTCATTCCTGCTTGGGTCCCCTTCCAGTCCGCTTTGGCCAGCTCCTCCCTCATGCATCTGTGGTCCACTTTGCTCAGCTGTAACACCGACATATCCAATGTTGTCTTCTCCCTCTCAAATTGCAGGTTGATTCTTATCTGACGTATTCTTAACTGACGTAGTTACAAAAATTTCCAATCAATCCCTGGCACAATGCATGGTCCCCACATGCCTAAATACATCATAAATAGTGCCAGTTCCGAAGCCGACAGCCATAACCTGCCTCGACGACCACAGGCCGGTTGCACTAACACCAATAATCATGAAGTGCCTGGAGAGATTGGTCCTTAAGCACATCAAGGCCGCGCTCCCATCAACCCTGGATCCACACCAATATGCGTACAGAGCAAACCGATCAAGAGGTGACGCCATTGCCACTGCCCTCCATACTGTACTGCTCTATCTAGAACAACGGGGAGTATACGCACGACTGCTATTTGTGGATTACAGCTCTGCATTCAACACAATCATACCCAGTAGACTGGTCTCCAAGCTGTCTAACCTAGGCTTCGAACACAACACCTGCCTATGGATTAGGGACTTCCTAATGGACCGGCTGCAGTCAGTCAGGATGGGACCCCACCACTCCCCAACTCAGCACAGGAGCTCCACAAGGCTGTGTGCTGAGCCCCCTCCTCTATACTTATGGGTGCATACCGACCCACAGCACGAACACCATCATTAAATTTGCAGACGACACAACAGTGGCGGGGCTGATCACTGAGGGCGATGTCGGCTTACAGGGAGGAGGTACAGAGGTTAATAGGCTGGTGCTCAGAGAATAACAGCACTCAATACCAAGAAAACAAAAGAGCTCATCATTGACTTCAGGAAGAAGCAGGGTGGCCATCCCCCGCTGCACATAAACAGAGAAAGAGTCCCGTTTCAGGTTCCTGGGCACCCACATCTCAGCAGATCTCAGGAGGTCAACCAACACAAACTTGTTTTATTGTCCCGGATGGGACAATGAAATTCTTAATTGCTGCAACACAACAGAATATGTGAATATGTAAACATAGTACATAACGGGGAAGAGAAAAAAGCTAAATAAATAATAAATATAGTGCAGTAATAATATAGTATTTTACAGTTCAGAGCTCAGAGCTTATTTGTTGTTGTGTTTATTAGCCTGATGATTGTAGGGCCGAAGCTGTTCCTGAACCAGCAGTCCCTGGATGTTACAGTTAACAGAATGAGCAACAACAGCTTTACTTCCTAGGATCACTCAGGAAAGTCAACTTGCCACAACAGCTGCTCGTGTCCTTCTACTGTTGCTCCATAGAGAGTGCCCTGACACATGGCATCCTGGTGTGGTACGGCAACAGTTCTGAGGTTGACAAGGCTCTGCAGAGAGTCATCTACACAACCCAGAAGATCACCAACACACATCTATCTGCCCTGGAAGACATCTATAGCTCTCGTTGCCGGCGGAAGGCATCACGCATCCTAAAGAACTCATCTCATTCCCACACACCACTGTTTGCCCTTCTGCCCTCAGGAAAATGTTACAGGTCCATCAAATCACACACCACAAGATTAACAAACAGTTTCTACTTCAAGGCCATCACCACTCTGAACTCTGTTCTGAACACACACCCCCATAGCCAATATTTTGTACTGCTATAACACTATACTGAGAAATATTGCATATTCTGACTTGACTTGGAGCTTTTCTTGCCGTCATTATTTGTCGTTATTATTTATCTGATACGTTGGAGCTTCGCTCGGGCAGTGCATCTGAAATTTTGGTGTATGTATTTACAATGACAATAAAGTGTATTATTATTATTATTATTATTAATATTATTTTACTGGATTTGTTTTCTTTCCATTGGCACAATGCTTGACCATCATTGTTTCGGAGTGCTGTTCTCAGTTTTTGTACACAGTCTTGAACCGTGTGTCTTTGCTTTCTACAATTAAAAATGTCATGTTGGCTGATTCATGTTGAATGATTCCCAATGCAGTCACAGCAGGATTTCCTATCAGACCAGTAGACCTTTGCCTACACTTGTCACGTGGCTTGGGCAAGATTAGTCAAGAATCAAGAGAGTTTTATTGTCATGTGTCCCAGATAGGACAATGAAATTCTGCAAGTTGGCAGTTTTCCTAATTGGAGTTCTGCCATCTTGCAATCTGGAAGCACAGTAACGTTGCAGTACCATACCAATCTTTCAGGGTTGTTATTCACCGCCTGAATTCCAGTTATGAGTTTCAGCCTCCGATGGGACCAGTTTGAAATGATTCTGTGACTTTGCGTTTCTTTGTTGAATTAGACATTGGTTGTCCCATGATGTGTCAATAGGTTTGCAGAAGTATCCATCCCATTTTCCATGTAGAATAGAGCCTTCTCTTATTCTCATGTGATTCATTCCAAGCAACTACACCCATGCTTTCCACTTCAGTAATGTTATTCATCAAAGACATTTCTAGCCGTTTGATTTATGAACTGAAGGGCTCCATCATCTTGATGAAAGAACTGAAATCTCCAATATAACTAGTGTCTGATAGGCCTGCCATTTTGGCTTCAACAGTTACTGGGCTTGACTTTTTATTCACACTACGCTGCATTAAGTGCCTTTGTTTCAGATTTCCTATGCTTAATCATCTAATACTTAATGTGATTCATCAAGTCTGAAAAAGACTGCTGATCCAAAACCCATCTGCCAATTTCATTCCACAGATATTGCCTGGCCTGCTGAATTCTTCCCACACTGTATTTTTATTGATTTGATTCATTGTGAATTCCACAAACTTATCATGCCAACACAGTTATGTTGTCACTTCACCATTGATCTGACGTGTGAATTATGCTACATATGAAGCCTATCTGTTGAATATTTCCAATTCTTTCAGTTTTTATTTTGGAAGGAGAATTATTACATATACTTTCAGCGGCCTTTTGTGGGGTCAAGGAAAGAGCGTTCACGTCGCAGCCCTGTTTCCACCAATCCGAGAAGTGTGTTCGGCTCTGGTTGAACAATTTCTAATCTTGTGTGGACTCGATCAGAAGAAACAGCCTTTTGTGAAAGGACAAATAAGAAAATACCTGTAATGTTCCTGAGATTGGTGCAAGTTGCTTTTATATATGAAAATAAGTGGTTTACTTGCCATTTGAGGCCCATCTCCTATAATCGTTTATGGTGATGTATAAAATTGAAAATGCTGGAAATGCTCAGCAGGTCAGACAGCATCCATGTCATGAATGACTGTGTCACATTTTATTATCTGTGATACATCACTATCCTCACCACCAAGGAACCATTGGTGGATTCTTAGCTGCAAACACCATCCATTTAATGAAAGAAGCACTAACACCTCAATCAAGATATGTGTAGTTTATTCAAAGACTTTTCATAGGCTGGAGTTTAGAAGGATGAGAGAATATCTCATTGAAACATATAAGATTGTTAAGGGTTTGGACACACTAGAGGCAGGAAACATGTTCCCGATGTTGGGGGAGTCCAGAACCAGGGGCCACACTTTAAGAATAAGGAGTAAGCCATTTAGAACGGAGACAAGGAAACACTTTTTCTCACAGAGAGTGGTGAGTCTGTGGAATTCTCTAACTCAGAGGGTGGGGGAGGCAGGTTCTCTGGATGCTTTCAAGAGAGAGCTAGATAGGGCTCTTATAAATAGCAGAGTCAGGAGATATGGGGAGAAGGTAGGAATGGGGTACTGATTGGGGATGATCAGCCATGATCACATTGAATGGCGGTGCTGGCTCGAAGGGCCAAATGACCTACTCCTGCACCTATTGTCTATTGTCTATTGTCGCTGGAATTATAATCTTATAATCCTGCCAAAATACAAAATTGATTTTACTTTTCCATTCACTTGCCATCTCTGCGTGCATATTTATGTCTTCCGGTAACCTGGTTCAGATATTTACCTTATCAACTATTACCACTAATATGTTGATCTATTTCGTAAATGCAAGTTAATCTGGGATAGACCTAAACAGTCATGTTGCCCATGGACAGCTGCAAATAACCCAGAAAGCAAACTGTTCCAAAATACAGATTCTGGTAAACAGCTCAACTAGAACTTGACCTAAATCCCAAAATAGAAAATGAACAAATTCAATAACGTAATTCATATTCCATGGAAAAAATTAAATAACTTCATTAAGTATAACGTGTGGAAATCTTGTCCTCGTTAAGCTGTTGTCTCACAGGTAGTTTTTATTTAAATGTCGTAACGCATATGTAATGCTCAAATGGATCTCAGTGTGTTAATGAGCAACCTTAAATCCCGAGTCAGAATAAAAATATTAAATTATTATTAATCTTAAAGTGGTAATTTTGGTTTCTAAATCAATTGATGGAATATTATGCACTTTAAATGTTAATATAGATGAACATTGGAATTACAACAAATCATAAAATGAAAGCAGTGCATTTGTTCAATTAATTGTGGCATCTACCACATGGAATTCTACACCATGTATTTAATCTTCAGAACATTTTTGCTCATCCACAGGCATTATCAGTTTCCAAAATGTTCATTTATGCTTATAAATTCACTGCCCACGAAAGATTTACCAAATTCAGAACTATTTGGTGTATCAAAATCAAATTATTTCAGTGGTATTGTGCAAATTCATGACACTTCTTCCTCCTGCATACATTATGCTGGCTATTAACATTTATTTGAATATGTTTCCATTGAATGACTTCAGCAGAACCTCTCACCCCATCCACCACAAATTTAAATTCATTTAGCAGGACAATTGAACTGTAGATTTAACTGTCCACAGATGCTGCCTGACTGCTGAATATTTCCAGCTCCTACTGTTTTATCATGGAAGGGAATAAAGTGCATACAATTCCACCTGTCTGCAACCTATTATATTTTGAAAGAACATAAAAGAGAACACCTTTAATGTTTCTGAAGTTGGTGTAAGCTGCTTTTGTATATAAAAAGTGGCTTATTTTCTATTAAATATCTCTATACTTATAAAACTCTGACCTTGGATGTGTATTTATTTGTGTGATGTTCGTGTGCGATTCACATCTCCTCGAAAACACGACACGCTAACGGTGAAATGTTTACATATTCCGATAGAGATTTACGCTGTGAAGTCAAAAATCGCCATATCTGAAAATATCATGCATTATTTCTTGAGTTGTTTATGAAAATGTTCAAACATTTCAAATAACTTAGAAAATAAACGAGCTGATGACATCACAATGGGTCTGCTCGTGTGGCCTGCGCGCACTGTTTTCCACGTGCAGCCTGTTGCACGCTGTTTTTCCACACGCTGCGAGTTACATCTCCCCCTCCGACTCGCAGTCATTTGGTCGCCGCACGCTTGTCGTGGGCCCCGCAGATCGTTCACTTGCAACCCCTTCGCCCGCCCGGCTCCGATCCTCCTCTCCCTCCCCCCCCCCTCCTCTCTACCCCTCCTCCTCTTCCCCCCTCCTCTATTCCCCCCTCCTCTCCCCCTCTACTCTCTCTCCCTCTCTCCCCTCTACCCCTCTCTCCCCCCTCTCTCTCTCTCCCTCTCTCTCCTCCCTCTTCCCCCCATGTGTGTGGGGGGTGGTTAGTGTGTGTGTGTGACGCCACAGGCCCCTCCCCCGCAACGGTGTGTTGCGGGGACGGGACCCAACGGGTCCCACTTGGTCTAGCATGGTATAAAATGATCATGTGGGAGAAGACACAATCCATTGAAGAGAACGCTGCGTTCAGTCTTTACTTCAAATTTCAGCGTTTGCCTTAATCTAATTTTTCACTTCTTTCATCTGAAGATGTCACTGACTGAAGTGAAGTTAACCAGCACTGGGAATGCACGGTGTGAAATGAATGTAGATGGTTTGCTTGAGTATGGGCACTCATACTTTTCAGGGACAGACCTTACTTGAACAGGCGCTTCTGATCAATGCCAATTGTGATTCCCCATGTACCATTGACCTCCCAATCCCTGGTAAAGCTTACCATTTTCTGTCCCTTGGTCAAACCACCCCTCTACATGCTTACAATATTCCACCCCATAACAAACTCTTCCCAGACTGTTCCAGACCAACATTTTCACCAGATACACGATTCTGGTCCCAGAATTATCTACTGGTCTCTAACTGATTCCCTTGTCCTCTTGTCTTGACACATAATTCCAGACTCCAACCTCTTCTACTGATTGATGCTAGATCTCCAGTGTAGCCACATCCACAATACCAATCCTTAGCCAAAACATCACACTCAGCCACTGCCTAATCTGATAATGGAATTTCTGTGAGATGCTAACAATAGTTTCACATTGACACCAACCATCACTGTATAATTACAACCCATTGTGGATGTCAATTGTCAAGTAGTGTACAAAAAGGACGGGTTGCACTTGAACCCGAGGGGGACCAATATCCTGGCGGGGAGATTTGCAAAGGCTACTGGGGAGACTAAACTAGAACGGTTGGGGGGAAGGCCTCAAATAGAGAAAGCTAGTAGGCAGTGTGTAAGGCAGGAGGCAGAGAAGGGAAGCACTCAGATTCAACATGTGGGGGAGAAAGAAGAAAAAGATAATAAATAGAGAATAAGAGGTGGTGGGTTTCTTAAATGTGTATATTTTAATGCTAGGAGCATTGTAAGAAAGGTGGATGAGCTTAGAGCCTGGAGTGATACCTGGAAGTATGATGTTGTGGCGATCAGTGAAACGTGGTTGCAGGAGGGCTGTGATTGGAAACTAAATATTCCAGGATTTCGTTGCTTCAGGTGTGATAGAATTGGAGGGGCACGAGGTGGAGGTGTTGCATTGCTTGTCAGGGAAGATATTACAGCAGTGCTTTGGCAGGATAGATTGGAGGGCTCATCTAGGGAGGCTATTTGGGTGGAACTGAGAAGTGGGAAAGGTGTAGCAACACTTATAGGGGTTATAGACCGCCTAATGGGAGTGAGAATTGGAAGAGCAAATATATAAGGAGATAGCAGATATTAGTAGTAAGCACAAGGTAGTGATTGTGGGAGATTTCAATTTTCCACACATAGACTGGGAAACACATTCTGTAAAAGGGCTGGATGGTTAGGAGTTTGTAAAATGTGTGCAGGATAGTTTTTTTCTGCAATACATAGAGGTCCCTACTAGAGAAGGGGCAGTGCTGGACCTCCTGTTAGGAAATGAGACGGGTCAGGTGGCAGGGGTATGTGTTGGGGAACACTTCAGGACCAGTGATTACAATACCATAAGTTTCAATATAATTATGCAGAAGGTCAGAAGTGGACCAAGGGTTGAGATTTTTGATTGGAGGAAGGCTAACTTTGAGTAGATGCGAAAGGATTTAAAAGGAGTGAAATGGGACATTTTGTTTTATGGGAAGGATGTAGTAGAGAAATGGAGGACATTTAAAGGTGAAATTTTAAGAGTACAGAATCTTTGTCCCTGTTCGGTTGAAAGGCAATTGGCAAGGGCCATGGTTTTCAAGGGAAATTGGACACTTGGTTCGGAAAAAGAGAGAGATCTACAATAGTTATAGGCAGCATGGAGTAAATGAGGTGCTTGAGGAGTATAAAGAATGTAAAAAGAATCTTAAGAAATAAATTAGAAAAGCTAAAAGAAGATATGAGGTTGCTTTGGCAAGTAAGGTGAAAGTAAATCCAAAGGGTTTCTACAGCTATATTAATAGCAAAAGGATAACGAGGGATACAATTGGTCCATTGGAGAGACAGAGTAGACAGCTATCTGCAGAGCCAAAAGAGATGGGGGAGATATTAAACAATTTCTTTTCTTCGGTATTCACCAAGGAGAAGGATATTAAAAACATAGAAACATAGAAAGTAGGTGCAGGAGTAGGCCATTCAGCCCTTCGAGCCTGCACCGCCATTCAATATGATCATGGCTGATCATCCAACTCAGTATCTAGTACCTTCCTTCTCTCCATACCCCTTGATCCCTTTAGCCGCAAGGGCCACATTTAACTCCCTCTTAAATATAGCCAATGAACTGGCCTCAACTACCTTCTGTGGCAGAGAGTTCCAGAGATTCACCAATCTCTGTGTGAAAAATGTTTTTCTCATCTCGGTCCTAAAGGATTTCCCCTTTATCCTTAAACTGTGATCCCTTGTCCTGGACTTCCCCAATATCGGGAACAATCTTCCTGCATCTAGCCTGTCCAACCCTTTAAGAATTTTGTAAGTTTCTATAAGATCCCCCCTCAATCTCCTAAATTCTAGCAAGTACAAGCCGAGTCTATCCAATCTTTCTTCATATGAAAGTCCTGACATCCCAGGAATCAGTCTGGTGAACCTTCTCTGTACTCCCTCTATGGCAAGAATGTCTTTCCTCAGATTTGGAGACCAAAACTGTACGTAATACTCCAGGTGTGGTCTCACCAAAACCCTGTACAACTGCAGTAGAACCTCCCTGGTCCTATACTCAAATCCTTTTACTATGAATTATGTGAGGTATATTGAATTATGTGAGGTAAAGGAAACAAGTAGAGTAGCTATGGAAACTATGAGGATCAAAGAAGAGGTAGTACTGACGCTTTTGAAAAATATATAAGTGGATAAGTCTCCAGGTCCTGACAGGATATTTCCTAGGACCTTGAGAGATGTTAGTGTAGAAATAGCCGGGGCTATGACAGAAATATTTCAAATGTCATTAGAAACGGGAATGGTGCCGGAGGATTGGCGTACTGCGCATGTTGTTCCATTGTTTAAAAAGGGTTCTAAGAGTAAACCTAGCAATTATAGACCTGTTAGTTTGACGTCAGTGGTGGGCAAATTAATGGAAAGGATACTTAGAGATAATATATATAAGCATCTGGATAAACAGGGTCTGATTAGGAACAGTCAACATGGATTTGTGCCTGGAAGGTCATGTTTGACTAATCTTCTTGAATTTTTTGGTGAGGTTACTAGGGAAATTGATGAGGGTAAAGTGGTGGATGTTGTCTATATGGACCAGTAAGGCCTTTGACAAAGTTCCACATGGAAGGCTGGTTAAGAAGGTGCAATTGTTGGGTATTAATAGTGGAGTAGCAAGATGGATTCAACAGTGGCTGAATGGGAGATACCAGAGAGTGGATAACTGTTTGTCAGGTTGGAGGCCGGTGACTAGTGGGGTGCCACAGGGATCTGTGTTGGGTCCACTATTGTTTGTCATATACATCAATGATCTGGATGATGGTGTGATGAATTGGATTAGTAAATGTGCAGATGTTACTAAGATAGGTGGGGTTGTGGATAATTAAGAAGATTTTCAAGTCTACAGAGAGATTTAGGCCATTTGGAAGAGTGGACTGAAAGATGGCAGATGAAGTTTAATGCTGATAAGTGTGAGGTGCTACATCTTGGCAGGCCAAATCAAAATAGGACGTACATGGTAAATGGTAGTGAATTGAAGAATGCAGTTGAACAGAGGGATCTAGGAATAACTATGCACAGTTTCCTGAAGGTGGAATCTCATGTAGATAGGGTGGTAAAGAAAGCTTTTGGTGTGCTGGCCTTTATAAATCAGAGCATTGAGTATAGAAGTTGGGATGTAATGTTAAAATTGTACAAGGCATTGGTGAGGCCAATTCTGGAGTATGGTGTACAATTTTGGTCTGAGTGCAGGTAGATGGGACGTGAGTAAGTGTTCGGCATGGAATAGAAGGGCCGAGATGGCCTGTTTCCGTGCTGTAAATTGTTATATGGTTATATAAAGAGTAAGAAAGAGGCAAGAATGGGCGTTGGACCGCTGGAGAATAATGCAGGAGAAGTGATAATGGGGAATAATCACATTCCCCATTACCCTGAGTGACATCACTTTACTCAACAAGACTCACTAGAAAGGCCAAAAAAATCATAGCAGATCACTTTCACCCAGCACATTACCTCTTTAATCTCCTCCCATCAGGAAGGAGATATAGAAGCATTAAAAGTAAAACATCTCGCTTCAGAGACAGCACCTACCTCCAAGCCATCAGATATTTGAATTTGCACTAATCACTTTGCACTTTCTTTTGCACTTGCAATTATGCTTAATATGACCCTGCTGGGTACTGTCCTTCCTGTATATATTGTCCTTCGTACGGTATTGTCTGTATTATTTATTGTGGTGTATGTGGTGGTTGTATTGTACTGTATTATATCTGTCTGAGAGCGAACCAAGACACATTCCTATCAACTTGTTGACATGGCAATAAATTTCTTGAATCTTGAATCTTAAGGAAATGGCAGAGGAGTTTAATAATTTTTTTGCATCAGTCTTCACAGTAGAAGACACCAGTAATATGCCTGAAATTCAGGTGAGTCGGGGGGTGGAAGTTAGTGGAGTGGCTATTACTAGGGAGAAGGGGCTTGGGAAGCTGAAAGGGCTGAATGTGGACTGCACCCTAGGGTGCTGAAAGAAGTGGCTTTAGAGATTCTGATGGCATTGACAATGATATTTCACGAATCACTAGAGGCAGGACAGGAGTGGTCTCAGATGATTGGAAAATTGTCAAAATTACCCCGCTGCACAAGAAGGGAGCAAAGTAGAATAGCGGGAACTATAGGCCGGTTAGTCTGATGAGTGGTTGGTCAGATTTTGGAGTTTATTATAAAGGTTGAGGTTACGGAGTACTTCATGATAAAAGTTCACGATAAAATAGGCCAAATCAGCTTGACTTTATGAGGGGGAGGTCTTGCTTCACAAATTTGCTGGCATTCTTTGAAGAAGTAAATAGCAGGACAGACAAAGGAGAGTCAGTTGATGTTGTTTACTTAGACTTTCAGAAAGCCCTTGCTAAGGTGCCGCATGTGAGGTTGCTAAGGAAGATGAAAGCCCACGGTATCAAACGGCAGATACTAACATGGAGAGCAGGTTGGCTGGATGGCAGAAGGCAAAGAGTGGCAATAAAGTGGCTTTTTCTGGTTGGCTGCCAGTGACTAGCGGAGTTCCACAGGGGTCGGTGCTGAGGCCACTACTCTTCACATTGTACATTACTGATTTGGACGAGGGGATTGAAGGCTTTGTGGCCAAGTTTGCAGAGAGAAAGCAGGGTTTCTGCAGAAGGACTTGGACAGGTTGGGAGAGTGGGCAGAGAAGTGGCAGATGGAATGTAATGTAGCAAAGTGTGGAGATGCATTTTGGTAGTAGGAATAAAGGTGCCGGCTATTTTCTAAACTGGGAGAGAATCCAGAAATCGGAGATGCAAAGGTACTTGGGAGGGCTGGTGCAGGATTCCAAAAAAGTTAATCTGCAATTCGAATCGGTAGTAAATAAAGCAATATCCTTCATTTCAAGAGGGTTTGTATCCAAAAACAGGGATGTAATGCTGAAGCTCGAAAAGGCATTGTTGAGGCTGCATTTGGAATATTGTGAGAAATATTGGGCACAGTATCTGAGAAAGGATGTGCTGGGTCTGGTGGGGGTCCAGAGGAGGTTTACAAGAATGATCCATGGAATGAGTAGATTAACCTATGATGAGCGTTTGTCGGCACTGGGCCTGTACTCGCTGGAGTTTAGAAGAATGAGGGACGACCTCATTGAAACATTCAGAATAGTAAAAGGCGTGGATAGAGTGTATGTGGCGAGGATGTTTCCACTCGTGGGAGAATCTCGGACAAGAGGTTATAGCCTCAGAATTAAAGGACACTCTTTTCGTAAGGAGATTGATGAAGCCGAATTTTAGTTAAAAATATTAAATTGGTTTCTGGGCTAGCTTACAGCTTATATTTAGTGTCAAATTAGGCTTTCCTCAGGTTGCGGGGTGTGTGAGATAACATTGTCTCCCAAGTGAAGGAGCTAGGGAGATATCTTTGAAGTAGAGATCAAATGACCAATGTTTATGGGGGAGGATGTAATAAAGCAGATGGCCTATGTTTATGAGGGACCAAGTGACAAAGAAGATATACAATGTTTTTAGTATATCTTGTACCATGTAAAAAAAAGGTTTGACACTCTTTTTCGTAAGGAGATGAGGACAAATTTCTGACTAGTCAGAAGGGGGTGAAAAAACTATTTAAAGCAATGTAATTCTGTTGTTCGGGGAAGTCACTGAGGACATTCAAGTGTCAGAGGTGGTCACTTGACTGGAGTCTCCCTGATTCCAGTACCGATGTAAGTAAAGTTTTGGGTCTACCAACAGTTTGTGGTGTGTCATGGTTAAGAAGCGAACCTGGTTTAAAGTATAACTTTTTTCAAGATGAGGACAAATTTCTTTAGTCAGAAGGTGGTGAATCTGTGGAATTCTTTGCCACAGTCAAGTCAATGGATATTTCCAAGGCAGAGATAGATGGATTCTTGATTAGTACAGGTGTCAGGTGTTATGGGGTTAGTAGATTAGCCATGGTGGATGGTGGGGTAAACTTGATGGGCCGATGGTGATTCATTCCTTTCACTTACGGAATGGAGGATATCTGAGAATGGTACATGAGGCAGGGTGTGGAGGGGAGGTGACATCCAGAGTGGAGGATAGCTGTTTACAAGAGGCAGGGGTGGGAGGAGGTGTATCCAGTAGTGGGATGTCAGCGGGTCTAGATGTCAGTCTATGGTCTGTCCCTTGTGATGGAAATGGAGAGATGAAAAAAGGGGAGGGAGGTGTCAGAGATAGCCCAAGTGAATGGGAGGGCAGGGTGGAAGTTAGTGGTAAAGCAACCCTCGTTGACAAGCTCAATGCATTCTATGTTTGTTTTGAACTGAAGGTCAGTGAAATGAAGTTACTACCCCAAAGCCTCGGGTGCATTTATACCCACGGTTACCATTGCATACATCAGCTCGGTCTTTCTGAGAGTAAACCCATGGAAAGCAACTGGCCCATAAGCTCAGAACCTGCATGGACTAACTAGGTACAACTAGGTCATACAAGTTGTGGTCATGCTTAATCTCTCCAGACTCCATTCTGAAGGTTGAGGTTACGGAGTACTTAGAAGCTCACGATAAAATAGGCCAAAGTCAGTTTGGCTTTATGAGGGGGAGGTCTTGCTTCAAGCCAGTTCCCTGGCATTAATCTCTTCCCTGGAACATCAAGATCACATGTGAGACTCCAATTTATTGACTCTAGTTCCACCTTCAACACCCGAATTCCAACCAAACTAATTTCCAAATTCCTGGACCTAGGACTCATCACCGACACCCCTCTCCCCAACCCCACGTCAACAGGAATATTGACTTACTGACCCATAGACCTCAATTAGTAAATATAGATGGCAAAGCATCCTTCATGATCATTCTCAACATTGTGAGTGATAGTACCCAACAAGGTTGTGTGGACTGCCCTTTAACATACTCCCTATACTCACAACTGCATTGCCAAATGTTGTTCTGACTCAATATACCTGTTTGCAGAAGACACTAGATCTTGTACATTGACAAGACAGAGTACAGAAAGGGGAGTGCTTAGTGACATGGTGTCAAGACAACTCCCTCAATGTCAGCAAAACAAAAGAGCTAGTCATTGATCTCAAGAAGTGGGGTACATGCCTCAGTCTGCATCATGTGCTGAAATGGAGATGGTCACGAGTTTCATGTTCCTTTGCGTAAATGTCACTAACAATTTGTCCTGGCCCAACCACATTGACACTATGGCCAAGAAAACACATCAATGCTCTACTTGCTCAAAAGACTAAGGAAATTTGTCATGTCTCCAATGACTGCAACCAATTTCTACAAATGCACCATTGAAAGCATCCTGTCAAAAAGTGTCATAGCTTGGTTTAGCAACTGGTTTATCCAGAGTACAAGAAATACAGAGAGTTGTTGCACAGCACAGTCCATCATGTAAACCAGCCTCCTCCCATTGACTCCATCTATACTTGAAGTTGACCTGGGAAAACAGCCAACATAATCAAGAATCATTCTGATACACCCTGATCATTCTCACTTCTCCTCTCTCATGTTGGGCAGAAGATGTGCACGCAACAAAGATAAACACACAACAAAAGCGTTTCACTGTACCTTAGTACACATGGCAATAAACTAAAACTAAAATTAAATCTATGCAGAAGCTTAAAAGCACATACCACCAGATTCAAGAACAGCTTTTTTTCCCAGCTGTTATTGATTCTTAGATATTTCTTTATCAGGTAAGGATAGATTCCGATTTCCCAATCTATTTTGTTGCTGCCCATCCATTTTTATCTGCACTTTTCTCTGTAGCTGTAACATTATATTTTATACTCTTTTTCCTTCCTTGTTTTGCACCACGGTCATAATTGTACTTGTGTATAGTATGATCGCACACAAAGCAACGTTTTTCACTGTATCTTTGCACACATGTCACTAATAAACCAATGCCAACACCTAGTGCACACTCGGCAATCATTTTGTGGAGCACCAACAGTCTGCGTACAATGGCCATCTTGAGTTTCCTGTTGCATTCATTTTCACTGTCCTTTCCACTCTCACACTGATCTGTCCGTCCCTGGCCTTCTCTGAGTCTAAACACAAATTACATCCTAATAGTATGAACAATGAATTTTCCAAAATTCACACCAACTGTGTTCTTTCACATACACTCATCTATGCACCTAGTTTTCAACTTCCTTTTCTTGTCTTCCCCATCCCGTCCCCTCACTTGGTTCCATCTCTCCATCATCCACTCCCCATCTCATCTCACCTCTTACTGGTCTCTATTCCACATCTCCTTTAGACTGCTATATACTAGCAACCTTTCCTCTTTTCTTTCAGTCATAGAAACATAGAAAATAGGTGCAGGAGGAGGCCATTCAGCCCTTCGAGCCAGCACCACCATTCATTGTGATCATGGCTGATCATCCCCTATCAATAACCCGTGCCTGCCTTCTCCCCATATCCCTTGACTCCACTAGCCCCTGGAGCTTTATCTAACTCTCTCTTAAATCCATCCAGTGACTTGGCCTCCACTGCCCTCTGTGGCAGCGAATTCCATAAATTCACAACTCTCTGGGTGAAAACGTTTTTTCTCACCTCAGTCTTAAATGACCTCCCCTTTTTTCTAAGACTGTGGCCCCTGGTTCTGGACTCACCCAACATTGGGAACATTTTTCATGCATCTAGCTTGTCCAGTCCTTTTATAATTTTATATGTTTCTATAAGATCCCCCCTCATCCTTCCAAACTCCAGTGAATACAAGCCTAGTCTTTTCAATCATTCCTCATATGACAGTCCCACCATCCCAGGGATCAATCTCGTGAACCTACGCTGTACTGCCTTAATCACAAGGATGTCCTTCCTCAAATTAGGAGACCAAAACTGTACACAATACTCCAGATGTGGTCTCACCAGAGCCCTATACAACTGCAGAAGAACCTCTTTACTTCTATACTGAAATCCTCTTGTTATGAAAGCCAACATTCCATTAGTTTTCTTCACTGCCTGCTGTACCTGTAAACCAACTTTCAGTGACCGGTGTACAAGGACGCCCAGGTCTCACTGGACCTCCCCCTTACCTAACCTAACCCCATTGAGATAATAATCTGCCCCCTTGTTTTTGCAGCCAAAGTGGATAACCTCACATTTATCTATATTATACTGCATCTGCCACGCATCTGCCCACTCACTCAACCTGTCCATGTCACCCTGCAACCTCCTAACATCCTCTTCACAGTTCACACTGCCACCTAGCTTTGTGTCATCCGCAAACTTGCTAGTGTTACTCCTAATTCCCTCTTCCAAATCATTAATATATATGGTAAACAGTTGCGGCCCCAACACCGAGCCTTGCGGCACTCCACTCGCCACTGCCTGCCATTCTGAAAAGGACCCATTCACTCCTACTCTTTGCTTCCGGTCTGCCAACCAATGTTCTATCCATGTCAACACCCTACCCCCAATACCATGTGCTCTAATTTTAGTCACCAGTCTCCCGTGCGGGACCTTATCAAAGGCTTTCTGACAGTCTAGGTACATACATCCATTGGCTCCCCTTCATCCATTTTACTTGTCACATCCTCAAAAATTACCACAAGATTAGTCAAGCATGATTTCCCTTTCATAAATCCATGTTGACTTGGACTAATCCTTTTACTGCTATCCAAATGCCCCATTATTACCCCTTTAATAATTGACCCCAGCATCTTTCCCACCACCGAAGTCAGGCTAACTGGTCTGTAATTCCCCGTTTTCTCTCGCTCCTTTTTTGAAAAGTGGGATAACATTAGCTATCCTCCAATCCACAGGGACTGATCCTGAATCTATTGAACATTGGAAAATGATCACCAATGCGTCCACTATTTCTAGAGCCACCTCCCTGAGGACCCTGGGATGCGGACCATCAGGCCCAGGGGATTTATCATCCTTCAGTCCCATTAGCCTACCCAATACTATTTTGGCCCTAATGAAAATTTATTTCAGTTCCTCCACCCCCTTAGATCCTCTGTCCTCCAGTACATCTGGGAGATTGTTTGTGTCTTCCTTAGTGAAGACAGATCCGAAGTACCTATTCAACTCTTCTGCCATTTCCTTGTTGCCCATAATAAATTCACCCATGTCTGCCTTCAAGGGACCCACATTTGACTTTGCTACTCTTTTTCCCTTAACATATCTAAAGAAGCTTTTACTGTCCTTCTTTATATTCCTGGCCAGCTTCCCTACGTACTTCATCTTTTCAGCCCGTATTGCCCGTTTTGTTTCCTTCTGTTGTCCTATGAAAGTTTCCCAATCCTCTGGTTTCCGGCTACTCTTTGCTGTGTTATACATCTTTTCTTTTAGTTTTATTCTATCCCTAACTTCTCTTGTCAGCCACGGTTGCCTCCTACTCCCCTTAGAATCTTTCTTCCTTTTTGGAATGAAATGATCCTGCGTCTTCCGGATTATGCCCAGAAATTCCTGCCATTGCTGTTCCACCGTCATTCCTGCTAGGATCCCATTCCAGTCCACCGTGGCCAGCTCCCCTCTCATGCCTCCATAGTCCCATTTGTTCAACTGCATCACTGACAATTCCGATTTAACGTTCTCCTTCTCAAATTGCAGGTTAAAACTAATCATATTATAATCACTACCTCCAAGTGGTTCCTTTACCTTGAGTTCTCTTATCATATCTAGTTCATTGGACAACACTAAATCCAGAATTGCCTTTTCTCTGGTCGGCTCCATTACAAGCTGCTCTAAGAATCCATCTCGGAGGCATTCTACAAACTCTCTTTCTTGGGGTCCTGAACCAACCTGATTTTCCCAGTCTACCTACATATTGAAATCCCCCATCACTACAGTGGCATTACCTTTGTTACATGCCAGTTTTAACTCCTGCTGTGATGTACACCTTACATCCGGGCTACTATTTGGGGGTCTGTAGATAACACCAATTAGTGTCTTCTTGCCTTTACAATTCCTCAACTCAGTCCCTATATCTTCCCTCGCAAGGGGCTGAATTCCATCCCTCACCAGCAGAGCTACCCCCCCTCCTCTGCCCACCTGCCTGTCCTTTCTATAGGATGTATAACCCTGAATATTAAGTTCCCAGGCCCAATCCTCCTGCAGCCACGTCTCAGTAATCCCCACAATGTCATATCTAACCACCTCTAACTGAGCCTCAAGCTCATCTACTTTACTTCTTATACTTCGTGCATTCATATACAATACTTTTAATTCCTTACGCATCTCACCTTTTACATCGATCCCTATTACACGTGGCCATACACTCCTATCCCTTTGTGAGCTTCCTTTCCCGTTAATTCTCGGATCATTAACCATCTCTTTACTCTCTTTCCCTTTAACTCCGTCCTCGACTATCCCATTTGACACCCCACCCCCCTTATTTCAGTTTAAAACCACCTGTGTAGCAGTGGCAAACCTGCCTGCCAGAATGCTGGTCCCCCACCTGTCCCTTTTGTACAGTTCCACCTTACTCCAAAACAGATCCCAGTGATCTAAGAATCTAAATCCCTGCCCCCTGCACCAGTTCCTCAGCCACACAATCAGATCCGGTATCTCCCTGTTCCTGCTCTTGCCAGCACGAGGAACTGGAAGCAAACCGGAGATAACAACCCTGGAGGTCCTGCTTTTCAGCATCTTTACGAGCTCTCTAAAGTCACGCTGCCGAATATTCATCCCCTTCTTTCTGACATTGTTTGTGCCGACATGCACTACCACTTCCGGATGTTCACCTTCGCCCTTGAGGATTTTCTGCACTCTGTCCGTGACATCCTGGATCCTGGCACCAGGAAGGCAGCACACCATCCTCGAATCCCATCTATTGCCGCTAAACCCCTGTCCGTACCTCTCCGTTGCGTTGTTTCCCTCCACATTCCAAAGATGTTGCTGGCCTTTTAGGTTAATTGGCGACTGTGAGTTGCCCCTCATGTAGGTGGCTCATGGGAGAATTGGGAGGGGGAGTTGATATCCATGTGAAAGAATAGTTTACTGGGAAATAGGTTGGTGGGATGGGGAGAGGAATGGAATGAATGTGATTGCTCAGACAGCTGGCAGAGACTAGACAGCCCTCAAGCAGCCACCCTCTGTGCAATAAGGAATCCCGTCTGTTCCCGCAGAAACCCCTGTCCGTACCTCTCACTATGGAGTCTAAAACTACAATGGCGTTGCCTGACATTGGCCTCTTTGGTTTTGGCTCAACAGCCCTTTTTGATTCGCAAGCCAGTCCGCCGCTCAGTGTAATAACGTCTTCTGTCCCAACAGCTTCTAAGTGGGTCAACCTGTTCACAAGAGGTACAACACCCGGGGACGTTGGCATTCCATTCTTCCCTCCCTTTTCTGAAATGTTAATTAACCCCTTTTGCATCCATGTTGCTTGATGAGCTGAGGTCTTCCATTGTTATGTTTCTTGTTGTAACTTCCAGAAACTCATTCTCTTTCCTCTTCATGTTTCACCAATATACCTGTCATGATGGTAGGCAATTACTCATGGTGTTAAAAACGGCTTTATAAAGGCTTCAGTAAAATATTTCAATTACCACCATCAGATTTTTTTGTTACCATTTTATTTATCACTCCACAGTGTTGGAAACCACGCTGCGCTGAGTACCATAAACCTCTCAATTTCTGTTGTTTAAATAATTTTAAATGAAGTTCTCATTGGATGATTGAATTGATACTAATAACTAGCTTGTCAACAAATGATTCAATACTGAATTGTTGCCAAAAATGACTCAACAATGACTCAATACATCTCAGGATAAGAGTTAATATTTTGTGACTTAAGAAATCATAGAGATATATAAACAATTTGTTTATAGAATTTATCATATGCATCACCAATAAATGAAAGTTTGGTTATAAATACACCACAGTAGAAAATATATTCCGGTGTTTGCAGTGTTCACTTCCTCTTTCATAACACAAAATTTGTAAACACCTTTAAGACTACAAATTATGTTTTATAAAAGAGGAAAGAACGCTATCAGGACAATTTTTCCCAAGTAGAAAAACACAGCAGCGTGCAGATTAATTTCCTTGGCCTTGCATGAAAAAGCAAAATAAAAAACTGCACAGATAACAAAAGGGATTAATCATTTACACTACTTTAAGATATTGTGAAATAGATGTTTGATGGGGTGTGTATGTCTGGACAACTTGCCCAAAACATTGTTTAAATAAGTAAGTCAAATATTTGTACATGTAATAACAAGACTCACCTTCAAATTCAAAGACATTGATATTGCCGAAAAATCTTTTTTTTAAAAACACTGAGGTGCAGTATCAAGAGAAATAGCCACAATTCCAGTCCACTTGCATTTGGTTTGGGTCTCCAGATTGATGTTTTAGATGGAGATTGTGTATATGTTGCCCATACTATATCAATTCTACATCTAATCTGTAAGTCTATCCCAGCATTAACCAGTTCCTTGGTCAGCAATGATTTCAATTCTTAGTGTCCTATTATGCAATGTGCATCACTCAGAGCACGTACTTCGGGATATGAAGAACATGTTTCCAGGGAGGGAGAGTAGCTGCAGGGCTGCCAACTCTCACGCTTTGAGCGTGAGACTCACGCCCTCAAGCAAACTCTCACGCCCTCACGCTCATCAGAAATACCTCACGCTCACTGGTGAGAAATTTTGTGATCAACGAAAATTTCATAACTCGGATAAACTGCACGGTCCGCGGGTGTTGGAGAGTGGGGGCTGCGGGAGGGATGGGAGCAGAACCAGCGGCTGGAACAGATGCGCGGAGCCGGGACGGACGAGTGTTTGCCGGGGCCGGCGTGTCACTCGCTGCAGCTCTGGCCATGGAGCGCTCCGGACAGTGCGAGTGTCCCGGGCCGTGGAGCCGTCGGAGGCGTCGCGCCGCTGCCGCGAGTCTCTGTTGCCGAAGGGACAGACTCTCAAAGGGAGGTGAAGAGAGAGAGAGAGAGGGAGAAGGAGACGGGGAGACAGTGGCTGGGGGGGAGAGACAGGGGGGGGGGGGGAGGGAGTGACGGTGGAGAGAGAGAGAAGAAGGGGGGGGGGGGAGAGAGGGGGGGGAGAGTGAGGTGGGAGAGGGGGGGGTGAAGTGAGAGAGGGGTGTGAGAGGGAAGAAAGAGGGAAGAGAGAAAGGGGGTTCCCGAGAGGGAGGAGGGGAATGGGAGAGAGAAGGGGAAGAGAGAGTGGTGGTAAAAGAAAGGGGGGGAGGGGGGGGGAAAGAGAGAAACGGGGAAAGGGAGAGATAGGGGGCCAAAGAAAAAGAGATAGACAGAGGAGAAAGAGAGGGGAGAGAGGACAAGGGGAAGAGTGAGGTAGGAGGGAGAAAGAGGTATGGGGAATAGAGGATCATATTGAATAGCAGGGGGGCTCGAGAGAGAGAATGGCCTATTCCTGAGAGAGAGGGAAAAGAGAGTTGTGGAGAGGGAGAGAGGGGGGGAGAGAGAAAGGGAGATCAAGAGGTTGGGGGAAGCAAGGAGGAGAGGTGAGAGGAGAGAGAGGGGGGGAGAGAGAGAAGAAAGAGAGGGGGGAGGGGAAGAGGAGAGAGAGGGGAGAGAGAGTTAGGGGAAAGAGAGGGGAGAGATGTTAGGGGAAAGAGAGGGGAGGGGGGGGTCCATACCTCCAGAGAGAGGGACAAGAGAGAGGGGGAAGATTAGGTTTTCTTAAGAGGTGGGAGAGGAGAGAGGGGGGAGAGAGAGAGGGGAGAGATAGAGGGGGAGAGAGAGAGGGGGGAGAGAGAGAGGGGGGGGAGAGAGAAGGGAAGGGGAGAGAGTGGGAGTGAGAGGGGGAGACAGGGGAGAGAGGAGGGGGTGAGAGAGAGAGAGAAAGTTACCTCTTAGAAAGGGGGGAAAGAGGGGGAGGGGAGAGATAGAGGGGGAGAGTACAGGGGGGGTTGAGAGGAGAGAGAGGGATCAAATTCAAAAGGTTCCTACCCTTCTTCCACACCCTCTCCCCACTCTGTGTCGAATTTGCCCAGGTGACCGGCACCCCCAAGGCTGCGGCTCGGTGCATTCTGGAGGACAACCAGTGGCTGCTGGAAGTAAGTACCAAGCACTGGGTACATACGGTGGAAGGTAGTGGACTTCAAATGGGGGTGGTTGGAGAAAGCACCCTGCTGCCTGCTAGATTTTCACTTACTGTAACTGCATGAAAAATGTTCCCGATGTTGGGGGCGTTCAGAACCATGGGTCACAGTTTAAGAATAAAGGGGGGGGGGGGGGGGGGCAGGTAGGACTGAGATGAGGACAAACTTTCTTCACGTAGAGAGTTGTGAATCTGTGGAATTCTCTGCCACAGAAGGCAGTGCAGGCCAATTCACTGGATGTTTTCAAGAGAGAGTTACATTTAGTTCTTGGGGCTAACAACATCAAAGGATATGGGGAAAAACAGGAAAGAGGTACTGATTTTAGATGAATAGCCATGATCATGTTGAATGGCAGTGCTGGCTCGAAGGGCCGAATGGCCTATTCCTGCACCTATTTTCTAGGTTTCTATGCTTGAGTATATGGCAATAAAACTCGATCACTTGATTTTGAAGTATTCATGCATGGTGGAGGTATAATGTAGTCATAGAGTGATACAGTGTGAAAACAGGCCCTTCGGCGCAACTTGCCCACACCCGCCAACATGTCCCAGCTACGCTACCTGCTTTTGGTCCATACCTCCAAACCTGTCCTATCCATGTATCACTCTAACTTTTTCTTAAATGTTGGGATGGTCCCTGCCTCAACTACCTCCTCTGGCAGCTTGTTCCATACACCCATCACCCTTGGTGTGTGGATAAATAGTACCCCTTAAAAAGTTAACTAACCTCTTAAAAAAATACTTCATACAAAAAAAAATTGAAATCATACTTCTACAGTGCACTAAAATATGATTTTAATACATCAAATTTCAAAAGGTTCCTACCCTTCTTCCACACCCTCTCCCCACTCGGTTGCTCCACTCTCTCACCGGGTACCCCCAAGGCCAGTGATCAGTGATCGCACAGCCTCCCCCCTTTCAAAAACGCTCCAATCCAATTTAAAGCATATATATTGCATTCAAGTGTGTTATAAGACTCGCTGCAGTATGCACCATATTGCACAATTTCAAGCTGAAAAATGCAAATGTTCCGTACCAATGGGAGGGTACTCTTTCACTGGGAATATGGGTATTGCATGGTCCTGACAATTAGTGGCAGGTGCAAGAAAAAGCAAGCAAGATGTTTTGACGAATTCTTAACTAATGAATCCTTTCTTATTATGTTGCTTCCAATATCCTCAATTCTCTTTTTTTTGTGGACGCTGAGGATTATTCCCTGAGGAAAAATAGATGCTGGCAAGGCCATAATCCTTATAGGCCATATATTTAATCCCTGATTGCTCTTTAACTGAGCCCATTTCAGACAATGCCATTGTTTTGTCACATTTGTTGTGCACTTGCTTTCTTGGGTGGAAAAATATAAAGTTTCTCCATCCGGTGAAAGATATGCACGTTTCCTACTCGGGCTCCAGTTATTGCTGTTGTAATTGGATTTGCATCAATAATTATGGTCCTTTCTGTAATCAAGCTCTGAATGGTTAAGTAATCTGCAGATTGGCTAAAAGTTTTGACCCTTCTGTTGGAATTCTTATGCTGTTGAGGGATTTAAAGTTTTCTTTTTTTTAAACACTGTGATGGTAAGATTCCAATCGGAATCATGTGCTATATCACAGATTCAAAATAAGCTAATTTTGGAAAATACAATCGATTCCATGCTGGTTTGACTGGATGGATGGAGCATACTGTAGAACAGAGAAAAGTGGGGATCGGCAAGTTCAAGCGAAGACTGGGCTATCGTTTCACTGAACACCTTCACTCAGTCTGCCTTTGCCTCTGAGATGTCCCGGTTGCCCAATATCTTAATTCCCCTTCCCATTCCCATACTGACCTTTCTGTCCTGCACCTCCTCCATTGTCAGAGTGAGGCCTCTATATCCACACCCCCCCCCCCCCATTCCCTGCATAATCATGACTATCAAAAGGCCTCTTAAAAACCACATTGTATCTGCTTCCACCGCCATTCCTGCAAGTGTATACCAGGCATCCACCACTCTGAGTAAAAAACATCTCCTTTAAACTTTGCCTCTGTCACTGTAAAGATATGCCCATTGTATTCCATATGAAAGTATTCCAAGTCATTACTCAGTAATTGTATTCCAAGTCAGTAATCGTACAAGAGTTGAAATTGAGTTTATAAGCACACAATATTTAGTTTGGTTACAGTGCTAATAACTGAGTTAAAAGTATCTTGGATTGGACTTTGTATATGAAATGACTGATATGAAATTAATT
The DNA here is from genome assembly GCF_028641065.1 of Leucoraja erinaceus. Classification (NCBI taxonomy): domain Eukaryota; kingdom Metazoa; phylum Chordata; class Chondrichthyes; order Rajiformes; family Rajidae; genus Leucoraja; species Leucoraja erinaceus. The sequence goes on along the minus strand of NC_073392.1, from coordinate 43,830,252 downwards.
TGACTGCCTATCTAATTTCTGTTAAAATTGGTCTGAATTATTATGATTATTATTGTGTGGTTTACAACAGGAAGAGGAGAAGAGGCTTGATTTACAGAATGACAATAAAGGAAACTGCTGACACAGGAAATCAGAAATAAAACCAGGATTTGGAAAATTGAGTTTCAGTTTTGGTTTTATTATCTTCATATGTAATAAATAAATTGCATATGTAATGAATAAAAACAGTTTGGACCTGGACCTGAAATGTTAATTGTTTCTTTTCTTTTCTTAATGTACTGAAGGTGGAAATGGTGCATAAAATAAATTTGAAAAGACCCAACAGATTGTCACAAAAATAAAAAATAAGTTAGAAAGGGGTAGTTTTGGGATGTTGCAGCAAATTGGGCAATAGGAAAAGGAAGCAGATTTATACAACTCATGCGCGATTACTCATAAAGTGCAATTTATTAATTACATATGAAGATTATACAACCAAAACTGGAACTTAATTTTCCAAATTCCAGAGAAAATCAAGGCTAATCATTTCACTGCAGGCCCATAGGGTGCCTGTTTCGATCATGTACAACGATACTGATTTTATGTCAACAGGGGTCCAAGTAAAACAGTTTGACTGCAGGGTCCTTTTTGCTGGGGCATCAATCACCTTAAATCAAACACACTGAAGTCATTAATGTGAACACTATTCCTACTCAAGCATAACATAATTCACTTTTTTCTATTCCTTTGTAAGGCATTTTTTTTAAAATCATGTATAAAATAAAGGCTTTCTCTTCAACATTTGCCCAAATAGAAAAATACATATGCCAGTTTTGTAATAGACATAAATATATATGCCAGGTGTAATGGATTTTCCAAGGTAAATGCATTACTGTGTTCAAACCTCTTCATTGGCACTCATAAGGAACTATTTTAAAAAATATATAGATGTCAACAGTTCAGTTTTTCTCAGTTCTTTATTTTTGATCAGCAGTTGTGTTTTAAGGAAGTTCCATTTTCAATGAGGCGTGTAATTCTCGAGAAATGCAGCATATTATAAAAACTGAAAATGGAAAAAAAAACTTATTTCGAAACAGTAAAAAAAATCTGACCATCATCCACAACTGAATTTAGGAGAAAATCTAACGACTGGGAAAGTCCTCCGAGGACCATTGTATAACCAAGACAATGGAGGCCATCAAAGCAACATTAGAGGAACCTCTAAAGCAATGATTGTCCTCAAACTGTTTCACGTAACAAAAGCATATTGGTTGCAGATATAAAAATCCCACAATTTGGAAATAAGATTAGCTTTGCTTCAAATGCTGATATGAAAACAATGGAAATGTCTTTTTTATTGCCTTGTATTACATTTCAAGATTTTATCACTGAAAGAATTTAGAAAAAAGTTACATCTAAGGTTTCCATTAAACAAACTATATTAATTGACGTTCCGTTCAAAGGACACTGGGGGATAAAAAGGTTAAAATTCAAATAATCTCTATTTAATGTCTATTAACAATAAACTCCACATATCTCACATCCATTGTAGTAATAGCTACTAGATTTGAGATTGTGGCAGGACAAATTTGGAATAGACCTTGCACTTGAAAATGGTGCAAACTTGGTTCCAAGACTGCTTCCCTTTGCACCATGTATTCATTTGTACTCATGTATTGTGGTCATGCGTCTCACATTCGGCTTGTGAGATGTGAACTTTTTAACAATCATTCTCTGTCTGGCTTGCTGAATTTGTTTGGGTTCCCTACTGTGCACCATCTTATTCATCCTCGACTGTGCGAAACCTAAAATCGGTTGCTGCTGAAACGCAATTATTCAAGTTATGATGACACACCCAGGGTTATGATGACTAAAACGGGGTCAATGCAAGTTGACTATTCACTAAAATTTATGTTTTGACCATAGTTTTAAACAGATACATTTGAACAATGAACAATGAAAGAGGAATCAATATTGTGATCACTGGAATGGATCAGTGGCGTAAAAAGTTTTTCTGTTGCATTGATTTAGTATAAAAAATGGTATTAATGCTTTGTATTAAATCAATAATAATAATAAAAGCAATCATAATAAAATAATGTTGAACATTGATGAATGCAGTAATTGAATGAATTAAATGTGAGAAACCCAGATTTAAATGTTTAATTATGAGATTATTCATGTTATTTTTCTCAACTATTTTTATAGCTATAATTATAAATTAAAAAAAAACTATAATCTCCCCATCATTGAAAGGATCTAAAAGATGTGCTGTCTTCAAAAGGCAGCCACATCTTCAGGGACCCACACCACCCTGCCCACACTCTCATTTCACTCCTGCTATCGGGAAGAAGGCAGAGATCCCTGAAAATTAACAATCAGGTTCAGGAGCAGCTTCTTCCCAACAACCATCAGGCTATTCAACACTATGAACTCCACTTAAATTCCAAACTACAAACTGTCTTGATTGCACTAGGGATTTGGTGGCGTTGTTTTTGTCTTTGCTCTATATTGTTTTTTTGTTTTTATATATTGAACATCTTGTTGTTTATGATGGTGTCTACTGAGTCCTGTGTTTACACATCTGTTGTGCTGCCGCAAGTAAGAATTTCATATTCTGTTTTGGGACATATTCAAAATAATACTCTTGACTCTTGATTCTTAAACATTAAAAAAAACATGGACCCATGTACTCACATTTATGTGACCTTATATGTGACAAACATTTTGAATATCTTGTACTTTTTCTTCTTCCCAGGCTATCCCTTGTTATCAAGGATAATTTACTTGCGCTACAGTTTTGTGGGTTGTGAGGTGGCTAATAAAGCCAATGTGGGAATCATAGATTCAGCCACAGGTGGACTAAAGGTGGCTGAAGAGCCGGAACGGTGAGTAGTTTGTTAGGTAGTTCACTATCTCTGTCACTAATGCATGGCCATGCCATCTCAATGCCTTCAATAATTCTTCTCCAATTTGAACAGACAAAGGCCAGGTGTTCCCAGGAGTCAGTGGGGAAGTTGCATTTCTTTATGGAAGCTTTGAGCATATCCTTGAAACATTTCCCCTGTCCTCCTGGGAATACCTTCCTAAGTTAGAAATGGGAATAGAGTGCTTTGGTTCAGGAATCTGGCCATCGATCATCCATTCATTCTAGTTCTATGTTATCCCACATTCACAACTTACACACTAGGGGCAATTTACAAGCCAATTAACCTACAAATCTGCTCGTCTTTGGAATGTGGCTAGAAACCACTGGGAGAAAACCCACACGGTCACAGGGAGGATGTACAAACTCTGCAAGGACCCATAGTCAGGATTGAACCCAGATCTCCAGCGCTGTGAGGCAGCAAGCTCTACAGATGTGTCACTGTGCCACCCCTTAATTATTCTGGCAAATTTTAGTGGAGTGTTTACTTGTAGCTGCAGTATAGTATTTTTATCCTGTAATTTAATTTGCTGATTTAGAGTCATAGACTTGTTGTATTGAATGAATCTAATTTATAGTGTTTTAATTGTCCTTTCATTCTTCCCCAAAGAAAACTAGTTGCAGTTGATTGGCTAAAGTTTTAGATAAATGTAGATCAGTAATTTATATGTGTACATCTGGATTCATTTCTTCGATCTGAGAAAGGAAGACTTGCTTTCCTCTCACCACCTCTAGGTATCCAATTGGATGTTTTTAGGCTAATGTTAGAGAGCTTTTGAGTTAACATTGAGTTGTGCAACTCTCTCCTTGCCCATAACCAGACTGGCTATATGGATTTTAATCTTGTAGTTTGAACCACTCTCATACCTGCACAATGTGATTTTGAACTCCAATTTTGCTAAGCTTATTAAAATTAACCATGCATTTTCATAGGACGCAGGACAATTTGAAATAATGTTAGGCCCCGGATCATTATCCAGTGAATCTGGAAATTGAATTGTTACTTTCTTTATTTTTATTTTTGATAGATTTTTTATTATTTTTATAGCGTGAGAAATTCTATGGCCCGCCAGCCTTTTTTCAAAATTTAGCAACTCAAAATGGGGGTGCGTCTTCGACCCAGGTGCATCTTCATTGCCGGGAAATACAGGTATATAGAAAAACTGTGTAATATTACGTTGATGAAATCAGAATTAGAAATAGTGAGAGATAAAACAAAATGCTTGGAAGGAGGAAAAAAAGGCAAGGTTTATCAAAGGGAGTAAAAGAGCAAAGATTAAAGAACTGTATGTGTGATTATATTAAGTAAAAGGTGGTGATAGAAAATCAAAAGCTGAACACAGTGTACACACAACATAGCTTTCAACCCTGTCCACACCATTAATTTCCACGACTACTTTTGATTACATATTCTATCATTTTGCTTGTGGATTGCACCCCATTTTCCCATTTTCTCATTCTCTGTTTTTTGATAGCAACTTCAACAGTTTCCAATGTATATTTTTTTCTTGATTGTGGATTCACTCAAAAGCTAATGAGATCTTTAATTGTGTCCATTCCAGAAAAACAATGATCAATCTCCAACGTTTAAGATTTTAAGATTGCTTGTTTATGAGCTTAATTAGAATGGACTTTCGATCACATCTTCTATTATTGCTATTAAAATAGATTAAATAACAATGATGTACTTATCTTGTGCCATTTACTGATTAGTGTCTAGAAGAAACTGAAATTAAGGTATATTATAGTACGCAAATATGCAATAAAATTGCTTGGAATGAAACCTGTTTTGTTAGATGTTACATTGTAGCAAACTATAAGTTTATACAACATATCTTCTTTCTTATAACTATAGGTTTCTTTGTGTTGCTTTATGCATAAGCGATTAGACAAAGGTAGCATTATGAAGAGAACATAGTTCATTGGCAGTAATTCTCAACTAAACAGCTGTTTAGTACATTGTATCAAAGTTATTCAATAAAGTACATTCAGTTCCTACAGGCACCCTAAGAATTATTTACACTACCCAGTTTCCCCTTTAACTAAAACCACACAAATCCACAACATTATACGGTTAGGAAGTTAAATATTTACATATATATGCACTGTTATCATTTTTTATGATATTAAGTTAAATATTTATATGTTTGCACAGTTATAAATTCAACTAACTATAAACTGAATTGATTTACTTAACTGCCCAATCTCTGAGACCTCAACAATTGCATTTGCCATCCCTAACTGTGTACTCGGGTACTCACTTCGAGTAGATAAACTGTTTATGTAAACTGTGCGTCATTCATTTGGCTGCATCACAAAAACCATCCTACACTATATCTACACTCATTCTGTATTTTATGTTTTTGAACACCATCTTCTTAAGTATCAGCGCATGGAATTTACTTATGTGACACTTCCAATATCTGTCAAACATCTTCATACGTAAACCCTGAATCCCAGTGCTTGCACAATTTCTTCATGGCTCCATCTTACTGTTATTGCATGTCCAGGAGGTTTCTTTCATTGTCTCTCAGTTAAATATGTGCCTCCCGGCCGGCCCCAGCTGCCTCTCCAGCTCAGCCACATTCTCAAGTATCGGCACATCACATCTCAGTTGGGACATCCTGTTGTGCAGCTGTAATTACGAAGAAATAATGTAAGTCAACCACTTATATAACTAGTTAAATTGTTCAATATTTGCAATTTCATTGATTCTATTTATTCACTCCCTCAATAAAATGGTGGATGGTATAAGATGTTAAACTGTACCAGATTCCATTGCAGCAAGGCAAACTGTGCAAACATGAGCAGCCAGTTCTTCAGGGAAGCTGTGGGTTGCAAAGACTGGCCTCAAAGCCTCTATGGACTGCCCTGTTGAGGTGCACAACCCAAATTCTTACCACTCTGACTGGCTATCGATCTACAGGTGGAAACACTCCATTCTCAACAGAAAAAATAGTGGGTGGCCTCAGGAAGGGCTAAGCTAGGCATCGCCATGTTTGTGGGCAGCGATGGCCTGCAGTGCTGACATGCCAAGTAGGACTTCACCAGATCTTCGATGTCCAGAGGAATCATAGGGCAGCACACAGAGCCTCTGGCCAGTGTTTCGATATTGACAGGTCCTATATGCTCTGCATGGACAGCTTTCAGCATGCATACATGAAGCCATTTTAGAATCACCATAACCATAACTCTTCAATATTTCAGCTGCATCTTTTTTATTTTACATGCAGGAACATGCAATATCAGAAGCTTGTAGCCTGATTCCACTGTGTGAGTAATAAGTGCACAAACTCTCTCACATGACAGTCTTTAAAGACAAAAAGTATGATAACATAAGAAACAAGCAGGAGTAGGTTTGATCCTAGATACTTTCATCCATAACCTTATATTACATGAAATTGCTAATATAGAAATATCTATTTATCTCCATGTTGAACATACTCAAAAAATTTTTCTTATGGTTATCAAAAATGGTTAGGAAGTACTTGATCGCCAAGAACAGGCCTCCCAATTCCTCCGTCTACGCCGCATCTGCACCCAGGATAAGGCGTTCCACATCAGGGCATCGTAGATGTCCTCATTCTTCAGTGAACGGGGGTTCCCTTCTTCTACCATAGATGAGGCTCTCACCAGGGTCTCTTATCTGCTCTCACTCCCCATCCCCCCACTCGGAACAAGGGCAGAGTCCCCATTGTCCTCACCTTCCACCCTACCAGCCATCATAGAAACATAGAAACATAGAAATTAGGTGCAGGAGTAGGCCATTCGGCCCTTCGAGCCTGCACCGCCATTCAATATGATCATGGCTGATCATCCAACTCAGTATCCCGTACCTGCCTTCTCTCCATACCCCCTGATCCCCTTAGCCACAAGGGCCACATTGTGGCTAAGGGGATCACACACAACAAATAATCCTCCGACATTTTCGCCACCTCCAAAGTGATCCCACCACTTGCCACATCTTCCCATCTCCTCCCCTGTCTGCTTTCCGCAGAGACCGCTCCCTCCGTAACTCCATGGTCAATTTGTCCCTTCCCACCTGAACCACCCCCTCTCCGGGCACTTTCCCTTGCAACCACAAGAAATGGTACACTTGTCGCTTTACCTCCCCCCTTGACTCCATTCAAGGACCCAAGCAGTCTTTCCAGGTGCGGCAGAGGTTCACCTGCACCTCCTCCAACCTCATCTATTGCATCCGCTGTTCTAGATGTCAATTGCTCTACATCGGTGAGACCAAGCGTAGGCTTGGTGATTGCTTCACCGAACACCTCCGCTCGGTTTGCAATAACGAACCTGATCTCCCGGTGGCTCAGCACTTCAACTCCCCATTCCGAATCTGACCTTTCTGTCCTGGGCCTCCTCCATGGCCAGTATGAGAACCACCAAAAATTGTAGGAGCAGCACCTCATATTTCGCTTGGGCAGTTTGTACCCCAGCGGTATGAACATTGACCTCTAAATTCAGGTAGTCCTTACTTTCTTCTCCACTTCTCAGCCCTCTAGCTCCACCTCTTCCTTTCTTCCTCCCGCCCCCCCCACACACCCTCACATCAGTCTGAAGAAGGGTTTCAACCCGAAACATTGCCTATTTCCTTCTCTCCATAGATGCTGCCTCACCCAGAGTTTCTCCAGCATTTGTGTCTACTGTCAACTGACAATATCTGTGCTCGCCATGATGCCAAGTTAATCTCCTCTGCCGGTATGTTATCCATACTTCTCCATTCCCTGCATATCCATAAAAATATTGTACCTGCTTCCACCATCACCCTTGGCAGTGCATTCCATTCACCCACCACTGTCTGATCTTAAAGCTATGCCCTCTAGCCTTTGACATTTCTACCCTGGAAAATAGGTTCTGACTTCTATCCTATCTCTGACTTTCATAATTTTATATACCTATCAGGTCTTTCCTCAAACTCTGATGTTCCTAAGAAAATAATCCAAGTTTGTCAACCTCTCCTTATTGGTAATAGCCTCTAATCAAGGCATAATTCTGGTAAACATCTTCAGCACCCTCGCTAAAGCCTTCACGTCGTTCCAGCAATGACAGAATGCATATTATACTCCAAATACAGCCTAACTAGTCATATGAAGCTGCAAACTGATTTTTTGATTCTCATATTCAATGCCAGACTGATGAAGGCAAGCATACTGTATGCCTTACTTACCATTCCATCTATCTGCGTTGCCTCTTTCAGGGAGCTATGGCCTTGACCTCTAGATCTCTCTGTATATCAATGCTGTTAAGAATCCTGCCATTAACGGTGTACTTTTCCCTTGCACTAGAAATCCAAATGTGCAGCAGCTCACACTTGATTGGATTAAACTCCATTCACAATTAGATGTGGTAGCAATGCAGTGTTTTGATTGGATCTGAAAGTTGTGAGATCTTTTTGCTGTTTTTCTTTTTTTGCTATCTAGAGTGCAAACAATCCTGTATGGCTAGTTTGGCACCTCATCGATTTAGGTATGCCTGCAGCTGCTGTCAACATGCAGTTCTGCACTCCTCAATGAACCAGAGTTAATTCCTTGGTTTGATAGTAATGGCAGAGCGAGGACTTTACCTGGTTTGAAGTTAAAGATTGCATTGGTGCACATTTTTGCTGCTGCAGTGTCTTGTGTATACCCACTTTAGAGTTAGCAGAAATGTTTTGTGCTAAATAATACCATGAAGGTATACTCAGAATGATGTCAGAAGTTTCCACAAGGACTTTGTGGTTAGCACCTACTAATGCCATCATAGACAGTTGCACTTGTCACATGTAGTTTGGTGAAGAAATGATCAAGTAGACTGAACCTTTGTATTTATTGTTGTCTCTATCATTATCATGTATACCGTTTACTCTATCTATGTGTTTCTTGCGAACAAGGAATTCCATTGCGACATGATGTATATTGCAATAAACTAATTTGAATCTGAATCACAATCTTCTACAGACCTTGTATGATAGCTACGTATTTCAGAATTTGGCCAGCTTGGTTAGTGTTGCTGCTACTAAGCCATTGCTGATGATAATAATAATAATAATAAATTGAATTTCTATAGCGCTTTTCAAGGACTCAAAGTCGCTTTACAGGGCAAGGCAAACAAAAAACAAAATCAAAACAAAACAAAAACAGAACACAAACAAGAACACAAGAGGCAATAGCAGACGGAGAAGCAGCGAACAAACAGCGCCAGCGTCCTCTCCGTGCAGCGTCCTTTCAGCTAAAACATAACAATAATAAAGATCTTTAACATAAAAATATCCCCCCACAATGGTTTCCATTATGAGGGAAGGCACAATGTCCAGTCCCCATCCCCAGTTCACCCATAGTCGGGCCTATTGAGGCCCCCACAGTTGCCTCTACGGAGGCCCGATGTTCCAGGCCGTTCTAGCCAGTTGATGGTGCTCTGGCGTCGGGAGAGTCCTCTCAGCGGCTTGGGACACTTGGAACGGCCGCCTCCTTACCGGATACCGCAGCTTCCGAAGCCAAACAGGCCGCGCCGGTTGGAGCATTTCCACTGGCGACCTCGTCGCGAGATCCCAGGCTCCCGGTGTAAAGTTTGGCGCCGCCGCCCGCGGCTGGCCGCTCCACAGTCCCGCAGCTCCGCGATGTTTTTTCTCGGCGGTTCTTTAGCTCACCGGAGCTCCAGCGCGGCGACCCGGGCAGGGCATCGCGTGCTCCGCTCCGCGATAGCACTCCAGCGCTGTGCTGCCGCCGAAGCCGAGGTTCTGGGCGGTCCCCGACAGGAAAACGCCGCTCCAGGCCCGCTGGTAGGCCGCGAGGACGGGTCGACGGTGCAGCCCGGAGAAAAGCTGCCTATCCAACCAGGTAGGGACCCTAGAAAGAAGTTTCCCCCTTCCCCCCCCTTCTCCCCCCACATAAAAAAGTCTAGACCTCCTAAAAACAACACTAAAACTCACTAAAAATTAAAAAAAGAGTGAAAAAGCCGGACAGCTGCTGGCTAGGCAGCCATACACAGGACGGCGCCCAAATGGCTGATGATGGACAGTGGAACCCACTCTGTATCCTTGCTTCATTTAGTATTTCTTCCAAGTGTTGTTCAACATAAAGGAGCACTGATTAATCCGCTAAAGATGGTAAGTGATAATCAGGATGTGGTTTCTTTGCCCATGTTAGACATGATGCCATGGGACCGAACAGGGTCTGGAGTCTGTTTAATGCATTGTCACAAACCAATTAAGAGACCCCCCTTCACCTTTTCCTGTCACACAGCATTCCTGGGCTCCTACTCCTTTCAGGAACAATGTTACAAATTCAAAGCCAATCTCTCCTTAGCTATTTTTTTTTGTGTTGTTGGAAACATAAATGATTAGATACAAGTGCTGCTGTACGTAGAACATTCTTCCTGTGTGTTTCCAGAATATGTTGTTTTAGGTTACCAGCATATATCGGTTTTGATTTTCATATATTATTGAATGCATGTGAAATAAGACATTATTACAATGCACATTCCATGCTGCAAATTTAATGAAAGAAGGAACTAAAGAATTAGACTCCAATTCTTACCACCTTTTCGTTTTCACTATGCTTGTGATGTATGCAGTCAATGAGTATAATGAGCACCCTGGGCGCCTCTTTATGAAGTTAAATGAAGCATGGACTTTATTTAGTTTTAAAACTGTTTTATTTTAGAATCGGATTTCACTCAGATAAAAGTAATCTTTTACTTCGATTTTATAATCGAAAGATTAAGAGATTAAGAGGAGAGGCGCAGTCAATTGCTGAAGAGCATACCCACAGGACCCGCAAACACTTATCATCATGCTTGGGAAAAATAACAGATTTCAGTTCTGGTTATAAATCTGATGATAGGGCACGGATCTGAAACATTTGCTTAAGAAGGAACCGCAGATGCTGGAAAATCGAAGGTAGACAAAATGCTGGAGAAACCCAGCGTGTGAGGCAGCATCTATGGAGCGAAGGAAATAGGTGTTGTTTCGGGTCGAAACGTAGATGCTGCCTCACCCGCTGGGTTTCTCCAGCATTTTGTCTACCTTCTGAAACATTTGCTCTGTTATTCCTCCACACACGCTACCTGATTTGCTGAATGTCTTTGTGGCACTTGCTGGGATAGGTTGCCGCAGCGAAGGAGACCATTCGGCCCGTCGTGGAGGCGATGGGTGATGACAGTTGCAGAGGCGGGGGCGGGGCCGGCTGGCGGGGGGCGGGGCCGGCTGGGGGGGGGGGGGGGTCAGGGGGGGTCAGGGGCCGGCTGGCGGGGGGGGGGGCGGGTCAGGGGGCGGGGCGGGGTGGAACCGGCCAATCGCATTAACGGGAACCGCCGAACCGGAAACTGGCCGGGCACTTCCGGCGATCCTGCCGGCTTGTTTTTTCCCCCCCCCCCTTCTCCTTCCTGTATGCGCGCGCGCGCGAGAGCGAGAGAGAGAGAGAGAGCGCGAGCGGTGGAGGCGTCGATGCGATAGAGACGGAGGGAAGCCGGCGGTAAAGGGGCAGGAAATCGCCACCGCCATCATCACAACATCTACTACCCAGCCGACGGGTGGTTATGGAACTGAAGGAACCGGATGAAAACGAGTGGAAGTACCACGGAGAGGGCAACCGAAGTTTGGTCGTGTCTCATGTGCAGGTGGGTGTGGGCGCGCCGGGCTGCACGCGGGTGCTCGCTGTTCGCTCCTCGCGCCCGCCCGTCCCTCCCGCCCGCTCACCTGCATCCTGGGTGCAAGCAGCGCCAAAGCTGCCCCTGGGCGGGCAGCATCCCCACAAACCTGGGGCTTCCTCTCCCATTGCACACCCCCAGCCCGAGCCCCGCCCCGCCAAAAGGTCAGGTCGGCATCCTGCATTTTTTTTTCTGCGCACCAAGCCAACGTTATTGCATCCTCGGGGTGCACGATGGGCCCTTAAAATTGTTGCAGTATCACTTGCTGTTGTGTTGAATGGGTAGCTATTCCTCTTGCTAGAAATTTATCCTCTCGGAGAGAACAACTGCACATGCATTCGTTGAACTACTTGTAATTTGTTGCAATCTGCAAAAATAATGAGGATTTAATGATCAAACTATTTTAACTGCAAAAATCAGTTGAACTAACTAGGGGGGGGGAACCATTTGCAGGAAAATGGTGCCCTTCCTTGAAATAAACCACGTAGTGTCTACTTCCTCTCTGCCCACTCTAAACAAATATGAATAGAAACGTATTGCACTTTGTGAGCTTTCCTGATTTTAACGGACCCAGGAGAGGTTTACTAATTTGCGATGTAATGCTTTAATGTTGCGAAAGCAAAGCACGGCAGATGCTGTAAAATTGGAATATAAAGATAGTAAACGCACTCGGTGCTTTGACAAGGCAGCATCTGTCGATAGACGAGCAGTTCTTTTTTAAATTGGTGGCTTTTTTAATGTGCTTACTTCAGTTTTAATGTGTTACAGTCTTGTAGAATAACGAGGACTTAGTGAGTAAGCTAGTAAATCGTCGCGCATAGAAGTAGAAACTGGTGTTTCTACAATATCCAAAGTGTCTCAATATTTATTGCCCTATCGTTTGAAATTAGCAAACAACTTTGAAAATAACCAACTGTGCTCGTACTTTGAGGTTGATGTATTGGTAATTATGCTACATGTAGGTATGTAACATTATGTTACATCTCGTGCTTTAAAACTCCAATAAATACTGATCCAAACTGTCTAGCCTGTCATGAAGGGGCAACCTCTCATTCCTGGAATTAGCCTGGTGAATCACCTTTGGATTGCCTCCAATACTACTATATCTTTCCATGTAAAGGGACCAAAACTATGCATAGTATTCCAGGTGCACCCTCACCAACACCCTGTACGACTCTAACAAAACTTCTTGTTCTTAAACTTTATGCAGCTTATCTTTTCAACAACATGTTTAGATGTGCCTGTTATCTTTCTGTGATTCATGCACGAGAACATTCAGATCCCTCTGACCTTGACTCATTTGTATGTCTTTCTCCTTGTAGATTCTTGCATCCCATATAATCATGAAGGGATGCCTAGTGTGTGTGGAGACAGCATTAGTTTGAAGGTTGTAGATGGACTGGGGAGGGATATCAGTTGGCAACTAGAAAAATCAGTTTTGCAATTTTAATTACTACTCAGTCACAACAGTAGTAAAGAAGGCAAATGCAATGCTAGCATTTATTTATTTCAGGAGGGCTAGAATAGGTTTCGAAGTCAGTTTATTGTCACATATACCAATTATGGTGCAGAGAAATTCGAATTACAAAAACAGGGATGTAATGCTGATGCTTTAAGGCCTCATTTGGAGTATTATGAGCCATTTTGGGCACCATATCTGAGGAAGAATGCTGGCCCTGGAGAGGATCCAGAGGAGGTTACAAGAATGATCCCAGGAGTGGGTTAACATATGATGAATGTTTGACGGCACTGGGCCTGTATTCGCTGGAGTTTAGAAGAGTGAGAGGGGACCTCATTGAAACGTACTGAATGGTGAAAGGCTTGGATGTAGTGGATGTGGAGAGGATGCCTCCACTAATTGGAGTGTCTAAGACTAGAGGTCACAGCCTCAGAATTAAAGGAAGTTCCTTCAGGAAGGAGATGAGAAGGAATTTCTTTAGTCAGTGGGTAGTGAATCTGGAATTCTTGGACACAGAAGGCTGTGAAGTCCCAAGTCAATGGATATTTTTAAGACTGATATAGACAGATTTGTGATTAGTACGGGTGTCGGGGTTTATGGGGAGAAGGCAGGAGAATGGGGTAAGGAGGGAGAGGTAGATCAACCACAATTGAATGGTGGAGTAGACTTAATATGCCGAATAGCCTAATTCTGCTTCAATCACTTTTGACCTTATGAACTGTCATTATTTCAACATTTCCCCCCACATGTATTTGAAGTTCTCAAGTATTCTACTTGTGTATATTTTAAAAAATCACCCTTTTTGAAGTTGAAAAATTCAACACCTGCTGAATGGGATTGTCTTCAATACAGTCACAGAAAGTAACTTGTTAGCAATGTTTTTCCTTTTCTCCCCATGCAGTTTCCTTAAGAATCCATAAGGAACTTATCTTTGACCCCGAGTTATTTAACAAGTTTTGTTGGGCACTAGACTGACATCAATACTGTGAGAGCTGCTCACACAGACTGTTAACATGAGTGCAAAAGGAAACAAGCCACTTCTAATTGGTATCATTGATTATTAACTGATTATTGGGTGCAGATCTCTTTTAATTGTGGTAGAATGCTACCCTTGCACGTACTTTCCAAATGGCAGAGATTTTATAATGAAGAGAATGAAACAGGATTAAGCATATGACAAGAAGATTCAAATCAGTGGCATGTGCCCTAATGATCCAAAATAAAGTACGATCCATTTTGCAAGACTTGAAAGAAAGGGGTGGTGGAACTTTGGAAAATGCTGATATGTTCAAGGCCAACCATGGCTGGTGTCAAAATGTCATAACAAGTGTCTAAACCTAAGGTAGACACAATGCTGGAGTAATTCAGCGGGATAGGCAGCATCTCTGGAGAGAAGGAACAGGTGATGTTTCGGGTCGAGACCCTTATTCAGACGAAACCTAAAAGGTTAAGTGTCTAAACCTGCATGGTTCATCTTGTGGGGAAGAGGTATGTACAGATAGCATGGCTGCAAAAAAAAATTCCCAAGAGAATGAATCAAATTATCCAGTGAGACTGTTACTTGTCCAAACAAGTTTTAAACTTGATGAAATGGTCCTTTTTTTGGTAATTGAGGCACATAGAAACATAGAAATTAGGTGCAGGAGTAGGCCATTCGGCCCTTCGAGCCTGCACCGCCATTCAATAATCATGGCTGATCATCCAACTCAGTATCCCGTACCTGCCTTCTCTCCATACCCCCTGATCCCCTTAGCCACAAGGGCCACATCTAACTCCCTCTTAAATATAGCCAATGAACTGGCCTCAACTACCCTCTGTGGCAGAGAGTTCCAGAGATTCACCACTCTCTGTGTGAAAAAAGTTCTTCTCATCTCGGTTTTAAAGGATTTCCCCTTTATCCTTAAGCTGTGACCCCTTGTCCTGGACTTCCCCAACATCGGGAACAATCTTCCTGCATCTAGCCTGTCCAACCCCTTAAGAATTTTGTAAGTTTCTATAAGATCCCCTCTCAATCTTCTAAATTCTAGAGAGTAAAAACCAAGTCTATCCAGTTCATAAGACAGTCCTGACATCCCAGGAATCAGTCTGGTGAACCGTCTCTGCACTCCCTCTATGGCAATAATGTCCTTCCTCAGATTTGGAGACCAAAACTGTACGCAATACTCCAGGTGTGTCATCACCAAGACCCTGTACAACTGCAGTAGAACCTCTCTGCTCCTATACTCAAATCCTTTTGCAATGAAAGCTAACATACCATTCGCTTTCTTTACTGCCTGCTGCACCTGCATGCCTACCTTCAATGACTGGTGTACCATGACACCCAGGTCTCGCTGCATCTCCCCCTTTCCCAATCGGCCACCATTTAGATAATAGTCTTCATCAGAGATGGGACAACTGATCCAGACTTCAAGGTACTTGTGCTTGCTTTCCTTGGTCGGGGCATAGAATATAGAGTTGGAACATCATATTGCAGATGCTGATTTAAATCGAAGGTAGATACAAAATGCTGGAGTAACTCAGCGGGACGGGCAGCATCTCTGGAGAGAAGGAATGGGTGACGTTTAGGGTTGAGAACCTTCTTCAGACTGATGTCAGTGGAGTGGGCGGGACAGAGATAGAATGTAGTTGGAGACAATAAGACTGGTGGGAGAACTGGGGGAGGGGGATGGAGAGAGGGAAAGCAAGGGCTGTTTGAAGTTAGAGAATTAAATGTTCATACTGCTGTCATGGGCGACAGATGGCGCAATGGGCTAAGTGTTCGGCTGGCGACCGGAAGGTAGCCGGTTCGAATCCCGCTTGGAGTGTATACTGTCGTTGTGTCCTTGGGCAAGACACTTCACCCACCTTTGCCTGCGTGTGAATGTGTGTGAGTGCTTGGTGGTGGTCGGAGGGGCCGTAGGCGCAGATTAGCGGCCACGCTTCCGTCAGTCTGCCCCAGGGCAGCTGTGGCTACAGAAGTAGCTCACCACCACCGAGTGTGACTGAGGAGTGAATGAATAATGCGATGTAAAGCGCCTTGAGTATCTAGAAAGGCGCTATATAAATCCCATCCATTATTATTATACCGCTGCGGTGTAAGCTACCCAAGCAAAATATGAGGTGCTGTTCCTCCAATTTGCGCTGGGCCTCACTGACAATTGGGGAGTCCCGTGACAGAAAGGTCAGATTGGGAATGGGAGGGGGAGTTAAAGACTGAACAACCGGAGATCAGGTAGGTTAAGGCGGACTGAGTGGAGGTGTTCAGCGAAACGATCGGCATGCTGCGTTTGGCCTTGCCGATATACAGGAGTTGACACCTGGAACAGTAGATGAGGTTGGTGGAGGTGCAAGTGAACCTCTGCCTCACCTGAAAAGACTGTGGGGGTCCTTGGATGGAGTCGAGGGGGGAGGTACAGGTACAGGTGTTGCATCTCCTGCGGTTGCAGGGGAAAGTACCTGGGGAGGGACATGTTCACCAGGGAGTTGTGGAGGGAACGGTCTCTGCGGAAAGCAGAAAGGGGTGGAAATGAGAAGATGTGGCCAGTAGTGGGATCCCGTTGGAGGTGCAAAAATATTGGAGAATTATATGCTGCATGTGATGGCTGATGGGGTGGAAGGTGAGGACAAGGGAGACTCTGCCTTGTTATGAATGGGGAGAGGGAGAGCAAGAGCGGAGCTGTGGGATATCGAGGAGACCTTAGTGCAAGGGTTCCCAACCTGAGGTTCCCAGCCTCATCTATAATGGAAGAGGGGTCCGATGCCCTGGTATGGAAAACCTCATCCTGGGCACAGGTGCGAGTAGGGGATAGACTTTATAGGAAGTGGGGTGGAAAGAAGTGTAGTCTAGATAGCTATGGGAGTCACCAGGGTGTTTCCTGCATTAGAGGACTTTGTCGGGTGAGATTAGATAGGCTGGGATACATTGCTTTACTCTAACTAGTAGTGCAAAAACATAGTTTCACTATTGCCACTGCAGTGAAATACTCTTTTTGAGGTATACATCACTTTGCATCCATGCAGTTGGCAAGTGTAGAACAGCACAGAAACAGTCTGGATGCTTTTTCGAAGCTAGATCCATTTATCTGCATTTGGGCATATATCCCTTAAACATTCTTATTCATGTACCAGTCCAAATGTATTTTAAATGTCATTGTTGTACCTGTCTCAACGACTTCCATCTAGTTGGTCGTACTTTATTTACCCACACCCTGTGTGTGAAAATGTTGCCCTTTAGATTGCCTTTTAATCTTTTGCCCATTGCACTTTGCTGTACATCATTCCATTTCCTACTGCATCTGCACCCAGGATGAATTGTTCCAGACCAGGGCATCGGAGATGTCCTCATTCTTTAGGGAACGGGTTCCCCGCTTCTATTATAGATTAGGCTCTCACCAGGGTCTCCTCTGTATCTCGCAGCTCTGCTCTTACTCCCCATCCCCCTTACTTGTAACAAGGACAGAATCCCCCTTGTCCTCGCCTTCCACCCATCATATAACATATCCTCTGACACGCCTCCTCCAACGGGATCCTACCACTGGCCACATTTTCTCATCTCCTCCCCTTTCTGCTTTCCGCAGAGATCGTTCCCTCCGCAACTCCCTGGTCAATTCGTCCCTTCACACCCAAACTGCCACCTCCCTCGGTACTTTCCCTTGCAACCGCAGGAAATGCTGCACTGCACTTGTCGCCCCCCCCCCCCCCCCCCCCCCCCCCCCCCCCCCCCCCCCCCCCCTCCCCACCCCCCCCCCCGACTCCATCCAAGGACCCCAGCAGTCTTTCCAGACGTGATCCCCGACCCCCTCCTTCTCAACGCTCCTGCCCCCCACAACTTTACCCCGGGCCAGTCTCCACACGCTGTGAAAGGAACTCTTTTTCCCCCCCCCAATGGTCCCTTGAACTAGTATTGTCATTCAATAAGATCACAACTGATTTAACTTGTCACAGTGTGCTCCTGTTTTTCCCCTGTCTCTCCACCTGCCATCATCCACCACCCCCCACCCATTCAGTCATTCAGAATGGAGGAGATCTGGAAGCCTTGGGCAAATTGAATTATTTCTTTCTTTATTTATTTTTATTTTTGATAGATTTTTATTATTTTTATAGCGTGAAAAATTCTATGACCCGCCAGCCTTTTTTCAAAATTTAGCAACGCAAAATGGAGGTGCATCTTCGACGCAGGTGCTGGGAAATACGGTACTTAATTAAGAGATATGGCTTTTGAAGACTTTATAAAAGTCAACTGGCAGCTTACTGAGAGGAGACAAACTGCGCCTGCGCGTCTTAAGATTTTTTAAAAGCCGACTGACTGTCTACCCTGAGTAATTACTCACGGTTCGTGCCTGATATGAGCACTAGATTGCGGTGTTACTTTTTCGATCTCATTTTCTAATTGGCTTAATTAATGTGCAAATTTTGGCACTGACGAGATATGACTTCCTTCTATAATTATATCTATATTACTAAAAGTCTGATCTTGACCACTTCCTGTTCTGTATATTGATTTTAGAAAAAACGCTGCCACTTACGGTTGTGATTTTAGGCCATCGTACTCAGGATCCCCCCGCTGCGCAGGGCAAGAGGAAAAATAAAAGAGTTATTAGTGTTTAAAAAATGTTGAGATTCTCTCTCCTGAAGGCCACGCCCCTTCCGGAGGGACTATAAAACCCGGAAGTGTTGAGTGCCTCAGTCAGTCTCTGCAAGATGGGTGAGCGAGAGGGTCACGTCTCTCAGTCTGAGCTGTGAATAACACTGAACACATGTAAACTAAACTGCGTGGTTTTACTGACCTTTCAGTGCCCTTAATGTGGTTTGGAAATATAGTTTGAAAATGGTAAAGCTGTCTTACCTTTGGTTAGTAAATGCTAAAGCTGTGTTGCCTTTGGTTTGGAAATGCGAAAGCTATGTTGCCTTTGGTTTGGAAATGTTAAAGCTATGTTGCCTTTGGTTTGGGAATGCTAAAGCTGTGTTACCCAATTAAAGTTTCATTGCCTAAGTGTATATACTTATCACCACTCTGAGGGTGATAAGTATATAAAATGAGCAGCTGTGACGGGTACAATTACAGCATTTAAAAGACCCTTGGACGGGTATATAGGAAAGGTTAAGATATGGGCCAAACGCAGGCAGATGGGACTAGAGTAAACGAGGCATCTTGGACGACATGCACAAGCTTGGGCCATAGGCCCTGTTTCTATGCTATATGATAGTTGGGGAATCTTGAATGTAGGGAAGTGGTTATGATTAGGAAGTGCTCTTGTAAATCAGAGGTTCATTGGAGCTTCTGAGGAAGGTGGTTATTTGTAATTCCCTAGCCTGTGTGCCTCCACTGAGCTGCCAAACTCCTCATCCAATTTTGGTTGATGTTCATATGATTTGGTCCCAAATGTTTTTATTCACTTCAATAAATGCAAGGGCTGGGAGCTTCCACTGGGGAACTAAAGTCCATGGCAGCACGCATTGCAGCGAGGGAACTGATGGGGAGTGTTCAGGAAAATGGGAACGTCAGGGGTTCTATCAAACCTCCATCAAGCAATGTTGTTTGATATTCAGACAATTCGACCCCAGATGTTTATATTCACTTTAATGTCTTGACATATTCTGATTCCCTTCTATTATGACAGGCCTAAACTATCCTAGCGTTCAGCACGTAAGGAAAACTTGGATGAGATTTTAATTTTGATCAAAATTGGCAGAAATAAGATAATAAAATTAGGATCTGTCAAAGGATAGGGCAGGTTATAGCTCAATTGCATACATGGGCAGTGACATGGCAGGTTAACTTTAATCTGGGCAAGTGTTAGGTAAGGTGCTTTGGGAGGCCAAATGTAAGGGAAGCATTTAGGTTTATGGCAGGGCCCTTAACAGCATTGATTAACAGAAGAATCTTGGGATATGATTCATAGCTTAAAGTAGCAACACGTTGATCTAGGAGAGAAGGCATGTTACACAGTGGCAGGTGCCGGGAATGCACTGCAATGGTGGAAGCAGATATTTAAGAGGCTACTGGATAGGCATGTGAATATACAGAGATTAAAGGATCAAGAGGCAATAGTGTTTAATAGTCATACAGTGCCCTCCATAATGTTTGGGACAAAGACCCTTCATTTATTTATTTGCCTCTGTTCTCCACAATTTGAGATTTGTAATAGGAAAAAAAACACTGGTTAAAGTGCACATTGTCAGATTTTATGAAAGGGTATTTTTTATACATTTTGGTTTCACCATGTAAAAATTACTGCTATGTTTATATATAGTCTGTCCCCCCCCCCCCCATTTCAGGGGCACCATCATGTTTGTGGTACATGGCTTCATATGTGTTTGTTATTATATACCTAACCTTAATCCTTTCATCCAGTCTTCCCGTAGCCTTTGGAAACTTTTATTACTGTTTATCAACATGAGGACCAATGTTGTGCCAATGAAAGTCAAACAAGCCATTATGAGTGAGAAACAAGAATAAAACTGTTAGAGACGTCAGTCAAACCTTAGGCTTACCAAGATCAATTGTTTGGAACATCATTAAGAAGGAAGAGAGCACTGGTGAGCTTACTAATCGCAAAGGGACTGGCAGGCCAAGGAAGCCCTCCACAGCTTATGACAGAAGAATTCTCTCTATGATAAAGAAAAATCCTCAAACACCTGTCCGACAGATCAGAAACATTTGTCAATGACCACTGTCCACAGAAGACTTCATGAACAGAAATACAGAGGCTTCACTGTAAGATGCAAACCACATGTTTGCTGCAAAAATAGGATGGCCAGGTTACAGTTTGCCAAGAAGAGCAACCACAGTTCTGGAAAAAGGTCTTGTGGACAGATGAGACAAAGCTTATCTGACATCAGAGTGATGGCAAGAGCAAAGTATGAAGGAGAGAAGGAACTGTCCAAGATCCAAAGCATACCACCTCATCTGTGAAACAAGGTAGTGAGGTTGTTATGGCTTGGGCATGTATGGTGACTGAAGGTACTGGCTCACTTCATTGATGATACAACTGCTGATGGTAGTAGCATAATGAATTCCGAAGTGTATAGACACATCCTATCTGCTCAAGTTCAAACAAATGCCTCAAAACTCATTGACCGGCATTCTGCTGAAGCAACAAAGGAGTTTTTCAAAGCTTAAAAAATGGTAAATTCTTGAGTGGCCAAGTCAATCACCCGATCTCAACCTAATTGAGCATGCCTTTTATATGCTGAAGAGAAAACTGAAGGGGACTAGCCCCCAAAACAAGCATCAGCAAAAGATGGCTGCAATACAGATCTGGCAGAGCATCACCAGAAAAGACACCCAGCAACTGGTGATGTCCATGAATCGCAGACTTTGGTCCTCATGTTGATAAACAGCAATAACATTTTCCAAAGGTGATGGAAAGACTGGGTGCTGAGAGCTCTCTTATACCTGCATGAAGGAGGCAATTAAACACACCTGAGCAATTACAAACACCTGTGAAGCTATGTCTCCCAAACGTCTGCCCTGAAATGGGGGGACCTATGTATAAACACAGCTGGTGAAACTAAAATGTATAAAAATACCCTTTAATAAAATCTGACATTGCACTTTAACCACATGTGATTTTTTTCCCTATTACAAATCTCAAATTGTGGAGTACAGAGGCAAATAAATAAATGATGGGTCTTTGTCCCAAACATTATGTGTAGTGCTGTTCTCTGCATTAGATTTCAACTGCCTTTGCATTCTCAAGTACCATGACTTCACCTCCTATTTTCCACTTCAATTTATTCTAAGTATATTAAATCTTAGGTTAGATACAGGAATCATATATTTTTCTGCTGCCATAGTTCCAGTAATCCTTAATATATCAGGACTTTTATGATGTTTTATTACTTCCAGTCCTGTTTATCAAAGCGTGTTCACTTTAAAGAACTAAAATTATGCTAGGTAATTGGAAAATGTAGATTACCCTTTTGTTTGGGGATTCAACAGATAGAGCTGTTTGTCGTCAGACAATTTTATTATTTCTCCAGCTAGTTATTGATGCATTGCTTTGCTTTAAACTATTGGTAGATAAATAATAGAACTTAGGAAGTTAGTTGGAATCTGGTCATTTACTTTTTAAACTGGTGCCTGTTTATTATGGTGGATGCTATGTTGGATGACATTAGCAAGAAAGATTAGTCTTTTAGTACATTATAAACTAGGGTACTGAGGCAGGATAACTTATAGAAGGACATTTAGTGGAATATTGGTGAAGTACTAAATAAGAACTTTGCTTCAGTATTCACAGAGAAGGACATGGAGGATAATGAAATCGGTATAGGGTGTATTGATATTCTGGTGGATGTTGTCTATGTGGACTTCAGTAAGGTATTTGAAACCTTCCCTTAAGGTAGGGTGTCAGTAAAATAAGGGTCATGGGATCAATGGTGACTTGCTAGTTTGTATTCGGAACTGGTGTACTCATAGAGAACAGGATAGTAGTGGAAGGGTGTTATTCTGACTGAAAATCTTTTCCTTGTACTGTTCTGCAGTGCTGGGACCTCTTTGTCACATATATAAATGACTTGGATGAAAATGTAGATCTGTTAGTTAGTAAGCTTGGAAGTGACTACAATTGTGGACAATGAAGAATGTCGTCAAAGAGTACAAAGGGATATAGATATAACCATATAACAATTACAGCACGGAAACAGGCCATCTCGGCCCTTCTAGTCCGTGCTGAACACCTATTCTCCCCTAGTCCCATCTACCTGCACTGAGACCATAACCCTCCATTCTTTTCCCATCTGTTACGTATCTGGGCAAAGACATGGCAGATGTACTTTGTTCTGAACAAACTCCGGCATTTTGTGTGTATCAGCATTGATGACTGCTGCTCAGCTTTCGCCGGCACTGAAGGTAGCAATGTTACAAAATTTTGAGATTTAAAAAATCAAGTCTGCAATTTACCCCATCAGATAAAGCATAAACATAAGTTTAATTTGGCACCTAATTCACTTTCATATCTCAAGTAATAAAAAAGTTATGGCCATTTTCATACTCGGAAATTAGCATCTTGTTCCCTATTGATTTTCTATGGACAGAACAAAAAAGCTGTGATCATGGACAGTCAAAACCCCATAACCTTCTTAAAAATTAAGAGAACTGAATGAACTTTTCAGTTATCATAGATTGAACCATTCTGAAACAAATATAAAATAATCTTACTTGGATGACCTGAAATTAAAGCATATAATTAGTTAGTTACCCAATTGTAGCTAATTTCAAACTTCAATTACTAGATCTAAACATCTATCCAGTTCTTAATAAATGATTAACATTTTTAAATAGCCTAAGTGTCCAAATAATATTCACAAATAATTCACAATAAAACGTGATTTTAAAATCTCATTTACATTCATTTATAGGCCAAATGGAAGGAATTTAGTGTTCAATTGCTATAAATTAAAGTCCATTGTAAATCAGCTTTCCAGTGGGTTCCTGTGAACGCGCTGGTTTAGAACGTTCACATTGCGCTGGATTTGTGCCCTCAAATGCCCAGAAAAATACTGCGGGATATAAAGAGCCCAAAATGAACTACTCGCTATAGTAAACTTTGTATAAAGGGGTCTTAAGAAGCCCCTTTTAATGTAAAAATAAGGTACATACCTTTAATTGTTTGCTTTATAAAACCCTGGGGCTGCGAGAGGTCGCGGGTTGAGAGAGTGATTTTAAAACTATTATAACTATTATTCGAGGCCTATAAAACTAATAATACCTTTTGCGACGGGGTCTTTCAGCGATTTATCGTTAATGATTTACTAGGCTGAACATCTTCGATTGGAACAGCCTAGTAAAAATCGCGTTTTAAACCCGCCCCCTCTAAACAGCGCCAAAATCACACACACGGGCTGGGGCAGATTCTCAGCGACGATTCAGGTAGGTTTTGCAACATACCTACTGAAGGGGCTAACCGACAGCCACTGGATAAGGCGAGAGGTGCAGCAGACGGTCCCCGGCCCGTCGGGGAACGGGTTCCACAGGTTGGAGCAGAGTTGAGCAGGAGTTAGCGCTTTTTCTCCACGCTGGCTGTAAGCCTGGGGCTGCCACTGCTTAGGGCCGGTGTCCTGTCAGTCCAGGGTCACCCAGACATCTCCGGCTGCCCCGGACCAGGTTGCGACACTCGAACGGGGACGGTTCAGTAGCAATTCAACAGTGCTTGCAACGCCGGAGACCCGGGTTTGATCCTGATTACGGATGAAACGCAGGTTTGTACACACGCAGCAGCTCAGCTGCCGAGAATGTCTCTCTGCTGGTCTAGTCTCTCCCCCTGTCTCCCATTCGCAACCGCGCCCTCTTTCTAGCTGTTACATTCTGCTCTCCCGCTAACTGGCACCCCTGTTCCTCAGATTAAATATATATTTGCCAATAAATTATGAATAAAGATAAGAGATTCCAGATTCAAGAGACATTGTCACATGTACCAATTGGTACAGTGAAATTTGGATCACCATACAGCCATACGAATAAAAAAGAACACAACATGATAGACTTTAACATAAACATCCCCACAAAGTTTCCCACTGAGGGAAGGCACAAAAGTTCAGTCATCCTCCTCACCCGTGGTCGGGGTCTCCCGAGCCCCCCGCAGTCGCCGCTGCGGGTGGCCCGATGCTCAGGCCCTCTCGCCAGGAAGATGGAACTCTGATGTCGGAACGGAAGAACATTCTCAGCAGCTTGGACTTTCGAATCGGCCACTTCTTACCGGAGACCGCGGCTCCTGAAGTCCACAGGCCGAGCAGGGTGGAGATTCACACTGGCAGCCCTCCGCAAAAGGTCACAAGTCTCCACGATGTTGAAGTCAGCGCCGCCCGCGGCTGGGAGCTCCGCAAATCACAGCTCCACGATGTTGAAGCAGCAGGCCCAACACTCCGGAGCTTCAAACGGTGATCCCAGGTAAGGCATCGCCCGCTCCGCGATGAATCCAGTGCTGCGCCGCTGCTGAAGCTCTTGCCGGTCTCCGGCAGGAAAGGCCGCGCCAATCCAGTTGGTAGGCTGCGAGGAGGGAGTGGGTGGCGGGGGGAAACGCGACTCGACTCGGAGAATAGTCGCAACCTCGCCGGTAAGTGACGGAGAAACGGTTCCCCCCATGAAAATACTAAGAAACCCCCAAAACATATGTTTTTAAACAGACTAAAAATAAAAAGCTGGAAAAACAGACAAACTGTAGGCAGAGGCTGCCATCAAGAAAATGTTTCAAACACAAGTAATGTTTTCTTATTCCAGTAGCAAACACATTAAGGATTAAATGAAAATAATAAATTCTTTAACTTTTTGAATATCTCATAATTGCAGATTAATGAACTGAACTAGGACTAAGTAGTGTGTGAACAGCAGAACAAGAAAGGAAGCTAGTGAGTTGATGGAATTCTAGATTAATTAATTGGTAGATTGGTTAACAATTTATACACAGTATATACAGCCAGTGCTTTGTTTGCTTTTTCTTTATCACAAATATCCTTTGACAAATCCCATGACTCCTTGGGTTTTTTTTGGAATACTGAACTCACTTATTCTGGTCACCCCATTACAGCAACAATATGGAGGCTATGGAACATTGCAAATGTTACTCCACTGTTCAAGAAGGGATTGAGGCAAAAGATGGGGAAACGATAGGCCAGTTTGCTTGCTTTCAGTGGTTGGTTAGATTTTAGAGTCCATTATTTAGGACGAGGTTTCTGAGTATTTACAAGCACATGATAAAATATACCAAAGTTTATAATGGCTTTGTGAAGGAGGCATCTTGCCTGAAAAATCTGTTGGAATTTGATTGAGAAGGTAAAAAGGATAGACAAAGGACAGAGTGGATGTTTCCCTTTATTTTCAGAAGGCCTTTGATAAGGTGCCACATGTAAAGCTGCTGAACAAGATGGGAGCCCATGGTAGTAGTGGGAAGAGACTAGCATGGATAGCAGATTGGCTGAATGGCAGAAGGTGACGAGCGGGAATAAAGGAGGCCTAACGGTGACGAGTGGTGTTGTGCAGGTGTCTGTGTTGGCGCCACTACCTTTCACGTTATGTATTGATGATTTGGATGATGGAATCGATGGCTTTGTGGCCAGGTTAGCGGCTTGGTTTTTTTTTTTCAATTCAACTTTAATGTCATCGCACAAATGCAAGTATGAGTACAATGAAATGCACTTTTGTGTCAGTCCGTAGTAGTTGTGCATAAAGAAATAAAAAAAAATAGAACGAGAGAAGATGCAGAATAATCAAAAAATACAGAATAATTAAACAATGGGGACGGAGGGACCGGAGAAATCTATCGGCGGGACTCCGAGTTCAGCAATGTGATTGTATTATTGTAGAAGCTGTTCCTCATCCTACTAGTACATGACCTGAGGCTCCTGTACCGCCTCTCTGATGGGAGGAGGGCAAACAGTCCATGGTTGGGGTGTGAGGGGTCTTTGATGATCTATGAAGATAGGTGGAGGGCAGATGCTGTAGAGGAAGTGGGGAATCTGCAGGAGGACTTGGGAGAGTGGGTAAAGTAGTGAAAGATGGAATACAGTGCAGCAAAATATTCAGTCATGCACTTTGGCAGTAGGAGTAAAGGCATAGACTATTTTCTACATGGAGCAAAGATTCAGAAATCTGAGGTGTAAAGGGATTTGAGAGTCCAAAGGTAATCGGGTTAACATGCAGGTTGAGTCGGTAGTAAGGAAGGCAAATACATTGCTAGCATTCATTGTGAGAGGATTAGAATATAAAAGGATGATTGGATTAATGTATGATGAACATTTGAGAGCTCTGAGCCTTCACTCCTTGGAATTTACAAGAATGAGGGTGGGATCTCAATAAAATTTACCAAATAATGAGAAGCCTGGAATGAGTGGATGTGGCGAGGATATTTCCAATAGTCAGAGTGTCTAGGACCAGAGGGCGCAGCCTCCGAATAAAAGGGCATGCCTTTAGAAAGGAGATGATGAGGAATTTCTTTATCCAGAGAGTGGTGAATCTATGGAATTCATTGCCACTGACTCCTGTGGCGGTCAAATTATTGGCTATTTTTAAAGCAGCGATTAACACATTCTTGTGTTTAAGGGGAACCTGTGCCCAGAATGGCCGTCACAGAAAAGCGGAGAAAACTCAGCGGGTGCAGCAGCATCTATGCGCGAAGGTAGGCGCGTTTCATCACCCCTTCATCATACGCTTTCAAATATTTAAGGCCTGCCCTTGCAAGTAGAATTGGCGTAGTGACATCAATTGTTAAGTACAAGCGCATCATTTGCCCGGAAAATACGCATTTAAATTTTTAACGGCTCTGCAAGTAGACTCCCAACAAAACCATATAACCATAAACAATTATAGCATGGAAACAGGCCATCTCGGCCCGCTTAAGAATTAGTTTGCAAATTTTTTTTTAAATAGTGTTAGTAAAATTGTTGGTGGTTATTTAAAAAAAAAAACGAATTTGGTTAGTAGTGTTCTTTTAGGATATAAAATCTGCAATCCTTACCTGGATGTTAACTTTTGAAACGTCTAATGATGTTTCAAAAATACTTATTAAGGTGTTACTCTAAAGGCATTACTTTGAAAGCATTGAGGCTTACGCGTAATTATTTTTTCATTGTGGCCAATTGCGTATGGGCGGCGCGCGGTGGCGCATGGTTACAAGCGGTGACGTAATCATGCGTCACCACGCACTACACGTACAAGGTCAGGATGTCAACGTGTGACCACAATACGTCCACGTCCGTAAGCGATACGCCAAGCCGGTGGAGCGCGAATATTCAGTCCAGCACGAAATCCTGAAGCGCCACGTGATACCGCGCACATCTCCACACTCCTCCACGCCACCATGCGCCCGTCCCGCGCTACCCACATCCTACCCGTGTGTCACAACGCTTTCATGGAGTGATTGACAGGAGAGAGATTCTCAACATTTAAAAAAAAACTAATAACACTTTTATTTTTTCATTGATGGGAAGAATTCTCTGCATCTGCTCAGCGGAGGGGGACTGAGTAAGATGGCCAAAAATCACAGCTGTAAGTGGTAGCGTTTTATCTAAAATCAATATACAGTGCAAACAGGAAGTGCATTTACAGTAGTGCCTTTTAACTTCAAGCCAAAGCACCCACGCCACCATTTGCAGTAAGTAGTGCATTTCAACTTCATGCCACCATTTGCAGTAAGTGGTGCATTTCAACTTCAAGCCAATGCACCCAAGCCACCATTTGCAGTAAGTAATGCCTTTTAACTTCAAGCCAATGCACCCAAGCCACCATTTGCAGTAAGTAATGCCTTTTAACTTCAAGCCAATGCACCCAAGCCACCATTTGCAGTAAGTAATGCCTTATAACTTCAAGCTATTGCATCCAAGCCACCATTTGCAATAAGTAGTGGCTTTCAACTTCAAACCACACCCAAGCCACCATTAGCAGTAAGAGGTGCCTTTCAACTTCAAGTCAAAGCTCCCAAGCCACCACTTGCAGTTAGTGCCTTTCAACTTCATGCCACCATTTGCAGTAAATAGTGCCTTTCAACTTCAAGCCAATGCACCCGCCACCATTTGCAGTAAGTAGTGCCTGTCAACCTCATGCTACCATTTGCAGTAAGTAGTGCCTTTTCTACTTCAAGCCAAAGCAACCAAGCCACCATTTGCAGTAAGTAGTGCCTTTTCTACTTCAAGCCACAATTTGCAGTAAGTAGTGCATTTCAACTTCAAGCCAATGTTGCAATAGAGACACTTTTTGCAAGCTTTAGAACCAATAGAGATACTTTTGCAAGCTTTAGAACCAATAGACATTTTTTTGCAAGCTTTAGAACCAATAGACATTTTTTTGCAAGCTTTAGAACCAATAGACACTTTTTTGCAAGCTTTAGAACCAATACACATTTTTTTTGCAAGCTTTAGAACCAATACACATTTTTTGCAAGCTTTAGAACCAATACATTTTTTTGCAAGCTTTAGAACCAATACATTTTTTGCAAGCTTTAGAACCAATAGACACACTTTTTGCAAGCTTTAGAACCAATAGACATTTTTTTTGCAAGCTTTAGAACCAATAGACATTTTTTTTTGCAAGCTTTAGAACCAATAGACATTTTTTGCAAGCTTTAGAACCAATAGACACATTTTTTTGCAAGCTTTAGAACCAATACACATTTTTTTGCAAGCTTTAGAACCAATAGACATTTTTTTGCAAGCTTTGGAACCAATAGACATTTTTTGCAAGCTTTAGAACCAATAGAGACACTTTTTTCAAGCTTTAGAACCAATAGAGACACTTTTTGCAAGCTTTAGAACCAATAGAGACACTTTTGCAAGCTTTTTAACCAATAAGGGCACTTTCATTTGAGAAGAACTTTAGAAGCAATAATACACTTTTTTTGCAAGCTTTAGAACCAATAGACATTTTTTTTTGCAAGCTTTAGAACCAATAGACCCCTTCTTTTTGCAAGCTTTAGAACCAATAGACAGCAGAGACTGCAAGCATTTGTAAAAACACTAAGGGCACTTACATTTAATGAGTGGGAAAAATGTTCAGTGTTATTCGCAGCTCAGAGAAACGTGACCCTCTGTCTTCCTCCATCTTCCTCCATCTTGGAAATCGCAGCACAGATGGCCAAAACCGGTCAAGAACAGACTTTTAGTAATATAGAAGATAGGTGGTGGAAGCTTGGCAGGGGAGCCAGCCTATTTTCTTAGGTAGGAAAGAACTGCAGATGCTGGTTTAAATCGAAGGTAGACTAACTCGGGTAGAGTAACTCAGCGGGTCGGGCAGTATCTCTGGAGAGAAGGACTGGGTGATTTGAGATTGAAGAAGGGTCTCAACCCGAAACGTCACCCATTCCTTCTCTCCATGCTGCCTGTCCCGCTGAGTTACTCTAGCACTTTGTGACTGCCTATTTTCTTGCTACTTGCTGTGTTCATTTACTGGGCATACATTCAGCACCAAATGAAAAATTCTATAGATGTGGGATGATGGAATAGAAAGCAAATATGCTGAAATTGTCAACAGGTTGGCATCTGTGACAAGGGTAAAGGAATTAAGTGTTCTGGTCAAATGGTCTTTTGTCAAAACACATGTACTTAACCGCAAGGGACATTAATTGTAATGTATGCAGTCCTTTTTTTTTTAATGTGTTCAGGTAGAATTTGTGCTTGGCTACTTTGCTAAGATTTCCATTTTTCTTTCTATTACATTTTGTAACAAAAGTACAAAATATCTTTGAAGATATTAGGAAGAAATTTTAATTGATGTCTTTACATTATTTTGTGATTACTGCAGATTTGTTGGTGCTGCTGGGTATTAATTTTGTAATACCAATTATCATAAACATTTTATACTTTAGCTTAACATTTAAAATGTGGCCAGTTAAGAGTTCTGTTTTTTTTTTTTCCAGCATTGCCAAGTACTGCGTTTTCTAAAGTTTCCCATTGAACTTCCACAGCCAAACAAGGTAGGATAATTTCTGTTAAAACATTTTTAATGGAAATATGAAATTCAACTTTCCCCTTCTTATGCAAACGTACAAATGAGGTGGAAACGTACAAATGGGGTGCAAAAACATCACTTGGCCCCTGACACAGAATTCAATAAAATCACAGGTCATCTGATTATAATCTCATCTCTGCATTCTCAAGGTTGGCCAGTAACCTTTTATCTGCCTTGCTTACCAAGTATCTATCTTTTTCTTCCTTAAAATATCTATTCTATCTTTTTCTTCCTTAAAGTATTCAAAGGCTCTGCTTCCACCTCACCCACCTTTAGGAAAGACCCACCTCAAAAGAAAATGTTGCCCGTGATCCCTTATTTATGAACAGACCCACAGTTTTAGATTGTTTGAAGTATCCTCTCCACGTCAATCCTGTGAAGACCCCTCGTGTTTCCATCAAGTCCTCTTTCACTTTTATAAATCGCAATAGATATAAATCTAGCCTGTCAAACTATTACCCATGCCGATGTAATCCAGTTAACACTTCAGTATTCTTCTCTGAGTTGCTTTCCTATATACATTCACAAATTTTGTTAATTAAGTTTAGTTCAAAAATTTACACCCTCAGATTCTTGGCAATAAATAAAGAATTATTACCAAGAACATCTGCATAAAATGAATTAATTTCCAGTCAACGAAATTAGTGTTTACCTGGTAAACAATTCATGTTTTTTATGGACAAATTATGCAATTGAATGCATTGTGTACATCTGTTACACTGACAACTCATTTGCAGTTCAGTTCAATTCCAGCCCAAACTGAGCTTCCTTATTTTCAAATTATTCATATTGTGCCGAGAAACTTGTCTTCACAAATTTACTGGTAGAAAAAAATATTTCCTTGTGAACCACAAGGGAATATGTTTCACACCAACTCGAGAGCAAAATCTGGCAAACATCTTACTCATCTAAGAAGTGTGTGTAGGGGTAGAATAGTTCATCTGATAAAAAAATTTTGCAAGGAAACATTCAGAATTGCTTCATGAACACATTGAATCCAAATGCATGAGTTTTATTTGGTGGCTATTTGGAGATGGGGCTAATGATAGCAATAATTCCCCTTTTATTTTTGGCATGCTTCATTGTGTTGCATCCCAATGTTGTCGTGTAAATTGGGATGGATTCCTTCCGAAACTAGCAGTTCTGAACTGAACTGTGTTGCTGTAGATCACCAGCACCAGAAGATTTGTATCCTACCACAATTTGTAAACTTGTGGCCTGCCATATTCATGATATTATCATAAATTCATTTATTTCATTTAAAATCAAGCCACACCAGCACAATGCCAGTTTCTGATTCCAAAATTCAAAGTTAACGTGTTATGAATGTTTAAAATGAGATTGAATTGCATGTGCTGCACCATGCTGATGTAATAAGCTAACCATAGATCAATATTGTTTTCAAAATGGATTTATGATTTTGAAAATTTAAGGGTAATTATTTTAAATTATAAGATAGCAATTATTTTAAATTATAAGCAGGAGTAGGCCATTCGGCCCTTCGAGCCTGCACCGCCATTCAACTAGCACTGAGATAATAGTTGAAATTAAAAACATGGTAGAGAATTTTAATGTGCATCAAATGCAAAAAGCAAGTTTTAATCTAAGATTGTCAGATGATACTTTGAATATTAACACTCAATTTTATATTTTAGGCCTTGGAAGAAGTTTCCCATCGGCTAAACAATATTGTAGAATTTAGTAAACATGTGATGAAGCCATTATTGGGAGATAACCTTGTGCAACCTGGGGTAAGAGAATTTCAATTTATGAAAGCGTGCAAACATACTAATAATTTTGGCCAACTGATAAAATCATGTCTATAATAGGATAAGGGCAGATTAAATGAGCATTTCACTTATCATGAAAAAGATTTTGCTGCCTTAGGGTTTCCATTCTCTTTCAACCCCCCCCCCCACACTCCCAAAAAAAAAAAGTCTTGACAATTTGTGACCACGAGTAACCACTTCTGTGAAAGCAGGCTTTGTAAAGAATGCTTTATAAACCCCGGAGAGTATTTTAATTCCTTCTTTCCATTTTGTTGTACAGATAACCCTCACTTTTAGGAATCACAGGGATGGGGGAATGGTGTCTGTTATTCCCAATTGCCCACAATAACCGAGTAAGGGAGGTAAATATAAGTATTGGAAAAACAGCCAAGTGTTGGTAAATAACCAATCAGCGAGTTCGGTATTTTGAAAAACACATGGAATCATGGGATTTGTCAAAGGTCACTCGCCATAAAGAAAAAACGAACGAAGCACTGGCTGTACAAACTTTGTCAATTCTTACCTTTATTCATGATGTTATGTGTAAAAAAAATATTCAATGTGAGGAATGGGGGTGCCTGGTAGCGGGGTGTAACAGCGAAAGAGAGGGAGCAGATGCGAGTCGGAGACGGGAGAGTGGGCACAGACCCGCGCCTCATCCGCAGCCAGGATCAAACCCGGACCCCCCCCTGTTGCCCCCTCGCATCTGCCCTCTCTCACTGTTACACCAAGCTACCTGGCTCCAGCTCGGCTCTGCCTATCCCGCCCGGTCCAGTCTCTCCCCCACCCCGCCTCCCACTCTCATCTGCCCCCTCTCTCGCTGTTACATCCCGCTACCTGGCTCCGGCTCGCCTCTGCCTGTCCCACCGGGTTGGCTGGCAGCCCTGGACTGGTGGCGGCGGCCCTGGACTTGCAGCCGGTGCCGGCCAACCCCGACAGGGAAGGGACACCTCCAGACAGGGATGGCCCAGCAGCAACTCAACAGCGCCTGCAGCGCCGGAGACCCGGGCCCGACCGCGGACAAAATGCAAGCCCGTACACAATGCAGCCCCACAGTTGCCGAGAATGTTCATAATGAGTGACCTATCACCTGAGCATCTGCAGCCGGAATACCAAACTCGCTTATAAACATAAATTGAACAAGACACCCTGTGAACAGTGAGCACAAAATGTTCTGACACTGAGTGGTGATAAACATGGAATGAAATAGTATTTGCTCCAACCACCCAGCAGTCACTTCATGACGCAATGAATTTGGTCCCCTGTTCTGTTCAGAGCACTGTTTATGGGACTGGGGACTTCGGCTCCCCGGTCTCTGCATTCTCACTTGTTTAACCACTGCATTTCCTCCCTCCTGGCCCTGCCGTAATCTTTACCTCTTCCCCCACACCCCCCCCATAGCGAACAATTGGCAATAAGGAACCCTATTGTAAATAGCCAAAGTACACAATCTGAAGTTCAAGATCATCTATAATCAGTATCCATATTATAACGGTACAGCAGGTCGTTAGTTGTTAGTACATCGTGACCGCTTCCAAGACTGACTAATGTAGGAAGTGGGTGTTAGTTTGAATCATACAGTAGGGTGGGGTTAGTGATGCTATTCTACTATGATTGGCTACCATGCATAAACCAATCTACATCCTTCCCCGTAAAGAGTGAATATGGTAAGCACAGAATTCAACCATACTCGCCGTATCTGTCAGGCGGTCTACTGATATGGCCCGAACGCGTACGGACCAAGCCCTCTTCCCCCTACGCCAGAAAGATTAAAAGGTGGTGGTGCACTCGGAAGTGGGAAAGCAGCAGGGGACACCTGTGGTGACCGACAGGGGGAGCATGCAGGAGAGGTAGTTTTGTGGTTAGTCCTAGCCTCCGGTCATGGTGGGGTACGGGACATGCTGGAACTGGTGGTGAACGCGGCATCAGACGGCTGGAACTGTAGAGGTGGAGCATAAGAATCAGGTAGAGGTGGACGTGGCTCCTTCACAGCAAGCAAGTGTTGGTATTTTGATATTCATTTAAAATTGTGTTCATGTTAGACTTGGACATATTGTTTGATGTAAATGGCCAAAGTGATTGAGTGAATTAGCCGTATGTGCTATATTTGTGGTGTTGAAGCAGATAATGCTTACAAAATTTTAAGGGTTGCCCTTTTGTAACAGGAAGAATGCAGAGAAATGAGCAACACATCACTCCTGATGAAAAAGTGACAAATCTCTGGTGGCAACTTGCAAATAAAACATCACACTGTCCAGATTGCTTTACGTGGGACAAACATTTAAACAAATTACATTTTGAAAATAAATTACTTGCCAATTAGAAAATTCAGCACATTACCTGTTGTTGATTAATCTAAATTATTGAAAGACTTGTGACTTTAGGAGATTACTCAACAGTCAAAGTCTAAACAGTAAGATATTTGCTTTTAAATTGGGTTGCTTGAAATTAAGTTGTAAAGTAATGTTAAGTTGTAAAATCAGTTAAAAATCTATATAGAAATATAATCCTCTTTCTTTTTAGGAGGTTATACAGCTACCACTGGACTTTGTAAGACAACTGGCATTGAAGATCCAGCCGGAAAGGCCAGGTATGATGGAAATTAAATAACGTAGTTTTTGTTGGGAACTCGGTGGAGTGGAGCAGTCATAATTGAAAACAAATTATTATCTTGTATGGTGGAAGTCTCTATTTTCTTCGTAACGTTACTAGGGTTGGTTACATAAAGTTTTATAAGATTGATACAGGACACTTTGCATTAGTCGCTTTCCCAACAAGGTCTGTCCATCTGGCAGCTCTCCGAGTACCATGCCACTGATTCCCAGGAATCCCCAAGACGGCTCAGTTCCTTTAAAAGTGGGCAGTGATGTCAAGCAGATGGGTGCTATGGGGAGCAGCGAACATGGACTTACTGCATAAATCCTGCCAGCCCTACAGTCCACCAAAGGCAGTGCTGATATTTGACCTGTGACCTGTGACCTGTGGTCCATATTGTATAAGAATCCAAAACCAGGTCTAACTCTGGCCTTAGAAGCAAATGTAATGCACTGGTGGGTACCAATCCACAAAGTTTTTGTTAAAAAAATTATATTTTGGCTCGCACAAATACAAATGTTTGACAAGATTTTCACCGAAGGTTCAAGGAGTTTCTAATATATACATGATACACTTTCACATATTCATTGACAACAAATTCTGTTTCATTTATTTCATTCTCGTAGCATGAGCTACAAATTGTGTCAAAGATGGGAAGATAGATTAGCAATGATTGAATGATGGTGTAGACTTGATGTGCAGAATGGCCTAATTCTGCTCCTATGACTCGTCGACTAAGCAGAATATCAAGAGGAAGACTGGCCCAATTTTTTATTCTGCCAAAGATCTCAACTTTTTCAATTATACTTATGAATTTTAGGAGACAATGTATAGCTGTCAAGTGGAAATCTATGGAGAAATGCAAGGAGATGGCCAGCGGACATTGTGAACAAATATGAGATGACATTTTTGAACCATGAAAGATAAATTATTAATTATTTACCAAATATAAGATGGGTAGTTTGTGAATATCACTAAAAACAAGCGGACAGTTGCATAGGATTAAATATAACTTGCATCTGTTTCTTTTTATCTCCCCTTTCGTGAGAATGCATTTGGTCAGTTTCATTGCGGGTAGCTATTGAACTTGACAAGCAGTCAAGCTTTTATGTCATGATTAAACAATCTAACACACAGCTGTTAGTATTTTTAGCATGCAGGAATGAAAATAATCTTGCAGCTATCAAAATAAATTATTTTTGAAAATCTCATGGGGGAAAAATAACTTTGTTATTGCAAGCCTGATGCTCTCTCCCACTGACCACCTTTTCCCCCAATTGAGACAATTGTCTTTATGATGTGGGCGTCTATAAGGTGTCATAGTCATGCAGTGTGTAAACAGACCCTTTGGCCCATGTGCCCCATCTACACTAGTCCCACCTGCCTGCATTTGACCCTGTCCATATGTTTCTTTAATGTTGTGATAGTACCTGCATCAATTGCCTCCTCTGGCAATTCGTTCCATACACCTACCACCCTTTGTGTTAAAAAAAAAGTTGCCCCTCTGGTTCTTGGTTTCTTTACTTTGGCAAAGAAACTGTTCATTTACCTTATCCATTCCTCATGATCTTGCACACCTCTAAGATCATCCCTCAGCCTGCTGTGCTTCAAGGAATAAAATCCTTGCCTGTTCAATCTCTTCCTATAGCTCAGGCCTTGTATCCTGGCAAGATCCTGGTAGATCTTTTCTGCACCCTTTCCAGCTTAACAACATCTTATAACGGTGACCAAAACTAAACACAATACTCTAAATGTGGCCTCACCAATGTCTTTTACAACTGTAACATGACC
Source organism: Leucoraja erinaceus (assembly GCF_028641065.1). Classification (NCBI taxonomy): domain Eukaryota; kingdom Metazoa; phylum Chordata; class Chondrichthyes; order Rajiformes; family Rajidae; genus Leucoraja; species Leucoraja erinaceus. The sequence goes on along the minus strand of NC_073392.1, from coordinate 43,793,686 downwards.
TACTCTGACTGATGACCAATGTGTCAGATGCCATCTTGATGACCCTGTCTACTTGTGATGTCACTTTCAATGAACTATGTACCCGCATTCCTAGATCACCATGCTCTACAACACTCCCCAGAGCTCTGTCTTTCACTGTCGACCCTGCCCCGATGTTATGACACAAATGCAACACTTCTCTGTATTAAACTCCTTTAACCATTCCTCAGCCCACCTGCACAACAAATCAAGATCCTGTTGCAATTTATGACAACCATATTTGTATCTACAATACTAATTGTTTTAATGTCATCTGCAAACTTACTAATCATGCCATGTATGTTCTCGTCCAAATCATTGATATAGATGACAAACTGCAATTGTCCCAGCACTGAACCCTGAAGCACACCACCAATCAGTGTTGTGATGAATGAACCTAGTCACTCGGAGACCAGGAAGTTGTGGATATGAAAGTGAAACAGACATTCCCTTGGAGATCTCCTCAGTAGAATCTCCAAACTCGATATCCATTGCGATTTTATTTTTTAAGTACAAAGACGACAATTAACTAGAGTTTCATTGGCTATAACTACCTTCTTGGCTTTAACATTTTAAGTGCATATGGGTAACTGCAGAATTACATATTTACAATGGGAATACATTGAAGTTCCCTAAGTACCTCTGAATATTTGAACACCGTTACTGGGTCTAAGTAATTCATATGGTTTTATTAGTGTTGAGCGATGGCTCCCGGGATAAACAAACAACAGAATATTAAGTGGCAGGGATACACCTTTAATACTGTGTAACACATGAGATGGCCATCAAATGTTTTCCTAATCGCAAGAAGGTTTCATTGAGGGCCAACTAACGTGCAGAATTCTTTATTGTCCTTAATGGTACACATAGAATATCCCACACCTGATTGGTCTCAATAGTCTTAAAGCATCCTTACAAGTTTCATATGACATAAAAATAAATGGAGTTGTGTATAGTGAAGAAAGTTGTCAAAGGATTCAGTGGGATTCCAAGGTGGAAATATGGGCTGAGAAATGGCAGATGGAGTATTAATCTAGAGGAGTGTGAGATATTGCACATTAGAAGGTCAAATGTAAGAGAATACAGTAAATGTCAGGCCTCTTAGGCGAATTGATGTGCAGAAGAATCTGAGTGCAAGTCCACTGCTCCTGAAAGAAGCAGCATAACTAAATAAGGTGGTAAAGAAGGCTTACGGCATACTAGACTTCATAGATTAGAGCACTTTTATAGGAGGATAAAAGTTGGAAGTCGTATTGCAGCTGTATAAAATTTTGTTTACGCCACATTTCAAGAATTGTGAATGATCGCTGCTCTACAAGAAGAATATGGGGTTGGAGAGGGTGCAGAGAGGTTTACCAGGATGTTACTTGGATTAGCTATTGTGAGAAGTTGGTTACATTTGGATTGTTTTCTCTTGCGCACTGATGGCGGAGCGGAAACCTTATGGAAGTATATAAAATTATAAGAGAGGTAGTTAGGGTGGATAGTCAGTCGTTTTTCTCAAAGTGGAAATGTCAGAAAGGGCAAAGCTTAAAGGTCAGAGGGGAAAGTTTTTAAAGGAGACGAGGCAAGTTTTTCTATTTTGGTAGGTCCCTAGAATGTGCTGCCAAGGGGACTTATTGGAAGCCAATCCGAAAGCAATGGTAAAGAGGTGCTTGGACAAACGCATGAACAGGCAGTAAAAATAGATGGATAGAGACAATAATTGACATGAACATCATGGGCTGAAGGGCCTATTTCTGTTCTACACTGTTCTATGTTTTAGTTTAGAGATGCAGAATGGAAATGGGACCTTTGGTCCACCGAGTCCATGCTGACCATCTGTTCATGCTGGTGACATGTTATTCCACTTTCAATAGACAATAGGTGCAGTAGTAGGCCATTCGGCCCTTCGAGCCATTCAATGTGATCATGGCTGATCATCCCCAATCAGCACACCGTTCCTGCCTTCTCCCCATATCCCCTGACTCCGCTATTTATAAGAGCCCTATCTAGCTCTCTCTTGAAAGCATCCAGAGAACCCGCCTCCACCGCCCTCTGAGGCAGAGAATTCCACAGACTCGCAACTCTCTGTGAGAAAAAGTGTTTCATCGTCTCCGTTCTAAATGGCTTACTACTTATTCTTAAAGTGTGGCCCCTCGTAATGGACTCCCCCAACATCGGGAATATGTTTCCTGCCTCTAGCGTTGCCAAACCCTTAACAATCTTATATGTTTCAATGAGATCCCCGCGCAGCCTTCTAAACTCCAGAGTGTACAAGCCCAGCTGCTCCATTCGATCAACATATGACAGTCCCGCCATCCCGGAAATTAACCTTGTAAACCAACGCTGCACTCCCTCAATAGCAAGAATGTCCTTCCTCAAATTAGGAGACCAAAACTGCACACAATGCTCCAGGTGTGGGCTCACTGGGGCTCTGTACAACTGCAGAAGGACCTCTTTGCTCCTATATTCGATTCCTCTTGTTATAAAGGCCAACGTGCCACTCGCTTTCTTCACTGCCTGCTGTACCTGCATGCTTACTTTCATAGACTAATGTACAAGGATCCCCACAGGGCTCTCGCTTAACTTTTTTTCCCTTGTTGCCAGCCGGGCAACCTTGGCAACTTTTTAGGTTGCCAAATGACAGTTTAAGTGGTCATTTAAGATGGCTTGCATGACGTGTGCGATAATGTGCTCTGACGAAGTGCGTAGTTACCAGTCGGAATTATGCTCAATGAAGCATTCACATATTTCTGCTTCAAAATAAAGTCACAAACTAAACATATTCACCAATCAAGACATGAGATATACCACATGACATGCAGCAAAATTATAATACAGTATCTCAACTCTTTTTACACATTGCAATTAATGCAATTTTTATTATTTCTTTCCACTTCCAAACAAAAATGTGGTAGGATTATTCAGTGTATGATCAACTTCTATCAATAAATCCTGGACCATGATACCATATATGCTTAACCATGCACACTACAGATTGATGCAAGCATGTTTTCTGTGAAGGACCGAAAATTATCATGACATGGCCATAGCATCGTTATTGGTACAGAAACGCTTCCCACATAATTTATCCACAACAAAATATACAGGTTGCAAGGAATTTTCTAACGGCATTTAATGATTATAGCTGACAAAACTAACTATACCCATCTGACAGGGTAAACATTACACTAACTAACAAGAGATGGCCAAAGGACATAAATGCAGCAAATGTTCTTTTGGTAATATATTTGAAGGTGTCAAGACGCCACATTACCGGGCATTCAGATTAGATGTATGTGTTGTGAACAGCAATGAAGATACTCAGTTTGTAAGCAACAAATTAAAAAAAAAATGTTGATAAACGCTTTTTCCATCATTCCCACTTCAGAATCAATGTTAACATTTCGACTGAAATATCTCCTGACCAAATATGTGATGTATATGATCGACTGTAGAAGTAAAACCTGGATAAATCCAACGTATAGTTGTGAATGTTGCTCATTAAATAACTACAGTACTGATACTCCATATTAAGAGCATTGATTTGCCGTTAAAATGAATTCTGTGATAACGTGTCAACGGTAGCAGTGACAATCGAACATTGCGGTTTTAATGTTTCACGTGTTCACAATTTAATTAATCCATCTTAGAAACATAGACATAGAAACATAGAAAATAGGTGCAGGAGTAGGCCATTCGGCCCTTCGAGCCTGCACCGCCATTCAATATAGTCATGACTGATCATCCAAATCAACATCCCATACCTGCCTTCTCTCCATACCCCCTGATCCCTTTAGCCACAAGGGCCACATCTAACTCCCTCTTAAATATAGCCAATGAACTGGCCTCAACTACCTTCCGTGGAAGAGAATTCCACAGATTCACCATTCTCTGTGCAAAAAAAAGATTTTCGCAACTCGGTCCTAAAAGACTTCCCTCTTATCCTTAAACTGTGACCCCTTGTTCTGGACTTCCCCAACACCGGGAATAATCTTCCTGCATCTAGCCTGTCCAACCCCTTAAGAATTTTGTAAGTTTCTATAAGATCCCCCCTCAAATCTTCTAAATTCTAGCGTGTACAAGCCGAGTCTATCCAGTCTTTATGGATTAAAACAAATAACATTGGGAATTAAAACATATTTGATTACATTCCGTTATCAAACATAGTCAATGTTCGCTCTGAAGACATTTCCAGCACAATAGGGTTGGGGGGGGGGGGGGGGGGGGTGAATCAGTGCAGGATGGATAGGTGGCGGTGGGGGGGGTTTAGTAGGCAATCGGTGCGGAATGGATGGATTGAGGCAGGGGAATTAGTGCGTTGGTTGGTGTAGGTAAAATTGTGAGGGGAGAGTGGGTAGAATTGGGGGGGATCTGTGCATGATGGATGGGAAGAAGGGTCAGTGCACGATGAATGGGAAGAGGGGTCAGTACGGGATGAATTGGGGGACCAGTGTAGGATTGATGGGGAGTGGCAGGAGAATCAATGTGAGGTGGATAGGCAGGATGAATAGGGAGGGGGGGAGTAGATGAGGAAGGAAGCACAGGGGATGTAAGTGAGTGACTGAATAGAGGCAGGAATGGGGATCAGTGCGGGATGGAGAGGAGGGGTCTCAGGATAAGGGGGGTGGAGGGGGGCGTACGAGAGAGAGAGAGAGAGAGAGGAAGGGGCAGAGGAGGTATGAAGGAAGGTCAGCGCTCCTTGGACAACACCGGCATCATCGCTCAAATCACGATAAAAATATGGAGGGGACCGGGGGACAGAATATCTTGGTGCGCATGCGCACGCACGCACGCGGCTTCTGAGGCCCCGTGAATGGTAATTTCAGCTCAACTCTGCCTGTCTCGCCTACAGCCCTGTCTAAATCCAGACAGGGACAGGCAGAGTTGAGCAGAGCTGCTTCTCTGCGCTGGCTGAAGGCACCGCGCCCGTCTGACTCCCGACGTCTCTGGCCACCCTCGGGGGGGGGGGGGGGGGGGGGGGGGGGGGGATGTCCAGTGGCGGTTCTGCACCAATTACAGCGCTGGAGACTGGGATCGGTCTTGGCCAAAGATCCTATAGTGCTATAGGATCTTTGGTCCTGGCTGCAGTGCAGGGCTGCCGAGAGTCTTGGCACGTCTCCCTCCTCCAATAGCCGCGCTCCATCCTTATCCCCCAACTTCCGCCTCTGACCAACACCTCCCTCCGCCAAGCTCCGTTGGCGGAGTGGCAGCAGCGGCCGCTAACAGCAAAGATCCTATAGTGTTATCAGGCCGGGCGGGGTGCGGGAGGAGGAGGAGATGGAGCCGCCGCTGCTGCTGTGCGGGGCCCGTCATTCGCTCCGACCCTCTGACACGCCACACTTAGCATCTTTCCCATGGTATATATTTGCTATAAACCAAGTTGCCAAGCCGGGCAAAATGACTCGCCGTTTAGGTTGCCCGGCGGCACTTTGAGTGGTCAGTGGCACCCAGGCAACGGTTAATTGCGAGCCCTGCCCCAGATCCCGTTGTACTTCCCCTTTTCCCAACTTGATGCCATCAACTACCTACACACCAGAGGCAATTTAGTGTCCAATTAATCCAAAAATCAGCAGGTTTTTAATTTAACATTCCCATATTGCTGCCTTTGTACTTTTGAAGATTTCAGAAATTTAGCTGAAGATTTGCTCTCTCCAAAACTGCATTCTACATAACTTTGAACCTTTTTGTCCTATCATGAGCAGCAAAAAGAAAGTAGTTCTATATTGTTTTAAGTGTTCAGGAATGAGGGGTGAGCCTATTGAAACGCAAGGCCCTGTCTTGAATTGAAAATTATAGCTGAAATGCCTAAGAACTTCTCATGGTGGGTGGTGAATTGCTGGGATTCTCTAACCACAAGGATGTGGAGACTGGATCATTAAAGAGGAAGTAGAATTTTGAAAGGGAGGGTTTGAGGGCTAGGGTTATGTTGTACCCAGCAAGAGTTTGTATTCGTGTAGATCAGGAGTTCCCAACCTTTTTTGTCCCGTTTACCCCTGGCAACTTTAATAGCACATAATAAAGTTATTCCACTTATTTATTAACAACTAACGATGAACAGAAGGTGGACAAAAATGCTGGAGAAACTCAGCGGGTGAGGCAGCATGTATGGAGCAAAGGAAATAGGCAACCTGTCTGAAGAAGGGTTTCGACCCGAAACGTTGCCTATTTCCTTCGCTCCATAGATGCTGCCTCACCCGCTAAGTTTCTCCAGCATTTTTGTCTACATTCGATTTTCCAGCATCTGCAGTTCCTTCCTAAACATAATGATGAACAGATACTGGTATACCAGAACCAAACACAGTCAGTCAATGAGAAAAAATATGTACAAATCCAAAATCAACTAATTTACCCCCTGGGTAGGTGAAATTTACCCCCTGGGCAGGTGAAATTTACCCCCTGGGCAGGTGAAATTTACCCCCTGGGTAGGTGAAATTTACCCCCTGGGCAGGTGAAATTTACCCCCTGGGTAGGTGAAATTTACCCCCTGGGGGTAAATATACCCTAGGTTTTGAACCTTTGATGTAGATCATCAATATTATATTGAATTGCACAGGAGACTGTGGGACATAGGACACAGAAGGCTGTGACCTCCTGATCTTATTTGCATGTGATTTTAGAGAGTCATAGAGTGATAGTGGAAACAGGCCCTTCAGCCCAACTTGCCCACACCGGCCAACATGTACCAACTACGCTAGTCCCATCTGCCTGTGTTTGGTCCATATCCCTCCAAACCTGTCCTATCCATGTACCTGTCTAACTGTTTCTTAAATGTTGGGTTAGTACCTGCCTCGAATACCTCCCCTGGCAGCTTGTTGAATACACCCATCACCCTTTGTGTGAAAAAATTACCCCTCAGATTCCTATTCCAATAGCCTATCTATTGCCCTTCACCTTAAACCGATGACCTCTGGTCTATGAGAAACAATAGCCAGAGAGTTTGTGGTGGAGTCATGATCATAGAGGGATATGGAATTGATGTCAAATGGGAATGGTATAATGTAAAAATAAAAGTGCTGAAGGAACTGGGCGGGTCAGGCAGCATCTGCAGAGGGTAATGGACAGATGACATTTTGAGTTGGGACCATTCCGAAGGATGGTTATAGATAGGCACGATCAGTATGGACATAATGGGCTGCAGAGCCTGTTTATGTGCTGCGTAATTGCATGACATGTTCACTCATCGTATATACTTTGTTCAATGGAGAATCAACATTTCGGATTTCTAATATTAAGATTGCATTAATAATCACAAAATATTTATGTACCATATCAACGTTTAAATGAACACTATCTTGTATAATCTAATTATAATTTAATGTAATTTTGTAATTGAAAATGCATCTTAATCTTACTTTGCAGAATCACGTTGCAATAAAGTAATGGATGCTTTCAGTGGATATACATTATGCCTTCCGGATCTCACTAAATTCCAAACCTCCCCTCAATTGGAAAAACGACCGCCACTTTGTATAGAAATTAAGGTAATTGCTGTGGAGGAACACAGAATTATCTTCAGTGAGATGTTAATAAGTAATGCTGGTTAAAATGTTCGAAAATCTGTTTTTTTCCATTCCTGCTAAGAAATTGTATTTTTGGGACATTGTTTCTGAATATCGATTCTTATGTTTTTTGTTCCACTTTTATCATATTTTTATTTTAATATACATTCAAGCAAAATGTGGCATTTGCCATTTATATCCAAGTTATTGCAATGTTTTGCATTTATACTACTAAAAGTTAAGTTTGAGCAACAATTTAAAAATTAGCATAAAAATTCCTATCAAGTGGTTAACAATTCATCAAACCACAACTGTGTACAATAGCCTATCCAGAAGTTTAATTCATGATCTAAGTGAAGCACTTTGATCACCTGGACAGATGTAATTTGAGAAAGTGACTGCTGTCACTTTGTAGCATCTAGTGATGCTCAATACAGTAAACCCTTATTTTACCAGACTCCTTTATAACTGATTTCGGATATAGCAGACTGACCTGCTGATGCCGTCCCTGGCTCACATTGTCTCCCTGACTGTTTAGATCCCCGGCTTCCGACCCCGCCCATGACTCGTTGTGCAAGTCCTTCTTTGTCCACCGCATGGTGTTGTGGCCCGTGGGGACGGTGCTTTGTTCAGGCCACCGACAGGACACACTTGATCACTGTGGCTCTCACTTGCTGCTTGCTGTCGGCGATGGCTTTGTCTACTCCCCGCTCAACCATTGCTGCCACCTCCTACTCTCGTTGCTTTATCCACTCTGCCTCTTTCCCTCCCACCCCCCCCACCCCACCCTTACCACTGACTCCCCCAGAGTCACCAACATACTGGAGATGACAGAAAATGAGAGAGGATGGTGCCCTACAATGACCAAGCATGTCTTGTCATTGGCAGCAGCCTGAAGAAATCTCTGCTGGCTAGGGACTACAAATGTGAACAGCAACAAGAGCAGCATGAACTGGTGAATAAGGCATGCTTGTACAGATCTAGTTTTAAGCTGATATGACACAGTGCTGGAGTAACAGCAAACTGAATCAATCTGAAGAATGGTCCCGGCGTCACCTATCCATGTTATCCAGTAATGCTGCCTGACCCGCTGAGTCACTCTAGCATTTTGTCTCTTTTATGTATTAACCATCATCTGCAGTTCTTTGTTTCAACTACATACACTGATAATACCTACTCAGTTATAATAAGCAATTGGCAACTGTCCATTCTTCCCCTTGTCCTCCATTATAACATGGCTTTACTGTATATGCAGGCTTCATTATTACACATATGAAATTTTAACAAGTAATCACTTAAGCTAGGCATTTATGGTAACCAATGGAGGTTAAAGAAATTCCATATTTAGTTTATTATTGTCACTTGTACTGAAAAAGTACAATGAAAAGCTTTTGTGTGCTATCCAGTCAGAAAAAAAGCTACAAGAATACCATCAAGCCGGCCGCAGTACACATACAAAAAGGGTACATCATTTAGTGCAAGATGTAACAATCAAGCCAGATTAAAGATAGTTCAAAGGTCTCCAATAAAATTTTTTTTTTACATAGTGGGATTTTTTTGTTTACATAGTGGTAATTTATTTTCCTTGGTTTCCTCAGTGACCGTTGCCATTTGTTAGTATTTTTATGATAGACTTGATGATGTCTTGCTGCAAATGCATCCATTTTTTAAAATGAATAACAATGACATGGGTTGGTCTATTCTTGTAATTGTTTAGTTTTCATTTTATTTTCAGCCTAAATGTGGATTTATCCCTTTCTCAAGTCACATTACCAAGGAGATTAAACAGCATGCCTGTCGCTATTGCATGCATCAACACCTGAAGGTACTTGCAGATTTTTTTATGTATTATATTTGAAAAATATAATACATATTTGAAAAATATAATTGGATTCATACTAAATAATGCCATATTTGTGTAGTACGGTTTACAAGTTTAATATTGCATGTCTAGTTAAGTTTAAAATGATTTTATGGAGTACATTGTTGAGGTTAACTTTGCATATTTGTAATATCCTCCTTGGTCAAATTCCAGAAGTTCATTTCTATAACCCAATCCTGCTGACTGAAAACTGAGGCTCTGCCTACTTAATGCTGAGAAATTAGAAAAGTATTCAATATGATTGGCTACTCAACCAATCATGACATCAGAGTCAAATATTGATGTCAGAGTTATGTGTTCAATTGAAAATAACTCCAGATGCTGGAAGTCAAATAAACAAACCATTAACAACACTCAGTAGGTAAAGGGCCTTCAGTTTAATATGTTACTTTACTTTGTCATGGATGCTGCCTGACCGTTTGAGTGTTTCCAGGCTATTCTCTTTTAATTTCATTGTGTTCATTCTTGGGGCACTGGCATCAGTACAAGGAGAAAAAAGAAGTATTTCCCTTGGGACAAGCTACACTTAAATCACTGGTTTCCCAGCAGATGGAGCAGTTAAGGTCATAGAAAAGATGTGGGGAGATTTAGAAAGTTGAAGAGCACGGTGGCACAGAGGTAGAGTTGCTGCCTTAGTGCTTGCAGCGCCGGAGATCCGGGTTTGATCCCGACTACAGGTGCTGTCTGTACGGAGTTTGTATGTTCTCCCTGTGACCATGTGGGTTTTCTTCGAGATCTTCGGTTTCCTCCCACACTCAAGAGGTACAGGTTTGTAGGTTAATTCTAAGAGTCTCCACCCAAAACCTTTAGAAGGGTCTCGACCCGAAACGTCACCCATTCCTTCTCTCCAGAGATGCTACCTGTCCCGCTGAGTTGCTCCAGCATTTTGTGTCTCTCTTCGGTTTAACCAGCATCTGCAGTTCCTTCTCACACAATGAGACCCAACAAGACGACTTTGCAGCTAGTACCAGGTAGTAGTCGGGTGGGGGAGAGACGGAGAGAGAGGGAATGTTAAAGAAATCGATATTCATACTCAATCGGGAAAATTAGTTGATACCTGTCTTTAAATTTATATTTTGTTCATCTTTAAATGGAAGTCTTGGATTCATGTATCGTGGGAACAAATAAGTAAAGGCAAGATGGTAAATATAAACTACAAATTAACTTCAGAAAATGAAACTAGTAGAGATGAACTTTGCCCTTCACTTTACAAAGAATAACCTCAGGGATTATGCAGTAAATGCCATTCAAATACTCTGCAACCTTGGGATAATATTGTTCATTTTCAGATAGGTAAGTCTTGATTTGTTCAATGTTATAATTAGTTCAAATATACGGCGTGGAAACAGCCCTTCGGCCCCTCGAGTCCATGCCGACCATCGATCACCAATGGTTCTGTTATCCCACTTTCTCATCCACTCCCTACACACTAGGGGGCAATTTACAGAGGGCCAATTAACCTACAAACCCGCACGTCTTTGGGATGTGGTAGCAAACCGGAGCACCCGGAGGAAACCCATGCGGTCACAGGGAGAACGTGCAAACTCCACGCAGACAGCACCCGAGACCAGAATCAAACCCGGGTCTCCGGCGCTGTGAGGCATTAATTGTAATGCTAATACTTGGGCCTCTACTGATATGCCAGGATGATTACCCAATATTACTGATTATTAATCCATTTTATTATTGATTATGTATGTTGCGCCCGTTGTCCTTTATCTGTACATTGTGAGCAGCTTGCTTGCATTTACCGGATAGCACGCAACGAAAGGTTTACGCTGTACCTCGCTAAAGGTGGCAATAGTAAACTAAATTAATCTATTTACATGTATCTGTGTTGCTTTAACCAGCCTGTTAAGGTGCAGCAACTGAGAATGTCATTGTTCTGATGTCGCTGCACGCGACAACTAAACACTCTTGTCTTCATTCTACACTTGAAATTACCACAATGACATTTAAACGGCATTTGGACAGGTACACATGTCGGAAGGAATTAGAATTAGATTCCTTTATTGTCATTCAGACCTTTCGGTCTGAACGAAATTATGTTGCCTGCAGTCATACACAGAAACAATAAAAACAAAACCTACAATAAACACAAATTAAACACCCACCACAGTGAGTTCACCAAGCACATCCTCACTGTGATGGAGGCAAAGTCTTAGTCTCCGTCTCTTCCCTCCTTGTTCTCCCTCTGCGCTGACGCGATCGATCCAGGCTGGAGATGCCGCCCTCCAGTTCAGCGGACCTCCGTGGTGATGTCGCCGCCGCCAAAAGCCAGAACGCCGTCTCCGCTCCGAGATGACCCGCCACAGCATCAGGAACTGCAGTTGCTGGATTAAACTGATAGACACAAAGTGCTGGAGTAAATCAGCGGGTCAGGCAGCATCTCTGGAGGGAAGGAATGGGTGACGTTTCGGGTCGAGACCCAACTTCAGCCTTAAGGTCTGGGTAATTGGCTTGGTATAAGTGTAAATTGACCCTAGTGTGTATAGGATAGTGTTAATGTGCGGGGATCGCTGGCCAGTGCGGACTCGGTGGGCCGAAGGGCCTGTTTCCGCGCTGTATCTCTAAACTGAACCCTGTCCGGCTAGTAGGGCTGAGTGCCGGGACACAGTGACGTCTGGCTCTGATCGCCACAAAGCCAATCACGTATCGAGCAGCGCCATAGATCAATGGGCGTCTGGTGCTTGGAGTCGGTCCACAGACACGGAGAGGAAATTGGCTGTTACTTCGGCTTTTTGCGTCTATCAGTGACTTGGAGAGTGGGCTGGACTACGACTGACGCAGCTGTTCACGGCTCCCCTGATCTACGCTATTCCCACTCACTTATGGGCCTGTCCCACTGAGGCGACTCTTTAGGCGACTGCCAGGAACTAGTTTTACTAGCATTCACCTACGACACCTCGTGACAATCTTCAACAGCAAAAATGGTTGCCACTGTCGCTGTAGTCATCCAAAAGATCGCCTCAGAGGGACAGGCCCTTCAGGCTGCGGCTCGGTGCATCCTGGAGGACAACCAGTGGCTACTGGAAGTAGGTACCAAGCACTGGGTAGAAACGGTGGCAGATAGTGGCCTTCAAATGGGGGTGGTTGAAGAAAGCATCCTGCTTGCCTAGATTTTCACTTTTTGTAACTGCAGGAAAAATGTTCCTGATGTTGGGGGAGTTCAGGGGTCTCCGATTAAGGATAAAGGGTAGGCCAGTTAGGACTGAGATGAGGAGAAACTTTCTTCACCCAAAGAGTTGTGAATCTGTGGAATTCTCTGCCACAGAAGGCAGCGCAGGCCAATTCACTGGATGTGTTCAAGTGAGTTACATTTAGGAATCAAGGGATATGGGGGAAAAACAGGAAAGAGGTACTGATTTTAGATGAACAGCCATGATTATGTTGAATGTCAGTGCTGGCTCGAAGGGTCGAATGGCCTATTCCTGCACCTATTTTCTATGTTTCTATGCTTGAGTATATGGCAAGTTACCTCTTGAAAATACTTCAAACAACAAACATTGAAATCATACTTCTGCAATGCACTAAAACATTATTTTAATACATCAAATTTCAAAAAGTCCCTACCATGGGAGGAGGGACACCCCCTCCCACCACTCGGTTGCTCCACTCCCTCACCAGATACCCCCAAGGTGAGTGACCCCACTTTCAAAAACCTCCGCGGCCCCTGGTTCAGACAGAACACTGCCAGATGTGAGCGGGGAACTGAGGCCAGTTGTCTGTGATGGCTGGATCCCAATGCTCAGCGCTTTGTGTTTCGGAGTTGGCTAATGTGATTGATTTGTAATTAGCCTGATTTGTAATTAGTTGACAAAACCTTAATTTATTAATCCGGAATATCCAGGGGTATGGGATAAGTATTATTAAATGACATGCTAGGTGGCAGGATGTTGTCACAACATACAGCCCTGATAACCCATTATTTCCTTCAGTTAAATATTTGGAAGGTAGCACTATTGTCATTTGCCACTCAACTATTATGTTTGTTTACCTCACTGACTATCTCTAACCCCCCCCCCACACCTAAATTCCTTTGACGGGTTGAATAGAAATGTCCCCAATCTCGTTTTTCATTAATTGAACACGTAGATGAACATCCTCAAGAAGTGTAAACAAATTGAAACTGATTCGGATGCGATGTTTAAGAGGTTGTTCAAAGAAGGGGCTTATTTTAAAGGAGTAACAGAGCTACTTGCATGGGAATGTGTGATGAGGTTATTATTTGTCTTTAGTTTTAGATTGAACCAGGACATCTGAAGATTCAAAGTTTACTATAGTAATTGTGGTGATACTGACTCCAACCAACCACGTAATGAATATCATCCATTCCGGAGGTTTTATTTTTCTGATGCCATTTAAACTCGGATTTCAATCACTTCAATGTAAACGTAATTGGGAATGGGGTGCATTAGAACAAAAAATTGCCCTCAGTACATATTAACTGTAATATAATAATGTATGCATGTTGGTAGGTGCAATCAAAACAAAGATCAGTTTTATCATTGTTGTGTTATGAATACTACACAACATATTATGTACTCTCAAGATCACATTTAATAGAATAATATTGCTTAAATATATAGCTGTTGGATTTTGTATTTCGGAAAAGTCCCATCTGAGAGGAAGACAGCAAAATACTGAAAATATTGGGGATGAAAATGATTCAGGACAGTTTGTTAGGAAAATGAAGGAAATGGTAACAGAATACTTATACAGCTTAGTGAGTATAATTTTATGGATGAGAAATTGTGTTCAACCAATTGATGACTTCTTTGACAAAGTAACTAGCATATTAGATACCAAGGAAGCCAATGGATGTAGCAAATTTTGTTTTTTACAAATTTTGGTCCTTGAAGTGCCCCATAAGATTACCGCATTAGATAAGCACCTGTGGACTTGAACGTAATAGGTTCAGTCCAGGGGGTCAGATATGGGGCTTTATGTGTGGGTCAGATATATTGTCAGTGCAGAGGGGCTAGGAGCAAGACCAAGTGTGCATCCAGAGTCAAGGTCTGGAATAGTACTAAGTGTACAGTCAAAGCTGGGACAATGGGAGTGTTGAGCACTGGGAACCTAAGCAGGTAAGCAGCTATGATCAGGGAAGAATAGGGGGCCAGGTGTAAGGCTGGGGTCAGGGTCAGGAATGAGAGAAGGTATGCAACTGGAGTCAGTGTCAGGAGTAGTACCAGGTGTGCAGTGAGACCCAGGTTGGTCAACATGGGCCAAGTGTTTGAATATAATCTGATTTCCATACATTAATATACTAAGATCATTCATGTGCTGCACCTGTTGATCAGAGCCTGGCTACTGTGGAATGTAATTAGGAATGTAATTTAGCCTAACCTTATTCATAACTAATCCAATTTAAAGCATAAATATTGCATTCAGGTGTAAGTTAAAAGACTCGCTACAGTATTCAAGAGAGTTTATTGTCATGTGTCCCTGATTGGACAATGAAATTCTTGCTTTGCTTCAGCACAACAGAGCATAGCAGGCATGACTACAGAACAGATCAGCGGATCCATAGACCATTATGCACCAGATTGCACAATTTCAAGCTGAAAACTGCAAAAGCTCTACCATGGGAGGGGGAGACACCTGTGTTACTCTCTGATGGTGTTACTCTCCTGAGCCCTGTCATTTGCAGTGTTATACTCAGTGTTACACGCAGTGTTACACCCCTGGGCCCTGTCATTTACAGTGGGCCCTGTCATTTATAATGTCACTTTAAATGTTTCCTCTCCATATACCTGTACGTGTCCGAATGTCTTTTAAATGTTGTTATCGTACCTACCTTAAGTACCTCCTCTGGCAGCTCGTTCCAAATATCACTGAGTGAAAATGTTACCTTTCACGCTCTTATTAAATCGTTATCTTCTCACCCCCCCCTCTCACACCCTCACCCCCCACCTCGGTGGCTACGCTCCCTCGGGCTTGGTCTCTCGCAATTTCTCACTCCCAACTCACCCAATGTTGGCAGCCCTGCCTATGGCCCAACCTGGCAATGACAACCAAGATGCCCCCATCTAAGCTAGTTCCATGTGCTTGCATTTGGCCCTTTCCACTCTAACTCTTTTCTATCCGTGTACTTGTCCAAATATCTTTTAAATGTTGCTATTGTACTTTCCTCAAGTACTTCCTCTTGCACAGATCAAAGTGAGTGAGATATGATGGGCAGCGTAAACATACTTTAGAGAAATGTAAATCAAGCTTATTAGCGTTCTATTAAAGGTGCAATGTAGGGTGGATAAATGGAAGCAGTCAGTGTAAGCGTAGTTAGTGTAAAGTTCTTGCACAAGGGTCGAACCTTTAGCCTTGGGGATAATATTTTCCCTTTTTGCTGTCAGCTCTTGCTGACCATTTTTATATTTCGTTAGTTTTTTCTAGTGTTTTTTCTTCCATTTTATTAATTACTGCTACTTGTTTTGGAAATTCTCTCTTCTGTCACCAATCTTCACTTTTTTTCCATTAGTTGATATTTTTAGGTTCTCCACAGGCACAAGTTTCACATTCGGGTTTTTCCCTGGAGGATCATCTGTTTCAAAACACATGACCATATCTAAATTGCCTGTTCCCCAGTTAGTTTCGCAATATGTTATTCAATGTTGATGTCCCAATAAAAGATGAACTTTCCCTTGAGCCTACCTGTGGTAATCTTCTATTTGAAGATTAATTTGTACATGAATTAGACATGATTATTGCAACAACTTCCATTCAATCCCCATCGTTTCTTGATTTGTACTTCATTCCACAGCATGGCTGCTATTACAAAGTTGAGGTTACTTTCACCAATGATTTCTACTGTTGCTATTTCTTACGTCCACCCAAACTTGTTTTATATCTTGACCTGCTGGTCAAAGTAAGTTCTGCTCTAATCTTGTCCTTCATTAACATAGCTGCTCTGCCTCATTCTCTTCTGTGTCATCCCTTCTGTCAGTGTCAGGATTGATCACCTTAACTCAGCTCCTGTAAAAGAAGTGCTAGATTAGTAGTAAAAGAGTGTTGAATTTTGTTCCCTTCTCTGTTTTTAATTCTTGCCACACTCTTAACTAGAGAATAGAACCATAAGGTGCACTGTTCCCCTTTGTCATAATCTGGATATCATTACCCATTTCGCCAAAACCACTTTGCCCTTTCCATTTAATATTGTAATTTTCCCTTGCCTGGACTTGCCCTATCAAGCACACCTCTTTTCAACCTTTCCTACGAATGTAGTTTTAAGATCTATTTATGGTGATAGTTATAGTGATAGTTATTTGATTTGGCAGGAGACTGGTGAAACCTAATCTCCTTGATGGGCTGAGTTGACTTGAGGTGTGCTCATTCAAATTTTGTTTTTGTTCAAAACTTAATGTGAAACTTGACAAAGGAAGTCAAACATCTTATTTTCTGGAAATGTTGTAATTTTAATGTGGAAAATATTGCGCAATTTGAAATGAAGGCGGTTGGGAAATGTTTGTTCAATGAAGGAGGTTGGGAAATGTTTGAACAAAGTTGCTGGAACCACAGTAAACTGATCAGGCAACAATCAAACCTGTTTGTATCATCTACTGACAGATTCTGAAAGGGGTAACCGCAGAGATTGTGGAGGTATTAGCAAGAGTCTGGAATGGGTCCTGAGGACTGGCAAATCGCAATGTAACTCTTGTTTAAGTAGGGAGCAAGGCAAAGGAAAAGAAGATTATAGGCCGGTTAGTTTGACTTCAGTTGGTAACATTTTTGAGTCTATTATTAACGATGATGTTTTGGGGTACATGGAAGTGAATGATAAAATAGGCCAAAGTCAATGGCGAGATGTTGCGTGACTAATCTGCTGACATCTATGCATCAGTGGATGTTTGCTTGGATTTTCACATGGGCTTTGATATGGTGCTGTGTATGAGGCTGCTAAACAAGATGGGAGCCCAAGGTATTAGAGGCAAGGTACTATCATGGATAGAAGGCTGACTGGCAGAAGGTAAAAAGTGGGAATAAACGGCTTTTTCTGGTTGGCTGCCAGTAAAAACCAGTGTTCCAGTGTTTGCAAGGTTTGGTGTTGGGTCTGCTACTTTTCACTTTGTATATTAATAATCTAGATTATGTAATTGATGGCTTTGTGACCAAGTTTGCAGATGATGCAAGGAATTGGTGGGGGGGGGGGGGGGGGGGGGGGGGGGGGGGGGGGGGGGGGGGGGGGGGAGGGTAATGTTGAGGAAGCAAGGAATCTGCAGAAGGATTTGGACAGGTTGGGATAGTGGGCAAACAATTGAGAAATGGAACACAGAAAACTGTGTATCAAATTATGGGCATGCATTTGGTAGAAGGAATAAAGGTGTAGACTACTCTCTAAGTGGGGAGAAGATTCAGAAAGGGGAGATGCAAAGGGACTTGGGAATCCTGCACCAGCACTCCCAAAAGGTTAATTTGCAGGTTTAGTTAGTGGTAAGGAAAATAAATGCAATGATGGCATTCATTTTGAGGGTTCCAGAATATAAAAGCAAGGCTGTGATACTGAGACTTTTATCAGGCGCAGTAGTTGCGATGTGCTGAAGGGTCTAATTCTGTTCCTATATATTATGGTCTCATGGCATGTTCTTTGAGGTAGCTTTGTGTATTTAATGGAATATTCTGCCATTTAAAAAAAAAAAAAGTGAATCTAATTGTTTAATATGGCCAGATAAATAAAAGTACCAAAATACAGCATGGCCCTGTAGTCCTGTACGTCCCCCACTTTCTTCCTTTATCTGAAATAACAAACCAAAGATGCTGGATATCTGAAATAAAACGATGCTGGGAAAACTCAACAGATCAAGCAGCATCTGTGGAAAAATAATTAATGTTTTGGTTTGAAGATTTTTTAATCAAAACTGAGAAAAAAAGTAGGTTTTTTTTGAGTATTTCAACTTCAGAGAACTTTTGTGTTTGTATCGGGTCTATATTTTTGCTGCTGGTTCTCCCTTATTTTCCTGCCATTGGGCAAATCTCCCAAGACCACATTATGCTACATGTTACGCAAAGGAGTTTAGCTACCCATTTAATGGTTACATCATTCAGCCCATTAGACATGTCTATTGGGCTTCCTGTGTTATTTGTTACCAAGACTATCTTGCGTTCTTAATTTTAGATTCTAACCATATTTCTTTTTTAAAGGTGGCTAATGGAAAATGGAAGAGGATGAGCAAATACTGTCCTCTTGACCTTTTTTCTGGGTAAGATGCAAGTTAAGATATTCTCTATAATTAGCTGCATCCTATTAGATAAACAGAAAAAAACAAAGGAAAATCTTGGTCATTTTGTGATTTGCTGAGAGGGATTGGAGAGCAGTATTGTTTCAATTTCAAAGGGCTTAAAATGTTTCTAAGAATTTGCCAGGATCTGTAAGTGCAAAGGTGAAACTAGTCTCATTTTTCTTAGTTGTATATCATTTCTCCTGACATATGAAAGCCATTAGGTCCATCAACACTATGCTAAGTCTTGATTCAACTTAATTTCCTTACTTCTGGTCACACGTTTACTTTTACATGGCAATCAACTATTCTTTCACCTTCCACTTCCTACCTTCCCAATATTTATGCCACCCACCTACATTGGTAATTTTAAATAGCCAATTAACTTACCAGCAGATCCTTGAGATGTGGGAGAAAATCATAGGAAAAGATAGAAATCCATACAGTCACAAGGAGAATGTGAAATCTACACCTGGTTGGAATTGAACCCAGGTCATTGGGGCTGTACATCAACTGTACTAACTGCTGCATCACGGTCACCCATGCAAGTAAGATGCTTATATTAATTAGTTGAGAAATACAGCGCAGAAACAGGCCCTTCGCCCCAACGAGTCTGGATCGACCAATGATTCCCCATGCACTAATAGTATCCAACATACAAGGAACAATTTACAATTATACCAAGCCAATTAGCCTACAAACCTGTGGTCTGTGGAGTGTGAGAGAAAACAGAGGATCCCTGAGAAAACCCACACCCATGGAGCAAACGTACAAATTCAGTACAGACAAGCACCTGTAGTCAGGATCGAACCCGGGTCTCTGGCGCGGTAAGGCAGTAACTCTACCGCTATGCCACCTTATCACCCTGATGAGGGGAAAATATATTGATGAGCTTCAGATCCGTAGATTTATGATCTGATTAAATGCTGGACCAAGATTAAAGAACTGATCCGTTTGTGTTTTAACCAGCTGGATTGGCAGTTAGCAGTTGAAGTAGTTTAGTGACACATTTGGGAGGCTGTGCCTGTCAGTTTGTTCTGTTCCAGAATCTGCAGTGATGAGCATCAACTTGCTGAGTCAATGATAAATTGCTTTGGTTTAATATATTGAAGATTTTTTTATATTGTTAAATTTAAAAAAATAATGTCTTTGAATGCATGCAATCAAATATGTCTGAATGTCATGGTCATTTTTAAAACAATTAAAATATAAACTTCAGCAGCGATCAGAAGCTGTAAAAGGCATTTGTGAAGCTGGGCCTCTTGAATATGCCATCAGAGATTGTTGCTGTACAGATTATGCTGCCGGGCTTTCTTGCAGAAACCCACCATGTGAGGTGTGGGTGTGATCAGTGCAGATGGTGATTCTGGATAGAATGTTAGAATATAGGTATTATGTACCTGTGTTCCACATAGGCAATATGAAAGAAATGGAGTGGTTTACGAGTAAGTGACGTGTTCGTGGGCAACAGAGGATCTGCCCCAGTGCAACGGGAACATGTAGAATCTAGTTCCAAAGAAATGACTTGTTATATATCGTTAAAGCATGCTGGCCACGTCATGTTGAATTAAAATTTTACTTCAGTTTTGTTGGATTTATTTGGTTGTTTAAGGAATCTTCAGTTACATAAAGTTGTTTTTATAGAAGGGTAAATTGTTATTTATAATATGTACATTAATTTTACAGGAATAAACAGCGTATGTACATAGCTTTAAAAAGTTTGCTGCAGGAGCCTCAGAACAATTTGAAGATTTTTAAGGTAAGACAACCTACTTGCCTTAAAATATATTGAAGCCCTACAACTGAAATATTACCTCTTAAAGATTAACCCAACAGATGAAAGTTTATAAGATTTATATTTTGGTTAAAGGTCCCAGGTTAGCTAAACAGTTGAGAAATAATAAGAATTTTGTTGATAAATGACAATTACAAGCACATGGTTTATTGGCATTGGTGAAGGAGTTTGGTATCTGTACCTGTATCTCACCGGTTCACCTGTATCTCCTCCAACCTCATCTATTGCATCCGCTGCTCTAGATGTCAGCTGATCTACATCGGTGAGACTAAGCGGAGGCTGGGCGATCGTTTCGCCGAACACCTCCGCTCAGTCCGCAAGAACCTACCTGACCTCCCGGTGGCTCAGCACTTCAACTCCCCCTCCCATTCCCTGTCCGACCTCTCTGTCCTGGGTCTCCTCCATGGCCAGAGCGAGCAACACTGGAAATTGGAGGAACAGCACCTCGTATTCCACTTGGGGAGTCTGCATCCTGCGGGCATGAACATTGAATTCTCCCAATTTTGTTAGCCCTTGCTGTCTCCTCCCCTTCCTCAGCTCTTGGGCCGTCTCCTCCCATCCCTCAGCCCTCGGGCTCCTCCTCCTCCTTTTTCCTTTCTTCTCCCTGCCACCCCCCATCAGTCTGAAGAAGGGCTTCGGCCCGAAACGTTGCCTATTTCCTTCGCTCCATAGATGCTGCTGCATCCCGCTGAGTTTCTCCAGCATTTTTGTCAGCCTGCAATGACAGTTACATTCTTAACAGCTCAGACATTGCAGGTGGCAGTTTATTTGCAGCTGCCGACTTGTGAAGATCAAGGTAAAAGCCTAATGTAGTAGAATGTGAACAAGAACTCTATTTCTTCCCACAATCAACCACTTGATGTGCCTTATTGTTGGAGGTTGGTGAACAGTTCACATCAGTTGCCATTTTTCATTGTTTCACCATGACTTTTACCTTTCCCTTTTACCATCTGGACGCCTGCAGCGATGGCTGCGGAGGGTTGAGGTCCCGACCACGGGGGGAAATGGAGGAGGACTGGCCAATTTCTGTGCCTTCCACCACAGTGATTAATGCTGTGGTGTATGTTTGTGTTAAATTTTTATTGTGTTTGTGTGTTCTTTCTCATTGTACCGCTGCTGACAAATTCATTTCATTTGCACTTTATGTGCAATGTGACGAATAAAACTGATTGTATTGTATTGTAACTTGTCAGTGATAGGTAAGTAAGATTAATTCCTCCTAGTGAAGACATTAGACTTGTGCAATCATCTTTTGTAGTATATCTTGTTTCTTTATGCAACACCATTAAATAGGTAGAACTTTGCTCCTTTATTCAAATTCAACTGTAGCCTGATTCAGAACTTTTTCATTGGCCATCTGAAACTGTCTTGCTCACATTTAAAAGGAATGTCGATAAAGCTATCGACATTGTGTTTTACCATACGCAGGCAGACCGTGGGAAATTATTTTAATTGATAAGTGCAATGGCTAGATCTGATTCAAATTAATCTCTTATTTCTTGTGAAATTA
Organism: Leucoraja erinaceus; assembly: GCF_028641065.1. Classification (NCBI taxonomy): domain Eukaryota; kingdom Metazoa; phylum Chordata; class Chondrichthyes; order Rajiformes; family Rajidae; genus Leucoraja; species Leucoraja erinaceus. Next base: position 43,771,785 of record NC_073392.1, on the reverse strand, counting down.
ATGAGCTAGAATTTACAGCAACTGAATAAAACTTTTAGACGTTCACTTGTCTAAGATTTTGCACAGCAAGTTGATGTGAATTTGACATCAGAATACTTTTGTAAGGCATGTGTATAGCAAAACTCGGAAAATAAAATTTAGAATATTAACTTCAATGTCATAGAGACATAGAATTATTCTGCACAGCAACAAGCCCTTGGGTCCAACAGGACCCTGCTGGCCAAGATGCCTATCCGAACTAATCCTATTTAGCATATTCCTCTCAACCGTGCTTATCCATGAACCTGTCCAAGTGCCTTTTCAATGTTATTGCACCTGCCTTCACCACTTGCTCATGCAGGTCTTTCCATATACCTATTGTCCTCTGTGGAAGAACTTGCCCCTCAGGCCCCCATTAAACCTTTCCCCATCGCCTTACACCAATGTGCTTTAGTTTTGAACTTCCCTATCTTGGGTAAAAGACTGACCATCTGCTTTATCCTATGTTCCTAATGATCGTATAATACCATGAATTGTAAAAAATCTTCGCCTGCTTTGCTCTAGGGATGACAGTCCAGTCTTAGTTTAGTTTAGACATATAGCAATGGGGCCTTTGGCCCACCGAATCCATGTTGGCCATTGATCACCCATCAGTCTAGTTTTGTTATCCCACTTTCTTATCCACTCCCTACACATTAGGGGCAATTTACAGAGGCCAATTGAACAACAGACCCATACGACTTTGGGATGTGGGAGAAACTGGAGCACTGTGATGAAATCCATGTGATCATCGGGTGAACCTGCAAACTCCCCACAGACAGCACCTGAGGTCAGGTTGGTAGCTGCTCCTCTGGTGCTGTGAAGCAGCATCTCTACCAGCTGTGCCACGGTGCTTGCCCAATCAAGTCTCTCCTTGTAACTCGAGCCCTCCAGTCTGCAATGTCCTTTTTATTTTTCTGCATCCTCTAGCTTAATCATGTCCTTCCTGTAGTGTGGCAACCAGAACCGCACTCAATACTCTGGGTGCTGACTTACTAACTTCTTGTATAACTATAATATGACATCCCAACACTTATACTCGGTCCCCTGTCCGATGAAGGCAAACATGTCCCAGGCTGCCTTCACCACCTTGTCTAACTGTGTTGCCATTTTCAGGGAGCTAAGTAGGTAACCCCATGTCTTTCTGTGCTGCAATATTCGCCATGGCCTTGCCATTCTTGGTGTATATCACATTGAACTACATTCTCCACTAAATTGTGAAGATATGACACAACAGGGGACCCAGCACTAATTCCTGCAACACATTGCTGGTCACAGGCCTCCAAACTGAGAAACATCCCTCCACTACCTGCTTCCACCAAGCTGTTTTTGTGTCCAAACGGCTAGCTCAGCCTGAATCCAAATGTGTTTTCATTTTCTAATCCTCTGCACCAGCCTACCATGCAGAACCTTATCAAAAGCAATACAAGTATATGTGGATAACTACTGCAATCCTGCCCTAATCAATTGTTTTGATCATCTCTTCAAAAAAATTCAAATTCTTGAGGCATTATTTCTCAGGCACAAAGCCATGCCTACTATCCCTAATCGGTCCATGCCTTTTAAAATCCAGTTAGATCCTATATCTTGGCATTCCCTTCAATAACTTTATCACCACTGATTTTGGGCGCACTGGCCTTTAGTTCTCTGGCTTGCCTTCGCCGCCCTTAAAGTTCAATAGGGGTTACAAGAGATTGGATTAAGTGAGAGGTAAATATAAGTTTACAAGTTTTTAAACATTTCCAACCATTAAATACTGTATTGAATGAATTACTCTCCACATGTATCATGGTCTATGTAACACTTGACACCAGCATATCATTTGGAGTACTTCCTTATTTCTTTTGAGAAGTGTTTATCTCTTTGCATTCCCCGCCACTTATGTACATGGTTCGGCAGCAAAATGGTTGTGTGATTATGTGACTAAGAATCATAGAATTGTACAACAGTCCATTTAGCCCAACTATTTCACACGCACCGGTGGGTATCTCTCCATATTAATCCTAGCTCTCCTATGTCTAAGCAATTCAAGTGTTTATCTAGACATTTAATTGCTGTCAGTGGCCCAACTTCAACTTTTAAACCATCTCCAAGTTTGAGAGATGGGCTCCCTCCCTGCTGATGATAACTACCACCTATTTGGGTAATTACTTGCAGCTTAATATAAACTATTAACTGCCACATGCAGGCATGATTTTGAGTTGTTGACTAAAATATTATGTTCAGCATGTTAAAGGAAATGTAAATGAAATACTACATTTCAGATTGAGATCTTTAGCTCGCGTTCCCATCATGATTAGAAGTTACTGCATAATGCATTCATTTGGTTACCGTAGTTTCAATCTCCACAATTAGCTTGAAAGAAGAGAATATCTGCAAGTTTCATTACTGAAATTCCTCCTTACCTAGAGTGGATATGGATTAGTAGAAATCGCTTGTGGAAAAACTTGTTTTAGCTACAGAAACAGAAAATGTTGGAATGCATTAGGTATTCACCAATTCAAATTTCATAGCACACAAGACCAAGTGGGACCCTTTGGGTCACTGTCACACGGGAGGCCTGGTCCGCCAACGCAACGGTTCCCCAACGCAATATTCCACCACTCACCCATAGCCCCCATGGGAGGCCTGGTCCCCCAACGCAACCCGTTCCCCTTTCCCCAACCCAACCTTTTTCCCCCCCCCCCCCAAACGCAATATTCCAGCACTCACCCATAGCCGACAACTGTGCAGGGGCTGCTCATTTCGCCATATTCAGCCCCTCTCATTTTTAAACCAAAAATAATGCATTTGCACTTACTAGCTAGCAGAAGCCAGTGTACTTGAACAGCTACAATGTTGCAGGCAGGGCTAAGCGCAGGGAATAAGCGAAAGACAGTTGTTTTCCCCCCAAGTTTTTAGAGATTTGTGAACATTTTCATAAATAACTAGAGAAATAACGCATGATATTTTCAGATAAGGCGATTCTTGACCTCACGGCGTAAATCTCTATCGGAATATGTCACATGTCACCGTTAGCGCGTCGTGTTTTTGCACACACACACACACACACACACACACACACACACACACACACACACACACACACACACACACACACACACACACACACACACACACCCCCCCCCCCCCCCCCCCCCCCCCATTGATATTATATATATTAATACTATTAATTCACTCCTTTACCCTATGCCCTGCTCTATTCACTCATGCATAGCCCCCAACTTGCAGGCACGGCTAGAGAGGGATGGGGATGGAGAGAGAAGGGCGGAGGCACACAGAAGGAGATGGAGGCGCGGAGAGGGGCACACAGAGGCAGGGGAGCTTGCTGCCTTTTGGACTGGGGTTTCCGGGTGTCCCTGGGCGGATGGTCAAAAGTAGCGGAGGGCAGGCCGATCGTGGCTTCCGCGAGGGGAAGCCCACCCACCCGCTTGACAGATGATCGGGTGGGGGAGACAGAGGAGATCGTCCCCCATGACGGCCAGAGATCGCCAGGTAGGATCGGGATCACCAGCGAGGAAAAGGCGTCACGATTCCCCAAGTCCCTGTGATTGACGGAGGAATCGCAGGTCTCCCTAGAACGGCATCTCCCAGAGGAAGTAATGGCTGCCATGGCCACCTTCCCATCGCGCTGCCTCGCACCCGCGCGGTGATAACGACCGCTACCGCCATGTTCCACAACTTCAAGGAGCCCAGCGGACCGCGCAGCACGACCTGAGCAGCAGTTTAAAAACGCTAAGTGACAAATTTAAAGAAGTGAAAGTTAAGAAGCCAAGAAGACATAACGGGTCACTCGCAGCGCGAGCAGACGCAGGCAGGCAGATCCATTGTGACATCATCAGCGAGACCATCTAGTTTATTTTCTGAGTTATCTGAGATTTGTGAACATTTTCATAAATAATTTGATAAATAATGCATGAAATTTTCAGATAAGGTGACTTTTGACATGGCGTAAATCTCTAACGGAATATGTAAAAATGTCACCGTCGGCACATCGTGTTTCCGAGGAGATGTGAATCGCACACGAACATCACACAAATAAATACACATCCAAGATAGTTTTAGAAGTATAGAGATAGATAGATAAATTGAAGTACGCATTTATATAATAATGTAACCTGGAATGCACAAAATAAGAAATCGTCCATAAACGAGTTGGCATTTAATGCTTAGTAATAATGCAATGTTTGAAATATTTTAATGTTTGACCCTTATTTTAATGGCTTGAAATATTAACCTCCATAGAGAGGCATTATTTGGCTTTTTAATTTACATTGTAATTTTTCACTTTTATTTCTTCTCATCTTCTTCCCTCAACAAAATCCCTCCATATTTATGACTAACGTGAAGAATGGAGAGTTGATATTTGGCTGTAAGGATGACCAGGACTGCTTGATGGATCTGAATGAACTTGCGAATCATTTGAAAGCATACTTCTTCCCTGCTAATGGTATGGTCAGTGGACCACAGTGTACCCGAACTGTTCTCACAGAGCTCATTCACGTGATAACAATGGCTTTGTTGAGCAATGCAGGCACCCTCAGGACATGTGATATGAAGAGAACACGTATTTCACAGGAAATAAGGCACTGTGAGGCAAGTCACTTTCGCAAGGATGTTTTGAGAAATAGTAAGTTTTCATCTCAATAACCTTGCCCTTCTCATTCTTTTGTTTGGCTGCATCCTTCAGATCTTGACAATGTGTGACATAACCTTGTAAATCGATTTTTATAGAACCATGTGTGAACCTTTAGATTGGATCAGACAGTGGAAATTGTGCACACTGTCATATTTACAAATCCCAGATACTGTCTCTTCATAATATGTTTAATTAGGCAATAAATGTTGCCATAGGAGATATCACCATCTACCTCAAAACATATTTTTGTGTGAATTTGGCCAACTCTATTTAATCATTTGGAAATACTGTTAAGATCATTTGGAAAATTGTTAAGATACTCTATTTGTGGCACATGTGATATGATTAATGTTTGCTATTTCCAAAGAAGTATCAAGCTGGCCAATTGAACTTGATTACCACCATGAATCAATAGGCCAACCCACATTGTATGTTGCTGTATTTAAGCCTACATAACTAACTCTGCTACCTTGTGGTCAGGGCTCCCACCATGCTGTTAGATCTGGAGTTGCAGGACATGTGTTCAGCTATGATGAATGCATAATACTTCCAAGTCAGGGTGTTGGTACTTGGAGGGGCCCCTTCGGGAGATGGTGTTTCTTTTGCTGCTATCAAAGTAACTACTTTATTCTAGTTTTGTCATGGAGGAATATTTTGTTTTATACAGTCAGGTTGTATTCTTTTTCTCAACACTACAGTGGCACTAGGCATGAATCATATTTATGATGCCGATACATTATTTCTTGTCTCCTATCGCTTTGAAATGGCTAAGCACACCATTTTATCAGTAATTCTCCCTAAGAGACCAAGGTTAGTTGGGCATTCCAGAGTTATTTCCTACAAAGTTTTGGTCAGAGTATCATCACCAATGGCTCCTTTCCTGCCCTGCCACTTTTACCTTCAGACTTCGGGCTTCATGATACTTTTCACATCTGCTTAAATGGGATCATCTTCTACATGTATTACAAATTGATTTGGTTTTTCTATTGTAAATTTATTCTAGTAATACATTTGGGGGAAAAAAAATGTCATATGCTTCCAGATATCCATGCAGTGGAGAATTCTGGCTTGCCGAAGGGCTGTGTTCTTTCTCGGATCCTTCAAGTGCAGATGCTTGATATGATGGACATAGATGGAATTTATCCTTTATATCTGAGAGTTCAGCAGCACTTAGAAGAATTTACAAAAGACAGGTCAGTTGGAATTATGTGATTGTAATTGTAGGGGTTTGTGGAAAAGAATGGGGTTGTTCTTTTTGTGACTATTTATTAAGTAGTAATAACATTTCACATCATTCTCTTGCACTGGCTGTAGGCAGTTATCCCCTGTTGATAGAATACCTGTCATTCAATGCATATCTAATTTTACATAATCAATGTGCAGTACTTTATAAGCATCAGTGTTTGGATACATCTGAATTACCTAAGCCTTTCCTTGCAACAGGTACAAATCCATTTGAAGTTAGAATCCTTTCTCATTATCTGTATAATTAAATATGAAGTTGTGGTGTTCCATATCACTGAAATATTTTAAGGAGTAAAATCCCTGCATAATCGGGGGTGAAAGATCTGTTCTCATGCTTTAAAAATGGTTATAGAAAATCACAGGATATTTTTTATCTAGAATGTAGTATTTTCCATTTGGCACCAATATCTGACTACTGATGCCGTTATATTGTGTTCAATTAAGACAGCTTTGCGACAGAGAATGAAATATACTGTTAGGAAGTTTTGAAAATTAGTTAATCGTTAACATTTGTCGACTGGTAAATTTAAGTTAGCTCCTTTGCAATCTTTAGTTACCTGTATGTCTACTACTGACCACCCGAGGGTGCTAGAGGACTAACACTGGAAGAAACTCATTCTCTGAAATTAGATGTTGCTGGCAAGAGCAGCATTTACTTCATATCTTTAGTTCAAACTTTGAAGTTGATAATAACATGCCAACAGTTATATTGTTGCTATTTGCCAATTAATTAATTAATATTGAGGTTATATCAAAGAGATTGAAGTTTTGTCCAGGCACCACTTGAAGGTTATGGTCTGCTAACATTCCCAGTAATGAGGCTTAGCATAAAGCATGACAAATAGAGAGTTAAGTAATTTCAAAACACAATCCTTTCATGTGACTAAGTTCCTTTACTTTATTCCATATTTCTGCCAACATTGTGTTTAGCCAAGAACTGTGGAATAGCTCAGTCCCGAAATATTGTAAATCCAAACTTTTGATACTCCTTATTTTGGTCAGAAAGGTGCAGTAGCCTTTTTAGTGAAAAACATCACAACTCTTACGAAAAATGAACTTACTTTTAAGTGTTTATATCCATTATAAGAATCAGATTGTTCTACTGCCAGCTGTTAATGATTTTCTGTCCTGCATCCGGCAAGGATTCTGTCTCACTACCCAGTTCTTCAGTCTCCTCCATATCTGCTCTTCGAAATGTTCAACACCGATGCGTCTGAGATGTCTTCCATTTTCCTTAACTGCAATTTTCTTCCACCAGAGTTAACAATCCTTGACCACATCTCATCTATTCCTCGCACCTCTTTTTAAGCAGTTAGTTTAGAACTCCTAGGTTCAAGCCTTCCACCCCACTAGTCTTATAGAAACATAGAAAATTGGTGCAGGGGGAGGCTATTCGGCCCTTCGAGTCAGCACCACCATTCATTGTGATCATGGCTGATCGTCCCCTATCAATAACCCGTGCCTGCCTTCTCCCCATATCCCTTGACTCCACTAGCCCCCTCTTGTTATGAAGGCCAGCCCCAAGAGCTTTCCCTAACTCTCTCTTAAATCCATCCAGTGAATTGGCCTCCACTTCCCTCTGTGGCAGGGAATTCTAAATATTCATAACTCTCTGGGTGAAAAAGTTTTTTTTTTTCTCATTATAAGATAATAATCTGCCCCCTTGTTTTTGCCGCCAAAGTGGATAACCTCACATTTATCTATATTAGATAAATGTGAGGACGACAGATAGCACAATGGGCTAAGAGTTCGGCTGGCGACCGGTCCAAATCATTAATATATATGGTAGCCAGGTTCAAATACCCTCAATTGGAGTGCATACTGTCGTTGTGTCCTTGGGCAAGACACTTCACCCACCTTTGCCTGTAATGGAATGTTACGGCGGCAGGCGCGGGCACACCGCGACGCCCTGTGTCTCCCTTTCAAGGGAGATGCTAAAAATGCATTTCGTTGTCTCTGTACTGTACACTGACAATGACAATAAATTGAATCATTATACTGCATCTGCCCACTCACTCAACCTGTCCAGGTCACCCTGCAACCTCCTAACATCCTCTTCACAGTTCACACTGCCACCCAGCTTTGTGTCATCCGCAAACTTACTAGTGTTGCTCCTAATTCCCTCGTCCAAATCATTAATATATATGGTAAACAGTTGCGGCCCCAGCACCGAGCCTACCCTCAATACCATGTGCTCTAATTTTAGTCACCAATCTCCCGTGTGGGACCTTATCAAAGGCTTTCTGAAAGTCTAGATGCACTACATCCACTGGCACCCCTTCATCCATTTTACTTGTCACATCATCAAAAATTTCCAGAAGATTAGTCGAGCATGATTTCCCTTTCATAAATCCATGTTGACTTGGACTAATCATTTTACTACTATCCAAATGCCCCATTATTACCTCTTTAATAAATGACTCCAGCATCTTTCCCACCACCGAAGTCAGGCTAACTGGTCTGTAATTCCCCGTTTTCTCCCTCGCTCCTTTCTTGAAAAAAGTGGGATAACATTAGCTATCCTCCAATCCACAGGAACTGATCCTGAATCTATTGAACATTGGAAAATGATCACCAATGCCTCCACTATTTCTAGAGCCACCTCCCTGAGGACACTGGGATGCAGACCATCAGGCCCAGGGGATTTATCATCCTTCTGTCCCATTAACCTACCCAAAACTATTTCTCACCTAAAGAAAATTTATTTCAGTTCCTCTACCCCCTTGGATCCTCTGTTCTGCAGTACATCTGGGAGATTGTTTGTGTCTTCCTTAGTGAAGACCGATCCGAAGTACCTATTCAACTCTTCTGCCATTTCCTTGTTGTCCATAATAATTCCACCCGTGTCTGCCTTCAAGGGACCCACATTTGACTTTGCTACTCTTTTTCCCTTAACATATCTAAAGAAGCTTTTACTGTCCTTCTTTATATTCCTGGCCAGCTTCCCTTTGTACTTCATCTTTTCAGCCCGTATTGCCCGTCTTGTTTCCTTCTGTTGTCCTATGAAATGTCCTTAACATTTAACAAATCATTATTGGAAGTTTACACTACCTTTAATGAAGTTTGCATAATCTGATATTTGCTTTCATTCCTCAACTTTCAGCAATACAAAGAGACCATTCCTTTTGTGATTCTTTGGCCTGCTTATCCATGTCCACCAACTACATCTATCCTCATGATACTTGCCCATGCAACTGCGGGAGATACAATTTCAGATGGCTTGTTTTTTATTTGTCTGAGAAGTAATCTGTTCTGCTATTAGACATACATTTGTGATATTAACTTAGTTTTCCCTTCTCCACGGTCATTACCTAATCTTTGAGGGATTTTTTTATTTTCAGATTTGCATTTCACAGCTTTATCCTGGAAATGGAGCCCATGAAACAACGGGCTCCATTTCCATTGGGATAACCTTGGTGATGCTGGTCTTATTCTATCAGTTAAATTTATTTTCAGTTGTGATGACGAATATTCAACCGGAAAAGCTAACTTTCTCTCTTTTCATAGGTGCTGCCTGACCTGCTGGATATTTTTGGCATTTCGATTTTATTTTTGCTTTCATGTAAATTTATTTCTGCTCGATATCTTGATCAGCAGTTAATCAGAAACTATGCCAGTCATAGAGTGATACTGTGTGGAAACAGGCCCTTGGCTCAACTTGCCCTACCTGCATTTGGTCCATATCCTCCCAAACTTGTCCTATCCGTGTACCTGTCGAACTTAAATGTTGAGATAGTCCCTGCCTCAACTACCTCCTCTGGCAGTTTGTTCCATACACCATTGTGCGAAAAAGTTACCCCTCAGATTCCTATTAAATCTTTTTTCCTTCACCTTAAACCTATGTCCTCTGGTCCTCGATTCGCATACTCTGGGCAAGAGACTGTGCATCTACCCGATCTATTCCTTTCATGATTTTATACACCTCAATAAGATCACCCCTCATCCACATGCGCGCCATGAAATAGTAGCCCAGCCTACTCAACCTCTCCCTACAGCTCAGACTCTCTAGCCTTGGCTTCACCCTTGTAAATCTTCTCTGTACCCTTTCCAGCTTGACAACATCTTTCCTATAACACGGTGCCCAGAACTGAACGCAATATTCTAAATGTGGCCTCACCAACGTCTTATACAACTGCAACATGACTTCCCAACCTCTATACTCAATAGTCTGACTGATGACAGTCTAACAGTCCTAGGCCACCAGCAACAATTAACTGATTAATGCTCCATGTACTTGCTTCCTTGTTAATAAAGATAATGGAAAAAAACGTGGATGCTGGTGTAGTCCAGGTGGTTCTGTTCAGATGAAGGTCCTTGACCTGAAATGTCTGTCCGTTACATCCACACTTGCTGCCTTACCTGCAGTTTATTTTGCTCCGGGTTCCCACATCTTCATTCTTGTGAGTGTAATAAAAAATAAATATTGCACTCAATAATATTCATATGACCTGAAATATTAACTGTTTCTCTTTCCTCTGCTGCATGACCTGCATTTGCTTGTTTCCTTCACAACAAACCACAGAAAGGCATACATCGGTCGAGCAGTGATTTAATATAAATTACATATAAATGTTCATATGCAGCATATATTTAATTCCATTCTTCCCTTTACAGGAGTAGATTGCATTTAGATGGTCCTTACAATGAAACTTTTTATGAAAGTCTATCAGACCTTTCACAAGATGATGAAACTGTGGATTATGCAGCTCGAAAGGTAAAATAAGACTTGTTTTCATGCATCATTTAATTGAATTAATAAACAGTCTTAAAATGATGATTTTATGTTGATTGTTAAAGAATTGTCATCCAATGTGTTTTTTTTTAATGAGCCATGGTCCAAATGTCCTCAAAGCTGCGTGGTATGTCAAAGACCTTTTTAATCAGTTGTTTCTCTTGTGATTTGAAGATGAGTTCGAAAGGACAGATTGAACATTTAAAAAAATTAAATCAACCTCAAAGCTGAAGTGAAAGGTATTTTATAAAGGAAAATGAAAATTATGAATGGGGTCTGAGATAAAGCTGAAAGCCCATGTGGGAAGTATATCTGGTCACTTGCTTGGTATGTTTATACTCTGGTCCTGGAATCTGTGTGGACTCTAGTGATGGAGCAGAAGCTGCGCCTCATACATGCCGTCAGAGCAGCAATGAACTGGCAGGGAACTTGGAAATGAGCTGATTTTTGCTTTCTGGAACTGCCAGTAAACGCTGCATCTGCTCCCAGGATGAGGTGTTCCATACCAGGGCATCGGAAATGTCCTAATTCTTCAGGGAACGGGGGTTCCCCATCCCTACTATAGATGAGGCTCTTCAATACCCCGTAACACTGCTCTCTCTCCCCATCTCCCCCACTCATAACAAGGGCAGAGTCCCCCTAGTCCTCACCTACCTCCCCACTAGCTGTCACAAACAACAAATAGTCCTCCATTATTTTCGCCACCTCCAACGTGACCCCAGCACCTGCCACATCTTCCCATCTCCCCTCCCCCTGTCTACTTTCCGCAAAGACCGCTCCCTCCGTAACTCCCTGGTCAATTCTTCCCTTCCCTCCAGCACCACCCCCTCCCCGGGCACTTTCTCTTGCAACCGAAAACTTAGTACTACTATACCGTGCGTTTCAATGAAAATAATTGAACATTCAAACAAGTTGCAATAAGGAATAAAATAAACTACAAGAGAAACTTGGCAGGTCAGGCAGCATATGTGGAGGGAAATGGATAGGCGATATTTTTGGGTTCCCTTTCTTCCGGCCAGTATAAAGAGATGAGGCAGGTGGGGCATTTATTGGGGTGGATTAGTCGTATCTGGCTGGTTACTAATTAAATATTTACACTTTTAAAATTTAAATTAATTGCAACCTTCCTGTCTCCCTCGGGAGACTGCCTCCGTTGAAATAATCCGATGCACATTCCGTATTCGGGTTTCCCAGTGTAGCTGCTGGAAAACTGCAGGAAGTTGATAATCTTCCATTTGTCTCAAACTGCAAACATTTATTGAGGCCTATTTGTGCAAAAATGAAATTCCCAAGATTTGAATTAGGTCGCCAGTCTGGTGCAAATTCGGTTTGCTACTTTCCTAGCAAGATATAGTCAGCCAGAGCACTCCAAGGGAAGTTCACTAATGACAGATTGGCCTGTCAATTATATTGGTAATTAGTAGGCTTTTGCATTTTGCAAAATGTGCAAAATTAATTGTTTGCAATGCAGCCAGACATCATTCTCCTTTTTTTTCATATGGCTTAGCATTGTATTATAGGGACCCAGTGATTAGTTATTTAACCTGATGCATGTTATGACCAGAAAATATTTTATTTTATATAAATACAGATACATCAGTACAGGATTGCCACAACTGCCAAGGATTGCTCCATTATGATTGCACTTTCTCCTTGTCTTCTGGAAGAACGGTAATGGGGTTATTTACTTAATGTACTAAAATAAAGCCAACTTTATAAATAGATAAATGATGGGGGGGGGGGGGGGGGTGAGAAACAGTCCATACAAATCTGTGCATTGAGTATCTACGGCGAGTTGGAAATTGTTTATTTTAGTTGGATCTTAGAACAACACTAATTGTTGTGCATTTCAATAATTATTTAATTGGGAGCTGTTATAGCTTGCTTCTATCTGAGTTTCTCAGTGAATCTCAATTTAAAAAATAAATGTTGTAAAAAAGCTTTCACTGTACCACAGAATAAAGACCAGAGAGTAAAACTTGTGATCTGTGTTGTGCAAAGGCTATGATTGAAATTCACCACTGACTTTCCAGTTAATAACATATACATCACAGCTATTGATTGCATAAAGATTGCATAAGGTTTCACCTTAATTCATTTGCTTATGCTTATTCTTGAATTACTTCATTTACTTTTATGTTTAGTGGATTTGACTGTTTCAATAAATTTTCTTTGCAATAACATAATCCTAAACAAAATTCCATACTATAGAGGCAGGTGACCAATATATTTATGAGCGGAACTTAAAATGAGTTAAATCTGAGTATTTGTTATATAACTCATCCAACAATCATGCAATTTCCTATTCAAGAAAAGCCTTAATGCTTTTAATCTTGATAATAGAACCATAATGTAATAGAATACATTATTATGTATGATTCATAGCTTTACTTATCTTTAATGTGGTTCAATTTGCCAATCTTAATCCAATGTGAAGTACGCACAGCATCTGATTGATGTTCCTGGCATTAAGCTATATAATTCCATGTTTCTAGTTGGGGATTTGTACCTGTGCTGTAGTTTGAAGTAGAACTGTGAACACTTTTTAAATTATTTTTTGTTACCACTTTAATCCCATTGCAGATAATTTACCGTATAAATGATGTAACCTCTGCATTTACTACAAGTGTTGGTAAAAAATTGGATGTGTTTTAAGAAACATAAGAAACTAGACCAAGTGGACCCGTTGGGTCCAGTCCCCTCAACGCGCGGTTGCGAAGGGGAGGGGGCGGCCTGTGGCGTCACACACACACTAACCAACCTCTCATGCACACACGCACACACACACACACACACACACAAATACACGTACACACACACACATATATATACACACACACACACACCACCCACTCACACACACACGCACACACACACCACAATTGATATTATATTAACATTATTAATCCACTCCTTTTACCCCATGCCCCACCCTATCCACTCGCGCATAGCCCCCAACTCACAGGCGGGGCTAAAGAGGTAGGGGGATAGAAGGAGAGGGACTCGGAGGCACAAAGAGGGGGAAGGAGGCACAGAGAGGGACATGGAGGGGGACACCGAGGCAGGGGAGCTTGCTGCCTTTTGGAGCTGGGGTTTCCGGGTGTCCGCTGCCTTTTGGTGCTGGGGTTTCCGATTTGCGGTGTCTTTTGAGCGGGCGGCCCTGCTGCTGCGAGCAGGCAGACGGTCAAAAGCAGCAGAGGGCCAGCCGATTGTGGCTTCCGCGACAGGAAAGCCCACCCACCTGCGTGATAGACGATCGGCGGGGGAAACGGAGAGGAGGTCGTCCCCCGTGACGGCCAGAGATCACCAGGTGGGATCGGGATCACCAGCGAGGAAAAGGCATCACGATTCCCCAAGTCCCTGCAATCAACGGAGGAATCGCAGGTCTCCATAAACTGCCTCTCCCAGAGGGAGTAATGACCGCCAGTGCCACCTTCCCATCGCGCTGCCCCCCGTCCACGCGACGATAGCGGCCGCCGCCGCCATGTTCTAGATCCCGAGCCAAAGCGCAAGCGTACTTCGTGTTGAGCTGCTGGGCTGTGGGCGGGGCTGGGCGCTGTGGATGGCCAGGCGAGTGCTAGTCGACGGCACAGTGAGTCGGGAGGCGACAACATGACTTGAGTCGGGGGGGGGGGGTTAAGGTAATTAATCACCTGAAACCTACAAGAAAACAATCCATATTTCTTATTGTCGCGAATGTTAATTCTTTAAGCATTATTTATTTATTAACGTGTGATGTTTATCTGCTTTCCTCAGAGCTCTAGCAAATTGAATTGGCGCACAGTTGGTTGCAGCAAAACAAGATTTATTTTAACCTGAAATAGCTTCATCTCCAAATCTTCAATTTCATTTGCATGCATTCAAATTTGTATATTTTGATTCTAATAGCATGCAATATATCAACAATATTGTTTTTTTTCTTCACAGGCCTGAACCAAGTACCGTAATTAAGACATCAAGAACTTTGTTTGTGTATTCCATCTCCATTCTTGATTTGGATCCCAAACCATATGAGAACATTGCACACCAATATAAATTAGATGGGAAGATCATAAATTATTATTTGCAGAACACGAGGGCCAAGAAGGAAGTTACCACTGCTAACTTCTACATGGGATATGAAGAGTGCACACTGTTTTTTCATTCAGTGTAAGTTTCTGTTGTGCATTAACATTCATCTGATGTTTAATAAAATTACTGCACTGACTTAGTAACCCTCAAGTTCAAGTGTGAGAAGGTTTGAAAACAGCTCACCTGTGTCTGTCCGAATATTGAAGCTTTGGATTTTGAACCGTGCTAAATTTTACATTGGATGCCATTATTTGAAAAGCATGTCCTTCCTCATTAATACAATAGCACTAAGGTCAGGTTGTTTTTGGAAAGTTCAGAACTTTTTTTTTCCATGGCGAACTGTAGATTGTAAATGTGATAGTACAATTTTCAGTGATTCTAAGTGAGTTTCAGGAAGGTTTCTTAGTGTGGAGAATGGTACAAATTCTTTAAAGGCAACTGGAAGAAAACACCTTTAGTTACATAACACTGATAACTGTAGGAGAGCCATTAACATAAGGGAAGTTATGCACTTTCTCACCACTGCAGTTAATTTTCTTTGCTTTCGAGTGTGATTTCAGGCTATCACTGGCGCCAAACATGATTAAAATAGCTTTTCTTGGCTTTGGCTCATTACTTACTGCTGCTGGTTTTTGGCCGTCTGCGTTTCTATGCATTTGGTTTTGTGCCATTGTTTCTTGCCAGTCAGTGATTTTTGCTGCTGTTAGTGCAGATAATTGTAACAACTAAATGTAGTTTTACATCTAATCTAACCACTTAAGAATAGTACCACTGAAATTAATTTAATCTTTGTTAGATACCATTGATCTCTTGCACTAAGAACACATCTAATACTACTTCCAAGTTTTGGATGCTGATTAGCAGCCATGGGGGTTCAGGAACTGAAAATGCTAAAGATGCATCATCATCATCATCATTTAACTATATTCTGAACTTCTAGGTTACAAATAAGTTTGAATTTGTCAGACTTTTTTGTTTTGTCTTGAGATTTATTTTCCTGTCAGCGGTGGGTACACTGTATAACAAATAATGATATTTACTCTGGAGCAGCAAAAACCTTGGCAGTTATTAAATATGGCATGTGGGTTCTGTAATTTTATCACTGAAGTGTACTTGGGGAATTGCAGGCATTTGACATTTTTCAGTTCAAGGGTTAAAATTAAATAGCCATGTCCCAGCCTTGCACTTATGACTGTTCCTCGTCACCTCCAATATACAGTGACTAAGGATTTTAAAATATTATGCGGTCAGAGTTAAACAATTACTTGCTATCATTTGGAATCAAAATAAAATTGTAACATCACAAAACTGATAAATTGGAGCGCCTACATTATCAGCAGTAAAAGATGATGCCTTTGTAGTGAATAGGTAAAAGATGGAGCAATGTTAATGATGGCATAAGTGTGGAATTACTGGAAAGGAAGAACCTATTGCTGGTAGTAATATAACTATGTATAAAAGAATGAACAAAGACATAATCATTAAGCTGTCTTTGTGGCAGATAATGAAGAGAGTTCTTGGAAAAAGGAGTGGGATTAACATATATTCAGGCAAAGCACTGAAAGGATAGAGCAGGTGCAAGTGTAAGATGGGAGAGTGAATTGAACATACTGAATTTCCCAAGTAATGTTGAGAGGAATACAGAGCATGACAAAATATTTTTCAGGGATTTGGATTGTTTTACTCGTTAATTCTCTTTCAATGGCCTCTCAGCTTTACTTGGATTGTCATATTATCTTCTTGTGCCCTTAAAATTCTCCATAGATTTAAAATTTCTAGCCTTATTTTACCAAAGTTAACTGTTGACTAATGTACAAAGTGAATGTTGAATTCTTAAACATGGATGTTTATCAGGAATTGCTTGAAACTGAAGACTAATCATATTTTCATGTCATTTTATTGGAGAAAATAATCTGTGTAAACAGAAAATAATTACATTTGAAAGGAAATCTTTAAATTTATTGTTCCTAACTTTCCCATTTTGATATTTCACATTGAATGAATTCATTCATGAGTGAATTGAAACTGTATATAATTAATTGTCACGGGCTAGTTGAGTTACTCATATTTGAGACACCAGGCTGTCTGTTACATCACAACTTGGTGACTTTAGAATTGTGATATGTCACTGCAAACATTCATTTGTGGATTAAAAAAATTATATAGAGCAAGCAAAATAACTTGTTTCTGAAACATTGTGATGTTTAGTTTACATTATTTTCCTAACTCCCAGCTGAGTGCGATGAACTGATGATGCCATATGAAGCCCATTCAATGCTTTTATGCAATTTTCTATATCCTAAGTAAAATTGAGCCAGTTTCTCAATTTGTAGGAGAATGTTATTTTTCTATCACTACTTAGTTCTGCTCAAGTGTTAGTTTTGTTTCTGATAATGATGTCATCCTTGTGCATCTTTCCTTGACAGTACACAGAGCAGTTGTTGCCCAACAGGATTTAAAGAAGCAGAAACAGGTTTTACTTTTTCCATTTTCCAGTTGAATCTCAAAAGCAGCAACTCAAAGAATGTTTTATTATCTGGTAGCACAATCAGAAACCCCTTGCAGAATCAAATGCTGATGGTGAACAGTTAAAATAATCTGGGTTTAATTAAGGTATCTTGATCTTGAAGAAAATAATATTATGAATTATCTAGGTTTTCAGACTTATTTTTGACATCTAAGCTAAATAACCATAGGAATAGTGCTTGATCCCAGTGCTTTTCTGGATGAGTTAGTCATTTTAGTTGCACCAGAATGATTGAAGAGTGTACAGCTGGATTAACTTACTGTTCCAATTGATTTTGCATTCTATCACTCGACTAATTGTTGTTTCCCCCTGGAGGTTGTATTAAATGATCTTCCTGTTCCTAATATCAAAATGCTGAACAAGCGCCAACTTACAAAAAAAAGTGCATGGGTGATGTTTCCATTTCCTAACTGTGTTAAATTTATTCGTTTTATTATTCAGGTGCTAACTTTTTGTTTTTTTTATATTTAAATGGGTAAATCATAATTATTCGCTGGTTTAAAAAAAAACGTAGGATGATTGTAAGAGAAGCTCTAATTTGTTGCTGACGCTGGCCATTTCAAGAGGACTTTTATCAGCAGCACTTGCTCGTCTCTCCTGCATGAGATCTCCATGGTAGACACAATTCTAGGTTACTCCTGAGTTCAATTCTGTTCCTATCCATTGTTCATGTCCAAGTATTTTCCACTGGAAATTTGCTTATCTGTCCAATTGATGTCCCAATTGAAGTAAATTGACTCACAGGCATCATGTTCAATTTATTAATATTGTTTATATTAATGTTAACAATATCATCTCTGACATTGTTTTATTTCCATTTGTGATTTCAATATTAACCAGAATTCTGCATTGTTAGTCCATCGAGAAATGGAAAGATATTTGATTTGAATATAAGGCTTTGAGAGGAAAATAAATTATAAGATGGCAACATTTTGGCTTGTCTTTTAAGGTGACTTGAAATTTGGATATAATAAATGTCTGTAAACATGTATGCATAAAAAAAAAATGTTTTGCTAGTTAAATAATTTAAAATAACAGTCTTCACTTGAAACTTAATGTTCCTGCTGCTGGCTCGAGTGATGTTTTAAACATTTTTGATTTGACTGGTTGGCAATTGTACCTCAGTGTTTAGTGCCAACATAAATTACACCTGTATGTAATATTTAATTTTGAAATGGATTGGAGATGTTTTGTAGTTCACTTCTGTTGTAAACATCTCCAGGCGTGTTTTACGTATATTAAAATGATAAATTATCCAATGCAGTTGTCATACTCGACAGTCGTGTTCCTGTTGCATTACTTATCACTCTCAAACTAAAATAGGCTTTAATGTCCAGGAACATGAGCATTGTGAATGATGGTGAGTGGTTTGAATCTGGTTTGTCTGTTAACATTTATGTTTAATTGGTGGGTCTGGATTGTGCTGAATTAGTGTGGTATCAGCAGAACTGGTTGGATGATTTGCGTCATAATACTGTAACATTTTACTCTCTGGAACACAGCTTAGATATGGCCTTTTAAAAAAAGGTTTAACATCAATTTCCTACTTGTTTATAACACTGGTCTGTCGTGCCTTGTGCTTTATTAAACCACCCAATTATTGCTGATTTGTAATTTTAATTTTCCATTGTAAAAAATGTCAATTACATTTGGTACAGTTTCTGACCATTGATCATTCTTACCACTATTTCATTCTGTACTTGTGTACTCAGCACTTATGAAGCTGTGAATTGAGCTACCGTTGTAAGAGTGAACTTTCAAATGTATTTTTCCATTAGTTCAGACTACTGTTGAACATAACTTGTAGAAATCTTGTACAAATGCAATATGTAAATATTTGGCAATTTATATTTAAATGCTATATTTATTTTTCATGTGACAGTGCCATGGGAGAACATAAATGTAGTTATGGCAAGTCCTGATGTACAAAATTTTGCAATAGTACGATTAATAAAAATAATAAGTAAATCAACTTTATTTGCACGAGTCTTTATTTGCACATACACATTTTGTTATATGTATTTACAGACAATAAAGTATTATTATCTTTGTTCTGATGCACAGCTGCATAGCTTAGATTAGATAGTTTAGGGTTCCTTGCACAGTCCAATTAAGCACTCAATGGCAGCTTCTATTCCATGGAGACGTAAAATACATCTAAAGCTGTTGGGTGCACTGTCCATGATCTTTCCTGTATCGAAGTAGAGTGCTGCAGAGAAAATATTCAGAATTTAAGTTCTCAAAATCGTTACAGGTCATAGTTAGTAAAACTTAAAGAGGAATTGTTAATATGGGGTGTTTCATTTCAAATTCTACCCTCCCTTGAGCTTAACAACCTGATTTTGTCTCCTTCCCAGTTCTTACAAAATACTTTGAACTGAAATGTTGATTGTTTCTCTTTCCACTGATACAGCCCTACCTGCTGAGTAGAGGTCTGTGCCCATTGGTTGTCATGTACATCAATGATTTGCTTGATAATATAATTCAAACCAGGGAAGGACAGGGTGTGGAGCCAAACCAGGGAAGGACAGGGTGTGAAGTCAAACCAGGGTAGGACTTTAACAGTGAACAAAAGGAGCCTGAGGAGTACAGTTGAGCAGATGAACTTACAAATTCAAAAGTTTCCTGAAAATGGCAATATAGGTGGACAGGGTGGTGAAGGCTTTTGGCGTGCAGGCCTTTGTCAGTAAGAGCAATGAGTACGGAAGTTAAGATGTCATGTTATGATACATGGAGAGGTAGGGCAGTGTAGGGCTTTATTCCCTGGAGTGTAGGAGACTGAAAGGTCACTATAGATGTGTATGAAACTATGAGGGCGTACATAGGATTACCGCACAGTCTTTTTCTCAGGAGTCTGGAATCAAGAAATAGAGGGCATAGGTTTAAGGTATGTAGGAATAGATTTAATAGGAAGCCAAGGAGCAATTTTTTTACACAGGTTGTGTATATGGAATGAGCTGCCAGATGAAGTGGATGAGCCACATACAATGACAACATTTAAAATATATTTGGACAGGTACATGGATAGGGGAAAAGGGATGAGTTTACGTGGGCATTTGGTAGGTGTCGACGGTGGAGCTGAAGTACCTGTTTTAGTGCTATAACAATTTTGAGCATTATCTGTTATTTCTGCTGTACCACTTTACTAATGTGAGATGCATTTAGTGTTTTACTTCCAAAATAAACTAATACAAGTTAATGTAAGTTGTGCTGCTGTGGAAATTGAATTCATTTTCTTCCTCTTCCCCAAATCAGTTGGTGTCCATGGAACAGCTGTGTCTAAACTTTAGGGGCAGTGGTAACAACAGGTAAATGGACAAAATAAATTGCACTCTTGTTAGAGGGGACTGTCATTGTACTTGGTCAACTAGCTCCCACTTTACATGATAAAGCTTTGAACAATTGAGCAATATGGTCACCTATGTTTTGGGATTTTGTCCATTTAAAACACAAACTTTTGATATGGAATATTATTGGGTTCAACTATAAATCCCAGGAATCCAATGGGGTCAAATATTTGGCAACTGGAGATGTTGGTTTATGCACAAAAAGACACAAACTGCTGGAGTGATTCAGCAGGTCAGGCAGCATCTCTGTCTGAACAAGGGTCTCAACCTGAAACATTACCTATCCATGTTATCCAGACGTTACCTGACCTGCTGTATTACTACAGCACTTTGTCTGTAAATATTTGGTATAATGTATTTCATTGTTGGTAGGGGCAGCTAAAATGAAATTCAAGCACTTTATTGTAGTTTGTGCGTGTTTTGTATGTACACTTGTATATTTGCACATACGTGTGCACATATGCTCATTTTATCCTGTTTTACTGAAGGTGAATTCCAAATCGCCTTGATTTTCAATGATTTGTTTTCAGCTGCGTGCATACAACCTCTGACACAGTCCTAACATTGATGTATGGGTTAATAGACAATATCAGATCTGTATTGCACCACTGGGCTTTTTTCTAAAGAATCAGAGATTAATGTTCAAATTGCATTCAGGACTGTTGTGCCTCTTTTGGTTAAAACCACTTTAATGATCCTTCGGAGTAGTGGTGTGGGATGGTAGAAAATCCTATTCTAACACTTAAAATTCATATTTAATTGGAGAAAAATAACTCGAGGAAACCATTTAGTTTTAATAGTTTTATTTGGAGTGTTCATTGTCTTGTCTATTTTGGTGAATTGATATTTCAGCTGGTTGGAATTATTTAATCATAATATAATCATACTTTATAAGCCAAGTATGTTTTGCAACATACGAGGCATTTGATTTGCCATAGTCATACCATTAAAAAGTAACAAAACACAAAATACATTTTAACATGAACATCCACATTCCTCACTGATGGAAGGCAAAAAAAGAAATTCAATCTCTTCCCTTCATTGTTCTCCGGCGGTCGGGGGCCTCGAGCCTTCTGTTGATGGGACAAACTTGGCTCTTGTAGCCGGCAGCATTCGGGCCGATCAAGCTCCTGCATCGAAGAAGAATCTTCGCTCCCCCGTGCTGGCCGATTGACCCCGGGTTGGGGCTGGTCGAAACCTGCGACTGGAGCTTCCCAACTTCCGTTGAAATCCGCACGCCATGGTTGGAGCATTGATTCCAGGCAAGGGATTGGCTCTGATGGTGAGTCCACGTCCCAGCGGTGGGGCTCAAAGTCAGTCCCGGGCAAGGCCTCCAGCTCCATGATGTCAGGCCGCATAGCAACCGGAGATACGATTCGGAAAACAATCTTATCTCTGGCAAGGTAAGAGATTGGGGAGAAAAAAACGTTTCCCCTATGCCCCCCCCCCCCCCCCCCCCCCCCCTCACATAAAGCAAACCAGAGAACATTAACACAAACTTTTCAAACACTAAAAAATATTTTAAAAAAGACAGATCTATTGGCGAGGCTGCCCTCGTGCGGTGCCCCCTGGTGGTCAGGGACATATTTATGACATATTGTCAATGTAGTAATACAATGATTCCTATCAGTCATTTTGATTTTGGACACTTACCCTCTGTTGGTATTTTTGTCAGGAGATCCAATACTGGAGTAACAACTCCTTCTTCGCTTACAAGTATTTTCCAGAAAATCTTGAGTTCAATCCTGTGTGAGAAAGGGGAAAAAATAGGTGGTTGGTGCTTAAGAACTTTCCAATCATGGCCTGGATCCTGCTTATTCTGACAAGCTTCCTCTGGTATTTTTGTTCCATATATACAAGAAGCAACCTCAGATTCAGATTCAAGATTCAGATTCAATTTTAATTGTCATTGTCAGTGTACAGTACAGAGACAACGAAATGCATTTAGCATCTCCCTGGAAGAGCGACATAGCACATGATTTGAATAAATAATAATAAGTGTCCGGGGGGGGGGGGGGGGGGGGGGGGGGGGGGGGGGTGATTAGCAGTCACAGAGGTACGTTGTTGAGTAGAGTAACAGCCGCCGGGAAGAAGCTGTTCCTCGACCTGCTGGTTCGGCAACGGAGAGACCTGTAGCGCCTCCCGGATGGTAGGAGGGTAAACAGTCCATGGTTGGGGTGAGAGCAGTCCGCAGACAACGCTTGCTTTGGACAGACTCAATTGAGGGGAGCGAGGAACCGGTGATGCGTTGGGCAATTTTCACCACCCTCTGCAATGCCTTCCGGTCGGAGACAGAGCAGTTGCCATACCATACTGTGATGCAGTTGGTAAGGATGCTCTCGATGGTGCAGCGGTAGAAGTTCACCAGGATCTGAGGAGACAGATGGACCTTCTTCAGTCTCCTTAGGAAGAAGAGACGCTGATGTGCCTTCTTGATCAGAGTAGAGGTATTGTGGGTCCAAGAGAGGTCATCGGAGATGTTGACTCCCAGGAACCTGAAGCTAGAAACACATTCCACCTCCGTCCCGTTAATGTGGATGGGGGTGTGCGTGCCGCCTCTGGACTTCCTGAAGTCTACAATGAGCTCCTTGGTCTTCTTGGAGTTAAGGGCCAGGTTGTTGTCAGCGCACCATGCTGCTAAGTGCTGGACCTCCTCCCTGTAGGCCAACTCATCGCTGTTGCTGATGAGGCCAATCACCGTTGTATCATCTGCATACTTGATGATGGTGTTAGTACCATGTACAGGTGTGCAGTCATAGGTGAAGAGGGAGTAGAGGAGGGGGCTCAGCACACAGCCCTGTGGAACGCCGGTGTGCAGGGTGAGGGTTGAAGAGGTGTGCTTGTCTAACCTCACAGACTGGGGTCTGTTGGTTAGAAAGTCCAGTATCCAGTTGCAGAGGGAGGGGTCGATGCCCAGGTTACCGGGTTTGGTGATCAGTTTTGATGGTATAATGGTGTTGAATGCTGAGCTGTAATCGATGAACAGCATTCTTACGTAAGTGTCTCTGTTGTCGAGGTGGGAGAGGGCAGAGTGAAGATGCCGTTCCATCCTCCGTACTCCTGTTCTTGCGGTAGGCAAACTGATAGGGATCCAGTGTGGGGGGTAGGCAGCTTTTGAGGTGTGCAAGGACCAGCCTCTCGAAGCACTTGGTGATGATGGGGGTAAGTGCAACTGGGCGGAAGTCGTTGAGGCTTGCCGCAGTGGAGTGTTTTGGCACTGGCACGATGGAGGTGGTTTTAAGGCAAGTGGGGACAACTGCTTGGGCAAGTGACAGGTTGAAGATGTCAGTCCAGACGTCTGTCAGCTGCGCAGCAGAGGCCCTGAGCACGCGCCCGGGGATGCCGTCAGGGCCAGCAGCCTTACGTGCATTAGTCCTACGTATACGTCGTAGGGGGTGAGTGTGAGGGGTTGGTGATCGGCAGGTAGCACAGCCTTGATGGCTGTCTCTAGATTGTCCCTGTCGAAGCGGCCATAGAAGTGATTAAGCTCCTCAAGGAAGGAGGCGTCGCTGGATGTGGGGGTGGTGTTGGAGGGTCTGTAGTCCGTGATGGCCTGGATGCCTTGCCACATGCGTCGGGGGTCGGAGTTATTGTTGAAGTGCTCCTCAATCCTGAGCTTATGGCAGTGCTTGGCACTCTCATGGTTTCTGTTATTGTGGAGGCCTTGCGACTGAGGGCTTTGATTATCTTAGGCCATTCCGAAACAACCCTCTCCCACGCACATTGCTTTCTTGACCTTGTTATTCATCACTGCTGTCAAAAACCTTTGAAATGTTTTAAGATCCTCTGAAGGTCAGTTATTATTTTAAACATTGTAATTAAATCCATTGAATACATGTTTTAATATTACAACAAATTAATTAATTAATCTAACTGAAGGGTAAAGCTGTTCCATTCAATTGAATGGGATGTACTACATATCCATCTACTAGAGTAGCTGGTAGGACATGCAGGCATGTGTTCTGTTGGATAGATACATAGAAAATAGGTGCAGGAGTAGGCCATTCAGCCCTTCGAGCCTGCACTGCTATTCGATATGATCATGGCTGATCATCCAACTCAGTATCCCATCCCTGCCTTCTCGCCATACCCCCTGATCCTTTTAGCCACAAGGGCCACATCTAACTCCCTCTTAAATATAGCCAATTAACTGTGGCCTCAACTACCTTCTGTGGCAGATAATTCCACAAATTCACCACTCCCTGTGTAAAAAATGATTTTCTCATGCAGTGGCCATTCAAGCAGGCTCGTGTGGAGGACTTGGCCAGCAGGTTTCCATAGAACAGTCAGAAATACGTAGGCTTGGACCAGTTATTAGTGACTGGAGAGCAGTGGAAAATGCAATGCCCACGAGATAAGCTATATTAACATCTGAAAAGTATTAACATTTTGTCGAGAGAGAGCTTGCAAAGCTCCTTTGTAGAGCTAATCAAAACAACACGAACACCAGACCATTTAATAATAATAATAATAAATTTTATTTATGGGCGCCTTTCAAGAGTCTCAAGGACATCTTACAAAAATTTTGCAGGTAAGGAAAAACATGTAAGGGGAATGAAATAAATAGTAGAGACATGACTAGTACACAAAGTAAAGACAGAATTCAATACAAAACACAATATGAGGCAATTAATGCACAGATGAAAAGGGAGGGGGATGTGGGGCTAAGGATAGGCAGAGATGGGTCTTGAGGTGGGACTGGAAGATGGTGAGGGACACTGAATTGCGGATCAGTTGGGGGAGGGAGTTCCAGAGCCTGGGAGCTGCCCTGGAGAAGGCTCTGTCCCCAAAAGTGCGGAGGTTGTACTTGTGGATGGAGAGGAGACCGGCTGATGTGGATCTGAGGGACCGTGAGGGTTGGTAGGGGGAGAGGAGATCAGTGAGATATGGGGGGGCCAGATGGTGGAGGGCTTTGTAGGTGAGGATCAGGATTTTGTAGTTGATCCGGTGGGAGATGGGAAGCCTGAGACATTTGGTGCACATCATCTTTTCATTAATTGAAAATTATAAAACTTAATGATTTAGATAAACAAGCTTTAACAATAGACAATAGGTGCAGGAGTAGGCCATTCGGCCCTTCGAGCCAGCACCGCCATTCAATGTGATCATGGCTGATCATCCCCAATCAGTACCCCGTTCCTGCCTTCTCCCCATATCCCCTATTTTTAAGAGCCCTATCTAGCTCTATCTTGAAAACATCCAGAGAACCTGCCTCCACCGTCCTCTGAGGAAGAGAATTCCACAGACTCGCCACTCTCTGTGAGAAAAAGTGTTTCCTCATCTCCGTTCTAAATGGCTTACTCCTTATTCTTAAACTGTGGCCCCTGGTTCTGGTCTTAAACTGTGGCCCCTTGTTCTGGTTCTTAAACTGTGGCCCCTGGTTCTGTTTTTTTGCAGTGATTTAAAAAAAAAAACAAAGTGGTTTATTCAGTGAAAAACAAGACAAGGAACTCAGCGGGTTGAGCAGCATTTGTGGAGGTGAGGTTTTGGTCCGGCCCTTCACATTGTAGCAGTAGGGGAGAGAAAGCTGGAAAAGAGGTGAAGGAGTGAAGCAAAAATCTGGCAAGTGATGGGTGGTTACAGGTGAGGTGATTGACTGGGTGGAGGAAGAGACTCGGAGTGAAATGTAAAGCCTGAAGGATGGATATTGGGTGAAAGGGAAGAGGAAAGTGGGGTGATAAATGGGAAACATGGGACTCGGGGATGAGCGTATAGGAGGGGAAAGGAACAGGATGACTGTGGCGGTGGGAGGAATGTGCAGTTGGGGGTATTACTTGAAGTTGGAGCATTCAATGCTCATACCGTTAGGTTGTAAACTGCCTGAGCGGATTATGAGATGCTATTCCTCCAGTTTGTGATGACCCCTCTGGCAAAGCGGTCCAGGACAGGAAGGTCAGTATGTGAAGGGGAGTTAAGAGTTAACAGCTGGGAGATCCAGCGAGTCTTGGTGGACTGAGCGCATGTGTTTAGTGAAATAGTTGCTTTGTCTAAACTGGGGCTTGCTGATGTAAAGAATGCCACACTGAGAGCATCAAATGCAGTAGATGAGGTTGGGAGATGTGAACTCTGGAACGGGTGCTGAGGTTCCTGGATGGAATGAGTGAGGAGAAGGTATGGACTCGTAGGGCAAATTACCTCTGGAGGGGGAGCATTGGGTGGGATGGGATAAGCAAACCAAGGAGTCACAAAGAGAGTGGTCTCTGCAGAAAGTGGAAAAATCAGGAAGATGTGATGGCTTTGAAAAATTTCCCAACCTCAACTATTAAATCGATCCCAATGTGTTCTCTTTGACATTGGTGAGATCAAGCGAGACATGAAAACACTAACTACATTTTTAAAATTCAAATTAAGTATAAAATATGAAACTTGGGAGTGTAAGGAAAATAGCAAAGATGCAATTATGGAGAAAATGGAGGAAGAAAAGGGAAGCAAAACCCCTAGTATGGACTCATCTGTAGACATTCATAAGCATGAAGTTTCAAGGGATTTCAGAAGTGCTGCTTTGTCTTTTCTTACATTTAAGATACAATATATGTAAAGGAAAATAA
The DNA here is from genome assembly GCF_028641065.1 of Leucoraja erinaceus. Lineage (NCBI taxonomy): Eukaryota > Metazoa > Chordata > Chondrichthyes > Rajiformes > Rajidae > Leucoraja > Leucoraja erinaceus. Next base: position 43,744,658 of record NC_073392.1, on the reverse strand, counting down.
CTCTTGCTCATTTTTGCAAATTGATATTTTAATTAACATCGTCAGATCAGTACATGTATAGTGGAAATAATATTTTAAAGTACCACAGCAAACCAACGATTGAATCGTATTTGTAGTTACCACTGTGGGAACTTAAGCACAGAAGTTGGATACTTAGCTGCTTTATCACAGTGTCATGTTCTAACTGAATTGCTGATCTTTGACCGAACTCCAAATATATATGAAGTGTTTGGAAAATTATTTTCCATAAATGCCAAATAATACCCTATTTTTTCAAACAGATTATTGAAAGGCTTGTCTTTTTTTTAGACACTCAGCCACAGATAATTTAAGCAGTGGAAAGTTTCTTTTCTAGCCCAGATTTTCCCCATACTATATCATAGTTTCCCAAGAATTTAATTAAAATATCAGAGTTTGTAATATCTCACCTTAATTAAATCTATAATAATGTAGGGAATGCACCATGTGTGTGAGCTGTATTACTTTCAAGATTATTATGTTTTCTAAGGAATGGAGTTAGTATAGTGCTTAAGATGTGACCCAACAGGAACATTGCACACCTGTAGATTACCTTTATTGTTTTCTGAACCTCTGTCACTGAAGCGCAGCAACCCACTGACTTTTTATTTGATTATTTTCTGCAGTTGCACATAGTTTTTGTAGTCCTAAAGTGTTTACATTGAAAATTAAGAAACAGGAGCAGAACTTAGCCATCAAGCCTCTCTTTAGTTAAGATTGTCTCAATGCAGTTTTCAAGCACTATCTTCAGATTTTCCTAATGACAAGAAATCAAGATCTGTGATCTTTAATAAATCTAATGGTAGCCTCCACAGTTCCCCAAAAGTTCAACACCATCAGCCTGAAGAAATGTATCTTTTATCAGTTTATACATTTATTTCCTGAACCTGGACTTCCCTGTATCTAGCCGACCAGCGCGTAAAATAATTTTGTAAGCTCCAATGCAATCTCCCTATATTTTTCTAAAATTGTGTGAATATATTCGTATATTTAAGTTATCCTCGTACACAATCACAAAGTGCTCACTAAGATTGTTTTATATGTCCAATATGGATGACATTCTCTTTGTCAGTTTTTTCCATTCATTTCTTAAACTACCTATTAATAAATTATTTCCAACCATTGTTGTCATGTCTACTCTTGGATGTATGGTTCAAGCATAATTTAAGTTGTCAATACTGCGAGTAGTTGCTGATACAACACATGTTTGTAGATGCCAACACTCACATCCCACATCCCTCTTACACCTACTTTCACTCACACCAATCATTTATTTTCTATTTCCTGGCCAGACCATAAATTTGAGCACAATTCTATGAAATGCAACTTTAATTAACAATGACTTTGGAAAGGTTTCATCAAATACCCCTGGAAGTTTACATTAGGAAGTTCTGTAGAGAGTTTCCCTTCTCAATCTTATTAAAATTAACATGAACAATTTCCAGTGTAAATGAATGTTCCAAATAAATAACTTGGGTATTCCTTTAAAACCACAGGATGGTAACCACCTGGACTTAGAGATTTATTAGTCTTTTCTTTACTGCTGCTGTACTAATATTAAATTTGGTGATAACCATATTCACCGTTATTTCTGCCAAATATTAAGCATGTTGTCCTCTTTCCCTGCTGCATATGCAGTGCATTCAGACAGTATTCAGACCCCTTCACTTTTTCCACATTTTGTTACGTTACAGCCTTATTCTAAAATGGATTAAATTCATTTTTTTTAATCAGCAATCTACACACAATAGCCCCACAATAAAAAAGTGAAAACAGGTGTTTAGAAATTTTTGCAAAATAATTAAAAATAACTAACTGAAATATCACATTTACATAAGTATTCAGATCCTTTACTCAGTACTTTATTGAGGCACCTTTGGCAGTGATTACAGCCTCAAGTCTTCTTGGGTATCACGCTACAAGCTTGGCACACCTGTATTTGGGTAATTTCTCCCATTCTTCTCTGCAGACCCTCTCAAGCTCTGTCAGGTTGGATGGGGAGTGTCGATGCACAGCTATTTTCAGGTCCCTCCAGAGATGTTCGATCGGGTTCAAGTCCGGGCTCTGGCCGGGCCACTTACGGACATTCACAGACTTGTCACAAAGCCACTCTTGCGTTGTCTTGGACGTGAGCTTTAGGTCGTTGTCCTGTTGGAAGGTGAATGTCTGCCCCAGTCCGAGGTCCTGAATGCTCTGGAGCAGGTTTTCATCTAGGATCTCTCTATACTTTGCTCCGTTCATCTTTACCTCAATCGTGACTGGTCTCCCAGTTCCTACCACTGAAAAACATCCCTACAGCATGATGCTGCCACCACAATGCTTCACCGTAGATACGGTATTGGCCAGGTGATGAGCGGTGCCTGGTTTTCTCCAGATGTGACACTTGGCATTCAGGCCAAAGAGTTCAATCATGGTTTCATCAGGCCAGGGAATCTTGTTTAGGTGCCTTTTGGCAAACTCCAAGTGGGCTGTCGTGTGTCTTTAACTGAGGAGCTCCTGTCTGGCCACTCTACCATAAAGGCCTGATTGGTGGAGTGCTGCAGATATAGTTGTCCTTCTGGAAGTTTCTCCCATCTCCACAGAGGAACTCTGGAGCTCTGTCAGAGTGATCATTGGGTTCTTGGTCACCTCCCTGAACATGTTAGTAAGTCTCTATCCTAAGGCCCTTCTCCCCCGATTGCTCTGTTTGGCCAGGCTCTATGAAGAGTCCTGGTGGTTTCAAAGTTCTATTTAAGAATGACGGAGGTCACTGTGCTCTTTGGGACCTGCAATGCTCCAAAAAATGTTTTCCCCTGATCTGTGTCTCAACACAATCCTGTCTCGGAGGTCTACAGACAATTCCTTTGTCTTCATGGCTTGTTTTTTGCTCTGACATGCACTGTCAATGGTGGGACCTTATATAGACAGGTGTGTGCCTTTCCAAATCATGTCCAATCAATTTAATTTACCACTTATGGACTCCTATCAAGTTGTAGAAACTTCTCAAGGATAATCAATGGAAACACGATGCACCAAAGCTCAATTTTGAGAGTCACAGCAAAGGGTCTGAATACTTACGTAAATGTGATATTTCAGTTATTTATTTTTAATTATTTTGCAATAATTACTAAACACCTGTTTTCGCCTTTATATTATGTGGTATTGTGCATAGATTGATGATTTAAAAAAATGACTGTAATCAATTTTAGAATAAGGCTGTAATGTAATAAAATGTGGAAAAAGTGAAGGGGTCTGAATACTTTCTCAATGCACTGTGTGTGTGTATATATATATATATATATATATATATATACTCGTCATTATTCTCTACACCTGCTATTTCTCTATTTATATTGCCAATTATCAACTTGAGAGTTCAATTGCTGCTGCCCATCTTTGTCCAAATCTGGTAATATCTTTTGTTTGATTTTAATGATTCTTGCAAATGGACTCTTGCAAATAGTTTTCTTTCTACCCTCTTTGTTGCTGTTGCCTGGATTTCACCTTAAGTTCTCTGTAGAAACATAGAACATAGGTGCAGGAGTAGGCCATTCGGCCCTTCGAGCCTGCACCGCCATTCAATATGATCATGGCTGATCATCCAACTCAGTATCCTGTACCTGCCTTCTCTCCATCCCTTTAGCCACAAGGGCCACATCTAACTCCCTCTTAAATATAGCCAATGAACTGGCCTCAACTACCTTCTGTGGCAGAGAATTCCAGAGATTCACCACTCTCTGCATTTCGTTGTCTCTGTACTGTACACTGACAATGACAATTAAAATTGAATCTGAATCTCTGTGTGAAAAATGTTCTCTGTTTTTCTATCAGACAACAGAATTTGTGGTATGTTTGAGGTATATGTCACGACATATGCACCACACCATAATGTTAATGCTAAAATACCAACTGTGTGGTTAAACAGTGAAAGAGGGATGCAGCTTGGAAACAGGCCCTTCGGCCACAAAGTCTGTGCTAACAGATCATTCACCTATTAACACTAATCCTAAACTGAATCCCATTTTTTATTCTCATATTCTCATCAATTTTCCTCAGATTGTACCAATCATCTACGCACTAAAGGCAATTTACAGTGGTCATTTAATGTACCAACGTGCATGATTCTGGGAAGACAGAATCGAATCATCTGGAGGAATAACAGTCACTGAGAATGTGCAAACTCCACACAATCAGTACCTGAGGTCAAGATTGAACCTGGTGCCTTGAGCCAGCAGCTCTGCTCATTGTACCATGGTTACTCCAAACTATTAGCAAATTGCACTTGCAACCTATTAAAGAGGACTTACCCAGTCAGTTTGGAGCATTTAAGGACCATATATTCCCCACTTGATCCTTCTGGAAGCTTTACAACTTGAGGGTATTTCTCCTGGGAAAGAAGAAGAGTTTATATGTTGAAGCTGCCTTTTGAAAGTCATACTTTGTCTGTGGTTTCGTATTCAATAACATATTATTTAGAAAGCATCATAGGCCCATCTAATGAAAGGACAAACAAATCGGATAACACCGAAAATATTGGCTCCCAGTTTACAACCATTTGGTTATAAACCAGTAATTAGCAATTAAAACATGAGATAATTTGACCTATACTTTGAAAGCAAGTCGAATTTGACATCTGCTGCCAAGAAATGCACTTAAGTGGTTTGAAGAAGCAGGATAGTAATCTTTTGCCACATCTGGTAAACATTTCTTAAGTTATGGATCTTGAAAGTCCTGGAGGTTCTTCGGAAGATAGATTTGTGGCTATTGTGAAATTAACTTTGGCATCTCATTCTCCAACTATGATTTCATTTGACCAAATAGAATTTCCATTAAAACTACCATGTGTATGTTAGCTCTACCAAAAGCATTTTAATCATCAGTTGGAATACAAGTGGTTGTTTGCTGGTGACATGAATTTACAGTGAATCTCTTAGGAAGAAAAACTATGAATTAGCTCAATAGTGTGGATTGGCTTACTGCCTTAAATTTAACTTAAGTTCTCCCAAAAGTTTCATACAATCAGAAAAAAAGTGGCACCAATTTAAAATGCTACCATAAATACCGTATAATCCACACATTAAGTCTAGATTAAATATTCAGTTAGTTTTCCAAGGATTTAAAGTTACATACCTTGACTATTAGTACTCAATAAAGTTAGAAACGTAATTATATTATTTAATAGTCACAATTGTACCTATTTCTCTCAGAATGTATTTGTATTTTGACGTACAATCACCATCACTGGTTGTCGTATATGTTAGGAGTGCAAAGTCGCAATTAAATATTAAAGTGGGCCTTGGAAGTCACTTTTGGGCAGTTTTCTGGCTTGGTTTTCATATTTCATGGGCTATTGAGGACCAAGGGATATCCCTTTGCTAAAGGAACTATTGTGCACAAAAACATCTAGTTGGTGAAGATACATACGATCACACCAACAGTAACCTACAGTACTATGCATAAATCACGAGAAACTAGAATTGGCTGCAGATTCTAAAACTGAAGAACAAAGTCTCTATTTCCTCCAGCTTTGTGAAACAATTTACACAACACATGGCTCAAATCCTATTATCTCTGATCTGTCAGGATATGTTTGTTTGTTTTGTGTGTGCTGCAGATTCCTCAATCCATCTGTTTCCCAATACATGGCATGATTCTGTTTTTGTGCTGGCAAAGCAAATAACCTAATTTTAAGAAGGAACTGCAGATGCTGGAAAATTTTAACCTAATTTTAATCTTGAAGATGTCTTGATGGCATTCAGATCATAGGTTTGAGGATAGTAAAATCAAAGAGATTGACATCAATTCTGTGCAGTCTTTTCATTTACAGTACATACTAGACTAAGTGGGACGGAAGGTACTGGTTTCCAGAGGGCTAGTATAGACATTGTGGGCCGACAGGATCTGGCAGTCCTTGTTCATCAGTCAATGAAAGTAAGTATGCAGGTACAACAGGCAGTGAAGAAGTGAATGGCATGTTGGCCTTCATAACAAGAGGAGTTGAGTATAGGAGCAAAGAGGTCCTTCTGCAGTTGTACAGGGCTCCAGTGAGACCACACCAGGAGTATTGTGTGCAGTTTTGGTCCCCTAATTTGAGGAAGGACATTCTTGCTGTTGAGGGAGTACAGCGTAGGTTTACAAGGTTAATTCCCGGGATGGTGGGGACTGTCATATGCTGAGAGAATGGAGCGGCTGGGCTTGTACACTATAGAATTTAGAAGGATGAGAGGGAATCTTATTGAGGCATGTAAGATTATTACGGATTTGGACAGCTAGAGGCAGGAAACATGTTCCTGATGTTGGTGGAGTCCAGAACCAGAGGCCACAGTTTAAGAATAAGCGGGAAGCCATTTAGAACGGAGATGAGGAAACACTTTTTCACAAAGAGAGTGGTGAGTCTGTGGAATTCTCTGCCTCAGGGCGGTGGAGGCCGGTTCTCTGGATACTTTCAAGAGAGAGCTAGATAGGGCTCTTAAAGATAGCAGAGTCAGGGGATATGGGGAGAAGGCAGGAACGGGGTACTGATTGGGAATGATCAGCCATGATCACATTGAATAGCGGTGCTGGCTCGAAGGGCCGAAAGGCCTGCTCCTGCACCTATTGTCTATTGTGCCATGATAATCTCTATTATGCAATGCAACATAGAGATTTCCGGTATTTTGCCTTGCAAAAACAAAAATTAACATTGCTTCTGAAAAGGCCTTTATTTTTTTAAATTATATGTGAAAAATAATGTTGTTATTACGAGTCTCAAACTCACTAGCCCCTAATCTCCCTTTCATCCATTGAGACAACTATCTATACGACACAATTTCTCATAACACAAGCTTACTTAAGAGTACAACTAGCAGATATAGTAGAACCACCTGTACATCATAGAAATGTATGGCATATGCCTTCTTGATTCAGCTGTTAAATAAATAACCCAAGGTAATGAATTCTGCCACAGAACATGGATTTTCAAAAGAATTTAATGACCAAGGTATAATTCTGTTCTCCTGATTCAGCTATTCAATGAATACCCAAAATAAGGTTTCACTTTTTCACGGTCTTGGCCATGGCCACAATTTAGCACAGTTGCTGCATATAGTAATTAATTGTGGTTTGCAGAAGATCCATGATAGCTGAGTTAAGCCAAAACTAGACTAGGTTAGATTATCTACAAAGTGGGTAAAAAGGAACAGCAGTTGGATGCAGCCAATACTGCTGATGCATGGAACATAAAATGCCACAGCAAAACAAAAAGAATATAAACATTCACTTTTATTGAAAGTTATGCTGATTCTCTCTCTCACCCCACTCCTCTTCTATCACTCCCATGAGTCACACAGCAAGGAAACAAGCTTTCAATCCACTGAACCTGCACCAACAATCAAGCTCCCATGTTACACTAATCCCATTTCATTCTCCCCATTTTTTCATCATGTCCTCAGATTATATCAGTCCCATACTTAGAGTGATCAATTAACCTACCGACGTCTCTGTCTTTGGGATGGGGGAGGAGTGGTCACAGGGACAACATACAAATTCTACACAGGATTGAACCCAGATTTCTAGAGCTGTGTTACCAGTGACACTACATAGTCATTATGACAACACAATTATTCATGGACATGCAATTCATGCTAATGAAATGATAGACTTGATATGGCATCTATCATGACTTTGATGTCAATAAAGTAAGTTGAGTCAGAGCCAAAGTGTTTTAATTTGCATTGTAAAGGACTTTCTGGGAAAAGAGATAGTAATATGATAGAATTTCATGTAAAATGTGTCTGTGCCAGAGGTTTACAAAGCCGTAGAGCATAAGTTTTAGGTTAAGGGATGGAAAATTTTGAGGAGATCTGGGGAAGATGTTTTTTCATCCAGAGGATGGATAGAGTCTGGACATATTGTCCAACTGTCACACCATGTAAGATATTTCTATACTGCAATCGAATCAAGCAATTAAAAAGCAGGTTATGACGCATTTCCCCAATGCTGACAAAGCAAATGCTATTATTGATTTTACCACTTATTAAAAAAATTATCCTGCATATTATCTAGCATTATTCAAGTTGGAGACACATGGAACTGCAGATGCTAGTATGTTGAGCAAAACAGGGAGTGCTGGACTGTCAGCGAAGCAGTCAGTTGCGTGACCCGCTGAGTTACTCCAGCACTTTGTGTTTTGCTTATCATTCAAATTGGGGTATAATAAGGTGCGGTTAGCTCTCAATAAACATAGCTCAAAAGAATCACAGTTTATTCTTGGTCAGCGACCTCTCTATATACAGCAGTTGCCTCTTTTCTTAATGATGCACGCTATATGCTAAAATATTTATTTATGCACACAGTACTACATGGGGTTGGAGTTAAATGGCAATTACATTAATTTTTGTTTAAATATCGATACAATTAACTAATACAGTTGTAATAAATCTTCTTCAAGGACAATATATCAAGAATCATTTTGATCTTCTGAAAAATCTGTTTATGAATATCTATTTCTTCTGAAGATTTTTGAAAATGAAGAAACCTTTTTGTCCGCCAGAATTTGCATTTTTCTTCATCGTATTCATCAATTTAATTTGCAAAATGATTACACAAGCAATGTATTAAGAGTTAAATGTTGAATGTATCATAAAATGTAGTTGACATACTGTGTCCTGAATGTAACCATACCCACATTAAAGCAGCAAATGTACATATGATTAAAATCTGTTGAATCCTATAAAATGAAACCCAGCTGATACATGGAAAGTGTTGCAAGCACAACCAACTGCTGAGCTGACCATAAATTCCAGTCTTAGAACCAGCATTAAATGTGGTCAAACCCTAGTCCATCTAAATTGTTGCAGAGTCTTAAACTTTTTCAACAAGTTCATCTGTATATTATTATTTGAAAGTAAAATTGTATTTTAAGAAAGTTATTAATTAAATGATTTGAAATACAGAATTACAAAAATTAGCTGAATTGGCTGGCTTCTCTTTATTGATGAACTAGATTCAGCAATTTATCTGTCAAATCTTTCACTCTAAATCACTCCAGGAGAAACCTAATAAAATGTTACACAACTTTTCTTTGCAAGGTAGATAAGTTGGGCAGCACAGCAGTGTGGAGGGTAGAATAGTTGAATGCTGAGCTCTGATGCTGTCGATGTGAAGTTTACATGTTTTCCCTGTGACACCATGGGTTTTCTCCTACATGTTACGGTTAATTGACCACTGTAATTTGCCACTAATGTGTCGGTGAGTGGCAGACCCGGGAAAATTAATGGAAATATGGAGAAAATGAAATGGGATCAGTGTAAGATTAGTGTAAATGAGTGCTTGATGGTCAGCACAGACTAGCGGGGACCAAAGGGTCTATTTCCATGTTCCATGATGCTAGAATTATGCACTGGCAAATTCCTTATATGTATACATATTTGACGAATAAAATGTATTCAATTCAATTCAATATAATTTATCCTTAAAGGCCATCAATGATTCCCGTGAATCTTTGCTGCAATTTCTCAAAATATATCCATAATAAAGAGTGGCACCCAAACTAAACATACAATTAGACTAAGGGCCTATAAATAAGAAGCATGACTTCCTCCTATTAGCATCCAGGCCCCCTTCAGATAATGGCAAAGATCCTTTAGCTTTTTGTATGATTTCTGCAATTATCCAGCAAACTTTTAATGATTTTCCATTTGGACTGCTGAACAGTTCCTTATTTCTAATCATGCAGAAAATATTCAGATTTGTCTCTGTTGAGTCCAAAGTGGTTACGACACATTAACCCACATTGAACTTCATCTGGCATAGTTTATTTTTCATCCACGTCTCCTACATGTGCTTCCATATGTTCTATTTTCTGTCTCTTCTGCCATAGAGTCAGCCACTTGGATATATAACTCTCTTCTTTCTCCAAGTACGCTCTATTCCTTCCCCTAATTTATCAGCAATAAGTTAAACACAACAGATCACTGAGGAATGTCTCTTGTCACATATTGCCAATTAGATTATGTTCCCTTCACACTCCACTCTATTTCCTCTGTTGGGATCTCACTCACAATCCATCAATAATCCACCTTCACTCCCATGCCATAATCATTTTTTATAAACATTTTTCATTCAGAGTTTGTGAAGACAACTCCGCCATTTGCACATTTATAACGTTTTTCAGATCTCCAATCGTGAATATTCATAACCCGAAAGTGCATTGCTAGCTTTATTTGCTGGCTTTTGGAGGAATGCAAGTCCTTAATGTCATCGAGCAACCATCCTGAATGTTACTCTGGCCATTTGTGCATTCCAATGTGAACCTGCCACAGAAAAGTTATGAACAATGCCTAATTTTCTCAGTTATGAGAAAAGGCTGTTATTTACTTCAAGAAGTATTGGCACAGAAGGGAATCGTGAAGATTTACTTCAAGAAGTTAAGAAGGGAATTTTTTAATTTAAGAGCTTTGGATGTGTTAGTATAAAAGATGATATTCAAATGGCTAGTAATGCCAAAAAATGGCTGACAGTTAGATTTTGACGAGTTAAGTCTATTCAGTTTATGTCTGTGAAACACCAAAAGTATAAACTCCAGGTTAGAAGAAAATGTTGATAAAATGGTGATGTTTGAGAAGCAATAATAATGGAGGCGAACATTGTGGCACGTTAGAAAATTGATTATTTTTTCACTGCACTTCTTAAAGTGGATTATGAGAAAGATATCATAGATGACCCAGGGAAGTGCTTCAGTATCACATTCTGTCACCTTCACTCAGACAGACGAATTACAGGTCCTTAATGTTGCTCATCTGAACCATTCTTACATACATTTGTGGGCTACAAACCTGATTTGTCTGAAGTTACCCTTGTTTTGATCACAGTTAGCCTGAGGTATTTTCTTCATTGTCCTAAATCAGGTTCCATTTAAGTCATGCCTCAATTTTATATTCCCAGACTTGTTTTCACATTCATCCATGAACTCATTCAATCCTATCTCTGCCATCTTCTGCGATTGTCAGTTATTGGAGATTAAATTCTGGCATCCTTCGTATATTTGATTTTAATCATTGTACATTTAGTCAGTGGGCCTTCAGCAGCCATGGTTTAGGTTAAGGTTTATTATTGTCACTCCTACAGAGGTACAGTGAAAAGCATTGTTTTGAATGCTATCCAAGAAGATCATATATATCATATAAAATTACAATCAAGTCTAACGCAAGTACAATAAATAGAGCAAAGGGGAAGATACGGAGTTCAGAATATAGTTTACACCATTGCTGCAAATTTTGTGTTTTCCACTCCTTCCGTTGGATGCTCTTTGCAGGCCACCTCTTTGACCATACTTTTACCTTGTAGTAAACAAGTATAAAACAAATATTGCTTGTTCCAATGTCAAAAGTTGTTTGACCATGCCCTAGGAATTTTTACGTTAAACGATATGTTATGCCATCTGAATATTGATATACTTGATTGTGTTCCTGAATCTGGAGGTGTGCTTTTCACACATATACCTTTTAGCCTGATGGGAGAGGGGAGAAGAGGGAGTGGCCAGGGTGCGACTCGTCCTTGGTTATGCTGCTGGCTTGCCGAGGCATCGTGTGGTTTCAATGGAGTCAATGGAAGAGACATTACTTTGTATGATGATCTGGCTGCTTCCTCAATTTGCTGCAATTTCTTGTGGTCCTGCATGTAGCTGTTCCCAAACCAAGCTGTGATGCAACCTGATAAAATGCTTTCTATGGTGCATCTGTAAAAGTCAGTGAGAGTTGTAGGGGACATGTCGAACTTCCTAAGCCTTCTAAGGAAGTAGAGGCATTGGTCTCCCAACTCACCGCCCTTCTCCCAAATGAATATTGATGGGAAATATTAATTCAAGCCACCAAATGTATCCACTGGTTCCAGACGAAGACTTCCCTTCTGGTCCCTGGGAGACCCTACTCTTTCCCTAGCTGCCCTCTTGCTTTAATATACTTACAGTGTCCTCCATAATGTTTGGGACAAAGACCCATCATTTATTTAATTGCCTCTGTACTCCACAATTTAAGATTTGTAATAGAAAATATCACGTGGTTAAAGTGCACATTATCAAATTTTATTAAAGACCATTTTTATACATTTTGGTTTCACCATGTAGAAATTACAGCTGTGTTTATATATAGTCCCCCATTTCAGGGCACCATAATGTTTGGGACACATGGCTTCTCAGGTGTTTGTAATTGCTCAGGTGTGTTTAAATGCCTCCTTAATGCAGGTATAAGAGAGCTCTCAGCACCTAGTCTTTCCTCCAGTCTTTCCATCACCTTTGGAAACTTTTATTGCTGTTTATCAACATGAGGACCAAAGTTGTGCCAATGAAAGTCAAATAAGCCATTATGAGACTGAGAAGTAAGAATAACACTGTTGGAGACATCAGCCAAAGCCTAGACTTACCAAAATCAACTGTTTGGAACATCATTAAGAAGAAAGAGAACACTGGTGAGCGTGCTAATCGCAAAGGCTGGCATCGACAGCTGTTGACAGAATAATTCTCTCTATGATTTTAAAAAATCCCCAAAACACCTGTCCGACAGATCAGAAACACTCTACAGGAGTCAGGTGTGGATTTGTCAATAAACACTGTCCGCAGAAGACTTCATGAACAGAAATACAGAGGCTATACTGCAATATGCAAACCACTGGTTAGTTGCAAAAATAGGATGGCCAGATTAGTTTGCCAAGAAGTACTTAAAAGAGCAACCACAGTTCTGGGAAAAAGTTCTTATGGAGTGATGGCAAGAACAAAGTATCCAAAGCATACCACCTCATCTGTGAAACACGGTGGTGGGGGTGTTATGGCCTGGTCATTTATGGCTCCTGAAGGTACTGGCTCACTTATCCTCATTGATGATACAACTGCTGATGGTAGTACCATAATGAATTCTGAAGTGTATAGACACATCCTATCTGCTCAAATTCAAACAAATGCTTCAAAACTCATTGGCTGTCGGTTCATTGTACAGCAAGAATCATTGATCAATGATCCCAAACATACTGCTAAAGCAACAAAGGAATTTTTCAAAGCTAAAAAATGGTCAATTCTTGAGTAGCCAAATCAATCACCCGATCTGAACCCAATTGAGCATGCCTTTTATATGCTGAAGAGAAAACTGAAGGGGACTAGCACCCAAAAAAAGCTGCAATACATGCCTGGCAGATCATCTCCAGAGAAGACACCCAGCAACTGGTGATGCCTATGAATCGCAGACTTCAAGCAGTCATTGCATGCAAAGGATATGCAACAAAATATTAAACATGACCACTTTCATTTACATGACACTTGTGTCCCAAACATTATGGTGCCCTGAAATGGGGGGACGATGTGTAAACACTGCTGTAATTTCTACATGGTGAAACCAAAATGTATACAAATGGCCTTTATTAAAATCTGACAATGTGTATTTTAACCACGATATTTTTTTCTATTACAAATCTCAAATTGTGGAGTACAGAGGCAAATACATAAATGATTATGGAGGGCACTGTGTAAAATGTTTTGGAATTCTCTTTAATTTTGTTGGCCACTTAGCTACTTACTTCAGAAGTCTCCTATAGCTTCTATAAACTTCAAAGGACTATGATTCCTTTTTCCTGATTAACCTCTCAATTTCCTTAGTTAACCGAGGTTCCCTAATCCTACTAAATTTGCTTAGGTCCCTTACAGGAACATGTTGACCCTGAACGTTTACTAAATTAGTTTTTAGTTTTAGTTTTGGGGATACAGCATGGAAACAGGCACTTTGGCCCACTCAGTTCAATCACCCGTTCACGCTAGTTCTAGGTTATACCACTTTCACATCCACTCCCTACACATTCAGGGCAGTTTACAGAGGACAATTAACCCGCACGTCTTGCCATGTAGGAGGAAACCCACAGACAGCAACTCAGGTCAGGATCAAATCCAAGTCTCTGGTCCTGTGAGGCTACAGCTCTACCTGATACACAATGTTTTTAACTGCCTCCCACTGATTAGATGGTGTTTTTCTTTCTTACAGCTGTCCCCAATCTACTTTCTTGTACTATTGAAGCCAACCCTCCCTCAATTTAAGACCTTTAAGGGTCTGTCCGACTTACGCGATATTTTCGTCGACTTGCCGCCACCCGTCATAGTCGCAGCAGGATGCCGAAAATGTTCAACATGTTGAAAATCCAGCGGCAACCAGGAATTGCCAGATACAACTCTTTGGGCTCACGACCATACTGGCATCCCCCGCGACATGTCTTTAACTCTAGATCCAATGTTATCATTTTCCATGACCATTTTAAAGCTTACAAAATTGTGGTCGCTGTTCGCAAAGGGGTTCCTCCAGACACTTTTATCACTTGCTCATCCTCAAAATAAGATCAAGTAGAGGCCCCCATCTGAAACAGATGACACTGCATATGGCTTTAAAAGCCAGCAGGGTCTGACCCAAAATGTCATCTCTCCATTCCATCCACATGATGCTGCCTGAGCTGCTGAGTTCCTCCAGGAGTTTCTTTTTTCTTTTAAAAAAAACTTCCCGGTTGCATTTAACCATTTCCATGCCATCTTGGTGCCTGACCATGATGCAATCCCAGTCAGTATTAGGAAAGCTGAAGAATATGGGAGAAAACCAAGAACCAGGGAGAATGTTCAAGCTCTACATAGAAGCAATGGAGAGCAAGATGGAACCCAGATTGTTGGAGTTGTGAGACAGCAGCTCTACTGGTTTTGCCACCGTAGCTCCCCAACATGCAATTCTAAAGAAGACCAGAAATGTTACGTTTTCCTCCAGAGATCGGCCTGACCCGTTGAGTTACTCCAGCACTTTGTGTCTATCTTTGGAATAGAACAGAGTTGAGGTTACTTATCTTTTATAACATGATTTATCATATACTTTAAATTATTTACTGTTCCTTTGGAAAACTGTAGGTCTGAAGATTGCCCAATTAGACGGAGTCATGTAATTAATCAATTTGATGGTGTAATGTAAATGACTCATGTTCTAAAGGCTGAGAAACAGAGATCTGGAAGAGGCATAATGGCTTGAATTTTGCAGTTGAAATAATTGTGAAGCTATCAAACATCCGCCGTTATTACTCTCTGAAATTGACACCAATTTCTAGTGTTTGCACATTCACAGTTACCATATTTCTCCACAAGAGAGCTTTCCACATTTTGTAGATCTAATTAACCTTATTTTTTACATATATGTTTTAATAGCATTACATAGAAACATAGAAATTAGGTGCAGGAGTAGGCCATTTGGCCCTTCGAGCCTGCACCGCCATTCAATATGATCATGGCTGATCATCCAACTCAGTATCCCGTACCTGCCCTCTCTCCATACCGTCTGATCCCCTTGGCAACAAGGGCCACATCTAACTCCCTCTTAAATATGGCCAATGAACTGGCCTCAACTACCCTCTGTGGCAGAGAGTTCCAGAGATTCACCACTCTATTGCAGATATGTTATGCTGCTGCAAGTAAGAATTTCATTGTTCTGTTTTGGTACATAAGACAATTAAATACATTTGACTTTCAACTTGCTGTAAATGTTTAGCCTAGTTCTCTGGAAGTAATTGAATTTTGAAAAAAAACTTGTCTGATCCTAAAAACAAACTATAATATGTCTAGATTATTGTTTCTTCTGAATGCTCTCTATTACTTCTACAAATTGTTACAAGAAATAGCTTCCAACTTAATTACATGTCTATGTCTCCAAATTCATTTGCTCTCTGTAAATATATTTTAAAACATTTTACATCTTGGTTTGCTTTGTGAAAAATTATTTAATCAGTTCAGCTGTTTAACTAACTTAATGATGTTAGTGTTGCTGGATGCCCATCTGGATGTTTCCAAAGTGCATCTCACATCAGAAAAGTAGAATTGGTGAAGCAAAGGAAGTTAGGGAACCTTTATGCCCCTGTCCCATTTAGGAAACCTGAACGGAAACCTCTGGTGACCTTGCCCGCGACCCAAGGTTTCCATGAGTCGCCAGAGGTTTTGGTCACTCGCCTGGAAAGCCTCGATCGAAGCGTGAGCTGCATCTACTGACCAAAGATCCTATAGGATCTTTACTACCGACCGCACACACACGCACGCACACACACACACACACACACACACACACACACACACACACACACACACACACACACACACACACACACACACACACACACACACACACACAGCTGAGGACGCACACACACATCGCGCACGGTGGGGGCCAGGGACAGCTGGAGGAGCGCTGTCTGGACTCTGCACGATGAAGAGGAAGGGAAACGGCTGGCACAGAGCACGGTAAGTCCTTTAGAGACCGCGGGAGAAGGGGAGAAGGGGAAGAGAAGGGGGAGAAGGGGGGGGGGGGGGGGGGAGAAGGAATGGAGACAATTTTAAGAAGTTTAATAAAGTTAGCGGGCATTTTACCTTCCGGTGGGTCCTCTAGGTCGTGAAAGGACAATAGGCCAATCAAAATGGCCGGTTAGCGAAGGAGATTGCCTTCGACTGCCTGTAAGTAAATAGCGACCCCACTCCACTGGCTTCGACCAAACGGCAACCTATTTTTAGTCGAGGCCGGTTTTGATTTTGTTGAAATAATCGAAGGAACATAGAAGAAGCCTCGACCACGCGGAAACCACTTTCGACCGTTAGTGAGAGTGACCAAAACCTCCGGGAACCTCATGGAAACCTTGGGTCACCAGAGGTTTCCGTTTAGGTTTCCTAAGTGGGACAGGGGCATTAGTCTCACTTTGTAAAGTTACCAGTGTAGTACAGTTCCTAGAGAAGGACAACTTTGACAATTACTCAGAACATCCTTCATGAGGGTGAACCCATGGATAGCATCTGCCCTGATGGTGTGACCTGTGCAGACCAACTGGCTGGAGTTTTTGCAGACATTTTCAACCTCTCATTACTAAGGTCCGAGGTACTGATCTACTTTAAAAGGACAGGGCAACACAGAGACGGAGCGGTAGAGGTGCTGCCTTACAGTGCCAAAGACCCGGTTCAATCCTGATTAAGGGTGCTGTCTGTATGGAGTTTGTACGTTCTCCCTGTTACCTTCATGGGTTTTCTCCGGGTGCTCATTTCCCTCAACACTCAAAGACGCACAGGTCAAATGGCTTCGGTAAAATTGTAAATACTGTGTGTAGGATTGTGTTAGTGTGCAGGGATCGCTGGGCCGAAGGGCCTGTTTCCACGCTGTATCTCCAAACTAAACTAAACACTCAACAATACCAGTGTCCAAGAAAAGTAAGATGACATGCCTCAATGACTACCGACTAGTGGCACTAATGAACGTATTGATGAAGTGATTTGAGAGGTTGGTTCTGGTGCATAATTAATTCCCACATTAACAAGGACCTGGTCCTACTACAATGTGCCTACTCAACAATAGATCAAAGGCAGATGCCATCTTGCTGGCTCTCCACTCTGCACTTGATCACTTAATCAAATAAAAAGACGACGTCAGGATGTTGCTCATCAATAACAGCTCAGCATTCAACACCACCATCCCCTCCAAACTTGTTATTAAACTCAGGGAATTGAATCTCTAGATCCTTGACTTCCTCCTCGGCAAATCATAATCTGTATGAATTGGCAACACTTCTCTGGGATAATCAACAGCATGTGGAGATCAGAGGGCTGTATGCTCAGTCCCCTGCTCTACTCACTCTATACCCATGACCCCATTCCCTGAGTTTGATAGTTTGTAGAGGATGATAGTGTTGAATGGTGTAGCCAGGCACAGTTCCACCAGCCTCTTTAAATTCGCTGACGACACCAGTTTTTTGTTCTGTGTGCATGTTTGTTGAGAGTGTGTTTAGGGGCATGTAAGTGTGTGTGCGTGTCTGTTGTGTGGGTATATACTGGATGCTGCTCTTCAATTTTATCCTTAATAAAGATTATTATTCTTGCTGTAACTTCCATATATTTATCACATTTCCTTACAGCATAAAGAACCATTTCCAACCTTGTCTAAGGCAGCTCATCCCATTCTCAATTATCTCTTTTTGCAACTTTGAATCTCTTTCCACATTCTCAACAACGGCTGTAAGGTTCTATCACTGACCTACACACTAGGATCAATTTACAGTTGCTAATTTACCTATTAATCCACCCGTCTTTGGGATATGGGAGAAAACCAGGGTGTTGGGAGTAACATATTCACAGGGAGAATGGTGCCATCTGTGTAGAATTTGTACACAGGTTAGCTTTAAATCCAGGTCACTGGAGTTGCAAACCAGCACCTCTATTATGCCCCTGAACACCTAGGTCATTCTATTTATAATATTCCTGGTACATTTTCACAGACAAGAATAAATTTAGACAAATACATTTATAAACATGCAGATTGAATGCAGATGATCTCTCTTGTGATATTTAATTGATGGATTAGAAGTATTATTTTCAGATATTTCACTGGGCATTGTCGGATAAAGTCTACCAGGATGGATGGCAGTGGATTCCAAACCAACAAGAGAATTCAGATATGATCATAAACTACAAGGGCAAATATTAACCATTATATAATCTGTTACCTACTCTGAATAATTCCTCTTTCAAATAAAACCTGGTGGTCACAATGCTATGAGAAATTATTTTAATTTGCATAATTTTCCAAGTAATTATCCTCCAATCATCCCATTTTTACCTATTCCATCTGCTTTTTAAATAGACTCAATTTTCTAAGCAAAATGACAGTGGACCACTCTCGGTTTGAAGAAGGGTCTCGACCGGAAACGTCACCTATTCCTTCTCTCCAGAGATGCTGTCTGACTCGCTGAGTTACTCCAGCTTTTTGTGTCTATCTTCGGTTTAAACCACCATCTGCAGTCCTTTCCTACACAACAGACTATAAAATGTGATGCACATGCTCCACTCTTCTTGCAACTCATTGGCTGATGCAATGTTGGCAAGAAACAATTTGTCCTCCACATTTCTCTCTATAAATAAAAATAAGCCTGCTCAAGACAATGCTATAACCATGCTGAAAGGTCAATATCAGCTGACCACAGAAATCTAAGATAATTCCATGTCCAAGGCACTGGATGCAATCGACTAGTCCTTGCACCATTTCCTTAATCGGCCAAACTATTGTGGAGCATGAAAAGGGAAGTATCAGTTGTCCAGGGCTAGAGTGCTGGGTTAATGGGGAGAGAGGACTGGCACATGAGAGCTAGGTGACAGCTTCATTTTGAGTAGGAAAGAACTGCATATGCTGGTTTAAATGTCACCGTGCCACCCCACCACACCCCAGTGCTGTCCATTGCTGTTTAGTCACTAAAAAACACCCCAGGTTGATTCAGGTAAGAAGCAAAGAGAAAGATGGGCTTGCATCCAGTTGATTTTGCAGCAAGAAAGATTTGGGAAGGGAGAAATAATTGGCAAGAAGACTAAGGTTTGCAGAGATCTTTTAGAAGAACTGATAAAATATATGCATAAATTCAATCCCAGTCAGTTATAATAGTGTGATCATTCCCCGCCCCCATTTCAGACAATACCCACTTTACAATGCAGGGTACATTCCTAGAAAATGGTCTGTCCCATGATTTTCCATAATGCAATGTGCATCATCCATGCATGCGTCAAGAAACACGTTGAAATGGTTAAAAAATGTTTGTTTATTTTTGTTCCACATCAAATGGAAACAGGCACTTTGGCTCAACTTGCTCATGATGACTAAGGTGGCCCATCTACACTAGTCACACCTGCCCTCATTTGACCAATATCCCTCTAAACCTTTCCTATCCATGTACCTGTCTTCATGTATTTTACATGTTGTATTGATACCTACCTCAACTACCTCTTCTGGCAGCTCTTTCCATATACCCAACACCCTCTGTATGAAATAGTTACCACTCAGGTTCCAATTAAATCTTTCCTCTCTAACCTTAAACCAATGTCCTCTGGTTCTTGATGCCCCTACTCAGGGTAGAAGACTACATATAGGAAGCAGGCCCGTACGAAGCTTTTCAAAAAGGGTGGTGGCATGACAGGATTACAAATGTGTCCAGCGGGGGTCAGCGGGGGTGGCGTAGGCCCAACGTGGGTGGCGTGGGGCCAAAGGGGGTGGTGTAGACCCAGCAGAGGTCGGCGGGGGTGGCGTGGCGTGGACCCAGCGGGGGGTGGCGTGGACCAACGGGGGGGTGGCGTAGACCCAGCGGGGTGGCGTAGACCCAGCGGGGGGGCGGCAGGGTGGCGTGGACCTAACAGGGGGGTATGGGCCCAGCGGGGGTCAGCGGGGGTGGCGTGGACCCAGCAGGGGTGGCATGAGACCCAGCGAGGGGTGGCGTGGGCCCAGCAGTGGTCATCAGGGGTGGCGTGGGCCCAGCGGGGGTGGCGGGGGGCCGGCGGGGGTGGCATGGGCCCAGCAGTGGTCATCAGGGTGGCGTGGGCCCAGCGGGGTGTGGCGTGGGCCCAGCGGGGGTGGCGTGGCCCCGGCGAGGGTGGCGTGGGCCCAGCGGGTGTGGCGTGGGCCCAGCGGGTGGGTGGCGTGGCCCCAGCGAGGGTGGCGTGGGCCCAGCGGGTGTGGCGTGGGCCCAGCGGGGGTGGCATGGGCCCAGCGGGGGTGGCATGTGAGCCCAGCGGGGGTGGTGTGGGCCCAGCGGGGGTGGTGTGTGGGCGGTGGCGTGGGCCCAGCGGGGGTGGCGTGGGCCCAGCGGGGGTGGCGTGGGCCCAGCGGGGGTGGCGTGGGCCCAGCGGGGGTGTGGTGTGGATGCCCAGCGGGGGTGGTGTGGGCCCAGCGGGGGTGGTGTGGGGGGAAGATGGCTTGGGCCCCGGCGGCAGGGGGAGGCGAGAGGAGCGGGCTCCGCCGCAGCGGTGTCTGGTGTTGGGGTTACAGCCGTTGGGTTCAGATTCAGCCACTCCCACCTGGGGTCGGGAGAACAGAGAACTGGCCGTTTCCAAAGTGGAAACGTTTATTTCTTTTTCCGATTTTTTCCTTTTTTTTTTTTGGTGACTTTTTTCTTAGGGGGAAAAAAAGGGGGGTGCGGTCGCACCCAACGCACCCCCCCCTTTGGATGGCCATGGGAAGGTAAAAAATGGCAAGACTCAGAGGAGAGCCATGAACCAATTAGGGATGGCACCGCTTTCAAAGAGCTGACATAGACCCAATTAATTAAATGACGCCCCCTTCCTCCCCACTGCTATGTAAGCTTCTGCCGTATGGTTAAGATACTGCTGAGGCTGCCTGTAAGTCTGAATGTAAAGAATTTAAACTTGGTTGTTGCCTGCTCAAGGTTAAAGCTTGTATATTCTATTACATCTATATTAAAATTGTTCTAGTTACAGATTCAGTGGACCAATTATCTATTTGATTTGACTAAATTACACGAGAAAACAACAAACACACTGGAATTTTTTACTATATAGACCGCCATTTTCATTAACATGATCAACAACCAATTATAATTTATGCATCCTTTAATTAGATTTTGTGTTTACTACCAAGCCTAAAAGATAACATTCCACGTTGATCAACGTTCACGTATAAATGATTAAATTTATGCTTGAAGTTGCAGTAATTGCAGTCTTCAACTTCCCCTTGTTTAATAAGTAATGATCTAATTTTTTTTTCTTTAAAGTTAAACAAACCAAGTTTAAAAAATGCAGTGCATCTGCTTTTAACATTTGTCACTACTGAAATTCTTCAGACGTTTGTTTGTACTTGGCTCTGATCAGACTAAATTAACAAAGGCTGCAAGAAGTGCTTGGCCTCACGAAATGACTGAAGAGTTGTGGTAATGTACTGTGATTCTTTTGTGTTTAAAATGCTCTTTTTCCATTTGCTGCCTCTGGGTCAGTATTCCCAAATTATTTGATGGTATTAGATTTCAGGAAATAACTTTGTGGATATGCCTCCAGTTAGTCTGTTTTTGTAGCAGGATCTAAGTTTATAGCTTGCAAAAGTAAACTCAAAACTAATTAAGCATGATTAAGTTGTAGCTTTCTTCATATAATCAAGTTTTGAGTTGTTCTTTTTCATCAATGATTCTGTTGGAACTGAAATAGAACATGGGTGAAATTGAAAAAAAAAATGGATTTATACATTTTTGAAAAGGGAGTTTGCCAAATATTTGTAAAGCTACATCAGTTGAAAATTCAATTAAGTTTAATACTCGGTTCACAGCACTACTTGCTTTGCCAGACGTAATAACTGCAGCTAAGATTTCCAATAGCCATTACACTCTTAGAATTTTCCAGCTGAGCCTTGCTATCCCAAGGCCCACTGAATGAACGCTTTCCGCTAGAACAGATTTTTTGTTTCTTCAGTAACCCTGCCTTTGATGCTTTATTACAAACTGCTTTCTTATACTCCAGGGATCCAGGCTGTTAAAAATACTGAAGAGTGTAAGCCAGCTTATTCTTAAAAAAACATCTCGATTAGGTGTAGAAACTAAGCTTGTGTCTGGTGGGAGGGGGAGCTGGTAAGTTCACTCCTCTTGTTTTTCCTTTTTCTTTTTGCAGTGGCTGTTTTAAAAATTAATATTTAAATCACGAATGGCAAAGTATACATTAGGCAACCATTATAGGAGCTCTGGCTAGAACAGGCAGACAGATCAAGTGATTCATTTCTCCAGAGGTTTTCTTCTATGTTGCAGAAAATTGCTTCCTCCTTGTGTTAAGAGACTGTTTCTGAGATTGTCTGTTGCTAGTAAGGGGAAGTGTGGTGGGGCAGGGATTGCAGCAGTGACCTACAATTGCCAGGTGTTCTGGGATGTAATCTCTTTATAGGAACAAAGGTTATCTTTGAGCTTTTTGATAACATTCACATTTCTGTTACCATATTGAGGAAGGACTGAGCAGGTTAATGTGCTAACACAACCAACATTACACAACATTGGTAAAGCAGCATCAATGTAGATGTTGAAATATAAAGCTACTGACAAAAGTATAAATAAATCTAAGAAACATTGGATAGGAACACAGTTCTAATAGGTAGAGGACACCTCATACCTGAGCATAATATATTTTACTGTGAATTTTTTTGATTTTGTTTCTAGAGGGCACGGACTCAGATGAGTGAATCAAATTAACTTTGGTGGTAATAGCATTGAATTGTCATCATTTGAGATGGAGTTGTTGTTGCTCTTTTGATCCCAGTTCTCTGGAAATTGAGTAGGCCTGGACATGCAAAGAAAACATTTGGCTATTGATGGTCTGCACCATATGGTCAAGAGAGATGAATTGATTGGAGGGCTATCACATTCCAAAGGGGCTCAAATCGCACCATTAGGTCACACGCAACCCACTATCCCTCATGGTCCTTGACACTACCCACTAACGTACGTGATCTGGTACACAGAGTTAATCAACACATTAAATGGACATCCTTTTCCACAAACTTGCAACATGTAAACCTGTCATGCCTACATTTTCCCCATGCACATCAACTCATATTCATATGGACACAAATAACATTTCAAAGAACCCTTTATTACACCTTTAACAGATGTTCTATACATTACTACTGGAAATTCTATGCCAAGGCCATGTTGAGATTTTGAAGAAGGAAGAAACCCACATCAGACCCAGGAAAGATTGCGATGGTTTGGATCTAGAGCCCCACAAATGGTGATGCTGGGAGAGTCGAGAACATGTGAACAGCTGGTGTCATGGTATTATCATGATCATCATGAAGATGGCCATAACCGAGGATGCTTTCTTTGGACATGTTTGACTTAATTGCACCCAAACCAAATCTTCTCCATCTCTACTCTAAAATATCAAGGAAAGGGTTAACAAGTGTGTCAGATTTTCCAGAGGAGGCTGCAGCAAAAATAAGTTTTCAGGCCTTTCCAGTGACCACCTCTTCAATGGGTGTATGAGAATAGCACAACCTTTATATCTGAACATGAACTCTGCTCGTAGATCAGAAACCATGGTTCTGACCATCTAGGATCAGCAGCTGATTTGGACAATGAGATTTTCCTTGTCTTTAATGCAACCAATATATTTAAAGAAGGGAAGTGTAGCTGAGTTCCTTTATGAAGTATACCACTCCTTCCCTCCTAGCAGCCCATCAGATACCCCTGCTGCCTGTAAGAAAATAATATTTTCCCTCGACACCCATTCAATTAAAATCTATAATGATCTGTAATAATCTATGATTAGGGGGTGCCTTCTTTCTGGGCCATAAAAACTGATAAAACTATGAAATCTCACTACAATTGCAGTGAAGGGAAAGTCACAAGGACTGGGTTTTCATCCACAAATTGCCTATTCCATTTTCTCCAACATTGGTGAAAAGTGTGCAGTGGTAGCATTGAGTTTCCCAGGTCCCCGTGATTCCCACTCTATTGCACGTTTCTGAGACCTGCACTACCTTTGGCTGTAATTTTTTTAAGTGTGTTGAAAACTTATTTTCTATGGTCTTCAATACACTTAGAAAATAAACCGTCAAAGCTCCTCAACAAAACGTTCCAAGTTAACTGGAAGGATAATCAAACCAACATTATTGTCTTCCTCCAGGCCAACATTACATTCATGTTCAGTACCTGAAATGTGCACTCAATTTTTGGCTCTCTTGCGGGATGAGAAGGCCAAAAGAAGATTATTCAAAGATGTACTCAAAATCTCCTTGTACAGATATACAGATGGGAAGGGTTTTGTGGGGTAGAAGCCAAATGCTGGCAAATGGGAATAGGCCACAATGCCAACTTGGTGTCATGGCAAGTTGGGCCCAAACCCCAGTTTCCATGATGTGTACTTCCATGATTTCATGACTAAGAAGTGCTACATTCCCATCAAGTGATGGGAATCCTCGGCCAAGATTGCTCAAAGTGGAGAATGATCATTTGAATTGGTAAAGAGGACATGGTGGGAGGAGTTCACCAACTCACATTCCATCCACCGCCTGCCAGTCAAATCACCTCCTGGCCCATCGGTGGAAGTATGTGATTTACACGTTGACTACATTACCCTGCTGGGACGTTCTGGGGAATCTCAGGATGATCCTGCACCACCACTGTACTCCACGTGGAGGCAAGAGGCAAGGTACATCAAGGAAATTGTTAGCGGAACACTGCAGGCAGGCGTGTGACTTACACAATTAGAGTCCAAAGTCTGAAAACACATGTATAAATGTCGACAATCGCATACCCAACCTCTGGAAAAATTTGTCAGAATCTGGCCCCATACATTCTGCAAATTTTGTTTTGCCTATTGGTAATCTCCTGGGACCTTAAAACAGTTTTTGATTTCTAATTTGAATGACTGCTTCATCGATAATCAATTACTTAACAGCATATGGGGAATATGTTTTGTTCCTTTATATTTGGGTTCTGTTCAGGTTTGTTTAGTTTTTTAATATTTCTTAGTAAAACTTTATACTTTTATTTATTCAAAAAAAATTAGTTCAATGAATTTTTGAATACATTTTATTAGCCAAATATGAATACACACAAGGAATTTGCCTTGGTGCTTTGCTCGCAAGTAACACAATATACAGTAGACAATTCAAAATAAAACATTATAATTTAAACATGTGAAGAATTAAATAAAATAGCAGAGCACAAGGAGGCTACAGACTTGGCTGCTGAGCAGAGCTACTGCTCGTGGAAAAAAAGCAGTTTTTATGTCTGGTTGTGGCACTTTGACAGTCCTGAGTCGCATTCCAGAGGGAAGTGCTTCAAAGAGTTTGTGGCCAGGGTGAGAGGGGTCAGAGATGATCTTACCCACTCTCTTCCTGGCTCTTGCAGTGTACAGTTCGTCGATGGGGGGAAGGTTGCAGCCAGCAACTTTCTCAGCTGATCGAATGATGCGCTGCAACCTCCGGATGTCATGCTTGGTGGCTGAGCCAAACCAGACCATGATGGAGAAGGTGAAGACAGACTATATGATGGCAGTATAAAAATGGACCATCATTGCCTGTGGCAGATTGTGTTTTATCAGCTGCCGCAGGAAGTACATCCTCTGTTCGACATTTTTGACTGTGGAGTCGATGGTGGCCTCCCATTGAAGGTCCCCGGAGATGATGGTTCCAATGAACTTAAATGACTCCACAGATGTGAGTGTGGTGTTGTTGATGGTGAGTGGGGGGAGTGCTCTCCTAAAGTCCTAAAGTGAAGAGATTATTCAACTTTCAATCTCTTTCAGCAATTGAATTAAAGAAGGGATGCTATCAAGTTGCACACAATATTATACCAGTTTACTAACATTTACCACAATCTATCAGATCACATCCATCACGCCACGTCAATACAAAACACATTATTCCTTATACCCCAAGTATACCTTTGTGTTTTTGAGAGATTTTAAACAGTTAAAAGTCAACAATGAAATGGACATAATTTCTGACCCTGTTTTAGCTCTCTTTGTAGAATTTCAAACATTAATCAAGGATTGCTCATGAATATTTCTTCATAACTTCAAATGAATATATCTGTGGAAAAATTAATTACATATGAGCGGCCAGAACATCATTCTCTCCTGACATTGTTTGAACTCTCACTTTCCATGCTAGACTGGAAATTAAATATGGAAAGAAAAATGTTTACATACACTGCCCTCCACGTTTGGGACAAAGACCCATCATTTATTTATTGCCTCTGTTCTTCACAATTTGAGATTTGTAATATAAAAAAATCACATGTGGTTGAAGAGTACATTGTCAGATTTAAAAAAAGGCCATTTTTATACATTTTGGTTTCACCATGTAGAAATTACAGCAGTGTTTATACATAGTCCTCCCATTTCAGGGCACCATAATGTTTGGGACACTGCATTGTCATGTAAATGAAAGTAGTCATGTTTAGTATTTTGTTGCATATCCTTTGCATGCCATGACTGCTTGTAGTCTGCGATTCATGGACATCACCAGTTGCTGGGTGTCTTCTCTAGTGATGCTTTGCCAGGCCTGTATTGCAGCCATCTTTAGCTTATGCTTGTTTTGGGGGCTAGTCCCCTTCATTTTCTCTTCAGCATATAAAAGGCATGCTCAATTGGGTTCAGATCAGGTGATTGACTTGAAAAACTCCTTTGTTGCTTAAGCACTATGCTTGGGATCATTGTCTTGCTGACCAATGAATGAACCGCTGGCCAATGAGTTTTGAGGCATTTGTTTGAGGCATGTGGCAGAGAGGATGTGTGTGGACACTTCTGAATTCATTATGCTACCATCAGCAGTTGTATCATCAATGAAGGTAAGTGAGCCAATTCCTTCAGCAGCCATACAAGCCCAGGCCATAATACCCCCACCGCCGTGTTTCACACATGAGGTGGTATGCTTTGGATCTTGGGCAGTTCCTTCTCTCCTCCATACTTTGCTCTTGCCATCACTCTGATATAAGTTAATCTTTGTCTCATCTGTCCACAAGACCTTTTTCCAGAATTGCAGTTGCTCTTTTAAGTACTTCTTGGCAAACTGTGACCTGGCCATCCTATTTTTGCAGCTAACTAGTGGTTTGCATCTTGCAGTGTAGCCTCCGTATTTCTGTCCATGAAGTCTTCTGTGGACAGTGGTCATTGACAAATCCTCACCTGAAGAGTGTTTCTGATCTGTTGGACAGGTGTTTGGGGATTTTTCTTTATTACTGAGATAATTCTTCTGTCATTAGCTGTGGAGGTCCCATTGTGATTAGTAAGCTCACCAGTGCTCTCTTTCTTCTTAATGATGTTCCAAACAGTTGATTTTGGCCTAAGGTTTGGCTGATGTTTCGAACAGTTTTATTCTTGTTTCTCAGTCTCATGATGGCTTCTTTGACTTTCATTGGCACAACTTTGGTCCTCATGTTGATAAACAGCAATAAAAGTTTCCAAAGGTGATGGAAAGACTGGGTGCTGAGAGCTCTCTTATACCTGCATGAAGGAGGCAATTAAACGTACCTGAGCAAACACCTGTGAAGCTATGTCTCCCATACATTATGGGGGGAACTATGTATAAACACAGTTGTAATTTCTACATGGTGAAACTAAAATGTATAAAAATACCCTTTAATAAAATCTGACATTATGCACTTTAACTACATGTGATTTTTTTCTATTACAAATCTCAAATTGTGGAGTACAGAGGGAAATAAATAAATGATGGGTCTTTGTCCCAAACATTACGGATGGAGCTGTATCTCAAGTGCACCTTTTGCAATTGCTGCAGCAGTTGATTAGGTTAAGAGGGAATTAACCAGATAACCATATAACAATTACAGCACGGAAACAGGCCATCTCGGCCCTACAAGTCCGTGCCGAACACATTTTTTTCCCTTAGTCCCACCTGCCTGCACTCATACCATAACCCTCCATTCCCTTCTCATCCATATGCCTATCCAATTTATTTTTAAATGATACCAATGAACCTGCCTCCACCACTTCCACTGGAAGCTCATTCCACACCGCTACCACTCTCTGAGTAAAGAAGTTCCCCCTCATATTACCCCTAAACTTCTGTCCCTTAATTCTGAAGTCATGTCCTCTTGTTTGAATCTTCCCTATTCTCAAAGGGAAAAGCTTGTCCACATCAACTCTGTCTATCCCTCTCATCATTTTAAAGACCTCTATCAAGTCCCCCCTTAACCTTCTGCGCTCCAGAGAATAAAGACCTAACTTATTCAACCTATCTCTGTAACTTAGTTGTTGAAACCCAGGCAACATTCTAGTAAATCTCCTCTGTACTCTCTCTATTTTGTTGACATCCTTCCTATAATTGGGCGACCAAAATTGTACACCATACTCCAGATTTGGTCTCACCAATGCCTTGTACAATTTTAACATTACAGCCCAGCTTCTATACTCAATGCTCTGATTTATAAAGGCTAGCATACCAAAAGCTTTCTTTACCACCCTATCTATATGAGATTCCACCTTCAAGGAACTATGCACGGTTATACCCAGATCCCTCTGTTCAACTGTATTCTTCAATTCCCTACCATTTACCATGTACGTCCTATTTTGATTTGTCCTGCCAAGGTGTAGCACCTCACATTTATCAGCATTAAACTCCATCTGCCATCTTTCAGCCCATTTTTCCAAATGGCCTAAATCAATCTGTAGATTTTGGAAATCCTCTTCATTATCCACAACACCCCCTATCTTGGTATCATCTGCATACTTACTAATCCAATTTACCACACCTTCATCCAGATTATTGATGTACATGACAAACAACAAAGGATCCAACGCAGATCCCTGAGGCACCCCACTAGTCACCTGCCTCCAACCCGATAAACAGCCATCCACCATGACCCTCTGGCTTCTCCCATTCAGCCACTGTTGAATCCATCTTGCTATTCCTGCATTTGACCCAACAGTTGAACCTTCTTAACCAACCTTCCATGAGGAACCTTGTCAAAGGCCTTACTAAAGTCCATATAGACAACATCCACTGCTTTACCCTCGTCAATTTCCCTAGTAACCTCTTCAAAAAATTCAAGAAGATTAGTCAAACATGACCTTCCAGGCACAAATCCATGTTGACTGTTCCTAATCAGACCCTGTTTATCCAGATGCTTATATATATTATCTCTAAGTATCTTTTCCATTAATTTGCCCACCACTGAAGTCAAACTAACAGGTCTATAATTGCTAGGTTTACTCTTAGAACCCTTTTTAAACAATGGAACAACTTGAATTCACAACTTCAATCAAGTATTTTTCCCCATAGCCGATAATTTTTTTTTGGGTTCTATTCACTGCAATAAAGGACAATATATCAGTAAACCACGCAACAGTGCAACTCAAAACTTCAAATGATTTCATGACTTTCAAGATTAAAACTACCTTGAAATTGTATGAAGCAAAAATGCCTCGTGGGTTCTTATCAATGCCTTGATTACAGTTTATCAAGATCTTTTCCAGCTATACTTACATTACATCATCCAAAAATATATACTTTGCATTTAATATTATGGATGTTTTGCCAGCAGAATGCATTGGATAGAATGATCGGCTTTTTGTGCTCTAATCGTATGTACTTGACGCAGCATGTCAAAGGGGATTTTTTAAATTTCCACCTTTCCCATAATGTCTTTGCTATTTCTATCAAAACATTTTAATATTGAACAATGCAAATTTATGTATATAATCTTGATCCTTGAAACTGTGTTTACTCTCGCATGCATTTTATTCACCTTCTTGTGTAATCCTCTCTCACTTTCTGGTTTAATCATTGGTACTTTTTATTCATTTTCTACATTTAGATGAAATAGACTTTTCCCCCTTACCTTATCAAAACATATTAGATCATTAAACACACTTTTAGTCTATCCTATTATTACAACAATATTTTCCAAAATCTCAAGATGATCCCAATAACATTTTCTGATCATCGTCTTCATCCTGACAAATCAATAACGATCAAAATCACTTTATTGTCCTCAATCGAGCTTGTTCTCCCTTGATTATTGATGTTCCAAAGATCATGCTTTTTATAACTTCCAGAAATACCTCCCAAAGGTTAATTCCATCAGTTAATATACCATTTCAAGGACAGTTTTTCTGGTTATTTCTCACTAATTGCAACTGCACTGTGAGTAATCTCAATTTCCTTTCATTGAGAATATGTACAGCTACACTATTGTCGTAACATGATTCGCTATAGGTACGAGATCTAGTTATTCTTTCTCCTCCACTTCTCAGAGTTGTTTGTACATTGTCATTGTTCACAAAAAGCTTTCCATCTAAATTCATAAATGTCATACATTGTTCTGCGTACATGTTTCTGAATTAGCTAATTTGTATTACGGACCTAACTCTGAACTGACATTTACTGGTATTTAATTGTATTAGACAACCAAAAAGGGTTGACAGCCTTATGGGCCTGTCCCACTTAGGCAACTTTTTAGGCGACTAGAATTAGAAATATTAGCGGCGACTAGAATTAAGCTGTGGGTGGGTCACCAGGAGGTCCTAATGGATTGCCAGGAAGTCGAAAGTTCTCGAAGGTTCTCGTAGGTTGTAGCCGGTGCTGACCGGTGAATTTCATTGGCTCATTGGGAAAAAAAACGTAAGCAGTAGTTTTCAGAACCAAGGATACCGACCGGTAATGTTAAATGTCCGCCGAGCTTCACAGCCGTGTATCTCTGGCTTTTTTAAAAGCAATGAAAATACAATGGAAATTACCATTATGGCTGTGACTAAACATTATTTCCACCATTTACACAAACTTGTTATTGAAAGTGTGTGAAACTTATGTTCTTGTTTTTCTTCTTTTCAGGCGATAACTCATAAAAAATGAATCTAAACACTTTCATTTTGTTCTGCCTTCTACTCAACATTTGTGTTATTTTTGGTGCAAGAAAGAATAAGACACCAAACAGGGTTTTGAGAAGGAGGTTCCGTCATGGAGGACGACAACAAGCTGGCTATGTGAACCGTAACTCAGGCAGACGATACAAACCCAGACGGCCACAATTTGCGGCCAAGGTTCCTACCATTAATGCAGATGAAAGCACTTTGCCCTTCATTGACTCATATATAAGTGTTGATGAAATTGAGCCCGGCTATCAGATAATACCAGGTTAGTGGAAACCTGATAAAAGATAAAACTTATTTTCAACTAAGGTATAGTGCATCACTGACTCAGAGAAATGCACAGCCATCTTAAATATATAGTGGCTTATTTTGGGAATACAGCAAATCAAGAATTTTCAGTCATTATTTTCAGACCAGTGTTTGCAACTTTCAAACAAATATTTCAATGCCACATGCAAATGAATATGTTTGAGAAAATATGAATACTTTACAAATATACTGATTATTGTTCAATATCAGATAAAAGAATAATTCAGCCCTGTTTAATTCTGTAAAGAATGGATTATTCCTGCAATTTCAATGGTTAACTGCAATATATTATTCTTGCACATACAGCATGTATATGTTCATATTTGTGCTGATGTCAGTTAGTCATTGCTATTGCAATAACACACTTCGTTATTCTAAAGCCTTTTGTGACTACTTGAGCTTAAACTAAAATCTTGCAGAAACAGATGGGCAGTCTCCCAACAAGCATAACAAGTCAGCTAACAAGTCACTTTAACTCTACCATGAGGGCAATAATACTTTTCATTAAACTAGCAGAACTATAAATAGTTGTTTTCCCTTTTGAAAATTATTGCAAGCTGATCTATTAACCACATACTATATTCTCATACCACATGTTAGTGTGCATCCATTATGCACATTTGCAAAATATTATCCCATCTGGAATCCTTTTGATGCCAGAAGCAGGAAATACTTCAACTGTTCTTAACCATCAGTTAAGATTTTATAGTTTAGTATAGTTTACAGAATCAAAGAATCAATGTGGCACAGCAGGCAGTCTTTTGCTCCAACAAGGTTATGCAGACCCCTGGTATAACAATCCTGTTAATTACATTCCCTTGCTTTTTCTCTACTGCTCTGCAGATTATTTTTCCTCAATGACTATCTGGTGATTGATTCTATTTCCATTACTCCCACTGACTGTGAATTCCAGATCATAATATTCCCTGCATTTAAAAATGTATTTTCCTTGCACTCCTTTCATTTCTTTCACTCACGTTTATAAATGTTGATTGTGGAACCAATGATAACAGCATTTAATCTGTCTAAAAGTGTCACGATCCTGAATGTAAACAAATCTCCTGTTAACCTTCTGTGCTACAAGGAAAGCAACTACTGGTTCTCATCAGTCTGAAGAAGGGTTTCGGCCCGAAACGTTACCTATTCCCTTCGCTTCATAGATGCTGCTGCACACGCTGAGTTTCTCCAGCATTTTTGTGTACCTTCCTGGTTCTCTTGTCTGACTTTACAGTTCTGTCCTTAATCCTGGTAACACACATACTGTGAAATATATGGCAAGATCTTATGTTCATTGGAAAGTTAAAGAACATTTGCAGAGATATCCTTCAACAAACACTCTTTTATGTGAAGCATGACTTGAACCATAAGAGTGTCTGAAGGGTCTCAACCTGAAACATCACCCATTCCTTCTCTGCAGAGATGCTGCCTGTCCCGCTGAGTTACTCCAGCTTTTCGTGTCTATCTTTGGTTTAAACCAGCATCTGCAGTTCCTTCGTACATAAGAGTGTTTGCCAGCTGACTTCAGTATTACACAGGTTTCTTGATTCTGCATGTAGTCAAATAATACCTTCATGTCAAACGATGTCACTCTTACCTCTCCTCTGGAATTTAGCTCTTTGGTCCATGTTTCAGCCCGGTGTATATAGGTCTGGGTTTTCATGGTCTGCTGAGACCCAAACTGAGCAATAGTCAGTAGATTATTGGTGAGCAAGTTCTGCTCAATAGCACTGTTGACAACAACTTCCAACATTTAGCCGATTACGGGGCAATGACTAACTAGGAGGTTTTCAGCTGGATTTGTTTGTCTTGATGTCTGTGGACAGGACATGCCTGGAAAATTATTGGATATTGGTAAACACACTGGCACAATATAACTAGAGGATAACTAGTTTTTGAGTGCAGATCTTCAGTACTAGGACCAGAATGTTGTCCTATCCTATAGCCTTTACTATCACCAGTATTTTCAGCCATTATTGGTATGTCATGCTGTGACTCAAATTGCTGAAAAGCCAAGATGGATCATCTAGCCAGAACATCTGGCTGCAAATAATTCAGATTTGTCTTTACCACTGACTTACTTGTTCCTGTCACCGTTGAAGGTGGAACTTTTCTCCAAGACTCCTGCCATTAATTTTTTCAACTGCATTCCACCATTACAGCTAAATGCAGTAGAATTGCCGAACTTTTATCTGATCCATTTGTTAAAACCACTCAGCTCTGATGTTTTACAGACTTGAAGACCCACCATGTAACTTCTCAAAATTAACACATTGTTAATAGGCATGCTTGGTGTTGCTCCCAGCATGTTTTTTTGCATGAATCAATGAACCAAAGTTGGGCATGCGCTTGATATTAATGGTTGAGTGTGTCAGAGAGTCATATCATTCTAAATATATGCTATCCATGTACTTTCTCTGGCAGCATGTTCCATACACTTACCACCCTTTGTGTAAAAAAGTTGCCCCTCAGGTTCCTATTAAATCTTTCCCCTCTCACCTTAAACCAAGTCCCACAACAACTAATCATGCTACATACTCCAAGCTCTTCTCCAGATGCTTCAATATGGTCTTTACATTGCAGACATACATACATCCTTTGGGTCCCTTCATTCCATGTGCCCTCTGCAATATTTTCCTCAAAAAAATAATCAAATCTCCCATTGTTTTAATTTTTTGCTTCCCGCCCTACTTCCTTCACACCACCTCCGGGAACCGTCTCCTGTTTCATCATGTTATGGTTTACATCTGGCTGTTCAACCCACAGCTTTTATCCTTGGCTTCACAGGTAGCGCTTTTGGGGCATGTATAAACAATACATCTAAATATGTCTTCTTTTTGGATAGATTCAGGAAAAAACAGGTTGAATCAACAAAAAGGGGCAAAAACCATATTACTGAAGTTCACAGTCAAACTTGAAACTTTGTTTCTCTTTATTCATTGTTGATAACTTTCGACACTTTTCAATATGGCAAGAAAAGAGTGTGCACAGGGGCAGGCAACAGCTATTTATGTATCATAAACTTTGTTGAAAATTAGATTATTTAAAAATTCCTTACTCTTTTAAATATCTGTATGATTAAATTATAATACACATAGATAAAACCATATGGGAAAATAGTTTGCTGCTTGGTAATTATGGTTCAGTATGCTATTAAAAATGCATTTAAATTTCATGTAACAAATCTTAAAGCTTACAGCAGGACTAATCCATTACTAGCTAACATCCACATCTATTTTAGAGATTTTCTTAGTTTGCGATAGAGAGTGTTGCGAAGGACATGGATAGTGGTTGGATGCAGAATCACAGACAAAGATCTAAGGATTAACCTATGCCTGCACTGACTTTACTGAAGTTACTGTAAGTGTCATGGAGCAATACATTGCTGCCAATAGTTCCTCTGGCATTATTAATGTTAACTCCAGAATATTAGTATTTGATAATTTCTTCCTTTCATGCAGTTTGTTACACTTGGGTTAGATAGACACAAAAAGCTGGACTAACCCAGCGGATCAGAGAGCATCCCTGGAGAAAAGGAATAGGTGACGTTCGGTCGAGACTCTTCTTCAGTCTGAAGAACGGTCTCGACACGATACGTCACCTATTCTTTTTCGCCAGAGATTAATCTATTTTCAGTTTAAGCCAGCATCTTCAGTTCCTTCCTACATGCTGTTGGGTTACTTGTTCACTTGCTGAAATGTCTACTCATTAACAAGTAATTAAGAATTACTTCACAATAGTCTAATGATTATTTTTATGTTGTGATATCATTTTTCATAGCTTCAATTTGAATGCTTGAGCAAAGGAGAATCTCAAGCAAACTTCAATAATAACACCATTTTGTTTACTTTCTATCATTAGGCAGGCAAGGGCACTGCAAAGCCAATGGGATGCTCATGTATGACAATGCAATCTGGTCTCCCAAACCTTGTCTAACCTGTCTATGTTCAAGGGGAAAAATAGTTTGTGATGAAATGAGCTGCCCTAATGTAAAATGTGCAAGGAGCATTATACCAACAGGAGAATGTTGCCCAATTTGTACTGCAAATGGTATGTTCTTATTCTTTCATCCAGCTAAGTTTAAAGTCATAAATGTTATTCAAAATATTTACTAGCTGAAGGGTGATTTTATGCATTTATACAGTGTTGTAAAAAATGTGTTGAGAAAAACTGTGACATTGAAATATGTTATTAATGAAGTAGTTTACAGCCTATTTAAGAATTATTACTAAATGCCACAGAATGATTGCACATAACAAACACTTGTGAAAAAACTTCCAATGTGCTATTTATCAACAAAAAATAATTTATCTTGAATAGGGGAACATAAAGATCCATATTTGCCATTCAAAGGTTCATTTAGGTGGTACAAAACACTACCTCTGGAGAAAAATATTATTGTGATTATATTTAAAAATACAATGTAATGTAACATTTTAGTAACTGTTTTGTAGCTAACCCATCTTGAAGTTGCATGGTAACGTCCAAATAAAATTCCGTGAGACACCATATTACAGCATGGATATTACAATAATCACAATCACAATAATAAACTTATTAGTCATATATGTTTTGCAACATACAATGCATTTCATTTGCTAAGTCAGTCATACAAATAAAAAGCAACAGAACACACGAAACACATTTTAACATAAACATCTACCATAGTGACTGCTCCACATTCCTCACTGTGAGGCGAAAAAAAGTTCAAATCTCTTCCCTTCATTGTTTTCCGCGGTCGGGGGCCTCGAGCCCTCCGTTGACGGGACGATCTTGAGTCCTGTAGCCGGCGGACGGGCCCTCCGTATCGAGGCAATCAGCATCGGGGAGATGTCAGCTCCCCTGCGCCGGCGATCGGACACCGGGTCGGGGCTGGTCGAACTTCTGTGTCCCGAAATCCATGGTCTCTCCCGAGACTGCAAGCTCGTGATGGTAAAGTCCACAGGCCATGGTTGGAGCAATCCAATGCAAGGGATCGGCTCCAATGTTAAGTCCACGCTCCGTGGTGGGGCTCAAGGTCAGTCCGAGGAGCCCTCCAGCTCCATTGATGGTAGGCTGCAGAGCGACCAGAGATGCGATCTGGAAAATAATCGCATCTCTGGCAACGTATGAAACTGAAAAAAAGTTTTCCCTGACATCCTCTACCTCCCCCCCACATAAAACAAAACAGAGAACATTTACACAGTCTTTTAACACACACTAAAAATACAGACAGACTGTTGGCGGGGCTGCCAATCGTGCAGCACCCCTGGTGTTGTATGCTGTTTTAATGTAACTTACATTACTTTCTAAAGATAATACTGATATATACTTGAGAATTTTATGCTGGGCAGTAAGACCATTTGACCTTGATATCTATTTCATATTAATTTTGAACACTTTTTTGTGCTGATATGCAAATATAAATCTACTTTACTCCTTTTGCTATTCTTGATTATTGCTACTTTATGACGAATGGAAGTAAGTGTTAATAGAATATATTATTAATTGTTAATTTTACCAACATACTAAAGATGATCTGAAATCATATTTCTGAGTTGTGCACTGCATTTCTCTAAAGCATCAAATCATAACTAGAACATTAGTATTATTCTTTATCATTTCTTAACTTACCTTTATCTCCGTATTATAACGTTACTCAAAATGTAAGATGACGATACAAGTTAAATGGCATGCCCTTAACTGTTTTTATTTAGTAATCAGATAAAGGTTTAAAATGTCATTGCTTTTCTACAGAGCCTAATGATTCAAGTGAAACATATCCTGTAATCTTGAACAATCAGAATTTGCAGTTAGGACAAGAGCAACTAAGGAAACAAGAGAAAGAACTGGAAGAAGACGAATTACACATAAATGATACGAAACACAAAGAGACTGAAGATATTAATGAAGATGAAACAAAACAAAGTGAATTGGATGAAGAAA
Organism: Leucoraja erinaceus; assembly: GCF_028641065.1. NCBI lineage: Eukaryota > Metazoa > Chordata > Chondrichthyes > Rajiformes > Rajidae > Leucoraja > Leucoraja erinaceus. The sequence continues at coordinate 43,707,271 of NC_073392.1, read as the reverse complement.
ATATGAGACAAATAGAAGAGGAAGAGTTACAAATTGCACATGAAACGGAGCAGATATATTTACAGAAAGAAAATAATGAAAGTAAAGAAAAGGAAGTAAAGCAACAATTGGAAGAAATACAAAATAATTCCAGCACCATGGAAGAGGAAAAGCAGCAGCCTGATAATCATATATACAATAATAGTAATGAACAAGCAGAGCACCAAAATATGGAGGAGGAGGAATGGGAGGGACAAAAGGAAGAGCGAGAGATGGAGAAAAAGCACGGGGAAACAGAAACAAGAGAGGTGTTGGAGGAGCAAGTGAAGAGGAAAGTGGATGAAGAGGGGCAAATGGTGGAAGAGGAGCAAGTGGAGGAGGGGAAAACAGAGGAAGGGCTAGTGGTGGAAGAGAGGCAAGTGGTGGAAGAGGGGCAAGTGGACAAAGAGGGGCAAATAGTGGAAGAGGAGCGAGTGGAGGAAGGGCTAGTGGTGAAAGAGCAGCTAGTGGTGGAAGAAGGACAAGTGGAGGACCAGGGGCAAGTGGTAGAAATAGAGGAGTCAGAAGAAAAAATAGAGAAAGCAGAAGAACAAGTTGTGGGAAAAAAAGAGCAAGAAGTGGAGAAACAGGAGGGACAAGAAAATATACAAGAGGAAAAGAAAGAATGGGAAGAGGAGGTGAATGTGGAAGGTTCGGCAGAGGGATGGTTGATGGAGGGAAGAGAGGCACAGGGAGGGGAGGCTGAAGGAAGGGATGTGGAGGATGAGAGGGCAGAGGATGAAGAGGACAATGCAGAGATGGAGATGATGGAGGAGGAGGAGGAGGAGGAGGAGGAGGATTATCAAGATATTTTTCAGTTGCCATCATTTCCTTCCATATTACAATTGATTTCAGATCAGCTCAATGAGTACATTCCAAGATTTTCTTTCCCTGCTGGCTGTGATTTGGCGGATATCACTATAAACTGCAATAATGCAAAGTTGACTGAAATACCTCCACTAATGGATCTGGGGATCAAACATCTTCAGCTTGCAGGTAATTAATGCTCCTAGGTAGATAACATATATATTTGCACAGCTGACGCCACTCTTCCTTAAAACATTTTACATAATTAAAGTTTATATCTGTTATATGATCATTTGAAGTAGCCAGTTAGAAACTAAGAAAACATGTAACATGTGCAAGCAGGTTAGTCACTGGACTCCTTCATGTGAACACATTTCATCAAACAGTTTGAGTACAAACACAAAGTGTTGGAGCAACTCAGTGTAGCATCTACGGAGAGAATGAATAAACAATTTTTCAGGTTAGGACCTTTCTTCAGACTGATCCAAGACCCTTCTTGAGACTTCAATCAGCCTGGATAAGTGTCCTGACCCAAAATGTTGCAATATCAGGCTAAAGAAGTGACCTGACCTGCAAAGAGCCTATACATTCCCTCCACAGAGCCCCTGACTCTCAATTTGAAGAAAGGACTGGACCGGAAACATCGCCTATTCCTTTTCTCCAGAGATGCTGTCTGACCTGCTGGGTTACTTCAGCTTTTTGTGTCTATCCTCCACAGATGTTGCCTGGCCTGCTGAGTTAGTCCAGTACTTTGTGCTTTACTCAATATTCCAACAGTTGCAGAACCTTTCATTTCCATTTGATTGCCAAACACCTTTGTTGTCCATTTCTTAGTTTTGCTTTCTGCATGTTCCAAACTTGATTATTAACTCTCTGCCTTACTACCTGCTTTATGTTCCCCCTTCCCCACCCCCTCCCAAATCTACCTTCAGGTTACAACTGCTTTTGGGCAACCTTTAACCATGAATTATTTCTTAAATTCTAAATTACACTATGATAAAATATTATGCTTTAAAAAATATGCTCAATCAATCCAAATGTTCCATCCTTGCAGGAAATTCAATTACAGCTATTCCAGCAGAAGCATTTAATGGGTATCCTAATCTTGAATTAATTGACCTCAGCAGGAACAGGATTCTTTCATCAAATATAGACCCAGCAGCTTTCAAAGTAAGTTTTACAAATTAATGAAATTGTTAAATATTTTAAAGTAATTATATAAAAAAGATGTGTGCAGATTTTAACCTTATCTGAGAAAATGATTAAATGAAAATGGGAGGACTGTGCCTTGGGCTATTTAAACTGGCCAAAAATATTGACAAAATTCTTTCCACAAATACCTTAGAATAGAATATTTTCTTTATTGTCATTGTAACAAGAACCATGTACAACGAAATTTAAAATGTCAGCCAGTCAGTGCAGCATTCAAACATTCCAATCACATTATAATCACATTCTCCCATCACCAGCCTTAATGACTACCGTCCTGTTGCCCTCACTCCGGTAATCACGAAGTGCTTCGAGAGATTGGTCCTCCAGCACATCAAGGACTATCTACCACCAGACTTCGACCCCCACCAATTCGCTTATCGCCAAAACAGATCCACAGAAGACGCCATCACCGTAGCTCTCCACTCTGTGCTGAGCCATCTGGAGCAGGGGCAGAGCTACGTCCGGATGCTCTTTGTGGATTTTAGTTCAGCCTTTAACACAATCATCCCGGACATCCTCATTGGTAAACTGGTCACTCTTGGCCTCCCCACTGTCACATGTGCCTGGATTAAGGATTTCCTCACAAACCGGCCCCAGACTGTGAGACTTGGCCCCCACCTCTCCTCCACTCGCAGGTTGAGTATCGGTTCCCCACAGGGCTGTGTGCTAAGCCCCCTCTTATACTGTCTCTACACCTACGACTGTAGTCCGGCCCACAACAACAACCGCATCGTCAAATTTGCTGACGACACTACTGTGGTCGGACTTATTTCAAAGGGAGACGAGGCAGCCTACAGAGAGGAAGTCCTGAAGTTGACAACCTGGTGCTCAGAAAACAATCTGGCTCTGAACACCAGGAAAACAAAAGAGCTCATTGTCGACTTCAGGAGGCACAGCACCGACTTAGTCCCCCTACACATTAACGGCGAGTGTGTGGAGAGGGTCAACACCTTCCGGTTTCTCGGCGTCCATATCGCGGCTGACATCTCCTGGACGGACAACACGACGGCGGTCATCAAGAAGGCTCAGCAGCGGCTGCACTTCCTGAGGGTCCTCAGGAAGCACAACCTGGACTCTAACCTGCTGCTGACCTTCTACCGCTCGTCCATCGAGAGCCTGCTGACATACTGCATTACAGCATGGTATGGCAGCTGCACCATGGCAGACAGGGAGAGGCTTCAGAGGGTAACCAGGACAGCGCAGAGGATCATTGGTTGCCCTCTCCCCTCCCTGATGGACATCTACACCTCCCGCTGCCTTAGCAGGGCAAAGAAGATCACCAAAGACAGCTCCCATCCTGCGTTTGGACTGTTCGACCTGCTGCCCTCTGGAAGGCGCTATAGGTGCATCAAATCCAGGACAAACAGACTCAGGAATAGCTGCTTCCCGAGAATTATATCTACCATAAATTCAAATCCACACATGCACTGACTACACCGCCCAACACGGACTTCCATCTGTATATATGTATATATGTATGTAGCGCCGTAGAATTTGTGCACCTATTTCCCCCCCCCCCATCTCCCTTCTGTTTTGTTTTTCTGTTTCTTGTTTTTTGTGTAAAATTGTATGTATGCACTGAGTACGAGCAGCTTTCAGTTTCACTGTACATGTATAGTGACAATAAATGGCATATCCATATCTATCTATTCCGAATTATCTATAAAATGTTATAAAATGTTGATTCTCAAGATTATGTTGGTGGGCCAGCAAAGCTTTCAAGGAGACAAAGCAAAGTATGTTCCTATAAGATGGCAGAGAAATTAATCCTGATGAAGAGATACTTATTGCTCCAGCTACAAAGCCATGCAAATCAGAGGGGGATGGGAGAGGGGCCATGGGACTAGGAACGATGGATCACTGGTGAGATCCTTGACAACTGATCTACAGTTTTTGTAGATTACTCGCTGCCCGCATGTGCTGCTGGCAGGAATAAAGAACAAAAACACATCTTCAGCTCCAGCTTCATTCAGAAGCACATCAATCTGCTCCACATTTTCTAATTAGGCTTTAATTTATGTAATTGGATTGAAAACCCTTAACATATGCCGCCAGTCCAGTGTGATAGTGTTACACTATTCTTTCTTATGCTCATTCTCTGTACTTTTCAGGACAATGGAGCACACCATCCTTGTTCAACACTTTACCTCTATTGTACAATTTAGCTGGATTGCTCACCTTTGGTTTGCCACATTACCTTCAGCAAAAACATTCCTTTCAACCCATCTTATCTTATCCCTCAGCATTTAACATGCTGAGGGATAGATAATTATTAATTTTCACATCAATTCCGAATCTACAGATTAGCTATTCCACACACTTCTCATAACATAGTTCCAGGGCTGCCAACAGCCTATTGGGTGAGACTTGGGAGTGAGAAAGTTTCCTTATTGGGTGAGACTTGGGAGTGAGAAATTTGCGAGAGACCAAGCCCGAGGGAGCATTGCGACCGGGAGGGGGGTGTGGTGGGAGGGGGGAGGAGGATGCCCCCTCCCATTGGTTCGGAACATTTGCATTTTTCAGCTTGAAATTGTGCAATATGGTGCATACTGTAGCGAGTCTTATAACTTACACTTGAATGCAATATATATGCTTTAAATTGGATTGGAGCGTTTTTGAAAGGGGGGAGGCTGTGCGATCACTGATCACTGGCCTTGGGGGTACCCGGTGAGGGAGTGGAGCAACCGAGTGGGGAGAGGGTGTGGAAGAAGGGTAGGAACTTTTTGAAATTTGATGTATGAAAATCATGTTTTAGTGCACTGTAGAAGTATGATTTCAATGTTTTTTGTATGAAGTATTTTTAAGAGGTAACTTTTTAAGGGGTAATTTTATCCACACAAAGGGTGATGGGTGTATGGAACAAGCTGCCAGAGGAGGTAGTTGAGGCAGGGACCATCCCACCATTTAAGAAAAAGTTAGAGTGATACATGGATAGGACAGGTTTGGAGGTATGGACCAAAAGCAGGTGGCGTAGCTGGGACATGTTGGCGGGTGTAGGCAAGTTGTGCCGAATGGCCTGTTTTCACACTGTATCACTCTATGACTACATTATACCTCCACCATGCATGAATACTTCAAAATCAAGTGATCGAGTTTGATTGCCATATACTCAAGCATAGAAACATAGAAAATAGGTGCAGGAATAGGCCATTCGGCCCTACGAGCCAGCACAGCCATTCAATATGATCATGGCTATTCATCTAAAATCAGTACCTCTTTCCTGTTTTTTCCCCATGTCATTAGCCCCAAGAACTAAATGTAACTTTCTCTTGAAAACATCCAGTGAATTGGCCTGCACTGCCTTCTGTGGCAGAGAATTCCACAGATTCACAACCCTCTACATGAAGAAAGTTTGTCCTCATCTCAGTCCTAACTGCCCCCCCCCCCTTTATTCTTAAACTGTGACCCATGGTTCTGAACGCCCCCAACATTGGGAACATTTTTCCTGCAGTTACAGTAAGTGAAAATCTAGCAGGCAAGCAGGATGCTTTCTCCAACCACCCCCATTTGAAGTCCACTACCTTCCACCGTATGTACCCAGTGCTTGGTACTCACTTCCAGCAGCCACTGGTTGTCCTCCAGGATGCACCGAGCCGCAGCCTGATCCATGCCGGTCACCTGGGCAAATTCGACACAGAGACTCTCTCTCTCTCCCCCCTCTCTTCCGCTCTCTCTCCTCTCAACCCCCCCCTCTCTCTCTCTCCCTCTATCTCTCCCCTCCCCCTCTCTTTCCCCTCTCTCTCTCTCCCTCTCTGTCTCTCCTCTCACCCTCTCTCTCTCCCCTGTCTCCCCCTCTCACTCTCTCCCCTTCCCTCTCTTCTCTCTCCCCCCTCTCTTTCCCCTCTCTCTTTCCCACCTTACTCTTCCCCCCCTCTCTCCTCCTCTCCCCCCCTCTCCCTCTCTCTCCCCTCTCTTTCCCCTAACTCTCTCTCCCCTCTCTCTCCCCCTCTCTCCCCTCTCCTCTCTCCCCCCTCTCTCTCCCCCCTTCCTTTCCCTCTCTCCCCCTCCTCTCCCTCTCTCCCTTCCCCCTCTCTCCCTCCCTCTCCCCCCTTCTCTCTCTCTCCCTCCCTCTCCCTTCCTCTCCCTCCCCCCTCTCTCTCTCCACACACTCTCCCCTCTCTCTGTCTCTCCTCTCACCTCTCTCTTCCCCCCTCTCCTCCTCTCTTCCCTATTTCTCCCTCCTACCTCACTCTTCCCCGTGCCTCTCTCCCCTCTCTTTCTCCTCTGTCTCTATCTCTTTTTCTTTGCTCCCCTATCTCTCTCTTTCCCCGTTTCTCTTTCCCCCTCTCCCCCTCTCTCTTTTACCACCCCTCTCTCTTCCCTTCTCTCTCCCATTCTCTCCTACCCTCTCCTCCCTCTCCACCCCCTCTCTCTCTTCCCTCTTTCTTCCCTCTCTTCCCTCTCTCTCTCTTCCCCCCCTCTCCCCCCACTTCTCTCTCTCCATTCACTCACCCCCTGTCTCTCCCCTCTCTCTCCTCTCACCCCCCCCTCTCTCTCTCTCCCCACTGTCTCCCCATCTCCTTCCCCTCTCTCTCTCTCCACCTCCCTTTGAGAGTCTGTCCCTTCGGCACAGAGACTCTCGCGGCAGCGTCAGCGGCGCAATGCCACCGACGGCTCCGCGGCCCGGGACTTGCACTGTCCGGAGTGCTCCATGGCCAGAGCTGCAGCGAGCGACACGCCGGCCCTAGCAAACGCTCGTCCGTCCCGGCTCCCCGCATCTGTTCCCGCCGCTGATTCTGCTTCCATCCCTCCCGCAGCCCCGGCTCTCCAACACCCGCGGACCATGCAGTTTATCCGAGTTTTGAAATTTTCGCTGAGCGTGCGAAATTTCTGATGAGCGTGAGGGCGTGAGAGTTTGGTTGAGGGCGTGAGTTTCACGCTCAAAGCGTGAGAGTTGGCAGCCCTGTATTTCCATGACAAGCAATAATAGTGTTATTGTGGCCTATCCCTGTTTCTATGAAAGGAGAATGTTCTCCTTTGAAGAACATCAAGAACAAAAATTTATAGTTGAAGTCATGATTAATCGAATGTTGTGCAACGTTTGTTTCTAAGGATGTTTTTAAAGAAATCAAATAACAGTAGTTATGAAATTGGAAATTGCACGAGAGATTCCCGTATTAATAATTATACTCCTTCATTAGACTGCCTTGTGCTGTGTATTGATGACAACATTACTTGCATTAGCAGCATGATTCAAAATTCACAATTAATTTGGGCTTGCAAAATCCATCAAATTAATTGAATTTAAAATAGTTTTGACATAAGCAGCAAACAAATACAACCCAAAATGTTAAATGAAAAACTGGCATAAATCAAGAATCTTTCTCTAGCTGCATTTATGGGTATGAATGAGATGACAACACTTAAAATACCAAAAACTTATACCGCACACACAAATTTTGAAATATTTAATCTAACTTCAATTAAATTTATGTAGCTGTAGCATATGAAAGCATCAAAGGATGCTAATATAAAATGCAATTTGCCCAAAACATACAAAACATAACAAGTAATTACTTGTCTGGCTGAATTACTTCATACATTGTGGGTGTACCAATGACCCTGTCATTATGTTCAAATGACATTATAAAGCATCTCAGATTACTTGGAACGCTTATTTCTTTTATTTCTTATAGAAATTAAAAAAACTGGAACGCCTATACTTGGATGGAAATTTGTTACTCCAGATTCCTTCTCAACTCCCTCGAACACTGGTAGAACTAAAAGTAAATGAAAACCTTCTTCAACGACTGGATGAACAAGCTTTTCATGGTAGTTTTGTTTCAAAATCTAAAAGTGCTTGTGCCTTAGTGCATTGGTTAATGCAGCTAAAAAAAAGTTTATACAAAAATAACCCATTTCTTTAAATAACAATGACTATACCATAATCAGATTGTAAGTAGTTTGAGAATTACTATTTAAATTACCTGTTTAACGACCTGGATACAACCACTAACAAGTTATGTTGGTGAACAGTTGGCAATTATTCAAAAACAAAATGATGTAAGAATTGTAACTCCTATTGTTCTTGTGCTCAATGGTTTGTAAATGGTAATTGATTTAATCTGTAGCTAAGAACTCCTTTGTAATGTAGGTTGTGGTGGTAGAGTTGTAAATTACCAGCAGGCATAGGGCGGCACGGTGGAGCAGCGGTTGCGTTGCTGCCTTACAGTGCCAGGCACCAAGGTTCGATCCTGACTACTGGTGCTGTCTGTACGGAGTTTGTACTTTCTTGTACTGTCTGTACCGAGTTTGTACATAACCCACGTGGTTTTCTCTGGGATCTCTGGTTTCTAACCACATTCCAAAGATGTACAGGATTGTTGATATAAATATGAACTTGGCTTGGTATAAATGTGAAATTGTCCCTAGTGTGTAGGATAGTGTTAATGGGCGGGGATCGCTGGGCGTTCTTTGGGCCGAAAGGTCTGTTTCTGCGCTAAACTAAACCAAATCATGAACTTGGATGGTGTAATTGTGCTATTGTTTGATTAATTTTTACATCAAAATTGAACAGGTCTAAGTAAAATAGTCAATTTGGAGCTGGAAGGAAATAAACTCAGTGAAAGTAACATTCAACCCCTCGCCTTCAGACCACTGAAGCGACTCGCTTACTTGCGACTGGGAAGGAATAAATTCAGAACCCTACCACAAGGTCTTCCTCCTTCCATCGAGGTAAACAAAAATCTTATGATTTCAAACTGATTAAGGATTTATATTTAGAAATGTGTTTGTATTTTTGTTGTGCACACAATTCACACGAGCTGCTACACTTTCAGAATTACATACTAAGAACACACTGATACTTGTCATTATTCTGAAGACTTGTGTTTTGTGATAAAGATCAGAAAATTTGCCTGTACATCTGACTTCACCACATTATGTTACCATGTTTGGAAGCTTGAGGCACAGCATCTCAGTTTTCTATTTGGTATATTACAACCTACTGAACTCAACACTGTGTTTAATATCATCACCCACTATGGGATGTCTGAGCTTGGACATGGGGGTCCATAATATGTCGGTGAATATTAGAGAGAAATTCAATACTGGGAATGGGGTCAAGGGTATGCTGTTTCTAACAAAGGGGTGAAAACAGCTTTGGCTAATCTTGAGTTGATCATAACTAGTGAATATCATTCAGACATTTTATTTTTATATATTAAACACTATCAACTATAACAGCAGTTTTTTTCCATCTGTTAAAATTCAATATTATTTAAAAAATGCATGTAGATATTTGAAGATTCAAATTGTTGTAAATGCACAAAACATTAGTAATAAGCAGATCCCTTAAATTGACAAATGTGGTATCTAAATTAAATCAACACTCATATGTTTGCTTGTCAGAAATGACAAACAATATCTAGCAATGTTACAAAACTTTTAGATTTTAAAAATCAAATCTGCAATTTATCCCATCAGATAAAGCATAAAAAGAAGTTTAATTTGACACCTAATTCACTTTCATAACTTCAGTATTAAAAAATGTTATGGCCATTTTCATACTCGGAAATTAGCATCTTGTTCCCTATTGTTATTCCATTGACTAATACAAAAGCTGCGATCGAGGACAGTCAAAAGCCCATAACTTTCTTAAAAATTAAGAGAACTGAATGACATTTTCAATTATTATAGATTGAAGCATTCTGAAACAAATATAAAACATCTTACTTGGATGACCTGAAATTAAAGCATATAATTAGTTAGTTACCTAATTGTAGTTAATTACAAAATTGACCGTTGTGACGGAAATAGTAACAAACACCCAGACTGCCTTGAAAATTCAAAAATGTGATATTCTCAAGATCAGAACTTTAATATTATTGTATTATATGCTGTAAGTCCATAACAGATAGGTAAATAAATTACAATTTCTAGCAATAGACCAATTCTTTATGGAGAAGATCAGTTGCTAGCTGGTACATAGGCATATCATAATCAGTAGCATCATCATATTCCTCAGATTGTAACCAATAAGCAACTTTGTACACCTTGTTTTTCCTCAACTTTTCAATTTTGGCATTGTAAACTACAAGTCTTTGCTCTTCAAACCACACATGACATGCCTTTCTGCCCGCTACTTTCCCATTAAGAATGTCCTGGAGATTCCATTTCTTAAGAAAAGGATATATTTTTTAAATAGCCTAAGTATCCAAATAACAAACTAATCCCATTCACACAAGAATTCACAAAATAACATGATTTTTAAATCTCACTGTCATGAATTCACAAAATATAGACGATTTAGATCCTCTTATGACATGATTGTCCAAAAAAAAGAGCTTTTAAATCATCTTACAAGTGGGTTTTTCTGGAACATGATCGATTGAAACGTTGCATTTGCGGTGAATTTGAACCCCATATCGGCAGGAAAAACACTGCCGGTTCGTATGCGGCCCAAATAACATTTTCGCAATGTAAAATTTGATTAAAGCCATCCCAAGAAGCAAGTTTAAAAAAAAAATTGAATTGAATTGAATACCTTTATTGTCATTCAGACCTTAGGGTCTGAACAAAATTTCGTGCCTGCAGTCATACATACAATCATACAATAATAAACACCAATAAACACAAATTAACATCCACCACAGTGTATCCTCCAAGCACCTCCTCACTGTGGTGGAGGCAAAGATCTGAGGGTTACTGTCTCTTCCCTCCTCTTCTCCCTCTGCGCTAAGGCGATTCCCCACTGGGCGATGGCATAAACAGTCCTGCGGCTCACCGAACCCCGCAAACGGGCCGGCTCAAACACCGCGGCCCGGGGTGGTCGAAGCTGCCGCCCTCCAGTCCAGCGGACGCGGCCGCTGGCCCGCGGCTGAACCCAGGACTCAGGTCACCGCCGCCAGAACGCCGTCCCAGCCACTGGAGCACCGTTCCAGCTCCAAGCCGGATCGCCCTCACGTGAGTGCCGTTCCTCCCTCGAGGTGGGCCAGCTGGGCCACTCCGACGGGAGTGCCGTTCCACCTCGAGCTGGGCCACTCCGACGGGAGTGCCGTTCCACCTCGAGCTGGGCCGCTCCGACGGGAGTGCCACAGCCCCTCACGGGAGAGTCTCAGCCCCTCGCCAGGCCGCCCTCACGGGAGCGTCACAGCCCCTCACGGGAGCGCAGTTCCAGCCCCGAGCTAGGCCGCCTTCACGGGAGCGAGCCCAGGGTAAGTCCTGACTGGATGCCTCCGGAGCCTCGAGGTCGCCAGCTCCACCATTAGGCCTCAGCGCAGACGGAGGCAGAGAAGGGGGATACAACAAAAAAGTCGTATTCCCCCGAAGGGAGAGACAGCAAGCCCTGTTTCAACCCCCCCCCCCCCCCCCCCCCCCCCCCCCATAATCACAACCTAAAAACCAAAAACAAAACTAGACAAACAAAACGAAAAAAAACAACACAAAAAAGTAAAGACAAACAGACTGCAGGCGAGCCGCAGCCGTTCACCACCGTTCACTTCCGGTTTATATGTAAAATAGACGACTTTCCCTTTGTTTTGTCCCATTCTTGCGATCCGTCATGTTGTAGGCGTTGAGGGCGTTCAAAGTCGAATTTAATTTTAATATAATTATTAAATTGTGTCACGATTAAACAAAAAAAAATTGGGAACGGAAGTCGGATCGATCATTCTTCAGCAGCTAGCAGCCCAAGGAAATCCACCGCCGACAGGCAGTAGAAAACGGTATTTTAATCCCGCTCCCCCTCAAAGGCGCCAAAGTCGCGCACACGGCCAGTGGCAGAACTGCAGCGTAAGTTTTGTAACATCGCTACAATATCTTTTTGTGAAATGTTGCAACATAATGTTAGTTTTCCATGCTTACAAAAGGTATAATTACAAAAACAATCAGCCATTTCAAGTTAATCGTATCTGGCCACATGTCTTGTGAATATTTATAATAATGATATTGTAATATTAGGGAACTGAACAAATCACTGCATTTGAATCACAGTAAATTTTACAAGTTTTCAGATTTTACAAAATATGCCAATGATCACAGCAGAACCAGACCGATAAAATGAATTTCTGAATTACTTGTATATTTATCAAAAATACTTTTGTTTAGTTTTAGTTTACTTAAGTTTTACACATACACCAAGCCAATTAACCTACAAACCAGTATGTCTGTGGAGTATGGGAGGATGGGAGGAAACCGAAGATCTCGGAGAAAATTCACGCAGTCACGGGGAGAACGTACAAACACCATACAGACCGCACCCGTAGTCGTGATCAAACCCGGGTCTCCAGCGCAGTAAGGCAGCAACTCTACAGCTGCGCCACCACTGATACATTTTGCAGATGGGCCATATTTACCTCTCCTTCCCTTTTGATATGAAATAACTCTGTTTTTTTTAGGAACTCTACCTTGAACATAATGAAATTGAAGAGATATCTGACATAAGTTTGAATAAGACAACCAATTTGAATGTAATTATTCTAAGGAACAACAATCTTGATGAAACCAGAATAGCACGGATGGCTTGGATAATGCTTGAGTGAGTATTTTGATTCTAACTAAATACTTGCTGTTAACTAATAACTGACCCAGTCACATACATAAGTTGAAATGAGAGATGACAATTGTGGAATCTCTTGAACAATGCAACAAAGCATTATATTTAAAAAAAACATTTCAATGGCCATCAAATAGATATAAGGAGGAGCTCCATATTTAGTATTTTCTCATGCTCTGCAAGGAGGCCATTTGGCTCATTGTATCTATACTCAATCCATGTTTCCCAAGGCAAGATTTCAATACCAGCTTTGCAATTAGCCCTTCCCTCTCACATACCCATTAACTCCACTTTCATTCTTTATACTATCACCTACTTTGATTAAGAACAATTTAGTGTGATAAAGTAACCTACCAACTGGTGTCTTTGAAAGGTGCGAATAAACTGCATCACCTGGGAGGAAATCTTGGAGAGCGAGAACTTGAGAACTCCACACAGGCAGCATCAGAGGTCTGGAATGAACCTGAGTTGCTGGAGTTGTGATGCAGCAACATCACTTGCCGTTCTGCAGGCTACTCATAACTAATGTACCCCTATTAGCCGATCTCTGCAAAACCATCTGATTATATGCTTCCAAGTGCCAAGTCTAAAGCAATATATTTATTATAATTAAATTCAACAGATAATGTATGTTCTTTTATAAAACCAATAGTGTATCGTATAAAAAGTGATATATTGATGAAAAAATGAATGTTTCTGACTTAAAATAGTGCAGTGAAAAATGTGATTGACGTCAGAAGGTATACCTTTTGACATATATAAGCTATAGTTCTCTGCCTCTTAAAGAGATTTTCCAAGTTAAGAAATTGTGTTCAAAGTAAACTAATACTCCTGTTCATTATTTAGGAATCTAGAATGCCTGGACCTCTCGTATAACAAGATTGTTCATGTTCCATCACTCCTACCGAAGGGTTTGCTCTATCTTGTCCTTGTTCATAACCAGATCGAGCGAATTCCAGGATTCGTGTTTGCTCACATGGAACCAGGGCTGGAAATCCTGTACCTCTCTTTCAACAAACTAACCAGTGGTGGAATTGACCCAGTTTCTTTCTTTGGAACTTTTCATTCAATGAGGGAATTGTTTTTAGATCATAATATGTTGAAAAGAGTTCCAGCTGGAATTGCCCAAATGAAAGCACTTCATTTCTTGAGACTGAATGACAACTTCATCAGGTAACAGAAAAAAGATTCAATGTACCGCATTTGGTGACCTGTCTGATCAAATTGTGGTTATTAAGACATAGATATCTGAATCCAAGGATGTAGGATTAAGCCCTAATTCATGAAATCAGCAACAATCTAGGCTAATTTCACAACGGAAATACCTGTACCACGGGTGTTGTGTACATCAAATGCTATGTAACCCATCTGTTTCAAGTGGGCTTTAAAGATCCCAAGATATTCCTCGAAGAGGAACAGCTCATTCTCCCATGAGCTAAGCAGCAATCCTATCTGAGTAACAAAAATAGACTGCTTAATTCATGATCAACTGAACCATCTTATTTTGAACAAAACAATTGTTGTATTTTCCTTTGTAACAAGAACCATTGTAAGATGAATGTCAGCTGCGGCTCTATAAGCCACAAAAACATCAATGGCCATGAAGTGCTTTATCACTATTGTGATGCAGGAAACAAGGCACCCATCTGCACATTAAACTTCCACAAATAGAAATGAATATAACTAAATAACTTGATTTGGTAATATTGGGTGTGCGGTTAACATTGTGGATTTACGAGGATGTTGCCAGGACTGGAGGGTCTGAGCTATAGGCAGAGATTGAGTCGGCTGGGACTCTGTTCCTTGGAGCACCGAAGGGTGGGGGGGATGATCTTATAGAGGTGTATAAGATCAGGAGAGGAATAGATCGGGTAGATGCACAGAGTCTCTTGCCCAGAGTATGTGCATCGAGAACCAGAGACATACAGTGCCCTCAATAATGTTTGGGACAAAGACCCATCATTTATTTATTTGCCTCTGTACTCCACAATTTGAGATTTGTAATAGAAAAACATTACATGTGGTTAAAGGGCATATTGTCAGATTTTATTAAAGGCCATTTTTATACATTTTGGTTTCACCATGTAGAAATTACAGCTGTGTTTATACATATTCCTCCCATTTCAGGGCACCATAATGTTTGGGACACATGGCATCACAGGTGTTTGTAATTGCTCAGGTGTGTTTAATTGCCTCCTTAATGCAGGTATAAGAGAGCACCTAGTCTTTCCCCCAGTCTTTCCATCACCGTTGGAAACTTTTATTATTGTTTATCAACATGAGGACCAACGTTGTGCCAATGAAAGTCAAAGAAGCCATTATGAGACTGAGAAACAAGAATAAAACTGTTAGAGACATCAGCCAAACTTTAGGCTTACCAAAATCAACTGTTTGGAACATCAATATGAAGAAAGAGAGCACTGGTGAGCGTACTAATCGCAATGGGACTGGCAGGCCAAGGAAGACCTTCGCGGTTGATGACAGAAGAATTCTCTCTATAAATAAAGAAAAATCCCCACTTGTCCGACAGATCAGACACATTCTTCGAGAGTCAGGTGAGGATTTGTCAATGACCACTGTTCGCAGAAGACTTAATGAAATCAGAGGCTACACTGCAAGATACAAACCATGGGTTGGCTGCAAAAATAGGATGGCCAGGTTACAGTTTGCCAAGAAGTACTTAAAAGAGCAACCACAGTTCTGGAAAAAGGTCTTGTGGACAAATGAGATGAAGATTAACTTATGTGAGAGTGATGGCAAGTGCAAAGTATGGAGGAGAGAAGGAACGGCCCAAGATCCAAAGCATACCACCTCATCTGTGAAACAGTGGTGGGGGTGTTGTGGCCTGGGCATGTATGGCTGCCTCTACCTATAGCCTACAGCCTGTCTGTTATTCAATCTTTTTTTAATTTTTAGTTAGTGTAAGGTTTTGTGTTGGGGGAAACTTTAACTTTTCTATGTGGGGGAGGGGGGCAGGGTAACGGGGACACCGTTTCCCAGTCTCTTCCTGGCGGGGACACGACTATTTCTCTGAGTCGCGTCCTCGCCCCCCACCTCGCGGCCTATCAGCTGGATCGGAGCAGCCTTTCCTGCCGGGGCCTGGGAACCGGATCAGGGCTGCTTCAGCGGCGGCGCAGCGCTGGAGTCACCACGGAGCGGGCGATGCCTACCTGGGTCGCCGTTTGGAGCTCCGGAGCGTTGGGCTGCTGCTCCAACATCGTGGAGCTCTGGTGCGGAGAGCTTCCAACGTGGGCGGCGCTGAACAACATCGTGGAGTCCTGGAGCGCCTTGCAGAGGGTCTGCAGCAGCAGTCTCCGCCCGGTGCGGCCTGCGGACTTTGGAAGCCGCCGACTCCGGTAGGAGGGGGCCGACTCTGGTGTCCACGCCGCTGAGGACATCCCGCAGCCCTGACATCAGACTTGTATCACCTCGGCGAGCGGTCCTGGACATCGGGCCGCCCGTAGCTGCAACTGCGGAGGGCTTGGGGAGGCCCTGACCACGAGGAACAGTGGAGGAAGAGACTGACTTTGGTGCCTTCCCACACAGTGGGGAAACTTTGATTCTGCCGTGTGGGGATGTTTTATGTCAAATTCTTTAATGTGTGTTCTTTAAACCCTTTCTGGCTTAATCCCTCCCTTCACCACCTCCAGTTTAAATTCCAGTTGGAATATTTTGGAAGAACCAAGAACCAAGGTACTGGCTCACTTATCTTCATTGATGATACAACTGCTGATGGTAGTAGCATAATGAATTCTGAAGTGTATAGACACATCCTATCTGCTCGAGTTCAAACAAATGCCTCAAAACTCATTGGCTGGCGGTTTATTCTACAACAAGACAATGATCCCAAACATCCTGTTAAAGCAACAAATGAGTATTTCAAAGCTAAACAATGGTAAATTCTTGAGTGGCCAATCATCCAATCTCAACCCAATTGAGCATGCCTTTTATATGCTGAAGAGAAAACTGAAGGGGACTAGCCCCTAAAACAAGTATAAGCTAAAGATGGCTGCAATACAGGCCTGGCAGAGCATCACCAGAGAAGACACCCAGCAACTGGTGATAACCATGAATTGCAGACTTCAAGCAGTCATTGCATACAAAGGATATGCAACAAAATACTAAACATGGCTACTCTCATTTACATGACATTGCTGCGTCCCAAACATTATGGTGCACTGAAATAATGGGGGAACTATGTATAAATACTACTGTAACTTCTACATGGTGAAACCAAAATGTATAAAAATGCCCTTTATTAAAATCTGACAATGTGCACTTACCACATGTGATTCTTTCTATTACAAATCTCAAATTGTGGAGTACAGAGACAAATAAATAAATGATGGGTCTTTGTCCCAAACATTATAGAGGACACTGTTGGTTTAAGGTGAAGCGGAAAAGATTTAATAGGAATCTGACGGGTAACATTTTCACACAAAGGGTGGTGGATGTATTGAACAAGCTGCCAGAGGAGGTAGTTGAGGCAGGGACTATCACAACATTTCAAAAGTAGCTAGACGGGCACATGGATAGGATAGGATTGGAGGGATATGGACCAAATGCTGGCAGGTGGGACTAGTGTAGCTGCGACATGTTGGCCGGTGTGGGCAAGTTGGACCGAAGGGCCTGTTTCCACTCTGTATCACTTTATGACTATGATCAAGGCACAGTTTAGTTTAAAGATACAGCATGGAAACAGGCCCTTCTGCACACGCCGACCAGTGATCATCCCCGTACATTAGCACTATCCTACACGCACTCGGGTTAATTTACAATTCGTACCAAAACCAATTAACCTACCAAGCTGTATGTTTTTGGAGTGTGGGAGGAAACCAGAACACTCGGAGAAAACCCACGCAGGAGGAATGTACAAACTCCATACACACAGCACCTGTAGTCAGGGTTGAATCCGTGTCTCTGGCGCTGCAAGGCAGCAACTTTACCGTTGCGCCACCATCCCAACCCTGGGGAGTTGATAACTCCCCTGTTCTGCATTAAAATAGTGCAGAATGACACTATTACAGAGAGATTTGGTTGTTTCACATTTGAAAGATGGCACCTCTGAGAGATCAGTACTCTTTTGTTGTCACCCTAGATTATTTGCTCAGTTGTTCCAACACAGAGCTTTCTGACTGATGGGTAAAAGTACTCACAATCAATGAATCCGTGTCAACTGGACTAAAATTTCACCTCTTAGTCAGAAGGCTAGAGGATCAGAATCTGCTTTAGAAATTCAAATATAAAACTTAAGCTAACTTTAGGGCTTGCAGTACCATGAGTATTGTGGCAAGGTTAAGGGGAGGTCTCATCTGCTCACACAGATCGAGATTAAATAGAGAAGAGCTGGCAAGTTATACCTAATGTCCTGGACAAAATTAATATTTCAAGCAATAACTGTAAACAATTTATCTGGTCTTTATCACATCATTGTTTCTGGGGGCATATTTTGGCCATAACTCTTACATTACAGTGAGTGGATTTAAAAACACTGTTTAATTGGTTGTTCATAAATTCATGTTCTAGGTGCAGAATTAGGCCATTAGGCCCATCAAGTCTACTCTGCCATTTAACCATCTATCTTTCCCTCTCAACCCCAGAAGACACTGTAAAGAATACTGGGACATCCTGATGATACATAAAATAATATTTAAATCTAAATGCCAAGCTAATTAATGTATTTTGTCAAAGATGAGATGAGATGAGATGAGGTGTAATCTCCAAATGTTCTCCTGTAATTCAAAATCATTATTTCAAAGGTGTTTGCATCTTTACATCAAAGATAATTCAATCTTTCCAAAGATAATAACAAATCAATATTGGAAAATATTGGAATGCATTTTGGTCAGTTTCTGGCAAGCCTGTTAAACTATTTAATCAACGACTCAGGTTTTCCCGCACTCGAACCCATGCCAATTTATAATTAAATCTCATAGATGCAAATATAATTTATAAATACTCACATATAATGCAACCAAGCCTTCGAAAACTAAATTATGTTGAAAGCAAACATCAATGCATTCACCAAGTAGGACATCAAATTGGTTACCAAATAAAATTATTTTTTAAATCATCTAAAAATGTTGATGTTTCACCAGGAATGTTCAACTGGAGGCCGTCTGCAATGCAAATGATGAAGAGGACTCAAATATTCGAACTCTTCACCTGGACAATAATTACATAAATACACGAAGAATTCCACCAACTGCCTTCAGCTGCATCGAATTATATTCAGCTGTGATCTTAACACCACAAAAGGTCAAAAAATAACCATTCAGGTGTGAAAATCATTTTAATTAGTATATCATGCAAGTTTGATAACACCCGTGGCTAAGAAATATTATCCTTTTCCAAATATTAACAAGCAACTTTTTAGTATATCTAGTTTAGTGAATTAACTAAACATACAGTTTTTTACAGTTATTAGTGAATCCATATTGGGAATGAATACTCTGAATATGCCATAAATTCCAAGGCCATCATAAAGATTTATATTATTTCCCTTGGGTTGCGAGAGGTGTTCACTATTCAAATCTAGTCATTCAGTAAACATTATAACATTTAATAGAACGTCACTACTCTGAATGTCAGAAACAAACAAATCAGTGCTTAAAATTTGATATACAAAATATTGATTGATTAATAGATATTGTGGTAGTGTGACAAAGTTTTAGTATTTACTTCAAGATAAATAATTGATGTTTAAACAAAGTATCCAATTATCAGTGGAATGCATGCTGTACCTATCAGCCCCTTTATATTTAAACAATGCTCTTTAATTTCATTCTGCAAATTGATTTGCTCTTCATAAAAAATAAAAAGTTCAAGAATGGAATTCATTGCCTAGAATCTACTTTTTTATGAATGATGTTAATCTAAAACAACTTGTGTTTAACGAATGCCTTTAATGTAATAAAATATTCCAAGGTGTTACGCACGCATGTTACTAAACTAAATTTGAGTTATCATTGGTACGCATGGGAACAAGCTTTTTAGCCTACCTAGTTGGCACTGAACATCAACCATGCATTTACACTAATCCTATAATAATTCATTAAAAAAAATTCTTCCCACATACCCATTAACTTTTGTGTAAGAAGGATCTGCAGATGCTGGTTTACACTGAAGATAGACACAAAATGGTGGAGTCACTCACTGGGCCACGGCACCACTCTGTCAAGTCAGGTTTATTCGTCACATACGCATATGAGATGTGCAGTTAAATGAAAAGTGGCAATGCTTGCAGATTGTGCAAAAAACTACAAAACAGAATGGAACAGAATCAGAATTACATAATTATGGTAGAAAAAAAAGAAACAGCAATTTTAAAAGACTGGTGAAATGGAATAGGGTCAAGACCCTTCCATCAGACTGAGAGTCAGGGAGGGGAAAACTAAAGGTGTGAGAAGATACAGAACAAAGCAGAGCCTGCATTGATGACTCAGAAAAGGTGGAACCCACAATGGTCCATTGTTTGCTGAGGACGAGGTGATAACGAAGGGATACAAATGGTAAAATTGACAAGAGGACTAGGATGGGGGAGGGAGAGATAGTGAGGGAAAGCAGGGGTTACTTGAAGTTAGAGAAATCAATAGCCATGCCACTAGGTTGTGAGGTGCTGACGTGAAACATGAGGTGCTGTTCCTCCAATTTGTGTATGGCCTCACCATGACAGTGGAGGAGGTCTAAGACAGAACCTGAAACATCACCTATTCCTTTTCACCAGAGATTGCGCTTGACCTGCTGAGTGACTTCAGCATTTTGCATCTATCTACTCATTAACCTTCTCCACTCCAATCCAGATGACCACTCACCTACACACAAGGGCAATTTATTGTTACCAATTAGGTTGGCACAGTGTTGTAGCTGGTAGAGCTGCTACCTCACAACGCCAACGATGCAAGTTCGATCCCGATATCGGGTGCTGTCTGTGTGGGTGTTGAAAGCTCTCCTGGTGACGGCATATGTTTTGTCCAATACCCCAGTTCCCTCCCACATTAAAAAAATGTGCGGGTTTGTAGGTCAATTGAACTCTCTAAATTGCCCCGTTTGTATGGAGTGAATGTGAAAGTGCAATAACATAGAACTGGTGTGAATGTGTGATCGATGATAAACATAGTCTCGGTGGGTCGAAGGGCCTGTTTCCACGTTGTATGTTTCAATCAATTTCAATTAATCTCACAATCCACACGTCTCTGGGATGAGGGAGAAATCCAGAGCACTTACAGGAATTCCACATGGTCCCAGGGAAAATATGCAAACACCACAGAGACAACTTTTAAGGTCGGGACGGAATAAGCAGCAGCTTTATTAACTGTGCCATCAGAGAAGTTCTGAAGGGAAATTACGGGAGGTAATCAATTGAATAGATATTGCATTGGATGGCGACTACGCACAATAGATTATTCTCATCACAATTACTATAATGACACAAATGGCATACATACCATAGATGCAGTTTGGGTATCGTGTCAAAGATGGTAACCATATTTGAGGGATTGAAGAGCTTTAAGTGTTAACGGGCAGGTATTTGTGACAGCACAGCATATTTGAGGACTGGAGAGGAAAGCAAGGTAGCTGGTAATGCAACAGTTTGCAAGGATGTTGGCTTAGAGATTTAGCAGAGGATTCAGAGGAAAGAATCAAGATGCAACATGGGACAGCATGATAGCCTTTGTTAACAAGTACAAAAGACAGTCAGCTAAAGAAAATATACAACATGTAAGAACCACAAAGTGGAATAGAATTTGCCCAGAAGAAATCCCTAACCATGTTCACACTGGTCTCCAAAATCTCTGGAGCGAGATTAAACCGGGATACTGAGCTATCTTGCTAAAGCAGTTCATTTTAAAACAGAGATCATATTTTAGTTAGGCAGCCCATTGGTATAAAATTGTCTCTTGTTAAAGGAGAATCTCATGGACAGGCTTACTGCCTTTATTTTTCATAAGGGAAATGTGAAAGGAAAGCGATGTTATTAAATTTGTCTCCATGCTGGGAGAAATGCAGAGCAAAACCCTCATATCTCAAAGAGTGACCAGGAAGTCAACCACTGACACAGTTTGAAGAGCCAAGTGGTGTATTGCAGAGACCTGTGTTGATGATTCCTGGGTCCATTACTTACTGATGTTGACTAGTGACATCTGTAATGAGGTATCTAATAGTACTGGTAAAGAGCTGTACATTTAGGAAAAATAAACATTAAATAATCTTGAAAATATTAGAATCCTTTCATTTGTTTTATTTAACAATTTAAAAAATATTTGCTATATCTTCCCAAATCTAAATAATATTTTAAAGTTAAGATATTAAGGATATGTCATTTTGGGATTTGGAAAGTGCAAATTTTCAATTTTGACCTTCCTTTACAGTGGTTCTCCATGAAATAAATTATGGTGGTCTCTGTTCAGAAAACTAGTTTACTTTTCAGTCTGTTCTCTTTTGATTTATAAGGACACAGAAGTTTTGTAATGGTGTTAACCTTCTTACATTCTTAGTAATATGGAATTAATATTGGAAAAAAAGCATTGAAAATGGAAGAGTTTGAGTAAACTACACCTAATCCATTACAATAAGCATTCAGTATAATATTAAAGACTCGTTACAACTCAAAGCAAAGAGCAGATTAATTTACAGTCTTCTCTGCCAGAGTGCAATGAAATTACTTGTTCACACAAATCTCACAGTAGGAGATAGGACCACCAATAATCGAGCCGAAGTAGTGAAGAAACAATCTGTGCTAAGATTCGTTGACAAATGAAGGACTAATTTAGTCAAAGTAAAATTGTAAAAACAACTCGAGGAACAGATGTTTCTGGTTCAGATGCGCAAAGATGTTAGTTTATAACAATGTGAGGAAAAATATAACGATTCTGGAGTACCTTGTTTGTAATCAATACCATGAGAGCCTATGGGCAGGGTTGATGGATTAAAATTGTGGCTTCACATTGTGTAAATGTGAATTATTGAGCTTCTATGGATATGTGCAAGGACTTTCAAGAAATGGGCAAGGTGCATGATTCCTGTGAATACAGAACTCTTTTCAGCAATCTGAAAAGCCATAGTATGAATTATTGTTGAAATCTTGGATGAGAGTTTCAACAAATGTGCCAATATTTTACACGGCTTACCCAGAGCCCGACGCTGTGGAAATGGCCAAATAAGAATTATGAAATTCAATTATGCTTCACAGTAATATTTGTATATATAATCCATGGATATCATGGGGAATCCATAATTAATTTGGAAAATGATTACTCTGAATTGATTAATTTTAAATGTTGAAACTTTGATAAATGCATTTAATATGAAGAATTCAAATAAATCAGAGATTTAATCTTTCAACCTTGACAGGACAGAAAACTCAAGTTAATGGATCAGCCTTCCATTATTAAACATGCATCATGGCTTTCAATTAAAACTAGCCATAGAGCAGTCACATAGCCGTAGCCATTATATTTGGCTCATGTGATGCTTGCAGCTTTCACTTTACTGGAGTTGGAAATCTTTGATACCTCTTCATCTTTACAACCCTTTTCAGGAAAAAAATAGTTGTTTCTATCTTCATGCACACAAAGATTTGTGTTTCTGGAGATTTGTAATCTTGTAATTTTTGGATTACATTGGACAATTTTGCTTTCGAAAATATTTAAGTGAACCTCCATAAATCTTTACCTTAACTCAGAGCCTCAGCTCTTTTATGGGTTTCCATTTCCAAACTTTAAGGTCATAAGGAATAGGAGTAGAATTAGGCCATTCGGCCCATTGTCTACTGCGCCATTCCATCATGGCTGATCTTTCTCTCCCTCCTAATCCTGTCCTCCTGCCTCCTCCCCATAATCTCTGACACCAGTACTAATCAAGAATCTATCTATCTCTGCCTTAAAAATATCCACTGACTTGGCCTCTACAGCCTTCTGTGGCAAAGAATTGATTCACCACCCTTTGACCAAATCAATGTCCTCATCTCTTTCCTATAAGAATGTCCTTTAATTCTGAGGCTATGGCCTCTAGTTCTAGACTCTCCCATTAATGGAAACATCTTCTCCACATCCACTCTATTGTAGCCTTTCACTATTCTGTATGTTTCAATGAGGTCCCCCCTCATTCTTCTAAACTTCAGCGAGTACAGGCGCAGTACCGACAAATGCTCATCATAGGTTAACCTACTCATTCCTGGGATAATTCTTGTACACTTCCTCTGGACCCTCTCCAGAGCCAGCATATCCTTCCTCAGATATGGTGCCCAAAATTGCTCGCAATATTCCAAATGCGGCCTGATCAGCACCTTATAGAGCCTCAACATTACATCTCTGTTTTTGTATAAAAGTCCCCTTGAAATATTGTAAATGCTGAGTATTGAGTTTGCTTTCTTTACTACCATTTCGACTTGCAAATTAACTTTTTGGGAATCCTGCAACAACATTCCCAAGTCCCTTTGCACCTCCGATTTCTGAATTCTCACCCCATTTAGAAAATAGTCTGTGTCTTTATTCCTACTACCAAAATGCATGACTCCACACTTTGCTACACTATATTCCATCTGTCACTTCTGTGCCCACTCTCTCAACTTGTTTAAGTTCTGCAGAGTCCCTGCTTTCTCTACACTACCTGCCCCTCCACCTATTTTCATATAATCCATAAACTTTGCCACAAAGCCTTCAATCCCCTCGTCCAAATCATTAATATACAATGAGTAGCTGCCCCAGCACCGACCCTTGTGGAACTCCACTAGTCACTGGCATCCAACCAGAAAAAGCCCCCTTTATCGTGAACTCCAAAGTACTCCATAACCTCATCTTTAAAAATGAACTCTAAAATCTTACCAACCACAAAAGTCAGACTAACTGGTCTATAGTTCCCACTATTCTGCCTTGCTCCCTTTTTATACAGCTGGGTAATATTGGCAATGTTCCAATCATCTGGGACCACTCCTGACTCTAGTGATTCCTGAAATATCAATGCCTCAACAATCTCTAAAGCCACCTCTTTCAGAACCCTACGGTGCAGTACATCCGGCCCAGGTGACTTATCCACCTTCAGCCCTTTCGGCTTCCCAAACACCTTCTCCCTGGTAATAGCCACCACAAACTTCCACCCCCTGACACTCTTGAATTTCAGACATGTAGCTGGTGTCTTCCACTGTGAAGATTGATGCAAAAAGGTTATTTAACTTCTCTTCCATTTCTTTATTCCCCATTATCACTTCTCCTGCATCATTCTCCAGCGGTCCACCATCCACTCTTGCCTCTTTCTTGCTCTTTATATAACTGAAACTCTTGCAATCGTCTTTTATATTATTGCCAACTAACCTTCGTATTTTATCTTTTCTCCCTGTATTTTCTTTTTAGTTACCCTCTGTTGTTCTTTAAAAGCTTTCCAATCCTCTAGCTTCCCACTAATCTTTGCTATGTTATACGCCTTCTCTTTTAGCTTTATATTGTCCTTGACTTTCCTTGTCAGCCACGGTCACCTCTTTCTTCCCCTAGAATCTTTCTTCCTCTTTGGAATGAAAAGATCCTGCATCTTCCAGATTATTCAAAGGGATTAATTAGGAAAGGGAAAATAGATTATGAAAGAAAACTGGCAGGGAACATAAAAACTGACTGCAAAAGTCTTTATAGATATGTGAAGAGAAAAAGATTAGTTAAAACAAATGTAGGTCCCTTGCAGGTGAATTGATCATGGGGACCAAGGATATGGCAGACCAATTGAATAACTACTTTGGATCTGTCTTCACTAAGGAAGACATAAATAATCTGCCGGAAATAGCAGGGGTCCGGGGGTCAAATGAGATGGAACTGAGTGAAATCCAGGTTAGCCAGGAAGTGGTGTTAGGTAAATTGAATGGATTAAAGGCCGATAAATCCCCAGGGCCAGATAGGCTGCATCCCAGAGTACTTAAGGAAACTGTAGCCCCAGAAATAGTGGATGCATTAGTGATAATTTTTAAAACTCTTTAGATTCTGGAGTAGTTCCTGAGGATTGGAGGGTAGCTAATGTAACCTCCCTTTTTAAAAAAGGAGGGAGAGAGAAAACGGGGAATTACAGACCAGTTAGTCTAACATCGGTAGTGGGGAAACTGCTAGTCAGTTATTAAAGATGGAATAGCAGCACATTTGGAAAGTGATGTAATCATTGGACAAAGCCAGCATGGATTTATGAAAGGTAAATCATGTCTGACGAATCTTACAGAATTTTTCGAGGATGTAACTAGTAGAGTGGATGAGGGAGAACCAGTGGATGTGTTATATCTGGACTTTCAGAAGGTTTCGACAGGGTCCCATATAAGAGATTAGTATGCAAACTTAAAGCACACGGTATTGGGGGTTCAGTATTGATGTGGATAGAGAACTGGCTGGCAGACAGGAAGCAAAGAGTAGGAGTAAACGGGTCCTTTTCAGAATGGCAGGAAGTGACTACTGGGGTACCGCAAGGCTCGGTGCTGGGACTCCAGCTATTTACAATATATATTAATGATTTAGACGAGGGAATTAAATGCAGCATCTCCACGTTTGCGGATGACACAAAGCTGTGTGGCAATGTTAGCTGTGTGGAGGATGCTAGGAGGCTGCAAGGTGACTTGGATAGGCTGGGTGAGTGGGCAAATGCATGGCAGATTTAGTATAATGTGGATAAATGTGAGGTTATCCACTTTGGTGGCAAAAGGGAGGTGGAGGAGCCCGAGGGCGGGGGGATGGGAGGAGACAACTCGAGGGTTAAGGAAGGGGAGGAGACAGCAAGGGCTAACAAAATTGGTAGAATTGGTAGGTTATTGCGGACTGAGCGGAGGTGTTCGGCGAAACGATCGCCCAACCTCCGCTTAGTTTCCCCGATGTAAATCAGCTGACATGTAGAGCAGCGGATGCAGTAGATGAGGTTGGAGGAGATACAGGTGAACCTTTGTCGCACCTGGAATGACTGCTTAGGTCCTTGAATGGAGTCGAGGGGGGAGGTGAAGGGACAGGTGTTGCATTTCTTGCGGTTGCAACGGAAAGTGTCCGGGGAGGGGGTGGTATGGAAGGGAAGGGAAGAATTGACAAGGGAGTTGCGGAGGGAGCGGTCTTTACGGACGGCAGACATGGGGTGAGATGGGAAGATGTGGCGAGTGGTGGGGTCATGTTGGAGGTGGCGGAAATAGCGGAGGATTATGTGTTGTATTTGCCGGCTGGTGGGGTGAAAGGTGAGGACCAGGGGGACTCTGCCCTTGTTGCGAGTGTGGGGATGGGGAGAGAGAGCAGTGTTGCGGGGTATGGATGAGACCCTGGTGCGAGCCTCATCTATGGTGGCGGAGGGGAATCCACGTTCACTGAAGAACGAGGACATTTCTGTTGCCCTGGTATGGAATGTCTCATCCTGGGAACAGATGCGGCGTAGGCGAAGGAATTGGGAGTAGGGGATGGAGTCTTTACAGGGGGCAGGGTGGGAAGACGTGTAGTCCAGATAGCCATATGAGTCAGTTGGTTTGTACAAAATAGGTGAAATGTCCTCGTTCTTCAGGGAACGGGGATTCCCCTCCGCCACCATAGATGATTTACATCGGGGAGACTAAGCGGAGGTTGGACGATCGTTTCGCCGAACACCTCCGCTCAGGCCGCAATAACCTACCTGAACTCCCGGTGGCTCAGCACTTCAACTCCCCCTCCCATTCCCACTCCGACCTCTCTGTCCTGGGTCTCCTCCATTGCCAGAGTGAGCAACACCGGAAATTGGAGGAACAGCACCTCATATTCCGCCTGGGTAGCTTGCGTCCTGATGGCATGAACGTTGAATTCTCCCAGTTTTGCTAGCCCTTGCTGTCTCCTCCCCTTCCTTAACCCTCGAGCTGTCTCCGCCCTCGGGCTCCTCCACCGCCCTTTTTCCTTCCTTCTCCCCCCCACCCTCCATCAGTCTGAAGAAGGGTTTCAGCTTGAAACGTCACCTATTTCCTTCGCTCCATAGATGCTGCTGCACCCGCTGAGTTTCTCCAGCAATTTTGTATACCTACGGGATACTGAGTTGGATGATCAGCCATGATCATATTGAATGGCAGTGCAGGCTCGAAGGGCCGAATGGCTTACTCCTGCACCTATTTTCTATGTTCCATGTTTCGATTCCCAGAAATTCCTGCCATTGCTGTTCCACCGTCGTCCCTGCTGGGGTCCCTTTGCAGTCAACTTTGGCCAGCTCCTCCCTCATGCCTCAGTAGTTCCCTTTGCCCAGCTGCAAAGTTGAAACATCCGATTTCACCCTCTCCCTCTCAAATTGCAGATTAAAACTATCAGGTTGTGATCGCTACCTTCTAATGGTTCCTTTACTTTGAGTTCCCTTAACAAATCCGGTTTACTGTATCACACTAAATCCAAAATTGCCTTTTCCAGTTTGCCTTTCTAGTTTGATCTTTTAAAGTACTTTTTAGTATTGAATTGTTCTGATCGTTCTTTTCCTATTTTTGATTGCTGCATTGTGATGAGTCTTTTAATGAGACTTTATTTGTCGGGTAAAAATGTGCATTTCGAAGTACAGTTTTGTATGAGAGGTAATAAAATCCTTATAATTGGTGAAGCAGCTTAGTACACTACCATCAATCTGTAAATGTGAAACAGATTGTATTTTGGAGAAGGCAATTTTGTGATGTCTGGCTAATATCTTGAACTCCTATTTTGTTAAATTTGTGACAATGCTAAAGTGTTACATTTATAAATTAAATAGGGATTCTATTTTTGTGCTTTCTGATTGAGTTTGCCTTCCTTTGTATCCCATCTATAAACAGCCAAATGATGTATACAACATGTGTATGAATTCCATTTTGAGCTTTCATCATAGCTGGAAACATACTGTCCTCCTCACCTTTAAAATATCTGTATTCTTTGAGGTGCAATTTTACAGAATTTTCCATTTACCTCCCATTCAGAGAGCTCCTAGGTATTGGAGATCGTACAAAGCATCAAAATAGTCGGAGAATGACAGAAATCTTGCATATATGGACATCAGCTGTCAAGCCCTTATAGCTGGGATGACAGATATCTGATTTTCTCTTTAGTGCTGTTTTTTTGCGACTTTTATGCTAAGGTTGCATTACTAATCTTTACAACTTAAATGACACAATATCCCACAGTTTTGTTATTTATTCTCTAGTGCTACAGAATTCTCGTGAACCAAAAGCCTGGCTGTGCAGAATAGTTGAGTCGGTATTAAATTTCTAAGTTTAATAATAACCTGCCAAAATTTTTTTTATTGAAATCAAAGGCAGAATGAGGAGGAGTTAATACCTTCATTTGCATTTGGTATACTCAAAATAATTTACCATTGTAGACATGCCATCAGCCTCATAGCCAGTCTGAAATGGGAAAATCATTGAGGTATGTCAAAATACAATTTAAAAACATATTCTCAGAAGGGAAAATTCATCAAGCTGCTATTCATACAAGGAAACCACAAAATCCAGAATGAATTCTGTTGATCAAAAACATCCAAAACAGGTCCACCCCCCTAGCACTATTCTTAGTTCCAACTTGCTGGTATTTCAACCATGATTAACAGCAATGTCCTGGAACATCAATCAATAGTGCATGTTTTCTTAATGCTGTATAAGCTTGAATGGAACTGCAAGATGAGGTCAGCACGAAGTTAGGTCAGCATTACTTTGATCATTTAAGGCACCATGGCAATTTGAAATGAGTATGCCCCACACTCATGCTACACACATATAGAGACAGTGCATTTGGCAATAATGTTAATTTGGTGTTCAACATCTACTTGTTGTTTCTTAATCTAAGAATACACATAAGATTAAGAAAAATAGAGTGGAAAGTAGGTCACTCAGCCTCTCGCTCTGTTCTACCAGTGGCACCGTGCACATCCTATAATTCCTTTAATACACCATTTGGATTGCAACAGCAATCCTATCTTTTATGTTTCAGATCCACCAATAACTACAAATGTGTGAGATTTACTTCCCAAATTATGCTTTTAACATCCAGATATCCATGCTCTTTATAAAATTGAAGATGGCATGCACAACGACCAGGGCAATAGGTCTTATTAAAAGTACTAAGGACTGCTGGGGTGAATCTATAGAGGACAGCCCTTAATTGTTTAGTCATAGTATTTGCCATGGATTCTTCCCTCATGCCCCAAAGGGCCATGTATCTCCAAAGCGCTGGATAGTCCTTCCATTTTCTCTGATGAAAAAAGGTGCAAAAGGAATGTTCCTTACCCAAATATCTACCTCCACCATCACAATATTTGACTGTGTACTCTTCTATGGTTATGCTGCCTATCCATCATTACACCATGTGATTTAGCTCCACTCCTTGCAATAGCAATCTCTGTTAAGAACCACTGGTTTTGGAACACTCACGATGGTCACAAATCACCAAGGCCTATAGGGGATTCGCACAAGATTCCACAAATTACATGTTATTCCTGTGCATGACCATGCTCAAGGCTTTTAATTGCACCATTTGAACATGACTCCTTGTTTGTGAAAGAAAACCCTTCTCGCTCCAGAAGCCCCTACATAAATCTATTACTCAGAAAATAAAATTAATCCCCCCCCAACATTGATCATTTGATGGAAAAAGAAACCTTAAAAATTAACACAACAAATGGGAAATAATGTAAAATAAACAATGAATGGGAAAGCTTTCAAATAAGGTACTGATATATATTATTATCGATTACTATAAAGTTTACAAGTGGATGTGCTGGTAGAGCAGACAGGGGAATGCCTTAAATTTGGCCAGAAGGAAATGTTGGTCCTTCAAAATTTCAATTCACTGCAATGGCCGATGAAAAGAAACAACTTAATACTTTATGTATCCCCATGATGTTCTAAATTCTCAGAATTCCTAAGTTATTTTTGAAGTCAAATCACATGTAACATGGGCAAACACGGCAGACAATTCACCAGCACAAGATCCTAGGAAAACGAAGACGTGATTTTTGATGTAATTGATTGGGATATAAACAAGACAGCTCGCACAGTTTTTTTTATGATAATGGTAGATTTGAAGGCTCAATTTATCAGTGGAAAGATGGCAGATTAAAAACGCAACACTCCCTCCTTAAGCACTTAAGATGGAGAAGATAACAATGCAGATGACTATCTGAAAGTGTTTGGAACGTTGCCTATTGACACTGATAATGCTGTTGCTGTTTTAAGGACCTGATCTGTAAAGTGAATTTCAAAAATCAGTCACATTAGCTAGGTGCAGTGTTTCAATTGCAAGTCCATGTCTATTCATCAATTTTTGCTTATTTCAAGGTTGACACGTGAATATTTTAAATATATTGTCCAATAACGCCAAGATTAATCTACCAGTCTTTGCAAAATATTTTGATTTGGATAATATTTCAGCAGTTTCCACATGATTAAGCAAGACTATGTTAGGAAGACCCCATCATTACTAATCTCAAGAGGTAATAAATGGTCTTGTTAGCATATTGATTGTTTTGAGATCTGATTATAATTTATTTCTCAGTTTCATTTAAATACATACAGTGCCCTCCATAATGTTTGGGACAAAGACCCATCATTTATTTATTTGTCTCTGTACACCACAATTTGAGATTTGTAATAGAAAATATCACACGTAGTTAAAGTGCACATTGTCAGATTTTAATAAAGGCCGTTTTTATACATTTTGGTTTCACCATGTAGAAATTACAGCTGTGTTTATACGCAGTCCCCCCCATTTCAGGGCACCATAATGTTTGCGACACAGCAATGTCATGTAAATGAAAGTAGTCATGTTTAGTATTTTGTTGCATGTCCTTTGCATGCAATGACTGCTTGAACTCTGCAGTTCATGGACATCACTGGTTGTTCGGTGTCTTCTCTGGTGATGCTCTGCCAGACCTGTATTGCAGCAATCTTTAGCTAATGCTTGTTTTGGGAGCTAGTCTCCTTCAGTTTTCTCTTCAGCCTATAAAAGGCACTGGGTCGCAGTCACACGGGAGGCCTGGTCCCCCAACGTAACCCATTCCCCAACGCAATATTCCACCACTCACCCGTTCCCCCAATGCAATATTCCACCACTCACCCATAGCCCCTAACAGTGCAGGTGTGGCTGACGGGTTCCCGTTGTGACACCCCCTCCCCTCCCCTCACCCCCCCCCCACTCCGCCCCTTGCCCTTCCCCACCACGCACACTCACTCCATCCCCCCTCACCCCCCCATCCATTCGTGCCAGCTCTCCGGCGGCATAGCCATTCCTGCCCATTTGGTTCCCATTGTGACGTATTACACGCAGGTATTACTGCGCAGGCACAGCTGACGAGCACAGCAAGTGGAAAAGGGATTTATTAAAGTTTAAAATGTGAATAACTCTTAAAATATAACAACAATTTAAACGTTAAAGATGAGATTTATTCAATCCATTCTTTCTTGTTGCGTTCTGCAGCCGGAGGAGGGGGACGGCTTCAGGCGAGGCCTGTAGGCGGCCGGTGGGGGTGGGGATGGGGGAGCGCTGCTGTGGCCTAGCCGCCTCCGGGCCCCAGACAGCCCCTTCCTGGAGTGGTCCCCCTCCCCTGCTGCAGGACGCTCTCCCCCCACCGGCCCTGCCTGAAGCCGTCCCGTCCCGAGCTGCAGGATGTCCCCCACCGGGCCCAGCCTGAAGCCATCCCCAGCTCAGGGACCTGCAGTTGGGAACAGGGATCCTTCAGGCGAGGGCCAGTGGGGAGCATCCTGCAGCTGGGGACGGGATTGCTTCAGGCGGGTCCCGGTGGGGGGGGGAGTGTCCTGCAGCGGGGGAGGGGGACGGCTTCAGGAGGGGGCTGTTGGGGTGTTGGGGGTCGGTGGGGGTGGGGGAGAGCATCCTGTAGCCGGGGGAGGGGGGTTACTTCTAGCGGGGGCTGTCGGAGGTCGATGTGGGGGGAGGTCCCAGCACTTACTCCATTTCCCCTCAACCCCCCCCCCATCCCCTCTTCGAGAAACAAGAAAAAAATTGTTAGAGACATCAGCCAAACCTTAGACTTACCAAAATCAACTGTTTAGAACATCATTAAGAAGAAAGAGAGCACTGGTGAGCTTACTAATCGCAAAGGGATTGGTAGGCCAAGGGAGACCTCCACAGCTCAAAAAAACCCCAAACACCTGTACGACAGATCAAAAACACTCTTCAGGAGTTAGGTGTGGATTTGTCAATGTTCATTGTCCGCAGATGACTTCATGAACAGAAATACAGAGGCTACACTGCAAGAAGCAAACTACTGGTTATCCGCATAAATAGGATGGCCGGGTTACAGTTTGCCAAGAAGTACTTAAAAGAGCAACCACAATTCTGGAAAAAGGTCTTGTGGACAGATGAGACGAAGATTAACTTATATCAGAGTGATGGCAAGAGTAAAGTATGAAGGAGAGAAGGAACTGCCCAAGATCCAAAGCATACCACTTAATCTGTGAAACACGGAGGTGGGGGTATTATGGCCTGGGCATGTATGGCTGCTGAAGGTACTTGGCTCACTTATCTTCATTGATGATACAATTGCTGATGGTGGTAGCTTAATGAATTCTACAGTATATAGACACATCCTATCTGCTCGTTCAAACAAATGCCTCAAAACTCATTGGCCGGCAGTTCATTCTACAGAAAGACAATGCTGCTAAAGCAACAAAGGAGTTTTTCAAAGCGAAATAATGATCAGTTCTTGAGATCACCCGATCTGAGCCCAATTGAGCATCTATACATAACTAAAGCTCTAATCTTGTTATCTTCCGGTTTGCACGGTCTTTATATTTGCACAGAAACGGTACGCGATACAGCTACGATTTTTCGGCAGCTTGTCCTGCGCTGCAAGTGCACCAAATTTTGTTCCGATCAGTGGTCTGATGTAAAAGTTAGCGAAGTTTAAAAATCTTAAAAACCGCGCATGCGCAGATCAATCTCCTCTCCTGCCAGTCAGCGCCGCGCGGATTGGTCTTTTCTCCTGTCATCTCTCCTCCCCTTCCCACACACACCCTCCTCCCGCCCCCCACACACACCCTCCCCCCCCACCCACCCTGCCATGGCAGCGCTCCCCCCCACCGGTCCCCGACAGGCCCTGCATTAAGCCGTCCCCCTCCCCAGGCTGCAGAACCCTCCCGCCATCCCTCCCTAGCAAGAAGCCACCCCCCCCCCCCCAGCTCCCCCCCCCCCCCCCCCCCCCACCAGATCCCTCCTAAAGCCAC
The DNA here is from genome assembly GCF_028641065.1 of Leucoraja erinaceus. NCBI lineage: Eukaryota > Metazoa > Chordata > Chondrichthyes > Rajiformes > Rajidae > Leucoraja > Leucoraja erinaceus. The sequence goes on along the minus strand of NC_073392.1, from coordinate 43,673,588 downwards.
CCCCCTCCCCAGGCTGCAGGACGCTCCCCGCTGGCCCCTGCCTGAAGCCGTCCCCCTCCCCGGCTGCAGAACGCTCCCCGCCGGCCCCCGCCTGAACCCGTGCCCGGCTACAGGACGCACCGGCCGGCCCCCCCCCCTGAATCCATCCCCCCTCCCCAGGCTACAGGATTCTCCTGCCAGTCCTTGCCTGAAGCCATCCCCAGCTGCTGGATGCTCCCCTCCCCCACCGGCCCCCACCGTCACTAGCTGCAGGACACTTCCCCCACCAGACCCCACCTGAAGGCGCCCTCGTCCCCAGCTGCAGGATGCTCCCCACCGGTCCTTGCCTGAAGCCGGTGGAGAGCGGCAGCAATAGGCCACGGCCACGGCAGCAACAGGCCATGGCTATGGCAACGGGAGGCCACGGCAGCGTTTCCCCCCCCCACCACCGGCCCCTGACAGCGCCCGCCAGAAGCTATCCCTGTTCCCAGCTGCAAGACACCCCCCCCCCCCCCCTCCCCAGCCCCCACCTAAAGCCATTCCCCTCCCCTGGCTGTAGCAGGACACTCCTCGCCAGCCCCCGCCTGAAGCCGAAGGTACACAAAAATGCTGGAGAAACTCAGTGGGTGCAGCAGCATCTATGGAGCGAAGAAACCCTTCTTCAGGCCCGAAACGTTGCCTATTTCCTTCGCTCCATAGATGCTGCTGCACCCGCTGAGTTTCTCCCAGCATTTTTGCGTACCTTCGATTTTCCAGCATCTGCAGTTCCTTCTTGAACAAAATTCTTAAGGGGTTGGACAGGCTAGATGCAGGAAGATTGTTCCCGATGTTGGGGAAGTCCAGAACAAGGGGTCACAGTTTAAGGATAAGGGCCGAGATGAGAAAAATATTTTTCACACAGAGAGTGGTGAATCTCTGAAATTCTCTGCCACAGAAGGTAGTTGAGGCCAGTTTATTGGCTATATTTAAGAGGGAGTTAGCTGTGGCCCTTGGGGCTAAAGGGATCAGGGGGTATGGAGAGAAGGCAGGTACAGGATACTGAGTTGGATGATCAGCCATGATCATATTGAATGGCGGTGCAGGCTCGAAGGGCCGAATGGCCTACTCCTGCATCTAATTTCTATGTTTCTATGTTTGTCCCAAACATTATGGAGGGCACTGTTAGAGCAATCAAACAATCATAATCATCAATCATGATGGAAGAGGTTGAATTAAATTATGGAATTTTACATTTGCTTCATATTAAGGCCAATTTAGCACATTTTCAATTGTTAATGTTCCATTTCCTTTTTTTTCAGTAAACCAATGGTATATTATAAATAGTTTTTAAAATGTGGTAAGTGGCTGTCTCGTGATTGGCATTAGTTTAGTTCATTTGTTGTCAAAACTCAACAAAATGCAATGACTCGGGATTTGGTTTTCAGTTTACAACCTTACTTATTGAATTTATAAGCAAGTGGTCTCAAAAACTTTGTGTTAAACCCTTTTATGTTTTATTGGCACTGGGAATGCAAAAGAATAACAAATGTTTTTTTTTTTAAAGAACAAAGCCGATAAATGAATGCACTGGAATAACACGAGAATCAGAAAATGTCAGCTACAACTGTTGACCATCTGTACTTCCATGTCTCATGTAATAGTTTCAGGCCATTAAGTTTAAATTATATTACTTTAACTCAAGCACATTTTACATTTGTTTGCACAATAATAAATCACTGAGACCTAACTATGTTGATGATGATTGAATCACAGACCAAATTAAATTTATGAAACAGGACGCTATTAAATTCATGTCAGTTGGAAAACAGTTACCCTGCTTGATTCTACCTTCAAGTACACATCCAAGCACTTCTGTAGGAAAGTTTATTTCTCCATCACCCTTTCAGGTTGTTCATGACCACCTTGGAATGAAGAAAACTTTCAACAGTCTCTGCTCCAAAAAAAGCAAATCTTACCTGGTATTTCTACATAGTAGTATTATTACAGCCTCGGCAACATCCCAATAATCCTTTCCTGCATTTATGACATTGCAATTGGATCTTTCCTTTAATGTAGTGATCAGAACTGTATGCATTTAAGAAAACTGTGCAGTATATACTGTATATACAGTAACCAGCTCTGTACATCGTTTTCATTAATAAGAGAAAACAACCCATATGTCTTTTTAACAAACTTATTGACTCTTCATTTTACTGTTAATGATCTGTGGACATATGTGCCAAGGTCGCTTTCTTATTCACACCACTCAATATCCTCCCATGAATGAGTATGTATTTCTATCCCTGGTAGTACTTAAACTTTTCTGGGTTAATTTCCATTTGGCAATTTCCTGCCCAGCTATCCAAATGTCCTATCTTTTCCATCAGTGCAATGTTTTGCTTATCACTATCACTTTACAGCCAATTTCTGTATCATAGAAACATAGAAACTAGGTGCAGGAGGAGGCCATTCGGCCCTTCGAGCCAGCACCACCATTCATTTTGATCATGGCTGATCGTCTCCTATCAATAACTCGTGCCTGCCTTCTCCCCATATCATAGAAACATAGAAATTAGGTGCAGGAGTAGGCCATTCAGCCCTTCGAGCCTGCACCGCAATTCAATATGATCATGGCTGATCATCCAACTCAGTATCCCGCCTTCTCTCCATATCCTCTGATCCCCTTAGCCACAAGGGCCACATCTAACTCCCTCTTAAATATAGCCAATGAACTGGCCTCGACTACCCTCTGCGGCAGAGAGTTCCAGAGATTCACCACTCTCTGTGTGAAAAAAGTTCTTCTCATCTCGGTTTTAAAGGATTCCCCCCTTATCCTTAAGCTGTGACCCCTTGTCCTGGACTTCCCCAACATCGGGAGCAATCTTCCTGCATCTAGTCCAACCCCTTAAGAATTTTGTAAGTTTCTATAAGATCCCCTCTCAATCTCCTAAATTCTAGAGAGTATACACAAAGTCTATCCAGTCTTTCTTCATAAGACAGTCCTGACATCCCAGGAATCAGTCTGGTGAACCTTCTCTGCACTCCCTCTATGGCAATAATGTCCTTCCTCAGATTTGGAGACCAAAACTGTACGCAATACTCCAGGTGTGGTCTCACCAAGACCCTGTACAACTGCAGTAGAACCTCCCTGCTCCTATACTCAAATCCTTTTGCTATGAAAGCTAACATACCATTCGCTTTCTTCACTGCCTGCTGCACCTGCATATCCCTTGACTCCACTAACCCCCTAGAGCTCTATCTAACTCTCTCTTAAATCCATGCAGTGACTTGGCCTCCACTGCCCTCTGTGGTAGGGAATTCCATAAATTCACAACTCTCTGGGTGAAAACGTTTTTTCTTACCTCAGTCTTAAATGACCTCCCCTTTATTCTAAGACTGTGGCCCCTGGTTCTGGACTCGACCAACATTGGGAACATTTTTCCTGCATCGAGTTTGTCCAGTCCTTTTATAATTTTATTTGTTTCTATAAGATCCCTCCTCATCCTTCTAAACTCCAGTGAATACAAGCCTAGTCTTTTCAATCTTTCCTCATATGACAGTCCCACCATCCCAGGGATCAATCTCGTGAACCTATGCTGCACTGCTTCAATCACAAGGATGTCCTTCTTCAAATTAGGAGACCAAAACTGTACACAATACTCCAGATGTGGTCTCACCAGAGCCCTATACAACTGCAGAAGAACCTCTTTACTCCTATGCTGAAATCCTTTTGTTATGAAAGCCAACATTTCATTAGCTTTCTTCACTGCCTGCTGTACCTGTAAGCCAACTTTCAGTGACCGGTGTACAAGGACGCCCAGGTCTCACTGGACCTCCCCCTTACCTAACCTAACCCCATTGAGATAATAATCTGCCCCCTTGTTTTTGCAGCCAAAGTGGATAACCTCACATTTATCTATATTATACTGCATCTGCCACGCATCTGCCCACTCACTCAACCTGTCCAGGTCAACCTGCAACCTCCTAACATCCTCTTCACAGCTCACTGCCACCTAGCTTTGTGTCATCTGCAAACTTGATAGTGTTGCTCCTAATTCCCTCTTCCAAATCATTAATATATATGGTAAACAGTTGCGGCCCCAACACCGAGCCTTGCGGCACTCCACTCGCCACTGCCTGCCATTCTGAAAAGGACCCATTCACTCCTACTCTTTGCTTTCGGTCTGCCAACCAATTTTCTATCCATGTCAACACCCTACCCCCAATACCATGTGCTCTAATCTTAGTCACCAGTCTCCCGTGCGGGACCTTATCAAAGGCATTCTGAAAGTCTAGATACACTACATCCACTGGCACCCCTTCATCCATTTTATTTGTCACATCCTCAAAAAATTCCAGAAGATTAGTCAAGCATGATTTCCCCTTCAGAAATCCATGTTGACTTGGACTAATCCTTTTACTGCTATCCAAATGCCCCATTATTACCTCTTTAATAATTGACCCCAGCATCTTTCCCACCGAAGTCAGGCTAACTGGTCTGTAATTCCCCGTTTTCTCTCTCGCACCTTTCTTGAAAAATGGGATAACATTAGCTATCTTCCAATCCACAGGAACTGATCCTGAATCTATTGGAACATTGGAAAATGATCACCAATGCCTCCACTATTTCTAGAGCTACCTCCCTGAGGACCCTGGGATGCAGACCATCAGGTCCAGGGGATTTATCATCCTTCAGTCCCATTAGCCTACGCAATACTATTTCTCGCCTAATTAAAATTTCTTTCAGTTCCTCTACCCCCTTAGACCCTCTGTCCTCCAGTACATCTGGGAGATTGTTTGTGCCTTCCTTAGTGAAGACAGATCCGAAGTACCTATTCAACTCTTCTGCCATTTCCTTCTTGCCCATAATAATTTCACCCATGTCTGCCTTCAAGGGACCCACATTTGACTTTGCTTCTCTTTTTCCCTTAACATATCTAAATAAGCTTCTACAGTCCTTCTTTATATACCCGGCCAGCTTCCGTTTGTACTTCATCTTTTCAGCCCGTATTTCCTTCTGTTGTCCTATCAAAGTTTCCCAATCCTCTGGCTTTCGGCCACTCTTTGCTGTGTTATACATCTTTTCTTTTAGTTTTATTCTATTCCAAACTTCTCTTGTCAGCCACGGTTGCCTCCTACTCCCCTTAGAAGCTTTCTTCCTTTATGGAATGAAATGATCCTGCGTCTTCCGGATTATGCCCAGAAATTCCTGCCATTGCTGTTCCACCACCATTCCTGCTAGGATCCCTTTCCAGTCCACCTTGGCCAGCTCCCCCTCTCATGCCTTCATAGTCCCATTTGTTCAACTGCATTACTGACACTTCCGATTTAACATTCTCCTTCTCAAATTGCAGGTTAAAACTAATCATATTATGATCACTACCTCCAAGCGGTTCCTTTACCTCCAGTTCTCTTATCATATCTGGTTCACTACATGCTGGAGTCAATTATTAAAGAGGTAATAATGGGGCATTTGGATAGCAGTAAAAGGATTAGTCCAAGTCAACATGGATTTATGAAAGGGAAATCATGCTTGACTAATCTTCTGGTATTTTTTGAGGATGTGACAAGTAAAATGGATGAAGGGGTGCCAGTGGATGTAGTGTATCTAGTCACTTATCATATCACATATACAAACTTCTTTATTGTGCCCCCTACATTTATGTGAACATTATTTATATATATTCCAAAAGGCAAGAGTGCAAATATCAAGTCCGATAAAATCCTGATGGTAACAGTTTTCCAGTCTGTCAACCATTATTCTTTACTTCCTACCTCTAACAGATTTTTATCCAATTTTCTAGTCCCTTGGATCGGTTTTGATTACCTTCCAATGCAGGACCTTGTCAAAAATACACTGTTCTTTCAGCCAGGATTATTCAGCCAGGATCTTTTCTAAATACTGTAAATGCATTCAGGCCATACCTGATTAATCTTTGTCTTTCTAAATGAAGGTTTATTCCAATAATTGCTCCACCACAGAAATTAACTGGACTGCAATTACCCCATTTATCATTTCCTCCCTTTTTAAACAACAATGCAATCCTCCAAGCACATGCCACCATTCTTAAACCTGTGGAGGATTGAAAAAATAATGGTCAGGGTTACTACAACTTTCTTCCTTGCTTCTTTTCTAACTGCCCAAAACGTTTTTCACGTCAATCAAATCACATATGGGTGATTTGTATCCATTTCTGCTATTTGTAAAATAATACCATAAACATAGAAAGTAGGTGCAGGAGTAGGCCATTCGGCCCTTCAAGCCTGCTATTCTATGTGATCATGGCTGATCATCCAACTCAGTATCCTGTACCTGCCTTCTCTCCATACCCCCTGATCCCTTTAGCCACAAGGGCCACATCTAACTCCCTCTTAAATATAGCCAATGAACTGGCCTCAGAATTCCAGAGATTCACCACTCTCTGTGTAAAAATGTTTTCCTCATCTCGGTCCTAAAAGATTTCCCCCTTATCCTTAAACTGTGACCCCTTGTTCTGGACTTCCCCAACATCGGGAACAATCTTCCTGCATCTAGCCTGTCCAACCCCTTAAGAATTTTGTAAGTTTCTATAAGATCCCCCCTCAATCTTCTAAATTCCAGCGAGTACAAGCCGAGTCTATCCAGTCTTTCTTCAGATGAAAGTCCTGACACCCCAGAAATCAGTCTGAACCAGAACCTTCTCTGTACTCACTCTATGTCAAGAATGTCTTTCCTCAGATTAGGAGACCAAAAATGTACGCAATACTCCAGGTGTGGTCTCACCAAGACCCTGTACAACTGCAGTAGAACCTCCCTGCTCCTATAAATTGGATTAGTAAGTATGCAATGATACCAAGATAGTTGTGGAAAATGAAGAGGATTTCCAAAGTCTACAGAGTGATTTAGGCCATTTGGAAGAATGGGCTGAAAGATGGCAGATGGAGTTTAATGCTGATAAATGTGAGGTGCTACACCTTGGCAGGACAAATCAAAATAGGACGTACATGGTAAATGGTAGGGAATTGAAGACTACAGTTGAACAGAGGGATCTGGGAATAACCGTGCATAGTTCCTTGAAGGTGGAATCTCATATAGATAGGGTGGTGAAGAAAGCTTTTGGTATGCTAGCCTTTATAAATCAGAGCATAGAAGCTGGGACGTAATGTTAAAATTGTACAGGGCATTGGTGAGACCAAATCTGGAGTATGGTGTACAATTTTGGTCGCCCAATTATAGGAAGGATGTCAACAAAATAGAGAGAGTACAGAGGAGATAGAATGTTGCCTGGGTTTCAACAACTAAGTTACAGAGAAAGGTTGAATAAATTAGGTCTTTATTTCTGGAGCGCAGAAGGTTAAGGGGGGACTTGATAGAGGTCTTTAAAATGATGAGAGGGATAGACAGAGTTGATGTGGACAAGCTTTTCCCTTTGAGATTAGGGAAGATTCAAACAAGAGGACATGACTTCAGAATGAAGGGACAGAAGTTTAGGGGTAACATGAGGGGGAACATCTTTACTCAGAGAGTGGTAGCGGTGTGGAATGAGCTTCCAGTGGAAGTGGTCGAGGCAGGTTCGATGGTAACATTTAAAAATAAATTGGATAGGCATATGGATGAGAAGGGAATGGAGGGTTATGGTATGAGTGCAGGCAGGTGGGACTAAGGGAAAATAATTGTTCGGCACGGACTTGTACGGCCGAGATGGCCTGTTTCCGTGCTGTAATTGTTATATGGTTATTTATATGGTTATAAAGCAGTAGATAATAAATTACCTTGTCCAGTAACATTAATATGTAAAGCCAATTTGTTGTTTTACATTAATAACAATGATTAGCGTTTAAGTAGCGCCTTATATCATGCCAGGGCTCGTTACAATGCTATAATCAGCCAAAAATGGATGTTCAACTGAAAATGACATGCAAGCAGAAATAGGTAAAAATCCATCGAAGTCTTGGGCTTTAAGATAGGTACCTTGAAGAAAGAATGAGATTGAGATGTGGATGAGTTAGAATTCAAAATCTGAAAGGTTGTGGTGTATCTCTTAACAGAATGCCCATCACTACTGCCCCTCTTCTTTTTCTACCAGTTCACATCGGATTCCACCATTTGCACCATTTTGGCTTCTCTATTTATCCAGTCTTGGTTACTATCTCCACCTTTGTCTCCCTCAGTGGGTGCCAATCAATGTTTCCTGACCTGGATCGAACTATTGGTTGCCAATCCTTGCCTTGTCACTTCCTATCTTCTCTTTCTACCAGCTATTTCCCCTCTTCTCCATAAGTCTGAAGTGGAGGTCCAACCTAAATCATCATCTGTCCATTTCCCTCCATGTTGTGATTCAATCCCAAAATGTCCAAGTGAAAAGCATAAATGTTTGTTCCCAAAGAAAGTGAGTGAAACTGTTACACACGGTTGCTATGCAAACGAAAAAGTCACGACAAATTCTGATCATCCACTATCTGCCTATTCAGAAACCTTGATTCAGGACCTTGCACACCAGAAGACACTTACTGCACTCACTTTTTAGTCACTAGGACCACAGTTATTGCTCCCCCTTTCGACTCGTTAGACCCTTCCTCCCAAGCTCCCTTTCACCTCACTGGCATGACGATTTCCATTCTGTCTTTCCATTGACAAGGACCCATTTCCCATTCTCCATTTAAACTGTCAAGGCCCCAGTTTCCTTGCTTCCTTTCAACTCACAAAGGGTCTGGTTTGCACACTCTTCTTGTACTAACTGGGGTCCTGGCTCACAGCAAAGTTTATTATAATCCTGTTTAACAACTAAAAAAGTGACTTTAAAGTATTTTGGGGATTTAATAAAGACTAACTTCAAATACCTTGGAAAATTTGACATCCTGGCACCAGCAATGTCCCACATTGGGCATTATAAGTGAAATTGTAGCATGTTGGTCAGATCACCGAATGGAGTGATTGTTATTATTAAAGTATTAATCATAGCGCTGAACTTCTAACATAGCTTTAAAACAGATGAAGCTTCCAATAAAGCTCTAATGCCATAAATTACTTCTCGTTTCCCACATCAACATTTTGGCATGTTAAAGTCGTCACTGAATTACGCAGATTTCGATCAAAGTAACCAAACAAAATTACTACAATTCAACTCAAGCAAATTAAAGTATTGTAATTAAAATAATTTTTCATTAAAGATTGTGATTAAAGCTGGAAAGAGTGCAGAGAGAATTTACAAGAATGTTGCCAGGACCGGATAGCCTGAGCTATAAAGGTTGGACAGGCTAGGACTTGATTACTTGGAGAGCAGGAGGCTCTGGGATAATATTGGAGGTGCACAAAATCATAAGGGGAATAGATAGGCTGAATGCACAGAGTATTTTACTCAGGGTAGGTGAACCAAGAACCAGAGGACACAGGTTTAAGGTGAAAGGTACAAGGTACAAAGGTAGGAGCCCAAGGGGCAATTTTTTCAATCAAAGGATGGTGGGTATATGAAACGAGCTGCCAGATGAGATAGTTGAGGCAGGTACTAAAATGGCATTTAAAAGACACAGGTACATGGATAGGAAATATTTAGAGAGATAGGGGACTAGCCTAGATGGGGCATCTTGGTCAGCATGGACTGAAGAGCCTGTTTACGTGCTGCATGACTCTATAATATGACTCCAATGCCATTATGGTTATTAATCTGATGGGATTCTTCTTATATTCAATTATCTCAAATAATTATTTTGGTCAGAATTTCATGTATATTTTTTGTGGAACGTACCCCTTTCACTTACATGTATTGCATAAACATGGGGAAAGGGTAAGACAACTGCTTCAGGTTTCTGTTCTCATTGCAGTTAGTTAGGTTGTTTGTATCATAACAATAGTATTTAGTGTGGCAGGATGCCATCTTTATATCACCCACGTTGAACCACAGGACTTCATAGCTATTATAGGGATCATCTAGAAATCCAGAGAAGTGATTTGGCCTGGTTACAAGACATGATGGGAAACATATGAGCACTTACAATGCATTCTGAATATTTGGTTGAGAGTTGCATGAAGTGATGGTCCAGGAGCATTTCTGTTTTAACATGATCTGATTGCTGGAGACAAACCTCTTTATATACAGGAATCTTTCCTTGTCAATTAAACGTCTCAATAGATTTCTTCTCATAATAACTTCTGGGATAAAAATCTACGTGAATCTTCAAGATTATTTGCCAACAGCAGTGTTTTCTTTGCTTCTGTGAGGTAGGTAAGTTTAAAAGGCATTTTTGATTAAAAATATTGCTTTTAGGTATACATTAATTTAACTCAAAGTACAAATTAGTAAAAGCAATAGTTTGCAAAGTTAGGTATTGTTATAATCTCTTTATAATTAATCATTAGCTAGTAAGTGCTTTAGGACATGCTGAAATAAAAAACAATCTATATGTTCATGTTCAAAGCATGTTCATCCATAAGTAGCTTGGCATACCAAATATGCAAATTATGAAATTCTTCTAATGTGAACTGAAATAATACTTTGTAGTCACATAATCTTGCTAAACTATTGCAGAGACTTTAGATCCAAATTTTCCAAATGTTCTCTATTTTTTAAAAATATTATTGCTATTGTCATGAGGAAGGCAATTTCAAAAGCATTTATTTCATTGAATGTAACATTGTAAAAAGCTATGTTCAAATTGTAGATTTATCCATTTGTATAATTCTTAAATGTTATTTGTACTTATATTATTTGATGTAAACCTACTCATCTGGTATGGTTGGAACTTCCTATCTAAATGCATCTTTCACAATACATTCTTGGCTCACGCACAACAGAGGTATATAATATTGGAAGTCCATTTTAAGTGTGATAACAAGCTAATATAACATCTACCAACAGCATTCTTGTTTCATGCACAGCTCATTGAACACTTTGACATTGATAATGCTCAGCCTCAACAAATAAGTTACTTTTGCATTTTATTATTACTGGAATTACATCTTTCAAAATTTTCCACAGACAATAGGTTTTTTTAAACCATTGAATTGATAGGATCTGAATGCACTGTCTAAAGGGATAATGGGAGTGGATTCAGTGGAAATTTGGTAACCCATTGGAGAAAATACAAGATAATAATAAGTGGGCAGTTTTAACAAAAAAACTGGCACCTGTCTTATTCTTTGATTTCTGAATATCATATCTCGTAGCATATTTCATATTTACTTTATGAAATCTGCATTTCCAAACAATTGGAAGTCAAAAATAAAAGTAGAAATACTCGTAGTATTGGTAAAATATATGATTAAAATTACACAGAAATTTAATCTGGACAAAAGATTATTTTTATTATTGTCCCGAGAAACATCTGTAATATTTTATAACATTTTGAAATCAAAGTAAAATGAGGTCACAATGCAATTGAAACTAACAAGAACATGATTAAAATTAAAATAACCTATACAAATAAATCAAAAAATTAGCTAATCTTTATCTTTCTAATGCAATTTTTTGTTTCTACCTTTTAAAACTAATATTTAAAAATAACACATATATTAATGACTATTAATAAAAATAATTAAATGCTATATTTTTTGTACCAATGTATAGTTATTGTGGCAGAAATGAGCTTAGTAATATTAATGGGAATAATGTTAATTATTACAGTAAAATTAAGTCCAACACGATTAATGATTACTTCGCCCACATTCCCTACTTTACCAAATTGTTATTAAAATAGTTAATCACTATAAACACCATAATCCTTATGACAAAACTCTCAAAAACATTTGTGGTGCAATTGTGCAGCTGAAATAACTGTTGCCTCATATCTCCAAAGAGCTGGGTTCAATCCTGACATCTGATACTATCTGCATGGAGTCTGCCTTCTTCCTGTGACTGTGCCTATTGAATTGAATATTTTTGAATACATTTTATTAGCCAAGTATGTATACATACAAGGAATCTGCCTTGGTGCTTTGCTCGCAAGTAACAACACGATATATAGATAAATAAAAATAAAACATTATAATTTAAACGTGTGAAGAATGAAATAAAATACCAGAGCAAAAGGAGGCTACCAACGTTTGGCTGTTGAGTAGAGCTACTGAGCCAAACCAGACCATGATGGAGAAGGTGAGGACAGACCCTATGATGGCAGTATGAAAATGGACCGTCATTGCCTGTGGCAGATTGTGTTTTCTCAGCTACCACAGGAAGAACATTCTACAGATGCTCAAGAGTCCTCTCATATACCAAATAAATGCAGGTTCATATGTTAATTGGCCATTGTAAATTACCCCTGGTGTGTAATTATGTAGTAGAATACAGGGGGAGAGGATGATAATGCAGAGGAAATAAAATGGGATTAATGTAAAAAGTGGTTGATGTTTCAAGCATTCATTGGACCAAAGAGCCTGATTCTGTGCCACATGTCTCTACAAGTGGATGAACTTCCTTCTAAATTATATTTAACTACTTCAATGTATTCATAGGCTCCTCATCTCCAAGATTGTTCCTGGTTGATTTTATGATTAAATTAAGTAATTTATAACTGTGGGCTGTGGCAAAAGTGTGAATCTGGTACATTAGACGCCTATTGAATTGATTTTCCATTTAATTTACTTTGAAAACCCCCCTGAAATTGTGCATAATCATAGCCAATTAGTGTAGTTAGTTTAACACTTTTGCTGAAATTCAATCAAGCCTTTGGTTTGTAATTGGCTTAAAAAAAAAATTGCATTAAGGACCTGTCCCACCAGCATGCAACTGCACGCGGCTAGCGCGACATAACGTGGTCGCTTGAGCCGTACAGCCTCGCGGGGCCGGTCCCACTTCGATCGCCGGAGCCGTATGGAGTTGTGCGGGGCTGGTCCCGACATCGCGCGGGGCTCCGAAAAGCTGACACTGTCCACAAATTCCGCGCGACAATGACCTGTCGGCCCGCAGCCGCATTGAGGGCGTACGCAGCGCCTCAACGGGCGTATGCAGCGTCTTGACGCCGTACGCCTAGTGCATGGCGTTGTGCGATGACATCACCACCCGGCGTGCCATTGCGCGATGATGCAACCGTCCGACGCCGTGCGACATCCAAATTTAGTAGGCCCGCCGCCTGCCCAGCTGATTGGTGAGTATGATGTCAGGACCAGCCCCGCACAACTCCAGACAGCTCCGCGGTTGGAAGTGGGACCGGTCCCAGCGAGGCCGTACGCCTCGTTTGGTCGCGCTAGACGCATGCAATCACATGCTGCTGGGACAGGCCCTTTAGGCTGCAGGATGCTGACAAGTATTACAATTAATCATGGTCTGACAGAGCCACCAGTTCACTCCATAAAATGGATACAAACTGCGTTTGAGAGCAAGGCTCCTTAATAATGAGCTTCACCAAGGTGTGAAGTTAATAGCACATTTTTAAACCCAGAATTCAACATAAAATCAACCAGTACTGTTCTAGAGTTCCCTGGATCATACATCATTGATATTGGTATGCACGTTCCCTCATTTAATGTAGAAATAATATTACAATGTAAATTGGATCACCATAACATTTCTGGAAGTGTTCTGAGAAATTTTCCAAAATATGTATGTCGGTTTAGGAAGGCCAGCTTTCCTGATATGGAAAATAATTAGTACTCATATGATTAATCATGGTGCAAACATTAAACGACAAATGAGACGGAATATGGTAATTGGGCTTTCTCACAGGGCGACTTGACACAAGATGTAACCAGAGTGAAGTGGTCGTGGTCTAGCACGATATCACACGATATAACGGGGGGGGTAGGTAAAGAGTTCCCACGGGTACTTGGCATTTCTGTTATTTGTGCGAGTGACTTGTCCGTCTCCCGAGCTTTCCCGTTAAATCTTGAATGAGCATTGTGAACTGTGAAGTGTTGTTAAATCATCACGTGGCACAAATGATGTCACTTTTTTTTTCACACACTATAAATATCCTCCCTTGGTTGAATTGGCTCATTTGGAGACATGCCTGTACTAAGTAGTTTTGAGTACAGGATGGTGGTGTTTTTCATTGACGCGCTGTATGCAGCAGCCCTCTATGTGAATCGAGGACGCTTGCGTGAAGGCAGAAGGGTGAGATTAATTAAAAAGAGAATTAAGAGGAGGGAGGTCTCAATGGACACATGTTCCAGTGGCGATATTGAGACCACCTTTTTTACTCACCTTCTGTCCCCTCTGTCCAGCTTCCAGGTTCACCGTTCGCAGGAGTTCCCACGGTAAACAATAAGAGTTATTACGGATATCGCACTGGCCACTACGTCCATATAATGTTTCAATGTTCAACCACAAGTGTACAAGTCACTCTTGGAGAAATTCAAGCTTGCTTGAATTTTCTCCCGAGTCAACAAGTTACACGAGTACCTGCCGTTAGCGCCACGATGGTCCACGAATGCCGTACGGTTATCGTACGAGGTTCCCACGATATTCAACTCTGGTTACCTCTTGCGTCAAGTCGCCCCGTGAGAAAGCCCCATAAGCATATTTAGCAGATGTAACTCAAAGCCTTAATCATAAACTGACTGCACAACTAAAAATTATCTCATACATTTTTGAGCATTTAATTATATTCATGTACTATGTGGTGAATAATAGCAGATGCTGTTTTCTTTAATATGTTCAGTATGCAGGAAAGAACACACTTAGTGCACTGAGCAAGACTAAGTTTTGTAGACGTTTCAAATTTTGAAATAAAACATTTATTGAGCACTCAGTAGGTTAGCCTGTATGAAAAAATAAATTTAGTTTTCTCATCTAAAGCCCAAGATATTACAAATGCATGACATTTAAAAAGATGAGGTTTTGGTGAGTCGAGTCAATTGAGTAATGTAAGATTCTTTATTTTGAACGACAATAAAACGATTTACTCAAACGCGTTTAGAACAGCCAAAAATATGAAGCTCCTTCTAACAAGGTGGAGCTTGAATGAATGCTTTACAAAAGCCCGCGAAACACTCCCGCGATCACGTGATCGCGTCTAGCACGATATCACACGATATAACGGGGGGGTAGATAAAGAGTTCCCACGGGTACTTGGCATTTCTGTTATTTGTGCGAGTGACTTGTCCGTCTCCCGAGCTTTCCCATTAAATCTTGAATGAACATTGTGAACTGTGAAGTGTTGTTAAATCATCACGTGGCACAAATGATGTCACTTTTTTTTTCACACACTATAAATATCCTCCCTTGGTTGAATTGGCTCATTTGGAGACATGCCTGTACTAAGTAGTTTCGAGTACAGGATGGTGGTGTTTTTGGGGTCCCGCGGCCCATTGGATTGCTCGTTTTGGGGTGCCTGCGGACATTTCCACCGATCATGGGGCTCAGTTTACTTCCGCTTTGTGTGCGGCTCTGGCGCAGCTGTACAGGGTGCAGTTGCACCACACCACCGCCTATCACGCTCAGGCCACCTTGTCCAAGGCGAATATCAGGGGCTTGTGGTCAGTGAAAGCCGTGAACGGCCTGCCCTCCAGAAAATGGTCGCCAGGTACAGGGGGGGGGAGCTCCTGGTCGAAGGCGCTGTAGCTGCGCTCAGGAGGCTGCAGATGACGGTTGGAAAAGGCCAGTGGCTACCAGCGGCCGTCGATGAGCTGTTCGAGCACTGCTCCAACATCTGTATCAGAGACATTCACCGTGAGGGCAGTCGAAGCAGCAGCCCAGCGGTCCAGCAGCCGAGGGAACTGCCGAATGGCCTCCACCTTGTGGGTAGCGGGGTCGCACCCTGCGAGGTGACATGATGCCCCAGGAGCGACCAGAATGTCGTCTAGGTAGATGAATATGAACTCTAACCCCCGACCCACTATGTCAATGAGCCATTGGAAAGTCTGCGCGGCATTCTTTAATCCAAACGGCATGAGCAGCCACTTGAAAAGGCCAAATGGGGTGACGGTGGCGGTCTTAGGCATGTCGTCAGGGTGGATGGGAATCTGGTGGTAGCCAGGTCCACCTTGGGAAAAAAATGTGCCGCCTTCCAGATGGGCCGTGAAATCCTGGATATGTGGGACCGGATAACGGTCGCCGGTCATAACGGCATTCAAGCGCCAATAATCCCCGCACGGTCTCCACCCCCCAGATGCTTTAAGGACCATCTGCAATGGGATGCCCACGGGCTATCAGAGCGCCGCACGATTCCCATGTCCTCCATCTATCTGAACTCCTCTTTAGCAATCCGTAGAAGGGTCATCTCCCATCGGCTACCGCGCTCAGCTGTGGGCTGGGAGGTTCCGCGGGCCTGGGGCACACCGGTGGAACAAGGCGCCTGCCCCGCAGGTCCATCAGTAGCGAAAAGGCCCAGAGGAAATCGGCGCCCAGCAGCGTCCGCAACGGTAAAAGATAGCCTCTACTGACGATCAAACGAGCAGGGGGCGCGTCATCGTCGGGCCTCGGCACCCCGGAGTTGGTGGTAGTAGCACCACTAGCGTTTACCACAGTCTCCGGCGGGCGGCTGTGACGTGGCGACAGCAGCGGAGGGTTGGACATCTCTGCGAGGCTGCTGGTGCATGGGCGCGGACACCTGATTGATGGACCCACCGTCCTGCTGCTTGGCGAGCCCGTTCGCAAGCTGCAGGGGGTTGGCGAAGCCCGACCCAGCGATGAGCAGGCGGGTGTCATCGGGCATCTGCTCCACGAAGGCCTGCTCGAACATCAGGCAGGGTCGGTGGCCGTCACTCATGAGCGAGCATCTCGCTCATGAGTGCGGACGGCATCCGATCGCCGAGGCCATCCATATGGAGCGGCTGCTGAACCCAAACGTGCGGAGCAGCAGGGCCTTGCCGATAGCTGGAGGATGCTGCAGGTTGGGCAGCAACCCGCCCCGACCACGTAGAAATATCGGGTGGCGTCCGCGACGATATTTCTGAGGTGGATTTGGGCATCAACGTGCGTGAACCACACTTGAGGCTGCTCAGCCCAGAAAACGGGCAGTTTCAGGCCCACAACATTTTACTGGGGAAGCTGGGTGTCGGGGTTAGCGGTGGCTTGCATGATCGATTCCGAATAAAAACGATCGGACTGACGGGGTCACCCTTTAGCGAATAGAGTCGATTGAGGTAACGACATTTCGTTCAGACCGTAAGGTCTGAATGATAAATAAAGGATCTAATCTAATCTAATCTTGAGAAAGGTAAGATTCTTTATTTTGAACAACAATAAAGTGATTTACTCAAACGCGTTTAGAACAGCCAAAAATACGAAGCTCCTTCTAACAAGGTGGAGCTTGAATGAATGCTATACAAAAGCCCGCGAAAACACTCCCGCGATCACGTGACCGCGCCAGCCAATAACGTGGGTTTGTGATTCCTCAGGCCACCACTAGGTGCCACTACAAGGTAACCCTAATACAAAAAGAAAAGGATTTACCACAAGATACTGAAGTGGAAACCAGTCAATTGTTCCTTTGTTTATCACTTCTGTCTTTGAACAATGTGAGCAATTAGAGATATGAAGAAATGGATAAATTATCAGTTATCGTAGCACCAAAAGGTAGGAAAACAGAGTGGCACCAGTGGGAAGATTCAGCTACCGGGAAGGACAAACCTCCAATAGTATATTGTGTGGTCAGGTTGGTTAGCATCCTATTCTTAAAGGACGCAACCTATCCTGACTACAAAATGTACCATTGGGATCCCTGTTTATTATTCTCTGCAACACCCCAAAACATGTTGACATAACAAGTCAAGTCAAGTTTATTCGTCACATACACATACGAGTTATGCAGTAAAATGAAAAGTGGCAATGCTTGCGGATTGTGCAAAAAACAGACAAACATACTACAAACAGAATGGAACAGAATCACATATTCACTTATCACAAATTTGTGGAAGGGAAGAAAAAGGAAAAAAACAGTTATTTTAAAAAGACACAACACAGCAGTAAAATGCTACAGTAAAGTTAGTCCCTGGAGAGATAGGAGTTTACAGTCCTAATGGTCTCTGGGGCGAAACTCCTTTTCATCCTCTCCGTTCTCACAGCATGGCAACGGAGGCACTATCACAAGTTTACAATTCCTGACACAAGACAACATGGTTTCCAGATTTAATGTGCAAATTTAATTAAATCAACCTTATTCCACAATGTGCTCAGTAAAGGGATAAAGAGATACTCCTGCAAACTGCGCCAAGCCACAGTGAGACAGCATTGGTGAACAGGTCAGAATGTCTAGTGAATGGGACTTCAAGTGGCAATTACAGAAAGATCCGAGAAACACTTGAGAATTTGGCTGTTAAAGGAGTCACATAATCTGCATAGAATATTCAGAATGCAAACAAATCCCAAACTCTCAGTACATGTGTGTTGTTGCCTCATGCAGAATGTGTATTTGTGACGCTGGACAGGTATCCAGCAGAGTAAGGCAAGGTGCACCTACTTCATCAACATGAAAAAATAAAAGGGAAAGCAGTGGCGGTGGTAGGATGGTGGTTGAAGTAACTGGTGTCACAAATAGCTCCAGTGCTCACTACATTATTCAACCTCTCTCTGGACAAGTCCGTGGTCCCTGCCTGCTTCAAAAAATCCATCATTGTACCGGTACCAAAAAATGCCTCCCCAGGCTGTCTGAATGACTACCGTCCGGTGGCCCTTACCTCGGTAGTCATGAAATGCTTTGAGAGGCTGGTGAAGAAACACATCTGCGCCTTCCTCCCTCGGAACATGGACCTGTTGCAGTTCGCATACCGTCCGACGATGCGGTCTCCCAGGTCTTGCACACCGTTCTCTCCCATCTGGACAGCCAGAAGGGGGGCTACGTGAGGATGCTGTTCATGGACTACAGTTCAGCCTTCAACACGATAGTCCCCACCAGACTGGCTGGGAAGCTAATGGAATTGGGGCTCAACACCTCCCTGTGTGCCTGGGTCCTGGACTTTCTCACCTCCAGGCCCCAGGTAGTCAAGATGGGAGGGAATACATCCAAGTCCCTCATCCTGAGCACAGGATCGCCCCAGGGTTGCGTCCTCAGCCCCCTATTGTACTCCCTGTACACACATGACTGTGTGGCTAGGTTCAGCTCCAACTCAATAATTAAGTTTGCTGATGACACTGTGGTGGTGGGCCTGATCTCAGACAATGATGAGAGGGCCTACCGGGAGGAGGTGGCTGATCTAGCACTCTGGTGCCAGGATAACAGCCTCCTCTTGAACATCAAAAAAACGAAGGAGCTGATCATGGACTTTAGGAGGGCACATCATCCGAGGACGTACACTCCATTGAGGATAAATGGGGATCCTGTGGATAGGGTGAACTGTTTTAAATATCTGGGAGTCCACATCTCCGAGGATATGACATGGGCATCACACGCCTCAGCATTCGTGAGTAAGGCAAGGCAGCGCCTTTACCACTTCAGGCAATTGAGGAAATTCAGAGTGTCTCCGAGGATCCTCCAGTGTTTCTACTCAGCGGCGGTGGAAAGTATCTTGTCCGGGAACATTACCATCTGGTTTGGGAATTGCTCTGCCAAGGACAAGAAGGCTCTGCAGAGAGTAGTGCGTTCGCCGAACGTACTATGGGAACTTCACTTGCCCCCCTGCAGGAACTATACATCAGGAGGTGCAACTCCAGAGCCAACAATATCATGGGAGACCCCTTCCATCCCTGCAACGGACTGTTCCAGCTGCTACGGTCAGGCAAACGCCTCCGTTGCCATATGGTGAGAACGGAGAGGTTGAGAAGGAGTTTCTTCCCAGAGGCCATTCGGACTGTAAACACCTATCTCACCAGGGACTAACTCTACTGAACGTTTTTCCTTCCATTATTTATTATGTAAAAGAATATGTGTGTTATGATTGTGTTTATAGTTTGTTTGGTTGTTTGGTTGTTTGTCTTTTGCACAAAAGTCCGCGAGCATTGCCACTTTCATTTCACTGCGCATCTCGTATGTGTATGTAACAAATAAACTTGACTTGACTTGTCACCGAGGGAATAACTGAAGCCAGAGCAGGAGGTAAAGATTTATTTGGTCGTGCTATCACTCTAATATGATCAAAAGGATAGACTACGATCTGGAAACAGGTGGGTGGTGGAGCATCGTACAGAAATGGGGTGACTGAGGCAACTCATATGTGGGCCCTATCAATCAATTTGGAACGATAAGCTATGGTTGAGGAAAAGTCAATGAGGTACAGTAGAATTAACAAAAGAGACTGCAGTCAATGTATAGATCTAATGTACTGACACAGATTGAACACTTTAAAGTTCAATTCACACATTTTAAATAATTTTTGTAATGTTATAATTGGGTTTTAATATGTGCCCTAACCTTGCTTTATTGTTTCTATTTTCTTCATTTTGTTAGGCACTAAGTCGTATCATCAAAGATTAATCATGAAAACACTCGTGATCCTTTCCATTGTGGCACTGAGTTCTGCTACATCTTTATTTGAGAATGAATTTCTTCACTTCCTGAAAGACTGGGATATTTGGCAACAGGATCCGCCCCAGAACACGTCAGATATTAGTCAATCTGAACAAATTACAATCCCAGCACCCACGGCAGATTATCGATTTTTCACATGTCCTTTAAATTGTGTATGCCAAGTGCGTGTAGTCCAATGTTCTGATGCGGGTAAGGACTATCAAATACCATTTTAAAATACATGGCTAATGATTTTTGTTTCCTACATTTTAAAACTATAATTGAATGAATGTATTAATTTGTAAGGAGAAGTTGCCATCAATCTTTTAATCTAACTTCAATATTCTAATATTTTCTGTAACATTTTGATTCATGTATTGCTGGTGTGACCAATAGAGCAATAACCATTTGGAAGGGCTTAGAATTCCTGCTGCTCAGACGAGAATGATAATATTCATTTTTCAATAATAATAAAATCTTTTTTATGGGTTTCTCAATAATAATTCCAAATGTGACTTAATCCTTTTTTTTTTAAAGAGATGAACTGCATGAAAGTAGGCATTTGTGTAGGCGTGTAAAACACACATTTTAATGTTATTAAGAACACGATAAAAAATGAACCACAGTGCTACTTATTGCCACTTTACATCAGGGAGTATATTTCTGAAGAACTTCATTGTCTGTGAGATGATCAGAAATTCTGAGACTATGAAGTATGGTGTATATAATGTCAATTTCTGTTCACTGCTCAAATGCAAAACAAGACTACAGTTCCTGGAAATCTGAAATATAGCAAGAGAATGTTGGGAATGGTCAACAAGTCGAAGAGCTTTCATTAGAACTGTGAAACTGTGATGAGAGACGACCAACACCAAATGTTAACTTTGTTTTTCTCTTTGCTGGCAGAGAAATTTCTGGAATTATCTGTAATTACATCATTAATCCCACTATTTTCCAATTTTCTGGCACACCTATTAGATTTAGTAAACACTTGCTCCATGAATAAGAGCATCACGCCTGAAATTCCTTTCTCGTGAGGGAATGCATATGTACCGTACCAAGAAACATAATATTAACTCAATGAGTCACAGTGCTTTCATGATTCAAAATGTGCCAAGCTGTTCTGGAAAAGATGCTTTCCCACAACCTCTTCAAACACCCAATCATTCCCCCTGGGTTCAGTGCATGCTTTGCTGCACCCCTCCATTATGTGTCAATTTAAACATCATGAAGCACCCACTCTGAAACTGAGATCTTGAAGTCTCTGAGGTCTCTAGGGGCTAGTGGAATCAAGGGATATGGAGAGAAGGCAAGCACGGGTTATTGATTGGGGACGATCAGTCAAAATCACAATGAATGGCGGTGCTGGCTCGAAGGGCCGAATGGCCTCCTCCTGCACCTATTTTCTATGTTTCTATGTTTCCATGACATTAAATAGGCAGTATTTATGGAGGTAAATGTATAATGTTTCAGATTGGGACTCACAAGACTGCAGTAGAAGATAGATAGTGAGTAGAAAATGTTTAGGGGATAGTTGGGCAAGATCTTGTAATTGGCAGATGAGTGCAGGGAAGGTAAGTCGATTGGCAGACGAGTCAGGTTGGAGAGGGAAGGGTGGAGATGGTCACAAAGGCTGGAGATGATAATGGAGAAGACAAAGAACAAGTGGTGGATGAAGCCAAGCTGAGCCCATCCTTTTGTTATTGGTATATGTTTATTATCATGCATGTCATGATACAGGGAAAAACTTTGTTTTCCTTGCTGTCCAGGTAAATAAATACCATACATGAGGTATGCAGCCAGGATGAGGTGTTCCAAGCCAGGACACCGGAGATGTCCTCATTCTTTAGGGAACGGGGGTTCCCCTCTTCGACTATAGATGAGGCTCTCACCAGGGTCTCCTCTATATCCCTTAGCTCCGCTTTCACCCCCCATCCCCCCATTCGTAACAAGGACAGAGTTCCCCTTGTCCTCACCTTCCACCCCACCAGCCGTCACATACAACAGATAATCCTCTGACATTTTCGCCTCCTCCAATGGGATTCCATCACTGGCCACATCTTCCCATCTCCTCCCCTTTCGGCTTTTCGCAGAGACTGCTCCCTCCGTAATTCCCTGGTCAATTCGTCCCTTCCCACCCAAACCACCCCCTCCCCTGGTACTTTCCCTTGCAACCACAGGAAATGCTACACTTGTCGCTTTACCTCCCCCCTTGACTCCATCCAAGGACCCAAGCAATTTTTCCAGGTGAGGCAGAGGTCCACCTGCACCTCCTCCAACCTCATCTATTGCATCCGCTGCTCTAGGTGTCAGCTGCTCTACATCGGTGAGATCAAGCCTAGGCTTGGCGATCGCTTCGTCCAACACCTACGCTCGGTTCGCACTAACCAACCTGATCTTCCGGTGGCTCAGCACTTCAACTCCCATTCCCATTCCGAATCCCACCTTTCTGTCCTGGGCCTCCTCCATGGCCAGAGTGAGTCCCACCGCAAATTGGAGGAGCAACACCTCATATTTCGCTTGGGCAGTTTGCACCCCAGCTGTATGAACATTGACCTCCAATTTCAGGTTGACCTTGCTTTCTCCCTCTGAAAAAGCTACTTATCTTAACTACTAAACCAGGTTTGCTTCTTAATAAACAGACACCACACAAACTGTTTGGTGGACCAGTTCAAAACTTTACTTAACATCGGCCGATGGAAGGGAGCGAGAATTCCAGTCAAGTGACCAACACAGACACTTGACTGTGCTCAGCCACCTTCTATGAACAACAGAATTACATTGCTTTAAATAGGTTTTTTGTCCCCTTATCACATTCCACAGACATTAGTCATGGTCAGAAGTACTGGAAAAGGTTTCCACAGAATGCATCACATCAAACCTTTTTTTTACATGGTACAAGATATACTAAAAACATTGTATATCTTCTTTGTCACTTGGTCCCTCATAAACATAGGCCATCTGCTTTATTGCATCCTCCCCCATACACATTGGTCATTTGGTTTATGGCATCTCACTTCAAAGATATCTCTCTAGCTCCTTCACTTGGGAGACAATGTTATCTCACACACCCCGCAACCTGAGGAAAGCCTAATTTGACACTAAATATAAGCTGTAAGCTAGCCCAGAAACCAATTTAATATCTTCTTATATTTTTAACTAAAACTCGGCTTCATCACCTCCTTCACCTCCCCTTCCCAGCTCTCTCACAGCATAATGTCTCCGCCTCTTCCTTTCTTCTTCCCGCACCCCCTACCTCCACATCAGTCTGAAGAAGGGTCTCGACCCGAAACGTCATCTATTCTTCGCTCCATAGATGCTGCCTCACCTGCTGAGTTTCTCCAGCATTTTCGTCTACCATACATGAGTGCATTAGGTAGCGCAAAAGAAAAAAGTGTGCAGAATTATAGTATTACAACTACAGAGAAAGTGCATATTAAAAAAAAAGTGCAAGAGCTACACAAGATCCGGAATTGATCCCTTGCATACGAGAGGTCCGTTTAAAGAGTCTGGTGATGGCACGGATGAAGCTGTTCTTGAATCTGCTGGTATGTGCTTTCAAGCTTTTGAATCTTCTGCCAGTGGGAGAGGGATAAGAGAGAATGACTGGGATGTGAGTGTTCCTCGATTATGTTGGTCGCTATCCTGAGCAGATTGAAGTATAGAAACATAGAAAATAGGGGCAGGAGTAGGCCATTCGGCCCTTCGAGCCTGCACCGCTATTCAAAATGATCATGGCTGATCATCCAACTCAGTATCCTGTACCTGCCTTCTCTCCATACCCCCTGATCCCTTTAGCCACAAGGGCTACATCTAACTCCCTCTTAAATATAGGCAATGAGCTGGCCTCAACTACCTTCTGTGGCAGAGAATTCCAGAGATTCACCACTCTCTGTGTGAAAAATATTTTTCTCATCTCAGCCCTTATCCTTAAACTGTGACCCCTTGTTCTGGACTTCCCCAACATCGGGAACAATCTTCCTGCATCTAGCCTGTCCAACCCCTTAAGAATTTTGTTCAAGAAGGAACTGCAGATGCTGGAAAATCGAAGGTACACAAAATGCTGGAGAAACTCAGCGGGTGCAGCAGCATCTATGGAGCGAAGGAAATAGGCAACATTTCGGGCCGAAACCCTTCTTCAGACTGAATCAGTCTGGTGAATCTTCTCTGTGCTCCCACTATGGCAACAATGTCTTTCCTCAGATAAGGAGACCAAAACTGTACGCAATACTCCAGGTGTGGTCTCACGAAGAACCTCCCTGCACCTATACTCAAATCCTTTTGCTATGAATGGTGTCGATGGAGGAAGAGACTGGTTTGTTTGAATGCTACATTCACAACTCTCAAAATCGTAAGGAATTAACAGCAGTTTCCCCTCAATAATGATCAACACAGCAGTACCTCAAGGCTCTATGCTCAGTCCCCTGCTCTACTCTCTCACTGTATGCAACACTGTGCAGTCACAGCTCGTATGTCATCCTTAAATTGGCAGGCAATACCAGCAGACAAATTATTGGGCGAATAATGGGTAATGATGAGTTAGAGAGAAATTGACAAGCTGATTGATGGGACCAGAACAACAACCTTGCTCTCAATATTCACAAGACCAAGGAGCGGATTGTTGACTTCAGAAAGGGAGAGTAAATATGAAAGAATCGATCTTCATCAACAGGACAGCAATTAACAGTTTTAACTTTCTCACCATGTGAACTTTCTCTACACCAGTCCTGGGCCAACATATTGTTGCAATCACTAAGAAAGCTCATTAACTCATCTATTTCCTCAAAAGGTTGAGGAGATTAAGTATATCGACAAATACTACTATCAAACATCTACAAGTGTATGGATGCTGAGAGTATTGCCTGTGTGTATCATGACCTGGTTCAGTAACTAGATGCCCAGGAATAATGGAGGCTGCAATAAGTCTTATCACAGGTAATGACATCACCGCCATCAAAGGGATCTACTGGAGGCGCTACTTCAAAAAGGTCGCTAATGTCATCAAAGACCTGTGGGGCTACACTTCCTTTTTGTTAATATTGTTGGGAAGAAGGTATAGGTGCCTGAAAACTGTGATCACCAGTTCAAGAACACCTTCTTCCCAGCAACCATCAGGCTTTAGAACAATAACCTCCACCTTATCTCAGCAACTATCATCTGCTACTGAGTTTGTTTTGGTTGCACCATGTACTACATTTTTATAGCATTATGATCTGGTTACCTGATTAATAATTTATTGTATTATTGATTTGTTTGTGTGTTATTGTGCTAATGGACCTGTAAAGCTGCAGCAAGTAAGAATTTAATTGTTCCGTTGCTGGTACACATGACAATTAAACACTCTTGACTTTTGAAAAATGCAGTTAAAATTCCAATAATGTGGCACCTTTGGGACTTTGGTGTTTAGTTTTTTACTTTAAAGATACAGCGCGGAAAAAGATCCTCTGGCCCACCGAATATACACCGATCAGCGATCCCTGCACATTAACTTTACCCTACTCACACAAGGAACAATTTTACATTTATGCAATTATACCAAGTCAGATCTGTACGTCTTTGGAGTGTGGGAGGAAACCAAAGATCACGGAGAAAACCCACGCAGGTCACGGGGAGAACGTACAAACTCCATATAGACAAGCACCCGTAGTCAGGATCAAACCCATGTCTCTGGCACTGTAAGGCAGCAACTCTACTGTAACGCCACCGTGCCACCCTAACTGTACTGGCTGATAGGATGCTGAATTGGCAGATCTTTCAGACCACTGGGCATTACTCCTATTAATATCCCAACACACTTTCCATTTTTTTTTTAAATGCTACAGAATAGTTTCATACATTTTCCAGTGAGCTCTGTTAAAAGGAATACAGGAAACACAATGTGGTGCATTTACAAAGGTCAGTGGATTAAAGGGCCCTGTGAGTTTAAAGCAAGTGTGGGTGAAGTAACATAGAAATAGGGTCTTAATGTGTTTTTTATGATGCATGGGAAAAGGAGCCCGGGAGTGTTTTTAGAGGGAGCATGTGGGGAAAAAGCCCTCGTGTTTTTTTACAGAGAATATGGGAAACTGTCCCTGGTATGTTTTGGAAGGAGTGCGGGAAACGGGGACCTTAGTGTGTTTGAGACGGAGCATGGAATACCAGCTGAGCCAGATATCAAACTTTTGGGATTTCCCAACAATCAAGTGGTGGATTATCAGAGATTTACTATTTTACTTCAGAGTCACGTGAGTGACTACGTGAAGAAGGGCCGTCCGTCTGCGTGCTCGTCATTACGTCTGAACGCAAACGCGCGACGGACTGGCAGAGGCACTGCGTCCTCCCAGGCCGTTAGGATGGGCAGGTAAGGAAAGTTGAATCACTTGCCTGCATTCTTTCGGGCTTGAAACTTTTTGTAGTTTCAGGGCCCAGATGTCGAAGATATGGTCCGCGGGGAAGTCGGCTGCCGAAGACCGCAGCATTTCCCAGTAGCGGGCGACGGTGTTTCCCGACATTTAGCGCCGGCAGCTGAACCGGCAGGGGACTTGTTGCAGGAGGAGAGCTCCGTTGGTGGTCCTGCAGTACGGGAAAACCCACCTGCAAGTCAAACAACCCGTTGACTCAGAAGAGTCCGGGGAGGGAAAGGGATACCCTCCCTCAACGGAGAGCGTCTGAGGACGACTCTCCCACATAGGAGCAACTTTTTGGAGAAGTTGCTCCAACAATGACCTGCTCTAAAGGAGAGAGCTGTGTCAGCCCGGGCCTACAGCAGCAGGCAGTACTGGGAGCCTCGCATAATGGGGCAACCCAATGTCTTCCCTATTGGAGGGGGAAGTACATATGGAAGAAACCACTCTGAATTGGAGTACAAAAGCAGGGGGGGGGGGGGGGGGACCTTCCCAGGGACAAGCAGAAGAAAGGAAGTAAGTAAGTAACTTTTACTTATATAGCACTGTTTAAGTTAACTTGCACCAAAGAGCTTTACAAAAAATAAATAATAAGCACAAAAGAAAAGAAATACTTCTGCAATCATCCAGGTTCCACTGGGTGCTTCCCTGGATAGAGATCAAGAAAATGTCTCCTGCTCTAAGGAGAGGATATCTGATATTTGGGTCAGTTTCAGTCTGACCCAAAGCAAGAATCTCATTTAGGCCCGCTGGAGGGGCCATGTCAGCGCAGGTATCCTCAGGGGCCTGCGGCAGCACCTGTTTTCAGGGCTACCTACAAATCTCACTCTCAATGGAGGGGAGTGTGAGTGATCAGTAGGTAACTGATCTCGAATTACAATACAATACAATATCATTTATTTGTCATTTGAACCTTACATAACGTGCAAACGAAATTTGGTTTCGAGATCAGTTGGTAACTGATCTCGAATTAAAGTATGAATATGCTGAAGCACATGCATATTGCCTCAAGAGACAGCAGTTGGCGGCAAATGCCGGCAAGGGAACAGCGCTATCAGGGTGACTTTGGAGAACCAGCCGCCGAATCCACTCTTCAGGTAAGACCAGAAGAAGGAAGCAAAAGCTGTCGGACCAATCAAGGTACCAACGACAAGCAAACTTCATCAGTAGGCGACAACACACCCCACACCTCCATAGGGGGTAAGCAGTTCACTGAAGCCGGTGGTAGCTTGAAAGCTGGGCACGGAAATATGATCAGAGTCGTCTTTCAAGGCAGACTCAGAATTATGGCCAGAATTGTCCGACAAGGCAGGCTCAGCATGATAAGGTTTTCAGACCAAGACCCAAGCAGAGGTCAGGTGAAACATGGAATCCACACTTCCTACCAGTCCAACTCCCAATCAAGGAGAGAAAAGGAACCCGCATCAGGGGCCTTTGGGCTTACCACAAGACCACCGGTAGCCATGGAGGTAGGTGGGTCTGGGTTTACTGAAACAAGGGATTGTGGACCAGTTACATGTTGGTCATTTTACTCTTGTGTTTTTGTTCAAAATGACAATAACATGAATTTCAGATCTGGTTTTAAAAAACAGATAACAACATGTGATTATTTTTTACTGCACAACACACATAGGTTCCAAGCAGACGGAACTCGGACCGGAATTGTCTTCAAGGCAGGCCCAGTATTTTGGGCAGGATTGCCTTCCAGGACAGGTGACAGATGGAGGATGTCACTTCATCCAGGTTTAACTCATTTGTGCAGTACAGACTTTTAGAAACAGCAATTTTTTGTTACGGTCTAACTACTGTTTTATAGGAGCTTCCTATAAAATGGTCACATGGCATGCATCGACCTCAAAGATGCATACTATTCGGTGTCTATTCATTAAGAACAGGAGATATTTGAAGTTTAACTGAAAGGCATGGCTCTGCCAAATGGGTTGACATCAGCTCCTAGACTATTGACTAAACTACGGAAACCAATTCTGGGACTACAAAGGTCTCAAAACCACATAGTAATGGCATATTTGGAGGACATTTCCATTTTGGGGTCACCAAGAATTCACCCTGTTTGAAAGAATTGGTTACCTCATCCATCCAGTTAAATCAAAATTGACACCTACAAGGGTAATTGATTACCTAGAATTTACTATCAAAAACAGTAAATATGTTGGTGACTTTGCCTAGGGGCAAACGACAATTTTAATTAAGCCTGCAATGACCTGATAGTTAAATTCTAGCCATCTATCAGGCAAACAGCGAGTGTAATTGGCAAATAGTAGCCGCATTCCCAGCAGTACGGGCCTTTGCATTACCAGAACTTACAGCAAGCAAAGGAACGAACACTCAGATTACATGCAGGCCGAATTGGCAAACTATGGATTGCCAGCAGAGGCCATTGTTGAATAACTATGGTGGATAACGAATGGGAGACAGCTCAGGGAAATTTTGCTCGAAAGCCATCGAGGGTTCTTCAGACCTATACAAGCAGCTAACGATGGGGAGACACCAACACAGTCTAAAGCTGTGGGGGCAGATGGAATGAGCAGGAGTCTGTAATTCCCCAACACATGGAATCAATTACCCAGAATTGTTTGGGGCACAATATGGACTCAAGGTTCTCTGTAGCGATGCAACCGGTGCTTGTTCAAATTCAGATTGATAACACCACTGCATAATGGCATATATCCATTAACAAGGGTGGTGGAAAATCTGTATCTTACGATAGATTGTCGAACATCATTTGGCACTGGTGTATCGAGAGGAATATTTGGGAAATCTACGAGGTAGATATAACACGGTGACAGATGCTGGATCACGAATGTTTAATAACAACACAAAATGGATGTTGAATCAGACAGTTTTTAACAAAATAACTACACAATTTGGCATACCAGATATTGATCCGTTTGCATCTAGACTAACCATTAGTTACCCAGATATGTGTCCTGTGACCTGGATCCAGGAGCAAGGGATGCTTTCTCCCTCAATTGGGGAGGAATGTTTATGTATGCTTTACGCCAATTTGTCTCACAAACCGATGCTTGACAAAAATCAAGCAAGACTAAGCCACAGGCATATTGGTAGTGCCAGATTGGCCTACTCAAGCCTGATCCCCAAAAATGTTGGGAATTATAGTCCAGCCAGAAATGGCTGTACCCAAGAGCAGGGACCTCCAAGTGAACCCAGTTACAGGGAGCAATCATCCACTACATGAACGTATAACTTGTTGGTCTGCAGATTCGGAGGAGGCCATTTCAAGGCATAGGACTGTCCGAACAAATACAACACAGTTCGGATAACGGATGTCTTGTAGTTCCTATCAACTGTACTATAACTATAAACTAAGTTATAGTGCATCTATAAGTGCCAGAGGCGCACTCTCCTCCAATCTGATGCCGGAAGCAGGGCACAGTTCGATAGGAACGCACCCCTTTACAACAAAATTCATGAAGGGAATTTACAATTTAAGACCTCCAAGGTCAAGGTACACTGACACATGGGATGTGAGCGTGGTACAAACCCTACTTTGACAGTGGGGACCGCCTATAACTAACCCTGAAGGTGGTATGCTGACACAGAGTCCAGACACTGCAAAAGCTACGGTTGGACTACATGACCACCAATATGAACAACATAACATTCCTAATCAGGAACCTGATAAAACAGAGCAGGCAAGGAATGCCAGGGATGGAGATCCAGTTCTTGGCATATCCAGAGGACCAACGGTTGTGTGGGTGGTAACATACCAACACCACTATCTGAGAGTTACGGAGAACCTCAGAGGCTCAGAACAATCGGTCCTCATCAGCCATAAAAAAAACAAACCAAAAGGTGTCAACTCAAACCATCTCCAGATGGTCAAAAGAGGTAATGGCAGTAGCAGGAGTAGCAGGAAAACATTTATATGGTTAAATCTCATTCCACCTGGGTTGCATCTACGTCGGCAGCAAGAGCTATGGACGTGCCCCTTGACGACATCCTAGTGGCTGCAGGATGGACGAATGAAATAACGGTCCACCGGTTTTATAACAAACCCATAACCGGACTGGGGGTGTTTGCACGTACCATTTTAAGTTCTGTCCCTTAGTTTCCCCCCCAAGGTTGGGAGGGGTAACTTTTTTTAAAACTTTTCTTTCATTTAAAGCATCAGTTTCTTTACTTAACTACGTAATGTCTGAATGCTTTAATGATTACACGCATCCATGGTCAATCCATTCAGTGTGTGACGCCTGGATTCGTAACCGGCGTAAAATCACAGAGCTTTGAAATCTTCACGTAGTCACTCACGTGACTCCGAAGTAAAATAGTAAGATTAAATGAGAACTTACCAGTTTGAAGTTTGATCTTGATTTTATGAGGAGTTACGATGAGCGATTACGTGCCCACCGCTCCCACCCTCATACTATCAAGGTCATATGGAAGTTCTAGTTTCTTCACAATCTTACTATTCTCAGGTCTTCTTTTTATCTGTGATTTAACACCGCTGCTTTGAAGATTGACGCACACGCAGACGGACGACCCTTCTTCACGTAATCGCTCATCGTAACTCCACATAAAATCAAGATCAAACTTCAAACTGGTAAGTTCTCGTTTAATCTTACTATTCTCCACTATTGATTCTACATCATTTAGCATTAAGAATACAAATGTTTGAATTAATATACATTTGCATTTAATTATACTCGTAATTTAGTTCAAATTCAATTTCCCAACAAATACCACAAAGAAAAAAACATAGATTATGTACAACATAATTTTGTCACTTTGTTTTACCTCACCCAATTTGCACGCAACAATAAGAGACACTGACAAACTAGAAAACAATAATTTAAAATATTTTGCACAATTCCGTGCTAATTTAATCGCACTAGGCCTCAGATGGATCCTTAGGTTCTATCTCACTACCACCTTGACAGTTTGCTGTTATGAATTGCAAATTAAACCTTTCAAAGTCTTGATGATCAGACAATTAAAAAAACATTTGATAGGATTAAGGGAAAACAATTGAAGACACATTTGTGATTTTACTACATCTCTATCGGAATGAAAACCTAACACTTATTACCAGTCTTGTTCAAAAAGTTAGAACATTTTAAGTTAAGCATCATCCACACTCACTTTTGATTTTGTTGTTGTAATACCCAAATTCAACAGCTAACGAACCCGGGACTAAACATTGGCCAACTCATTGCCTGATGTAATGAAAGCAAAGATGGAACCTGATAACCCAGGTCAAATGTGGAATAGAAAGTATTTTTTTATTCCACATTAAAGTAATTTATCAATAAAATTATTCTGCAGTTGATTATTGCTGGAAGAACATCTAAAGTCATAGCTAACTTTTGTTCCATTTAATATGCCAGGTTTGAAGTCAGTGCCAGCAAACATTCCCAAAGGTACAGTAATGCTTGATCTGCAAAACAACAAGATTAATGAAATAAAAGAAGGTGATTTAAAGAATTTGCCTTCACTCTATGTAAGTTGTTATTTTTCTTTATTTTAGAAATTGTGTTATTTGACAAAGTCGTGATGAATATACAAATTACCGCAAGCTGTTGAAATTAGGTTAACTACAACAATACTACTTTCTATGTTTCTATTGAGGTGAGAAAAAACTTTTTTACCCAGAGAGTTGTGAATTTATGGAATTCCCTGCCACAGAGGGCAGTGGAGGCCAAGTCACTGGATGGATTTAAGAGAGAGTTAGATAGAGCTCTAGGGGCTAGTGGAGGCAAGGGATATGGGGAGAAGGCAGGCACGGGTTATTGATAGGGGACGATCAGCCATGATCACAGTGAATGGGCTCGAAGGGCCGAATTGCCTCCTCCTGCACCTATTTCCTATGTTTCTATTACCTTCCTCTTTATCTAAAATCACACCAAGTCTCTTCACCCATCATCCGTGTGCTGATCTTTGTAGGATTGTTTTGTGAGGCAAAATGAAATATAATATGAAGTCACCCACTCTCTTAGAAAAATTATTAAATTGTCACATATTAAATAGTGTTAGTGTTCAAAAGAACTAATCGCAAGTGTAATCGCATATAAATCACTGAAAGTTAAAAAGCAAGGTCAGCAAGCAATATGAACACAATGTTGGTTTTTACCACAAGAGGATGAGTTCAAACATTGAGACATCATGCTTCAATGCTAAGTGACATCAGCGAGATTGCATCTGGAAAACAGTGTGGAAGTCTGATATTTCTTTACTAAGGAAAGAAACATGTGTAGGCAGGAATCTAGCAGAGATTTCTCAGATTGATTTCTGGGATCAGGTAGGGTTAATTGTACAAGGAGAGATTAAGTGGACAGGGCCTATCATCATATACTTATTAAAACTTTGATCTTGTTAGTGTGGATATGTGCTTGACTTTACATCTTCACGAAAACACTACGCGGTAACATTGGTATCATTATAAAAATAAATTGGATAGGCATATGGATGAGAAGGGAATGGAGGGTTATGGTATGAGTGCAGGCAGGTGGGACTAAGGGGAAAAAAAGTTGTTCGGCACGGACTTGTAGGGCCAAGATGGCCTGTTTCCGTGCTGTAATTGTTATATGGTTATATGGTTATATGGTAACGATTACATTTTTACATATTTACATGTGGCAACTGCAGTTGTTTAAAGTGCTTTATAAATAAAGTTATTATTATTATTATTATCATTATTTCCGGATGACATTTTTCCGATCACCTTATGTGAACATTTCATGCTTTATTTCTCGGCTTATTGCTGATTAAAGTCTAAAAAAGTGAAAAGACTGAAATTAAAACCACCAGCTACAAATGATGACGTCACAATGGCTCAGCTAGCAGAGACCAGCCTCAATGACGATTTCATCCTATATTTGACACGTTATTTAAAAATGCCAACTTTCACAAGATTTTTACATATTCTGATTCACATTTTTCCCCTCAGGGCCGAGATCACTTTCACAGAACATTTTATACTTTATATCTCGACTTATTACTGATTAAAGTTTTAAAAAATCAAGCCTTAATGAAGATTTCATCCTATATATGACACGTTATTTGCGATTAAGCTTTAAAAATGCCAGCTTTTACAAGATTGTTACATATTATGATTCACATTTTTCCCCTCGAGGCAAAGATCACTTTCACTGAACATTTTATGCTTCATTTCTCAACTTATTACTGATTAATTACCTTGAATTTCAAACTGACCAGCTTCAAATTATTACGTTGCAATGGCTTGACTAGGAGGGGGAGGGCAAATTGCTATAGCATATAGCAGGGCAAGTGCAATTGGAATTTTTTTTAAAGATCACTGATGAGGAAGGCAAGGGGAGTGCTGGAATCTTACGTTCGTGAATGGCTTGAGTTGGAGGACTACACCTCCCGTGGGGGCTACGGGTAGGGAACAGGTGCATTGTGTGAGCAGACCCAACGGGTCTGCAGTTGGTCTAGTAATCCTTAAAGGTCTTATAGGGCTTGAAAAAGTGGGGATGATGTTTCTCCTGGCTGGATTCTCAAGAATAGTCTATAGTCTCAAAATTATGGGGTCAGCCATTCAAGACCAAGATGAGACAAAACCTCAACTTCACAGTACTGAATCTATGGTATTTTCTTTCCAAGAGGGCTGAGAAGGAATGGTTGCTTAGTATATTCAAGACAGAGAATGAGAAATGTAATGGAATCAAAGGTTATGAGATTATTGCAAGAAAGCGGCATTGAAGTAAAAACAAAAAATATTATCATACTGAACGGCCCAAGAATGACAAGGGGATGAATAGCTTTCCATAACTTCTGTTATGTTCAAATATTTTGTCTATCAATATGTCCCATCTTTAAATGGCATGAAGTCAAATGTTACTTATTGGGAAATGTCTTAGATTTTGTCTTTTAAATTAGACCCAATATAAGTTGCTATCTTAAAAACATCTGCTTAGCTTTAACAATTGAAGTCAGAATTATTACACATTGTTATTCCCTTATATTAACACGAGGTAAAATTATAATGGAGGCACAAGGTAATGCAGAGAGGGAATCTTGATCAAAAAACAAACTGCCGAGGAACAAAGCAGGTCAGGTAGCATCTCTGGAGGGAAACGGGCAAAGGATTGAAGAAGGGTCCTGTCTCGAAATGTTGTAAGTTCATGGGAGCAGTTGTCATTAGGTAAGTGCACATCTGACATGCGAGACTCGTTTAAAGATCAGTTGACCAAAGTCCAGGATTGGCATATTTCTGTTACCTGAACACATTACTCAACCTGAAGCGACACCCATTCTTTCTCTTCTGAGATGCTGCCTGTCCCACTGAGTTACTCCAGCATTTTGTGGCCATCTTTGATTTAAACCAGCATCTGCAGTTATTTCCTGCACACTTAGGCAGACTAGGATTGCTTTCTCTGAAAAGTAGAAGGATGAAACTCTATCTATTGATTTATCAGATTTTTAAAATATGAAATTGGAAAATATTATACAAATTAGGAAATGTTTTACTTTGCAAGAAGGCTTACAGTTGTTTAAGGGGCCCAGTGTATCTGGCAACTCATACTTCAAATGAAAATAACTAAAAGTTAAGGAAATCAAAAATTGGAAACAGAAATAAAATGCTAGACACAAAAATCAGTTGGTCAGGTCGATTTGTGGAAAGTTCATAAGTCATAGGAGTAGAATAGGCCATTCAGCCCATTGAGTCTACTCTGCTATTCAATCATGGCTGATCTATCTTTTTCTCTCAAACCCATTCTCCTGCTTCTCCCCATAACCCTTGAAGACCTGTCTGATGAATCTGGAACATTAACAATTTCTCTTCTGCAGATGCCGCGTGACCTGCTAAGTCAATTTATCCAACATTTTTTTAAACACAAATTATAACCCAAGGCAGTTTTGTTCATCCATTTCCATTGTAAAGCATCTGTAGATTCACAGTTAAATATATCTTTAAAACTATAATAATGTGTATATTCTCTCAATTCTCTATCTAGGCACTTTTCCTGGTCAACAATCAGATAAGCAAAATCCACCCAAAGGCATTTCGATCTATTAAACACTTGAAATTGCTTTACCTTTCCTGGAATTTGCTACCTCAGATTCCCAATAATTTACCTACATCACTCTTGGAACTTAGAATTGACGGAAACGAAATTAAGAAAATACAAAAAGGAGATTTTCAAGGAATGAAGTTTTTACATGTTTTAGGTAAGTGTTGCTTAGTTTATACATATTACTTTATTCATTTACATTTATTTTATGCAAATTATCAAACTGAACAAGCAGTCAAAGCAATTTCTTCCAAAACCAACTCTTTGTCATTTTTTTGTTCAGATTTATTTTGACTGTAATTAAGAACATCAATTATCAGCGTACACCCAAAAAGAGAAGTGTAAAGTACAAGAAATGTTTTGTGTACTTCCAATATTTTCTGTTTTCATTTTAGATCCCAACCATCTGTAGCACTTCACGTTTGTTCCAGGGCAGATGTTCCTGAACTTTTTTTTGGTCTGCCTCACTTCAGAAGGGTAACAAGCTCAGTGTTATCGATGGCTGTTGAACTTATTACTGATGAGAAATCTCTGGGCTGAGAGCAGTGCAGCTGAACGAAAAGAGGGGGAGAGAGCAGCTACCATCACATTCAGTAGGAGGTGATGAAGCATATTGGGGATCCAGCCGGTTTGTCAACACATGGAGCCAGTAATGGCCTGCATGAAACTGTGTCCCACATCTCAGTGTTGAGAGGCCATATTGCCCATCTTAACCTGTTCATCAGAAGGCCTCAGCAGCACTCATTGCATTTTAACTTGGATACAGTTTACACCAAGCTATATGGCAACAAAATTTGAGGAAGGACATTCTTGCTATTGAGGGAGTGCAGCTTAGGTTCACGACGTTAATTCCCGGGATGGCGGGACTGTCATATGATGAAAGAATGGAACGATTGGGCTTGTATTCACTGGGTTTAGAATGATGAGAGGGGATATAAATGTCTTATAAAGACATATGCAATTATTAAAGGACACGCTAGATGCAGGAAACATGTTCCTGATGTTGGGGGAGTCCAGAACCAGGGGCCACAGTTTAAGAATAAGGGGTAGGCCATTTAGAACTGAGATAAGGAAAAACCTTTTCACCCAGAGAGTTGTGAATTTGTTGAGTGGGGGCCGACTCACTGGATGCATTCAAAAGAAAGTTAGCGAGAACTCTTAGGGCGAGCGGAATCAAGGGATATGGGGAGAAAGCACCAACAGGGTACTGATTGTGGATGATCAGCCATGATCACCTTGAATGGCGGTGCTGGCTCAAAGGGCTGAATGACCTACTCCTGCACCTATTTTCTTTGTATCTATGTAAAATCACTTTTTCTGTCATTACTGCCGGAGTGCAAGTAAAGGCTGAGCCCTCAACCAAGCTCCCGGCCCAACAGCAGGGAAGGCAATGCTCTGTGCCAGGTTTCATTATTAGAAACTTGATATAATTGTTTCCATTCGCTTTTCTGTTCCAGGGAATGTATCCTGAGTGCGAGACAAGGTTTCAGTGTAGTTGCGAGACTATTTTGCTTCCAATCAATCTTTTTAACTCTAACCTAATGGTTCAAAGAGGAAAATATTTCATGTTTATATGGTGCCTTTGCATGCTTATGAACATTTCAGATAATTTAAATGATATGTTTTCTCATCCATGTCCAGAATGAATATTGTTTCTTCGGAAGGTGGTGGTTTGATGTTTTGGACATTTTGAATAATGTCATGCAATTAGGTTTCCCAGTTAAGGTTTCCAGGAATTTCCAATATGGTTCATCACCTCCCGTTGGATGTGATGGAAGCTGCTCCCTCCCCCTTTCTTTGTTTGGATGCACTGTAATCCTCAGCCCAGAGGTTTCTCATTGGTAAGAAGTTCAAAAGTTAGCGATAACACTGAGCTTGTTACCCTTCCTGTTTTACACGGAAACATAGAATTTGAGGCATAAATCGTAGTCTTGCTTAATTGGACTGAATCTAGCAAGGATCCTTTAGCATGATATCACCGATTAATGTTCCTTTACATCCAGTTAATTTGCATAATTTTTCTGATTGAACTATGTTTTGTTGTGATCTTCATTAGTGTTTGATCATGAATGTTTTATATTGAATAAATGTCTTGTGTTATTAACATCCAATTAGAAATGAGAATAACATAATCTTAAAGAATTTGAAAGTACAAAGAAATAATTCCATATTCCTCTAAACCCTATCCCATTGAACCTGTCTCAACCATGTTCTCTGGCAGTTTGATTCATATAAGCACCTTCCTCTGTGTGAAGTCGTTGCCCCTAATGTCCCGTTTAAATATTTACCCGATTAACTTAACGCTATTCCCTATTGTGTTCGATTCTCATTCCCTGGTAAAAAGACTATGTGCATTCAACCTATCTGTACTCCTCATGATTTTATACACTTATACAAGGTCACCCCTCAGTCTTCTACTCCCCAAGGAATAAAGTCCTAGCCTTTCCCTATCATTCAGGCCCTCGAGACCTGGAAAAATGTACTTTGCACTTTTTCCAACTTAATGACGCCTTTCCTAAAGCTGGGTAACCACAAATATACACAACATTCCAATGCGGCCTCACCATCGTCTTAGGTTCAGTCAAAGAGTTGTACTGTATGGAAACAGGCCCTTTAGCACAACATGCCCATACCAACCAACTTGTCCCATCTACACTAGTTCCACCTGTCTGCGTTTGGCCCATATCCCCTAAACCTGTCCTATCCATGTACCTGTCGAATTGTTTCTTAAACGTTGCGATAATCCATGCCTCAACTACTTTCTCTGGCAGCTCGTTCCATACATCCACCACCCTTTGTGTGAAAAAGTTACCCCCCAGATCCCTATTAAATCCTTCCCCCTTCACTTTAAACTTATGTCCCCTGGTTCTCCATTCCTCTACTCTGGGCAAAGGACTGTGCATCTACCCGATCTATTCCTCTCATGATTTTATACACCATTATAAGATCACCCTTCATCCTCCTTCACTCCAAGGAATAGTCCCAGCCTGCTCAAATCCTTCCTGTAACTCAGACACTCGAGTCCTGGCAACATCCTCGTGAATCCTCTTTATACCCTTTCCAACTTGACACCATCTTTCCTGTAACATGGTGCCCAGAATTGAACTCAGTACTCTAAATGCAGCGTCACCAATGTCTTATATAACTGCAACATGACCTCCCAACTTCTATACTCTGACTGATGAAGCCAAAATACTTTTTGACCATCCCATCTACCTGTGATGCCACCTTCAAGGAATTATGTACCTGCACTTCTGTATCCCTCTACAACACTTTCCAGAGCCCTACCATTCACTGTGTATGGCCTGCCTCGCGTCACATTTCTCTGTATTCCATCAGCCATTCCTCAACCGACATGGCCAACCGATCAATATCCTGCTGCAATTTTTGACAACTCACTTCAGTACCTGCAAAGGAAAGGAATAGATAACATTTTCAGTTGAGATCCTTCTTCAGTCCGAGAGTCAGGGGGAAGGGAAACGAGAGATATCGATGGTGATATTGAGAGATATAGAACATGAGATGAATAGATCGAGCAGACACACAGAATCTCTTGCC
This sequence comes from Leucoraja erinaceus, assembly GCF_028641065.1. Taxonomy (NCBI): domain Eukaryota; kingdom Metazoa; phylum Chordata; class Chondrichthyes; order Rajiformes; family Rajidae; genus Leucoraja; species Leucoraja erinaceus. The sequence continues at coordinate 43,634,380 of NC_073392.1, read as the reverse complement.
TAGACTTGGGGAATAGCGCACCAGAGAGCATAGGTTTAAGATGAAGGGGGGAAAATTTTACAAGAATCTGAGAGGTAACTTTTTCACACAAAGCGGGATGTTAAATGGAACGAGCTGCCGGATGAGGTAGTTGAGGCAGGGACTATCACAACGATTAAGAAGCAATTAGACAGGTACATGGAAAGGATTGGTTTAGAGGGACATGGGCCAAACGCAGGAAAATGTGACTAGTGTAGATGGGACATGTTGATCGGTGTGGGCTAATTGAGCTGAAGGGCCTGTTTCCACACTGTATGACTATGACTAGGCAATGTAGTAATCTGTGAAATGCAGCAGCAAAATCCATGCACATCCAGTGCTTTCACAGAGTAATTCAGTAAGAAATTACAATTCATGCTAACTAAGTAATAATTCAATATATTATGTTCTTTTGTTTGCAGAGATTAGTGGAAATCCCTTTGATACTACTGATATTGAACCAGATGCATTTAATGGGGTGCAGCGATTGATGTACATACGGATATCAGAAGGAAAATTGTCATCAGTTCCAAAGAGTACGTTTATTCTATAAATTTATGCATTATTGTATTTTATTCAATTTATTGTCATTATCCCATATTAGAGACAACGAAATGAATTTTCCTTACAGTCAAGTATCATAAAAATAAATAAATAATAAATAAATAAAACATATTAAAATTTCAAAAAAGCACAAACACAGAAGTCCACGACACAACATAACCACCACACAACACAGTGGCACCAAAGTTGAGGAAGGTACCATAGTCCAGCCAGCCTCCCCTCCGATCTTCCCCGATGTTCACCCGTGGTCTGAGCCTCCCAAGCACCCGCAGTCGCCGCCACGGGCGGCCCGATGCCCAGACCCTCACGCCGGGATGATGGAACACCGACACCGAACCCCGACAGAGAACATCCTCAGCGGCCCGGACCTCCAGATCAGCTACCTCCCACCGGAGTTCGAGGCTCCCGAGTCCACAGGCCGAGCCGGGCGGAGTCGCAGGACTCTGCGATGTTGATCAGCTCTGCCCGCGTTGGGAGCTCCGCGAACCACAGCTCTGCGATGTCGGTGCAGCAGGCCCAGCACTCCGGGGCTCCAAACGGCGATCGCCGGTAAAGCATCGCCCGCCCAGCGATGTTTCCAATGCTGCGCCGCTGCTGCTAGAGCTCTGGCCGGTCCCGGCAGGAAAGGCCGCGCCAATCCAGTAGGTAGGCCGCTGGGGGGGGGGGGGGGGGGGGGGGGGGGGGGGGGGGGCGAGGATGCGACGCGAATAATAGTCCTCTCCAGGAAGTGACTGAAGGACGGTATTCCCCTTACCATACCCTCTTCCCCCACATAGAGACATTAAAAAAAACACACTTCAACATAATTCAACATAAGAAAAAAACAAAAAGATACTGGACTGGAGGCAGCTAGCACCAGCGCCACCAGAAATACATTATTGTTGTCTACAGGACAAAAATAAAAATAATGCTGGAAATACTGCAGTCAGGCAGCATCTGTGATGAGATAGGAGTCAATGTTTCAGACGGGTAGCCTTCATCTGAATTAACAAGTAAAACTTTTAGATTGCAGAGAAGAAAGAGAGGTGAAGAGGACAAAGGGAAATTTGGTAATAGAGAGGAGACTAAGGCAAATGCAAATAGTGATGATGCCAGTTTAGAGTTCAGGTATGCCACTCAAAAGAAGTAATTAATCTTTAGGATCAAGGCTATCCTTTGTCTGTGCCAAAGTAAAGGGAGGTCATTTGTGTCTGGCTAACTGTATTGCTATTATTTACATTTGATCTCTTGAATTTTTCATCCAAAGATCTACCTTCTAAACTCTATGAGCTGTACCTCGACCACAACAGGATTTCATCAATAGAACGTGAGGATTTTAGACGATATAAAGATTTATGCAGGTAAAACATTTTAGTTCTAAAATTAAAAACATGTTACTTTGCATTTACGTTACTTACGTTTAAAACAGAGTTGCCAACTGACAAATGTAAGGGTAAACATAAAAGTTCATCCGAGGAAGAAAGGAACAGAATATATTATGGATTAAGCACATAGGTCAAAACACTGATCTACACACCAAAAAGTAAGTAAACAGGTGCATTCGTGAATGCTTTAGTCAGGACCCCAGGAATAAAAATCACCACCTCCAATTCGTCATAATAGAAACATAGAAAATAGGTGCAGGAGTAGGCCATTCGGCCCTTCGAGCCTGCACCGCCATTCAATATGATCATGGCTGATCATCCAACTCAGTATCCTGTACCTGCCTTCACTCCATACCCCCTGATCCCTTTAGCCACAAATGCCACATCTAACTCCCTCTTAAATATAGCCAAATGAACTGGCCTCAACTACCTTCTGTGGCAGAGAATTCCAGAGATTCACCACTCTCTGTGTGAAAAATGTTTTCCTCATCTCAGTCCTAAAAGATTTCCCCCTTATCCTTAAACTGTGACCCCTTGTTCTGGACTTCCCCAACATCGGGAACAATCTTCCTGCATCTAGCCTGTCCAACCCCTAAAGAATTGTGTAAGTTTCTATAAGATCCCTCCTCAATCTTCTAAATTCTAGCGAGTACAAGCCAAGTCTATCCACTTTCTTCATATGAAAGTCCTGACATCCCAGGAATCAGTCTGGTGAACCTTCTCTGTACTCCCTCAATGGCAAGAATGTCTTTCCTCAGATTAGGAGACCAAAACTGTACGCAATACTACAGGTGTTGTCTCACCAAGACCCTGTACAACTGCAGTAGAACCTCCCTGCTCCTATACTCAAATCCTTTTGCCTTGAATGCTAACATACCATTCGCTTTCTTCACAGCCTGCTGCACCTGCATGCTTACTTTTAATGACTGGTGTACCATGACACCCTGGTCTCGTTGCATCTCCCCTTTTCCTAATCGGTCACCATTCAGATAATAGTCTACTTTCCTGTTTTTGCCGCCAAAGTGGATAACCATTATATCCACATTATACTGCATCTGCCATGCATTTGCCCACTCACCCAGCCTATCCAAGTCACCTTGCAGCCTCCTAGCACCCTCCTCACAACTAACACTGCCCCCCAGCTTCGTGTCATCCGCAAACTTGGAGATATGGCATTCAATTCCCTCGTCCAAATCATTAATATATATTGTAAATAGCTGGGGTCCTAGCACTGAGCCTTGCGGTACCCCACTAGTCACTGCCTGACATTGTGAAAAGGACCCGTTTATTCCTACTCTTTGCTTCCTGTCTGCCAGCCAGTTCTCTATCCACATCAATACTGATCCCGCAATACCATGTGCTTTAAGTTTGAATGCTAATCTCTTATGTGGGACCTTGTCGAAAGCCTTCTGAAAGTCCAGATATAACACATCCACTGGTTCTCCCTCATCCACTCTACTAGTTACATCCTCGAAAAATTCTATAAGATTCGTCAGACATGATTTACCTTTCATAAATCCATGCTGACTTTGTCCAATGATTTCACCACTTTCCAAATGTGTTGCTATCCCATCTTTAATAGCTGATTCTAGCAGTTTCCCCACTACCGATGTTAGACTAACTGGTCTGTAATTCCCCGGCTTTCTCTCTCCCTCCCTTTTTAAAAAGTGGGGTTACATTAGCTACCCTCCAATCCTCAGGAACTACTCCAGAATCTAAAGAGTTTTGAAAAATTATCACTAATGCATCTACTATTTCTGGGTCTACTTCCTTAAGTACTCTGGGATGCAGCCTATCTGGTCCTGGGGATTTATCTGCCTTTAATCCATTCAATTTACCTAACACCACTTCCCGGCTAACCTGGATTTCACTCAGTTCATCCATCTCATTTGACCCCCGGTCCCCTGCTATTTCCGGCAGATTATTTATGTCTTCCTTAGTGAAGACAGAACCAAAGTAGTTATTCAATTGGTCTGCCATGTCCTTATTCCCCATGATCAATTCACCTGTTTCTGACTGCAAGGGGCCTACATTTGTTTTAACTAATTTTTTTCTCTTCACATATCTATAAAAACTTTTGCAGTCAGTTTTTATGTTCCCTGCCAGTTTTCTTTCATAATCTATTTTACCTTTCCTATTTAAGCCTTTTTTTTTTTAAGCCTTTATTTTTCCTCCTCTGCTGGACTCTGATTTTTTTCCCAGTCCTCTGGTTGGCTGCTTTTTCTGGCTAATTTGTATGCTTCATCTTTTGTTTTGATACTATCCCTGATTTCCCTTGTTATCCATGGATGCACTACCTTTCTTGATTTATTCTTTTGCCTTATTCTTATAGTGACTTTTTGTACAAAGTGTGTTTGACATTATCAGTAGAGATTACAATGTGGATAGACAACAAGGCCATCGATGGGATGTATATAGATATGTATATACGTACCACAAATGGAATTTTGTAAATTTACACAGGATGTTGTTGACCAGCATTTATTTTCTTATTGTAATTGCCTTTAAGAATGTAATTAGTTAATCAATGGCTTCATCTCTCCTGTTCATTGTTCTTTATCTCTCTACATCATCGTCAACATCTCTCGTTTCCCTTTTCCCTGACTAGTCTGAAGAAGGGTATCGACCAGAAATATCATCAATTCCTACTCTCCAGAGATGCTGCCTATCCTGCTGAGTTACTCCAGCTTTTTGTGTCTATCTTTAGTCAATCACCTTCTTTAAATCACTACTGAAGATACTCCAATTATGTTGTTATAAATGTAATTTTAGCATTTTGACACATAAATGGTGAAGAAATGCCAATATATATGTGTGACTTCAAGGGAAACATGGACATTGCCTTAGTCCTTCGCAGGGCTGTATGGTCTTGTCAAGGAAGACGTGTGTGTTCGTTTTTGCAGTGACTCCTACAAATGTCACACACTGCCATCATGGTTCAATGATGGAGAAAGAAGGGACCGTTTAGAGTAGTATAGCAATCAACTGGATTGCTTTATCCTGATGGCATAAAGCTTCTTGAGGAATCTGGAGGGGCACTCTTTCAGGAAAAGGAATTGTGTACTGGATCCCTGACTTCTAAGTTGCAGGTGGAAAGGCATTGGAACTCAGTAGAAGAGTTATTTGTCACAGGACATCCATCCTCTGCAGATACAATAATTTATGCTCATTATTATGGACCTCTTTATAATGAATTTTGGTTATAGCGGATGGCGTCCACACAATAATCAGACACCACTGTCCCTTGAAGAACACAGGCCGCTAGTTACATTGCTGAGGCCTTAAAATTGACAAGCAAGTGCTTTAATCATAATGATACTCCATTAAAACAATGTAATAATACAGCCTGTATGTATGCGACTGATCCAGTTTACAATGGTGTTCTCAGGATGTAGGCTGAGGATTTAACAATACGATTATTGAAATTGGACTTTATTCTGTTAGATTGTCATTGCCTAGCACATTTTACTCATTTGTTGGGATGTAGGAATAGACAAATCATTATCTGAAGAATTGAGAATAGAACTGAACAATGTGCAAACATTATTTGATTTTACCACAACAAAATCTTTTACACTTTTAACCTTGTGACAGAGTGAAACCATTGTGATATGTATGAGTTCCATGAAAGGAAATATTTTATTTTGACATCATTAAATTTTATTAGGGCTCAACACTATCACTCGTCAATGACTTTTCTGATATCAAGGATATTCGCACTAACCTTTGGAATATAGGTTGTTTGTGCATGTTTGAACAAAGACAATAATATAACCTGGAGTTGAGCAGCCTTTATGGAACCCAAATGATGGATTGCTTTAAGGTTTATTAGCAAGTCTATGAACTTCATGTTGACAAGCTAACAAGTTATAGGAGCAGAATTACACCACTCTGTCCAACGAGTCTACTCTGCTATTCAATCATGGCTGATCTGTCTTTCCCTATCAACCCCATTTTCCTGCCTTCTCCCTGTAACTGTTGATACCCTTGCTAATTAAGAACCTGTCAATCTCTGCTTTAAAAATACCGAAAGACTTGGCCTCCACAGCAATGAATTCCATAGATTCGCAATCCTCTTGCTAAAGAAATTCCTCCTCATCTCCTATCTAAAGATATGTCATTTAGCTAGATAACATAATTTAGTTATTAATTGAATCAGTCTGAAGAAGGGTTTCGACCCGAAACGTTGCCTTTTTCCTTCGCTCCATAGATGCTGCCTCACCCGCTGAGTTTCTCCAGCATTTTTGTCTACCAGCAACAATCCCGACTGCCTTCAACAGTGCATACACAAAACTTGGACTTAACATCAACTTCAAGAAGACTCAGGTTATCTACCAATCGTCACCAACTGAGACAAATCGGAATGAACCATCAATTCAACTTGGTGAAACAACCCTGGAAAATGTGGATCACTTTCTGTCCTTGGAAATCACCTCTCCTCCAACATCGACCTTGATGACGAGATCCAAGATCGACTTAAGTGTGCTGGAACAGCTTTTGTACGTCTTCGAACAAGTCCTTTCAAAATCGTGACATCCGAACAGATATAAAAATGTTAGTGTGCAAGGCAGTGGTGATTCCAATGTTCCTGTATGCATCAGAAACCTGGACAACATACCAACGCCATCTGAAAACACTTGAAAAGTTCCATCAACGATGTCTTCGAAGCAGCTTAAAAATCAGCTGGGAAGACAGAAGAACCAACGCAGCGTGCTGAATGAAGCAAAAACATCTAGCATCGAAGCCTTCATCAAGAACTAACTAAGATGGGTCGGTCATGTTGTTCGGATGGAAGACGAGCATCTAACAAAGCAAACCTTCTACTCCAAGCTTAAAGAAGGCAAACGTAAAAGTGGCGGACAAAAGAAGAGATTCAAAGACGCCTTAAAAGCCAGCATGAAGAAATGTGAAATCGACATCGACAATTGGGAAACCAATGCCAAGGACAGGAAACTCTGGTGAACCATCATCCAAGAAGGAACAGCGACCTTCGAAGCCAAGAGATGCACAGAATTAGAAGAAAAGAGAAGAAAACGGAAAGAGAGGCAACGACAACCAAAGCCTGATCTGCCATCTGGAATTACCTGTCCTGAATGCCGAAGAACTTTCAAAGCCAGGGTTGGACTCCATAAAAACGGAACGTAGACCATCTTCTTCGACCTCGAGGGATAGCCACAACAACAACGCTGACGGTAGTAGCATAATGAATTCTGAAGTATCCACACACATCCTATCTGCTCAAGTTCAAACAAATGCCTCAAAACTCATTGGCCGGCTGTTCATTCTACAGCAAGGCAATGATCCCAAACATACTGCTAAAGCAACAAAGGAGTTTTTCAAAGCTAAAAAATGGTCAACTCTTGAGTGGCCAAGTCAATCACCCGATCTGAACCCAATTGAGCATGCCTTTTATATAATGAAGAGAAAACTGAAGGGGGCAAGCCCCCAAAACAAGCATAAGCTAAAGATGGCTGCAATGCAGGCCTGGCAGAGCATCACCAGAAAAGACACCCAGCAACTGGTGATGTCCATGAATCGCAGACTTCGAGCAGTCATTGCATGCAAAGAATATGCAACAAAATACTAAACAAAACTACTTTCATTTACATGACATTGCTGTATCCCAAACATTATGGTGCCCTGAAATGAGGGGACTATGTGTAAACACTGCTGTAATTTCTTCATGGTGAAACCAAAATGTATAAAAATTATCTTTATTAAAATCTGACAATGTGCACTTTAACAACATGTGATTTTTTCTGTTACAAATCTCAAATTGTGGATGTCAGAGGCAAATAAATAAATAAATGATGATTCTTTGTCCCAAACATTATGGAGGGCACTGTAGATCGACATAAAGCTCGACCACGTAAGAACAGATGATTTGGTTTTTCAATGAACAAGCGCATACCAAATAGGTTTTATAAGCATCCAATATTTGGTCACCAATGCCAATAATAATTTGTTGTGAGAATTTCAATACAAGAATAAATATGTCTTATGATATTTACAAAGGACATTAATGAGACCACAACTGAAGTATTGTATAATTATGTTCTTATTTCAGATATATTTGATTACAAGAATGTATGTTATACTTGTGCTTGTGGACACCAAAGAAATATAGATTCATGAGGATAATGCAAGTCTGGGAATATGATGGATAGAGATTTGAGATACATGAAATATTTCCATTGTGCAGAAATGTCCAACAGTGAAAGATCTTGGTAGAATGAATAACAAATGCTGGTTAAAAGGTGATAAAATTGTCACTGAGTGTACTTTTCTATCAGGTGGTAGGCTGACAGCCTGGTACAAAAAAAAAACCTGCCACTGCATCACCTAAATATATAACTGATATTAAAAGGATAATGGGTTGTCCTTTGGGAACAAACTGGTCATTAAAATGTTGAATATATATGAATTTATAGTCACTTTTTTCACTTTTACAGACTGGATTTGTCATACAACAAAATTAAAGAGGTTGAAAATGGAAGTTTAGCATATCTTCCTAATCTAAGACTGATTCATCTAGAGAACAACATTATTAAAAAAGTTCCTGCCAGTGTAAAAGAATTGAAATATCTCCAGGTAAAAAGCGAATAACTGACATAATATAATACTCTCATTCCATGTTTTCTGTTAGCAATGTAAAAATGCACAATTTGTGAAAGAAGAGTTTTAATAGTAACTAGACCAAGTGGGTTCCTGTCACACGGGAGGCCTGATCCTCCAACACAACCCGTTCCCACAAGGTGAGACTTTTAGTAATATATAGATAGATGCTGGTATGAAACTGTAAATCTGCAAAATAACTGTGAAAAAGGGGAATTTTGGCTTAAATTTTAGCTCTAAACGAGAACACAAAAACAGGTCATACAGCCCAGCCAGATAATAATGTACAGGTGATGGCACCATATGCAGTCTAAGTTGCCTACCTGAGCTAGCCCCATTTCCCTCTGAACTTTTACTTTATTTCACAGATTTGACTAAATGCCTTTTAAATGTTGTAATTGTGCTCACCTGTACCTTATTATCTGGCAGCTCGTTTTTCACTTACCCATCACACACTGTGTGAAAAAGTTCCTCTCAGGTCCCCTTTAATTTTTTTCTCCACTCACCTTAAATCTACACCGTCTAGTTTTAGACTCCATGACCCTGGGTAAAAGACCGATTTTTAAAATATGGCAATAAGGTCACCCTGCAGTCTCCTATGTTCCAGCAAAAAATGCCCCAGTCTATCCAATCTCTCCTTATAACCCAAGCCCTCCAGTCATGCTATCATTCTCATTAATTATTGTGACACCATCTCCTTAATGACATCCTTCCTATAGCTTGAGAGATGGGAATTACACACAATACTTTGAGAATTGTTATTTTTCAGTTGTAACATGACATCCCACTTAACGTACTCAGTGCCCTAACTGATGAAGGCAAGCATGCCAAATGTTTTCTTCACCACACTATTTAATGGTGTCGCCACTTTCAGGGAACTACATACTTCTACCCTGAGGTTACTCTGTTCTATAACATTCTCCAGGTCCTTGTGCACATCCTGCCCTAGTTCATTTTTGCACAATGTGATAATTTGCAATTGTCCGAGTTAAATTCCATCTGCCATTCCTTGACCCTCTATCACAGTTTTTCTAGCTTGTGTTATAATCTTAACTACCCCTGTCCACAATACCACACCAATGTCGATGTCACCAAAAAACTTGCTAACCGTGCAACTATCCTCTCATCCAAATAATTAACATAAATAACAAATAATAATAGATTCAGCACCAAACCCTGCAGTACACCGCTCATTACAAGCTTCCAATCTAAAATCAACCCTCCACAACTCTGTCTGATTTCTCCCACCAAGCCAAAGTCCACATAGACATGGTCTACTGTTTTGCCCCAGTAAACCAACATTATCCATAATCTAACATTATTTTAAAAAAATAATAATGTCGGTTAAAGGAGGGATTTGGGCCAGGTGGCTGTGGTGGTGGAAAAGCAAAGAGAATTCACTGGCACGTTTTTGATTTCCACCTGCCTCATCATGGCTTAGTTTCATGTTCCAAACTTAAAAAAAAATCCCAGTTTTGTTGTCAGTCAGCATAATTTAAAGAGTAAAATTCTCTGCTACATCTGATAGTGAGAAATTGCAGTAATTGTAACATAATTGCTCAGCTTTTAAATACCTTCTTATTTTCTTGAAGTGTGCATTGCCCTTTTTGAGATTCAAACTCTACCTAATGCTTTGAAAATAAGGTTGCAGTGATAATTATTAAATCACTCTACATGGAATTTTCAATGTGTACATATGGAGGTAAACCTTTTCTTTTTTTAAAACAGGCTCTGTATCTTCACAATAACAATATAACAATATTAGCAAAATAGAAGTAGATGACTTCTGTCCAAAAGAATCGGGAGTGAAGAAGCTGCACTATAGTGGAATCAGTCTTTTTGGTAATCCGGTAAAGTACTGGGAGATTCAGCCAGCTTCTTTCCGATGTGTCTCTGGTGCTCATGGAGTGCAACTTGGAAATTTCAAGAAGTAAAACAATATAAGGAGCACTCCTCAAAGTTCAAGAATGTGGAATATGGAAATCATTTTTACAAGCACAGGGAAACATGGATTCCATGATTAATAAGGTGCAAAATCTTGGACATACACAAATTCAAAAGTGAAATTTCAAAGAATGTGTGTTCTTTGGCAAATTGTTGACAGAAATGTAACCTAATGTTCTAATTAAATATTATACTTTGTGTTTATCACATGAATTGGAATAGCCACAATTAACTCTACTATGTTCCAAAGAAAGCAAATTCTGTTATATATTAAATAATGTTTGCTTTTAATTCAATTTCATGATCTGCATTCTGTAATTTCTGATAAGCTTTCCTCTGCATGTCCCACCAGCCACTGACGAAAGCCAAATGTAATTTTAACTCAGTTCATTTAACACAATTCATAGTGCGATTTTGGTTTCTCTTGTTGTTACCCTGACCTATATTGTGCCAACCTTGAAGTCCAATATCTATTTTTTATGTATTAGAAAAAGACAAAATTTGATGCATAATTCTAACAGAGCCTACTCATTTTAATTAAAATTATCTGATTTCTTGTGCCAATCAAAATCTTTAAGACAAATATTTGGCTCGTCCAAAGCATCGCATACAAATGATAGACACAAAATGCTGCAAATGCTCAGCGGGACAGGCATATCTCTGGATAAAAGGTGACATTTCGGGTCGAGACCCTTCTTCAGACTTAGAGGAGAGGGAGACACAGAGATATGGAATTGTAAGGTTTGAAAACAAGACATCAAATGGGACAAAGGCAAGGAAAATGTAGAATACATAATTGTTAGCCCGGGGAAGGTGACATCGAAGCATACAAAGCAAAATTTTAGTCAGATCAGTGAGTGAACTAGGATGGGGAAGGGATGCAGAGAGAAGGAAAGCAAGGGATACTTGAAGTTAGGAAAGTCAATATTCATACCTTTGGATTGTAAGATGCTCAAGCGAAATATGAGGTGCAGTTCCACCAATTTGCATTGGGCCTCACTCTGACATTGGAGGAGGCCCAGGACAGAAATGTCAGTATGAGAATGGGAGAGGGGAAGTTAAGGTGGTTAGCAACCCAGAGATCACCGCCAAGCCTGCGCTTGATCTCGCCAATATATAGGAGTCCACACCTGAAACAGCAGATACAGTAGATGAGGTTGGATAAGGTGCAAGTGAACCTCTGCCTCACCTGAAAGGACTGTCGCGGTCCTTGGATGGAGTCGAGGGAGGAGGTGTAGGGACAGGTGTTGCATCTCCTGCGGTGAAGGAGAAAGTACCTGGGGAGGGGGTGGTCTGGGCAGGAAGGGATGAGATAACCAGGGAGTTGCAGAGGTAACGGTCTCTGCGAGAAGCGGAAAGGGGTGGAGATGGAAAATGTGGCTAATAGTGGGATCCCGTTGGAGGTCGCAAAAATGTCGGAAGAGTATGCTGTATGCGACAGCTGATGGGGTAAAAGGTGGGGACCAGGAGGACCCTGTCCCTGTTGCGACTGGGGGAACAAGAGTGGAGCTGTGGGATACCAAGGAGACCTTTGAGAGGACCTCATCTATGATGGAAGAGGGAACCCCCATTCCCTGAAGAATGAGGACACCACATTCCTGCTATCCAGAGATGATGTCTGTCCCACTGAGATTCCAGGATTTTGTTTCTATCTTCGGTGTAAACAAGCATCTGTAGTTCCTTCCTATGCATTTCATTTAAAAAATCAAATATTTAGATGTTATATTTGGAAATGTATCACCAGTTTAAATTACATTTCTAAATTTGGTATTTCCACAAGCCATAACAATTTCCTTTCACTGTTAATATTAACCTGTCAACGATAGAAAGACCCTGTGTTTTAATAGATAACCATATAACCATATAACAATTACAGCACGGAAACAGGCCATCTCGGCCCTACAAGTCCGTGCCGAACAACTTTTTTTCCCCCTTAGTCCCACCTGCCTGCACTCATACCATAACCCTCCATTCCCTTCTCATCCATATGCCTATCCAATTTATTTTTAAATGATACCAATGAACCTGCCTCCACCACTGGAAGCTCATTCCACACCGCTACCACTCTCTGAGTAAAGAAGTTCCCCCTCATATTACCCCTAAACTTCTGTCCCTTAATTCTGAAGTCATGTCCTCTTGTTTGAGCATAATGCTAGCACATTCATAAAATGAAAATAAAATATTTAATTGTCATAGATTGGTGAAAGGACATTTTAGACAGCTGTGTAACCTGTCAAAATCAGTTTGACACAGGCATTGTTAATTAACCTAAACAGTAAAAGACTTTCCCAAAATGAATAATAATTGAAATTGTGAAATATCATTTTTATTCCGCCAAAAACTCAATTTCAATGTACGAGAATAAAATGCTTGCATATTTATCCCATGGTCCCCCATGAAATACCTACAAAGCCACCCAGCAGTGACTAATACCCATTTATTTTATTTGTAATACCCAAGGTTAATTTTATCATTGGTCTCATTTCCACTAATAATGCTGATACAATGTTCCACTTGATAATCCACTTTACACCTCTATTTCTGCTGATAAAATAATAGATTTATAAGCATTATTTTTCTCAAATCCCTTGGTTTCTTGCTAAGGAATTAACTCTGCAATTTCTCGTGTGAATATCTCTCTCAGCTACATTTGCATGATATCAATCTACAACTTCCTTTGTTTACATTTTTTTATATTATGCTCATTCTGATTATCTTCTATAAATGTTGTGGATGTCACTTTCAAAAATAGCTCAAGCTTAATTTTAGTAAACTTCACATGTACTGTAATAAAAAACATAATGGCCATTTTTCAGGAAAAAAAGCAATTTGGTGGCAGGTGTCACAATGCTATTATATCAAATAAAAGAATACTTCTCTTGCTTCAATTTGAGCAATTACTTTTAATAAAAGAACCATTTAACAATCAGCTATAGTATGTTTCTTTTGTTAAGAATAAGTGGTTGAAAGGATATTAGGTTGTGGACCAGAGGTTTTTTCACTGTGCAGGCACAAGAGATTACAGATCCTAGAATCTTGAGCAAAAATCAAAATGCTGAATGAACTCAGCAAGCCATGTAGCATCTGTGGAGGAAGTCAACAGCTTCAAGTTCCTCGCATACATACATTTCTTTGAATATCTGTTCTGGGCCCATCACATAAATGCAATTACATAGAAAGCTCTTTTACACCTTTCGACGATTGAAGAGATTTGGTAGAGAGCATAGTGACTGGTTGCATCATGGTCTGGTTCGGTAACTTGAATGCTCAGGAATGGTAGACTTTGCCTGGTCCTTAGCAGGTACCAACCTCCCCATCATTGAAGGGATCTATAGGAGGCATTGCCTCAAAGAGGAGGCCAATTTCAAAGACCCTAACCACTCTCCTGTTAAGCTGCAGCAAGTAAGAATTTAATTCTGTTCTGTTGCCAGTACATATGATAATTAAACACTCTTGACATTATCATAGATATTGTGAGTAACCACAGTCTTTTCCCCAGGGTAGCAACATTTAAAACTAGAGGCCATTGCTTTCAAGGTGAAGTGGGAGAGATTTGAAAGGGACATGAGGAGCAATTTATTCACACAGAGATAATTCATAATGCTGGCAGAGGAAGTGGTAGAGGCAGGTACCATTATGACTATTAAAAGACACCTAGACAGGAACATGGAGAGAAAAGGTTTGGAGGGATAAGGGCCAGGTGCAGGCAAGTGGGACTAACTCGGTTATGCATCTTGGTTGAGTTGGGCCAGAGGACCTGTGTCGGTGCTATGACTCTCCAAAGCTTTCACATCCTTCCTGTAATGTGGTGACCAGAACTGCACACTTTACTTCAACTGTCGCCATCCTAACTTTTATACTCGATGTCCAGACTGATGAAGGCAAGTATGCTGTGCATCTTTTTAATCACCCTATCTGCTTGGGTTGTCACAATCTGGGAGCTGTGGACTTCCACCCTCGCATCTCGTTGTGCAATGCTCCCAAGGGCCTACCCTTTACTGTACATCTTGTACTTAAATTTGACATCTCAATGTGCACCACCTCATACCTGTCCAGATTAAGCCATTGTTCTGCCTATAGTTCTAACAGCATCATTTGAAATTATCTCTCCATCACTACCCTCTGTCTTCTAAGGCCAAGTCAATATTGAATCCAATTTACTATGTCACTGTGGATCCCATGTGTTTTAACCCTATAATCAGCCTACCACGAGGGACCTTGCTGAATGCCTAACTAAAGTCCATATACAGTGCATATCAGCAATCTACACACAATAGCCCACAATAAAAAAGCGAAAACAGGTGTTTAGAAATGTTTGCAAAATAATTAAAAATAAATAACTGAAATATCACATTTACATAAGTATTCAGATCCCTTACTCAGTACTTTATTGAGGCACCTTTGGCAGTGATTACAACCTCAAGTCTTCTTGGGTATGACGCTACAAGCTTGGCACACCTGTATTTAGATCATTTCTCCCATTCTTCTCTGCAGATCCTCTCAAGCTCTGTCAGGTTTGATGGGGAGTGTTGTTGCACAGATATTTTCAGGTCCCTCCAGAGATATTCGATCGTGTTCAAGTCCGGGCTCTGGCCTGGCCACTTACGGACATTCACAGACTTGTCACAAAGCCAATCCTGCGTTGTCTTGGACGTAAGCTTTAGGTCGTTGTCCTATTGGAAGGTGAACCTCTGCCTCGGTCTGTGGTCCTGAACGCTCTGGAGCAGGTTTTCATCAAGGATCTCTCCGTACTTTGCTCCGTTCATCTTTCCCTCGATCCTGACTAGTCTCCCAGTTCCTGCCGCTGAAAAACATTCCCACAGCATGATGCTGCCACCACCATGCTTCACCGTAGGTATGGTATTGGCCAGGTGTTGAGCGGTGCCTGGTTTCCTCCAGACGTGACACTTGGCATTCAGGCCAAAGCGTTCAATTTTGGTTTCATCAGGCCAGGGAATCTTGATTAGGCGCCTTTTGGCAAACTCCAAGTGAACTGTCATGTGCCATTTACTGAGGAGCTTCTGTCTGGCCACTCTACCATAAAGGCTTGATTGGTGGAGTGCTGCAGATACAGTTGTCCTTCTGGAAGTTTCTCCCATCTTCCCCAATGCCTCTCTATATTCTCTTCTTACCTCACACTGCGACTCATCTTTGCATCAACAGAAAAACTTGGATATATTACACCCCCCCCCCCGGGGCGGATTAACCATTAAGCAGACTAAGCACGTGCTTAGGGCACCAGGGCCAAAGGGGGCATCACAAAGTTGGGAAAAGGGTGAAAAGACAAAAAAACGAATGACGATTTGAAAAAATTCCGTATCTCCACTTTTTATGTAATTGTTGAAAAGTTAGAAACGGAAATGAAGAGGAGACGAAAGGTGTACACTGAAATAGCAGACAGATTCTCAGTCTGAGGAAGGGTTTCTGCCCGAAACGTTGCCTATTTCCTTCGCTCCATAGATGCTGCTGCACCCTCTGAGTTTCTCCAGCAATTTTGTGTACCTTCGATCTTCCAGCATCTGCAGTTCCTTCTTGAACAGATTCACTTGTCTGACAGATGTTCCTAATGTCTCCCAACAAGGTGCTAATTCCCAATTATCAGAAAGTGAAAGGTACTCAAAGACTTGTCAGCCACTCATTGATGCTTATCCAGATGACATGAACAACACTTGGTGTCACAGAGCTTCAACAGTTCCATTCATATGTTCTTCATAAGTTTAAAACAACCAAGAAAACATCTTTCACTCACATGGAACTTTACAACACAATTACAGAAGACAAACTAGAGAGTGCCTTTCCAAATGTTGAAATTGCCTTAAGAATATGTTTAACATTAATGGTCACCAACTGCACAACAGAGAGGTATTTCTCACAACTGAAACGTGTAAAAACCCCAAATAAATCAGTTATGCTTCAAGAAAGACTCGACTCACTGTGTATATTAACAATTCAAGCAGACATTCTGAGAAGTATTAATTTCGAGGATGTTATCAGTGATTTTGCAAAAATGAAACGTAGAAAAATGCCTTTCAGGTCATGAATATTGGAACTTTGATACATTTAACTTGTGAAATATTAAAATAGATGTTGTATTGCATTTTTGTAGAACTTTATGTAGCCCAAGCTTGGCTTAGTTTGTACAGTATATTGTGTTATCATATGAATATATTTTTGTACTGCTGCAACCTGCATTGTATATCTGGTCAGACAGGTCAACAACTAAAATGGACTGGGTCAGTGTGGAAAGGAGAGGGGCACCAAGATTGGTCAGTGCTTATGGTACCAGTGAGCCTTAATCCACCCCTGCCCCCCCCCCCCCCCCTCCTGTTTCCAAGTACCCCTCCCTCTGTTTCCATGTACATTGCTGCAGTAATCATTTACTGTTGTATCACAGAAACGCAGTCTGTCAGATTCACCACAGGTGGTCTTTGAAATTGGCAAGCAATCGTTTCTATCCACTGTTATGCAAAGATACTCTAATAAACAACTTGACTTGCACCTATTTCTCCCATCCTCCTCCTCTTAGGGGCTAGTGGAATCATGGGATATGGGGAGAAAAGAGGCACGGGTTATTGATTGGGGACGATCAGCCATGATCACAATGAATAGCGGTGCTGGCCCGAAGGGCCAAATGGCCTCCTCCTTCACCTATTTTTTATGTTTCTATGTTTCTGGTTTCACAATTTGCAACTTTTCCATCGTCTGTCTCCCAGCTTCCGTTTTAATCTCTGGCCTATGTTCCAACTAAACTATCTGCATATCAAAACCCCGCCCCTCGCATGTGTCCACCTATTACCTACTATGCTTTGTCCTGCTTCTCCTCTCGTCTAGTTTTCTTCCCCCCGCCTTAGAAGCTTGCGCCTACTTTTGCCTTTCCTCATCTTATATATATAAGCAACCACCGTCGGAAAGAAAGCCAACCACACATTTCCTTTTCTACCTAAACATTTACTTCACTCCATTGAAAAAACTGACAGCATTCTTTTGCCAGCACATGACTTTTCAAATTACAGATGGGTATGGCTCTATTTAATGATGCTTAAAAACACACATAAAATAAATAAATTAAATCTCAAATCTCAGACTAAATATAGACTGAAATCAGTTTTAGTTTATATGTAAAATTAATGCAGAGCATACCAATTTTTAGATTTATCAGTAGGAACAAAAAATATTATCAAATGAAACAAAAATGAAGGTAAAAGCATATGTTCACATGTGCTTCTTTATGTAGCAATGTCATTTCCTAGTAATAATAATATTTGCCATGAGAGGGAGATATGCACTCAAAAGTCTTTTGGAGGAGGCAAGCATAGCACGTTGCAAGCAAAGATGAATTAAATAACCATTTATTTCCAATGCCACCAATTTTAGAAAACATGAAAAATATGTCCAAAGGGAATTCCAACTAAATTTCAGCAACAGAATCAAATATATACCAATGAAGACTGAGAGAATATTCACATGCATTGCAAACTGAAACACTGAAGATATATTCAAGTTCAAGTTCACAATTATTGCACCAATTAAGGAACAGTGGAATTTGATTTACCATGCAGCCACACAATCAAAAAAAGCACAATACACAATAGAATACAACATGAACGTCCACCACAGTGGAATCAACATTCTTCACTGTGGTGGAAGGCAATAACGTTCAGTCAGTCCTCCTCCTTTGTTCATCCGTGGTCGGGGCCATGAACCCTCCTCAGACACCGCTACGGACGGCCTGATGTACAGGCCCTCTCGTCGGGATGCTCAAAACTCCGACGTCGGGACGGACGGACACCCTCGGCTTGTAGGTCCCGAATCGGACGCTTCCTACCGGAGACCGCGGCTTCACGATGTTATAGGCCGCAGGCCAGCGGTCATAGCTCTTCTCCGGCGATCCCCGGTGAGGAATCCCAGACTCTGCGATGGAAAGTCCACGCCACACCCGCAGTCCGTGGCTTCAGGATGTTATAGTCCGCGGGCCAGCGATAGGAGCTCTTCTGACGATCCCCGGCAAGGGATCACCCGGCTCCGCGATGGAAAGTCCGCGGTGCGCCAGCTGTTGAAGCTCTGGGCCCGTCTCCAGGAGACGCCGCACCAATCCAAGCTGTAGGCCGCGAGGGAGGGAGAAAATGCGACTAGGAGAAAAGTCGCATTCCGCCAAGGTACGTGACTGAAAAGCAGTTTCCCCCTTTCCCCCCCCACACTAAAACACACTTTTAAACATACTAAAAACAAAAAAAAGTCGAAAGGACGAACAGCTGCTGGCGGGGTTGCCGGCTCGCGGCGCCACCCGATGAATCATCCAATTTAATCCATTTGCATTATCTTCATAAGTAAGGAATTGTTCAAAAGAAAATTGCCACAGACAAGAAAAAGCCCAGAGAAAAAAGGCACAGTTCAGCAACAGTGGACAGCAGAATGTGAGATAACTGACAATGTGCTTTGAAGAGCCAAGTTGAATTTGGGGGAAGAAAAATAGCATGATATTGGAGGGTAAAATTCCATAGTGAATGGACAATTTCTTCCTCCAGTAATAGAGTAGATGAAATGGAGACTTTGTCAATTTCATGGAGCAAAGGGTAAAAGGTCAATAATGGACTTTATATGCTTCTAATTTTTCAATAGTGCAAAGCCAAGGAAGGATTCACAACAAAAGAACAGGATAACAAAATCATTATTTGGCGAGCAAAGCAAGCTATTTGAACTTAATGACTACAGAGGAATTGGTACAAGAGTTTGAATGATTACTAGACCAAGTGCAGACCCGTTGGGTCTGTTTCCCCAACAGCGTTTGCTGGGGGGGGGGGGGAGGGGGGCGTGAGGTGTGAAGAGGGGAGGGAGGAGGAGGAAACGGGATAGATTTGGGAGGGAAAGGAGAGCGCGGTAGGGGGTGAGAGATGGGGAGAGAGATGTGGGGGAGGGGGGAGGGGGGGAGGGATGGGGAGAGGTGTGGGGGGGAAGAGAGGGGAAAGAGTCGGGAGGGAGAGTGGAGGGGAAGGGGGAGAGAAAGTGGAAGAGCGGGGAGGGAGGTGGAGAGGGGTAGCGGGAGTGATGGAAGAGGGACAGAGGTATAGGGGGAAGGGGGGGGGTGGGGGGAGAGAGGAAAGGGGGTGGGGTAGACAGGGAAGGGGGGTGGGGGAGAGAGAGGGATGGGAGAGGGGTGAGGAGAGGGGGAGGAGAGAGTGGGAGAGAAGTGAAAGAGTGGGAGAGAAGTGAAAGAGTGGGGAGGGAGGGAGGGGTAGAGGGGTAGCGGGAGTGGTAGAAGAGGGACGGGGGAGTGGTGGAAGAGGGACAGAGGGGTAGGGGATGGGGTTTTTTGAGAGGGAAGAGAAAGGGGTGGGGGTGGGAGAGGCGTGGGGAAAGGGGATAGAAACATAGAAATTAGGTGCAGGAGTAGGCCATTCGTGGGAGAGAAGTGGAAGAGTGGGGAGGGAGGGGTAGGGGGAGTGGTGAAGGAGGGACAGAGGGGTAGGGGGAAGGGGGTGGTGGTAGCGAGGGAAGGGGGGTGAGGGAGGAGAGAGACTAAGAGGGAGAGGGGTGGGGAGAGGGAAACATAGAAATTAAGTGCAGAAGTAGGCCATTCGGACCTTTGAGCCTGCACCACCATTCAATATGATCATGGCTGATCATCCAACTCAGTATCCTGTACCTGCCTTCTCTCCATACCCCCTGATCCCTTTAGCCACAAGGGCCACATCTAACTCCCTCTTAAATATAGCCAATGAACTGGCCTCAACTACCTTCTGTGGCAGAGAGTTCCAGAGATTCACCACTCTCTGTGTGAAAAAAAGTTCTTCTCATCTCGGTTTTAAAGGATTTCCCCCTTATCCTTAAACTGTGACCCCCCTGTTCTGGACTTCCCCAACATCTGGAACAATCTTCCTGCATCTAGCCTGTCCAACCCCTTAAGAATTTTGTAAGTTTCTATAAGATCCCCCCTCAATCTTCTAAAATCTAGCGAGTACAAGCCGAGTCTATCCAGTCTTTATTCATTTGAAAGTCCTGACATCCCAGGAATCAGTCTGTTGAACCTTCTCTGTACTCCCTCTATGGTCTGTTTCCCCAACGGCGTTTGCGGGGGGGGGGGGGGGGTGAGAAGAGGGGAGGGAGGAGGAGGTAACAGGATAGACTTGGGAGGGAAAGGAGACCGGGGTAGGGGGTGAGGGATGGGGAGAGAGCTTTGGGGGAGGGGGGGGATGGGGAGGGAGGGGAGGAGGGAGGGATGGGGAGAGGGGTGGGGGGAAAGAGGGGAAAGAGTGGGGGGAGGGAGGAGGAGAGGGGGGTGGGGGCAAAGAGGGATGGGGTAAAGGCGAGAGAGAATTGGAAGAATGGGGAGGGAGGGGTAGGGGGAGTGGTGGAAGAGGGACAGAGGGGTAGGGGGAAGGGGGCGGGGGAGAGAGGGAAGGGGGTGTGGTAGAGAGAGGGAAGGGGGTGGGGGAGGAGAGAGGGATGGGTGGAGAGAGGGGTGAGGAGAGGGAAACAGAAACATAGAAAGCAATTGCAGTAGTAGGCCATTCGGCACTTTGAGTCTGCACCACCATTCAATATGATCATGGCTGATCATCCAACTCAGTATCCTGTACCTGCCTTCTCTCCATACCCCCTGATCCCTTTAGCCACAAGGGCCACATATAACTCCCTCTTAAATATAGCCAATGAACTGGCCTCAACTACCCTCTGTGGCAGAGAGTTCCAGAGACTCACCACTCTCTGTGTGAAAAATATTTTCCTCATCTTAGTACTAAAGGATTTCCCCTTTATCCTTAAACTGTGTCCCGCTTGTCCTGGACTTCCCCAACATTTGGAACAATCTTCCTGCATCAGACAAATGCAATGCAGGACTTTTCTCTTCACAAGCAAAATCAGAATGACAGTTAGTGAAGAATTTGAATAATCACTGAGCGTTCTCTATGGCAACAATGTATTTGAGCATTGGGCATTGTGACATCACACGATGGAACGTTCACCATGGGCTGGGCTCCTGCAAAGGCATATGTAAATGAATCCATTCCGATTGGACATATGTGAACATTGGGCATTGTGACATCACACGATGGAACATTCACCATGGGCTGGTGCTGCTTCTATGGGTGAGAAGCCGGTTTATTTTTGAAATATTGTGGTGGGAGTGAAGGATTTGATTAAAAACGTGTACTTAAACACGACGAAATGTAATGAGGAGCGGATACTTAGAAAGAAAAGCGAAATCTCTACCGAAATGGAAAAGACGTCGGCGATTCTGCGTCCGGTTTCGGAGTTGCGGTGAATCAAAGGAAGAAACGCGGCCGGAAGCCGTACATGCAAATGGATCCATTCCGATTGGACGTCCGCGAGCGTCGGGCATCGCGATTGGACGTCCGCGAGCATCGGGCATTGTGACATCGCACGGCGGGAACGAATCGAAAGGCAGGAAGGGATCCGTACGGCAGGCGGTCGGATGGGGCGAGAGTTTTAAAAGTATACTAGACCAAGTGCAGACCCGTTGGGTCTGTTCCCCCAATGGTGTGTTCCCCCAACCCAATATTCCACCATGCACCCGTCTCCTCCAATGGAACTGAAGCCGTTCTCAAAGGTATGATTCCAGCACTGCCCTGCCTCCCTCAGCAGTGGATTAAAAAAAAAATCCAATGGCACCTCCCCTGCCTGCTGCAGCAGTGAAAAGTTCAGAGTGTTCCTGTCTTGCAACTTTGTTTCGAAGTGTGTTGGAAGCTGACATATAAATGGAGAAGCCAGTTTATTTTTGAAATACTTGGGGGTGGGGGGGGGAATAGAAGGATTTGATTAAAAACGTGTACTTCAACACGACGAAATATAATGAGGAGCGGATACTTAGAAAGAAAAGCGAAATCTCTACCGAAATTGAAAAGATCTCGGAGATTGAGCGTCTGGATTGGGCGTGGCAATGAATCAAAGGAAGAAATGCAGCCGGCAGCCGTACATGCAAATGGATCCATTCCGATTGGACATCTGCGAGCATCGGCCATTCCCATTGGACATCTGCGAGTATTGGGCATGAATCAAAAGGCAGAAAGGGATCCGGACGGCAGCCGGACGGATAGCCCCAGAGTTTTATAGATAGATAGATAGATGTATGTGGGTGGCGCCGCAATGGCTGCCTCGTCAACAGTCTGTCTCGTCCTTTTCATTCTTTGTTGTTTTTTTTAGTATGCGTTAAATGTATGTTTTGGTGTTCTTTAGCTTTGTTTTATGCGGGAGGTGGGGAGGGGGTTGGGGGAAACCTTTAAAAATCTCTTACCTCGACGGAGATGTGATTTTCTTTCCGTATCGTATCTCCATCCTCACTGCGGCCTAACATCGAGGAACTGGCAGCCTCTTGCTGGGGATCAACTTTGGGAGCTCCAACTTCAGGAGCCTGCGGACTTTAACATTGGGGAGCTCGCGTCCACTTAACATTTAGTGGAACTGGTACAGTTAATTTGCTAAGAATCTTAACTTAGTAAGACTTATGGACATTTTTTTGTCTTCCAGGCCAATAAAACCTTTCAATAACAACTGGCCAAATTTAACTGCATGTGTTTAAGAAGGAACTGCAGATGCTGGAAAATCGAAGGTAGACAAAAGTGCTGGAGAAACTCAGCGGGTGCAGCAGCATCTATGGAGCGAAGGAAATAGGCAACGTTTTGGGCCGAAACGTTGCCTATTTCCTTCGCTCCATAGATGCTGCTGCACCCGCTGAGTTTCTCCAGCACTTTTGTCTTAACTGCATGTGTGATGGGCAATGCAATATTACAATTGTTGCAAATGCCACATTTTCTTATTCAATATAAGCAGCACGATTGAGATATCATAGCAAATCAATAAAATATAATTTCACATGATCTATGGTTGCCAGAAAATAGATATTTCCATCAGTGGCTATTCCAAAATAAATCTTGGTGGGATTTTCAAAGGTTAGTTCAATTTTGTGTCATTTAAGCATATTCTGGGTTGCAAGCGTATGGCAAGTGTAAACTAAGATTAGATTTGCCAAGAAGTAATGTCACCAAGATGTGAAAACATTGCACACTCTGTTACTTTCATAGGCAGATTGAACTGCTTCTGTGTGACACTTAGTGGTTGAGTACAGCATCTACTTAATTCAAACCCTTATCAGATATGAAATGACAGCTAGTATGCAAAACGTGGCATGTAGTATATAGGCCAATCTTTGATTTGTTCCACATATGCTTTCTCTTAATAGTTTGGCTTTGAAATGGGTGTACGTAAAAATATTAACTGCACATCTTTGAAACCACTATATTAAACAATTATTTTCAAAAATCTTAATACAGGGCTCGAAATTAACCGTTTTCTGGTTTCCAATGGCCACCTAAAGTCCCACCGGGCAACCTAAAAGCTGTGTCATTTTGACCGGCTTGACACTGCAGATACTGGTTTATACCGAAGATAGACACAAAAAAACTGGTGTAACTCAGCGGGTCAGGCAGCATCTCTGGGTAAAAGGAATAAATGACGTTTCGGGTCGGCGGCTGCGATGGCGGTTCCACCACCTCCTCTTCCCACACCCCGCCCGCCTCATAGCAGCCACTGCGTGCCACTCCGCCAACGGCGATAACCGCTTTCAAAACAAACCCTCCCGCACGGCGAGGCTGGGAAGGATTTACATATTATTCTTAGATAATTTTATGACTAAATACTTAGAACCATACATTCCTATTCAATCTTAAGCTAAATATCCATAAGTCAAAAATAAGCATGCTCCTTAATTAAAAATAATGTTCAGTTCTCAAATCAATACAACTTACTACTTCTATTGTTACTTAACTATACAATACTAGTCATTGTGAAAAATGTGCACAAAAGGAAATCAAGCAGAACTTAATAAATGTTCAGAAAAACTGTGGAAGATCACCAAAATCAGAGATCCTGAATGATCTTCCGAATATCTCCAGCTTTCTATTTTATTTCAAATATCCAATATCTGCAGTATTGGTATTGTTCTAGATTAACATAATTTTACTTTTGACCCCATTTACCAGCCATTGCCTTGTTTATTTGATGATCTTATCAAACTCTTGATTCCCTTGTTGAAACTTTCAATTGAACAATTGATGGGCAAACAATATAGAATAGAGGGTGAAATGCTTTCTTAGACCATTACTGAATGCCTTACTATAATTTTAATGATAATCTCCTTGTTCAAGATTCCTCCACCAAAGGAAATTGGTTCTTGGTATCTTGTCCAACAAGCACTTGGTCATTTTAAAGAATTTCTTATGGTAATACAAACCAATTAGTCCAATCTGCATCCCTTAAAATCTGATGTAATTCTGCTGTGTATCTAAGGGCAAAATGTATCTTCCTGTGAAGTGTGCCTGATTTGAACATTATGTTCAAACTGGGACGTGACTTCCTTTCCATTTCCCTGACTACAATCAAACTGAAACATTTCTTCCTTTCCATTTCCCTGGCCATTTTATCAACTTTGCTCTTCTCAACATCACACGGTTCATATCCAACTTAACCCCTTGCTTTCTCAACCTCCATCATTTCAAGGGATAAGCCAGATGTGAGACATACGCCTGTCTCACATCTGTGCCAAATAACAAACCTACTTCATCTTACCCTATTTCTACATCTTCTTTGCAACTTGAAACTTGTTTTTACCTCTGACTTTTCCTAGTTCTGATGAAACATCCTCAATCCAAAACACTGATTCAGTTTATCAGAATATCTCCAGGATATTAATATATTAAGCATATCTCCAGAATTTTAATATTAATTTAAACACAGGAGAGGTGGTGAACCGCTTCCAGATGCTGGAGGAGGAGAAACAAGAAGGGGAGGAGGAAGAGGAAATGGAGGAGCTGAGGTGAGGGAAAATGCTACGGCTTGCTACGAACGGTTCATAGAGGCCAACTCTGAAGCAATAAAGAGTCTACCCAAAGTGAAGCGTGTAAAGAGAAGTTGCAACTCTGAGCACCCAGAAGTTGTTGCATCACGGTAAGTAGTTGTTGAATGCCAAGAGGCCTACACTAGGAGCAGCTCAAGGAGGACGTAAAGGCAGCCAAATCCCAACTCTTTGAGGTGTACGACAAACTGAAGGAGGAGAAGGTTGCGAGAATGATAGAGGGAGTAGATGCAGCCAACGATGGCAAGCAGTATAGAGAGGCATGGAGGGTCGTGAACAAGATCAGTAGCAGGAAGGCCATGTCAGGTCAAGTCAACGGAAACTCTCCAGAGGACTGAATCAACACATGGTTCACCCAGTTCAAGAACCTGCTTGGGTCACCTCCAACTGTCACTGAGGAAGATGAGGAGATCGAGACTGTCCTCATGGATGTACAGATTCACGACGGCCCCTTCACCATGGAGGAGCTGTGAAAAATGAAAACCTCACTGAAGCAAGGGAAGAGTCCAGGCCCTGATAACATCCCTCCAGAGGTGTTGAAAAACTGTGAGCTCGACGACATCATGCTCAAGTTCTGCAACACAGCGCTAATGACGAATGACAAGCCAACACAGTGGTCACAATCCAACATCATCCCCGTCCCCAAATCTGGGAGCCTGAACAAGACTGACAACTATCGTGGCATCGCCCGACATGGCATCAGACCGGAATTAGGGTTGCTATCACAGTCACAAAGATCCTTGCCCTCCGAAGAATCATTGAGGAGGTGAAGAATAACAACCTGCCAGCTGTCCTAACCTTCATAGACTTCAAGAAGGTGTTTGACTCGATTCATCAATGCAAAATGATGAGGATTTTTAAGGCTTACAGTATCCCTCCTCGTCTCCTTAGAGCAATTGAGGATATGTGGGCACCACGGCCAAGGTTGTCAGCCTGGATGGCGAGAGCAAAGTGTTCGAGATCCTCGCGGAGGTCTTACAGGGAGACACGCTGGCACCCTTTCTCTTCGTCATTGTCCTTGATTATGCTATGAGGCATATGGGGACCTCGGCTTTACAATCACCCCAAAACGTTCGAGAAACATAGAAACATAGAAATTAGGTGCAGGAGTAGGCCATTCGGCCCTTCGAGCCTGCACCGCCATTCAATATGATCATGGCTGATCATCCAACTCAGTATCCCGTACCTGCCTTCTCTCCATACCCCCCCCTGATCTCCTTAGCCACAAGGGCCACATCTAACTCCCTCTTAAATATAGCCAATGAACGGTGGCCTCAATTACCCTCTGTGGCAGAGAATTCCAGAGATTCACCACTCTCTGTGTGAAAAAAGTTCTTCTCATCTCGGTTTTAAAGGATTTCCCCCTTATCCTTAAGCTGTGACCCCTTGTCCTGGACTTCCCCAACATCGGGAACAATCTTCCTGCATCTAGCCTGTCCAACCCCTCAAGAATTTTGTAAGTTTCTATAAGATCCCCTCTCAATCTTCTAAATTCCAGAGAGTATAAACCAAGTCTATCCAGTCTTTCTTCATAAGACAGTCCTGACATCCCAGGAATCAGTCTGGTGAACCGTCTCTGCACTCCCTCTATGGCAATAATGTCCTTCCTCAGATTTGGAGACCAAAACTGTACGCAATACTCCAGGTGTGGTCTCACCAAGACCCTGTACAACTGCAGTAGAACCTCTCTGCTCCTATACTCAAATCCTTTTGCAATGAAAGCTAACATACCATTCGCTTTCTTTACTGCCTGCTGCACCTGCATGCCTACCTTCAATGACTGGTGTACCATGACACCCAGGTCTCGCTGCATCTCCCCCTTTCCCAATCGGCCACCATTTAGATAATAGTCTGCTTTCCTGTTTTTGCCACCAAAATGGATAACCTCACATTTATCCCACATTATACTGCATCTGCCAAACATTTGCCCACTCACCCAGCCTATCCAAGTCACCCTGCAGTCTCCTAGCATCCTCCTCACAGCTAACACTGCCCCCCAGCTTAGTGTCATCCGCAAACTTGGAGATATTGCCTTCAATTCCCTCATCCAGATCATTAATATGTATTGTAAATAACTGGGGTCCCAGTACTGAGCCTTGCGGTACCCCACTAGTCACTGCCTGCCATTGTGAAAAGGACCCGTTTACCCCTACTCTTTGCTTCCTGTTTGCCAGCCAGTTCTCTATCCACATCAATACTGAACCCCCAATGCCTTGTGCTTTAAGTTTGTATACTAATCTCTTATGTGGGACCTTGTCGAAAGCCTTCTGGAAGTCCAGATACACCACATCCACTGGTTCTCCCCTATCCACGCTATTAGTTACATCCTCGAAAAATTCTGTAAGATTCGTCAGACATGATTTACCTTTCGTAAATCCATGCTGACTGTCCATGCTGAGAAGAATCGGGCCAGTCAACTTGTCAGACATCGACTACGCTGATGACATAGTCGTGCTGTCAGACCAGATTAAGAGGGCACAAGAGCTGCTCGGCAGGGTCAAGATAGAGTGCAAGAAATTGGGCCTCCAACTCAATGCCAAGAAGACGGAGTACATGGCTTACAACGTTGGTGACCGTGAGCCTCTCAAGACCAGTGGCGGTGCATCTCTCAAGAAAGTGGAGGACTTCAACTAACCAGCTTGGAGGGAATGATGGTGTTAAACGCTGTGCTGTGGTCTATGAACAACAGCCTTATCTATGTGATTTCATTGTCCAAGGGGGCCAGTGAGATTGCACCCTCTGTTGATCTGTTGTGGTTGAACTGGTTTATACACTGAAGACACTATGATACACCAAAGAATGAAAAAGTTACATTGGCAGTTTGTTCCAGGAAGCAACTGTCCCACTTAGGCGACTGCAGGAGACTATGCGGTCGCCACATGGTTGCCGCATGTTCGCGAGTGGTTGCCGGGAATTTGCCTTCATAGTCGTGCGTAGTTTCTGCATTCTGGGAACTAGTCGCGGCGACCAGAATGAAACCGTCATGGAAAGTAGCGAGAATTCTCGTGCCGTAGGTCCAGTGGTAGTGGGTCGCCAGGAGGTCGTAGGTTGTCGCTGGTGCTGACCGGTGAATTTCATTGGCTCATTGGGAAAAAAAACGTAAACAGTAGTTTCCAGAACCAAGGATAACCGACCAGTAATGTTAATGTTTGCCGAGATTCACAGCCGTGCATCTCTGGCTTCTTAAAAGTTGTCTCCACTCCTTCTCCCCACCCCGTCTACCCCCTCTTTTAAAGGACCCTTTAACGGTAAAGTGACCCTTCCCGTACACTGTGCTTTCACCGTCTTAATTACAGCGCCAACCTTCCTGTTTATCATGGTGAGTGTCTGTATCACATTGGCTTTGCAGCGTGTGAATTTCACTCAGCCTTCCCCCTGCTTGCCCTGTCCCCCGCCTGCATAACTGGCTGGTGAAGGAAGCGATGTGTGTATGTGTGTGTGTGTCACCGTGTCGACTGTCTGACAGTCGCCGTTCCAGTCGCTGTTCCAGTCGCCAGTTTTTCAGCAACCCGCTACGACTTGACAGTCGCCGGCAGTCGCCTGAAAAATCGCCTCAGTGGGACAGGCCCATTAGGCTAGGCAGTAGGCTAGATTGGACAGTATTCAGGAAATGAAGGACTTGACCATAAATCATTTGGTACAAGGGCCAGGAACCTAAGCTTTGATCTTGTCTAACTGGTACAAGATACACACTATATATGTGAACAAAGACTTTTGGCAAAATGGACAATCTGACCAAGGCACCGTGATACAGAGAACTATTCCAGAGCGAAGAACAGAACACAAATCCTGGTGGGAAAAGGATGGAATAACCGTGGTCATAGCTGGTGGTCTCTGCTGCCACAAGCAGGAATC
This sequence comes from Leucoraja erinaceus, assembly GCF_028641065.1. Classification (NCBI taxonomy): domain Eukaryota; kingdom Metazoa; phylum Chordata; class Chondrichthyes; order Rajiformes; family Rajidae; genus Leucoraja; species Leucoraja erinaceus. The sequence continues at coordinate 43,605,154 of NC_073392.1, read as the reverse complement.
TTGAAAGCAGTTGCTTGCCTAATGACTGGACTAAACACCTTCTAAATACATCTACTTGGGGTGGGACAGAGAATATCCAGTTGTTCAAATGTATATCACCACCAATGACATAGGCAGAGAAACAATGTAATTCTGCAGACATCTTGTGATTATTAACTGAACCACGGGTATGGTGAGGGGCTTGGTGAGACCACACCTGGAGTATTGCGTACAGTTTTGGTCTCCAAATCTGAGGAAGGACATTATTGCCATATAGGGAGTGCAGAGAAGGTTCACCAGACTGATTTCTGGGATGTCAGTACTTCCATATGAAGAAAGACTCGCTAGGCTTGGCTTGTACTCGCTAGGGGTCACAGCTTAAGGATAGAGAGGAAATCCTTTAGGACCGAGATGAGATAAACATTTTTCACACAGAGAGTGGTGAATCTCCGGAACTCTCTGCCACAGAAGGTAGTTGAGGCCAGTTAATTGGCTATATTTAAGAGGGAGTTAGATGTGGCCCTTGTGGCTAAAGGGATCAAGGGGTATGGAGAGAAGGCAGGTACGGGATACTGAGTTGGATGATCAGCCATGATCATATTGAATGGCGGTGCAGGCTCGAAGGGCCGAATGGCCTACTCAGGCACCTATTTTCTATGTTTCTATGTAAAAATCTCAAGAGTTAAACGTGCATCTCAAAGGGTAATTGAGGAAAAAGCTGTTTTGATTTATAATTTATTGGCACCAATGCAAGGAGATAAGAGAGAGCTGTGAATTGAATATTCCAAGATTTTTTATGTTTAGAAACAAAAGACAAAATGGAAAAGGGGAGGAGGTGAGGACAATGCAATGGAGTAACCCGACAGGGAAGAATGACAAAGGACTGTACTGAGGATTAATGTAGACCCAAGAGTCCAGGAAGTACAATTAGTGTAGATGGAGATAAAAATGAAAGGAGATAAACTTGTTTGAGTTTTTTGCTGCTTCCCTTTAGCAGCAAGAATTAAAGTAATACGAGTCATAGAACTGTTTGGAAACATAGTAACATAGAAAATAGGTGCAGGAGGAGGCCATTCGGCCCTTCGAGCCAGCACCGCCATTCATTGTGATCATGGCTGATCGTCCCCTATCAATAACCCGTGCCTGCCTTCTCCCCATATCCCTTGACTCCACAAGCTCCATGAGCTCTATCTAACTCTCTCTTAAATCCGTTTGTGATATATGTAAATGACCTGGACGTATATGTAGATGGATTTGTTAGTAAGTTTGCAGTTTGCAGTTAATGGCAAGGTCCTTAACAGCATTGATGTACAGAGGGATCTTGGAGTCAAAGTTCGGCTCACTGAAGATGGTGGCACAAGTAGATAGGATGGTGAAGGTAGATAGTATGGTATGCTTGCCTTCATGGTTATGGGCATTGAATATAAGAGTCAGGAAGTCATGATCCATCTCTATAGGACTTTAATTAGGCCGCATTTGTAGTATTGCGTGCAATTCTGGTCGCGACATTACAGGAAAGTGGAAGCTTTGGAGAGTGTGCAGCAGAGGTGTATCAGAATGCTGCCTGGATTGGTTTCACCTACATCAAGAGGTTCGATAGACATGGATTGTTTTCTATGGAACATCGGATGTTGAGGGGAGACTTGATAGAAGTATATCAAATTATGAGATGCATAGATAGGGAAGACAGTCAGAACTTTTTTCCCCCAGGGTGGAAATGTCTAACACTAGAGGGCAAAGCCATAAGGTGAAAGGGGGAAATTTAATGGAGATATGTGAGGTAATTTTCTTTTCTACACTACTTTCTACACAGAGAGTAGTGGGGGCCTTAAATGCATTCCCAGGGATGGTGGTGGAGGTAGATACGATAGTGGCATTTGAGAAGCTTTTAGATAAGCACATAGAAGTGCAGGGAATAAGGAGATATAGATCATGCACAGGCATACGACATCAATTAAAATGCAATAAACATAGAGGACTTTAACCTCCATTGTTGGGCAAATCACAAGCAAAAGTGTCTTGAACAATGAGTTTATATAATGCATTGGAACTATTTGAGTCCAGGATAGCAAGAATCAATGAATAAAATTGTCATCAAATATATATTGATTTATAGTGAAAGAGAGACACTGATCAGATGGAGACCAGAATCTTGAAAAATAAAGCCAACTATAAGAAGTTGAATTGGTCAAAGTATGTGAGAAATTTGATGAGAAGTTTTGCCAGGAGAAAACAAATTGAAAACATTTGAAAAAGACAAAATTGGCACAAAATTTTAAATTATTCAGAGAGCGTCTGCAAACTATGCAAACAGGAACAGAACAACCGAAGAGACTGCCAAAGGGACAAAGACTGGAGAATTATTATTGAGGATTTGATGGAAAGGTGAAGTGAAAATGGTGTGAGTCTTTCAAAAAAATATTTTGTATCTCTCTACATTGTGCAAGGCACAATAACTGAAGTTGGTAATTAAAGATCTAATGTGAGCAAGAACTTACAGTACTTAATACCTTTAAAGAAAAATTAAGATGATTAAAACCAGACAGATTATTTGAACATGATGGTCTTATATATAAACCAAATATCCCATATCCCAATGGATATCCCATTATCTGTGTTTGACAGAATGCTGCAATCTATTTAGATTAAAGGCTTTCAGAAGATTATCATATGACTAGGCAAATTTTCTGAAGGGAAAATTGTGTTTTTGAGGCCATAAATAGTAACACGGCTAACTGGGAACCAGGGTCTGTAACATCTTTGAATTTTCAAAAGGCAGATAAAATAGGGTTAATATATAGATAGAATAGATAGCATAGATAGAAAACTGGTCATACGGCATAAAACAATGGTATTAAAGGGATCAATTTCAGTTTGTCATTTTTTTTTTTTTTTTTAATTTTTTTTATTATTGGAGATAGGTACATGATCTATTACATCATTACTGTTACATCATTTTTAAATTGATAATATTGTCAGTTATTATTACATTGTCTCCAATACTTTTTGCATTTTTCTTCGTTTTTTTTTATAACTAGATAGAGCTAAAGGGATAGATGAAATAGAGAGAGGGAAGAAGGAAAAAGAAAACTAAAATAAAAAAAAAAGGAAGAGGAGTGAAAGAGGTAATTGAAGAAGAATGGAAAAATTTGTTAGAGTTTAAAAACATCATTCGAGATATGTTCGTACATTTCGAAGTATAGCATTTCATCCAATCTTTAGTCCGGGTGCTAGTCAGGTTCCTGTGCTGAACTATTCTGACCCTTTAAGTAATCAATAAAAGGAGACCATGTTCCAACGAATAATTCCTGTTTATCCAACAGGGAAAATCTGATTCTTTCCATGTTTAAGGTCTCCGTCATTTCTATAATCCACATTTTGATTGTGGGGGCCGTAGGGCCTTTCCAAAATTTTAGGATTAATTTTTTTCCTGTTATTAAACTGTAATCGATAAAGTTTCTTTGTGTTATTCTAAGTGTTTGATTTAATTCTAATATTCCGAGTATTATTAATTTTGAGTTTGGTTCCAGTTGTGTGTTGGTTACTTTGGAAATTATACTAAAAATATTTACCCAAAATTTTTTAATTTTTGTACAGTTTGTAAACATGTGCGATAACGTAGCTTCTAAATGTTGACATTTATCACATATAGGTGAGATATGTTGAAAAATGTTATGTAATTTTGTTTTGGCGTAATGTAACCTATGTATTACTTTAAATTGTATTAGAGAATGTCTCGCGTTTAGTGAACACTGATGTATGTGTTGTAGACTTTCTTCCCAAGTGTCTTTCGTTATTACCTGATTTAATTCTTTTTCCCATGCTTGTCTGTATAAGTCCGTCAAAGGAATGTCACTATCTAATAAGATATTATATATATAAGATATTAATTTTTCTGTATTAGGATGCTTATTCCAACATTCATCAAGAATCTCTGGGTTTCTATTTCGAAAATTTTTAGAATTCGATTTAACATAATCTCTAAGTTGAAGATATCTGAAATAATCATTTCCTCGAAGTCCATAAATCTGTTGCAACTCCTGAAATGTCAAAAAAGAGCCTTCCTTGTAAAGGTGTCCTATATTTTTAATTCCATAATTCTTCCATTGTGTAAAACCCCCGTCTAAACATGAAGGCTTAAACAATGAATTATTCACAATTGGAAGAAAAAGAGATAAGTTATCTAATTTTAATGTCTTTTTTAATTGTTTCCAAATTTTTATAGCACTAAATATTATAGGGTTTTCCCTATAAATTTTCTTGTTTAATTTAGACGTAGCAAATAATATCGAACCAATATCATAAGGCATACAATCTTCCTTTTCCATTTTTAACCAGTCTGGTTGCTGGTCTATTTCTCCCAACCAGAAGTTCATATTTTTAATATTAACTGCCCAGAAATAAAACAAAAAGTTAGGTAAAAACAAGCCTCCATTATTTTTTGATTTACACAAGTGTCTTTTGCTTATCCTATGATTCTTATAATCCCAGATAAAATCATTAACAATAGAGTCCAATTTTTTAAAGAAGTTTTTTGACAGGTATATCGGAATCGTCTGAAAAAGGTATAATATTTGCGGTAAAAAAATCATTTTTATGGCATTAATTTTACCAACCATTGAAATAGGTAATGTTTTCCAGTATTGGATATTCTTATGTAATTTATTCAATAATGGGGGGAAATTTGCTTTAAATAATGATGTATATATCTTAGTTACATAGATACCTAGATATTTAAATTTTTCATTTACTACTTTAAATGGGAAATTGTTGTATTATCTGTTTATTATGTTCCCTTATTGGCATAATTTCACTTTTATTCCAATTTATTCTGTATCCTGAAAGTGCACCGAATTGGTTTATTAGTTTTAATAGGTTTGGGATACTAATTTCTGGTTTTGTGATGTAAATTAATACGTCATCTGCATATAGAGAAATTTTATTCACTGTGTCTTTACTGTTATACCCATATATTTCCGGATGCCCCCTAATTCTTTCTGCAAGTGGCTCAATTGCAAGTGCAAATAGTAATGGAGATAAGGGGCATCCTTGTCTACACCCTCTAGATAGACTGAATTTAGATGACAGTCTTTGGTTGGTAAGTATTCTGGCCGTAGGATTTGTGTATAGCAGTTTTATCCATGTGCAAAATTTCTCCCTAGCTGCATCTTTTCCATCACCGAAAATAAATAAGGCCATTCGACCTGATCAAATGCTTTTTCAGCGTCAAGTGAGATTATTGCTAAATCTTCATTAATAATTCTCTTGGTATATATAATATTAAATAATCTTCTTAGATTATAATATGAATACCGTTTCTGAATAAAGCCTGTTTGGTCAGGGTGTATTAATTTATTCATCACTGTACTTAATCTACGTGCTAGTATTTTAGTTAGTATTTTCTGGTCTGTATTCAGAAGTGCAATTGCTCTGTATGATCCCGGATCTTCCGGATCTTTATCAGCTTTAGGAATAAGCGTTATTATAGATTCATTTAAGGTGTCTGGGAGTTTCTGTTGGGTGTAGATATAATCATATAGTCTTTGCAAGCGTGGGCACAGCAAATCATGAAATTTTTTGTAAAATTCTGAACCTAGACCATCTGGCCCTACTGCCTTACCATTTTTTAGAGAGCCAATAGACTCCTCAATATCCTTTATCGTAATTTCCCTTTCTAATAATTCTCTATCCTTTGAATCTAAACCTTTTAAATTACATTTTATTAAAAAATCTGCTATTCCTTCTGATTGTGCTACAGTTTTAGTTGAATAAAGGTTATGATAGTATTGTAGAAATCTATCATTTATATCCTTGGGCATTTTTAATAATTCTCCTGTCTCTGTTCTAATTTTATGAATTATTTTTTCCCCTTCCATTTCTCGCAGCTGGCGTGCTAATAGTTTTTGTGGTTAGTCTCCAAATTCAAACTGTAATTGTTTGGTTTTTTGATAAAGTTTTATTACTTGTTCTGAGTACATTTTATTTAATTTATATTTCAGTACAGCAATTTTATTATGTTTTAACGTAGATGGCGTTCTCGCATTTTCTGTATCTAGTTGCTTAATTTCACTTTCCAGTGCTTTTTGTTTAATCCTGTTTTCTTTATTATAAAATGCTTGGGCAGAGATTATTGTACCTCGAACATACGCTTTGAACGTCTCCCACATAACAGAAGCAGGTGTGTCAGGGTTGTCATTTACCTCAAAAAATATTTGGATTTGTTTAATAATATATTCCTGGCATGATCTTTCGTTCAAGATTTGTGGGTTAAGTCTCCAATATGTTTGTTTCTCGGACATTCCATTTAATTTAATCATGAATGTTACCGGTGCGTGATCTGAGATTATAATGTTATGATATTTTGAATTATAAGTAAATGGAATAAACGTAGAGTCAACTAAAAAGTAATCTATTCTTGAGTATGTTTTGTGTACTGGTGAATAAAATGAATATTCCCGTCCGGTTGGGTTTTCTATTCTCCAGATATCCTTAATATTAGTGGTATTAATAAATGAATTAAAAAAAACACTTGAATTGGATGTTGCTTTTTTTTGCCTTGATGATCTATCTAAGTATGGGTCTAATGTACAATTGAAGTCTCCTCCAATTATTAATTTGTATTGTGCAAATTCAGGAATTTTATTAAATGTTTTGTTAAAAAAAGTGGGGTTATCGAAGTTAGGCCCATAAACATTTAGAAGGATCACCTTTTCACCATTTAACTCTCCAACCACTATAATATATCTGCCATCCATATCCTCTATTATTGAGGAGGTCGCAAAAGGAATTCCTTTACGAATTACTATTGCTACTCCTCTTGACTTGTGGGAAAAAGAAGAATGATATGATTCAGCGATCCACTTAGCTTTAAGTCTGTGTTGTGATTCCTTTTTAAGATGTGTCTCTTGAAGAAATATTATATCTGTTTTGATTTGATTTAGGTGTGCCAAAACTTTACTTCTCTTAATTGGTTCATTGATTCCCTTGACATTCCAACTACAAAATGTTATTCCCTGACCCCTTCTTGTCATGTTAGCATCTTGCATATTGCTTTTGAGGTGGTCTATAACCGGGCAGAAGGAACAACACATAGAACCTGACCCTGCTCCCAAACCTCAGATAGATGAATTTAAATTTAAATTAAAATTTAAAAACAATGGTATTAAAGGGATCAATTTCAGTTTGTCATTTTACCTGTTAGTCGTGACCAGTACAAGATTGAATAGACAGTTTGAATACCTACATTCATTGTATTAAACATAATAGAGATGCTGGACTATAAGAGGAGCTGAGAGGTTACAAGTTTAGTTTAGTTTAGAGTTCAAGCATGGAAACAGACCCTCTGCCCCACCAAGTTCATGCCGACCATTGATCACCTGTTCACACTAATTCTATGTTATCCCACTTTCTCATTCACTCCCTACACAATGGGGCCAATTAACCTACAAACCCACATGTCTTTTGGAGGTGGGAGGAAATTGGAGCAACTGGAGGAAACCCACACGGTCACAGGAGAACATACAAACTCCACACAGACAACACCCGACGTCAGGATCGAACCTGGGTCTCTGTCACTGTGAGGCAGCGACTCTATCAGCTGTGCCACTGTGCCGCCCAACAAGCTAAGAGACTTTCCTCAATTGGAGATTCTAGTCAGGTGTAGTCGCAGGATAATAGGGGTGGTCAAATAGGCTTTTGGCACAATGGCCTTCATCAGTCAGAGTATTGAGTATTGGTTGGAAGGTCATGTTGTCGTTATATAAGACTTTGGTGAGGCCACATTTAGAGCATTGTGTTCAGTTCTGGGCACCATGTTATAGGAAAGGTGTTGTCAAGCTGGAAAGGGTACAGTGGAGATTTATGGGGATGTTGCCAGGACTCAGCTGTGTCTCCTCTGCTTCCTGCAGTTCTGCTCTAACTCCCCCTCCCGCTCGTGGAATGAGTATAGTGTTCCCTTGGTCCTTAACTTTCACCCTTCCAGCCTTTTCATCCAACATATCATCCCCTGACATTTCTGCCAATTGCAATGTGATACCCTGCTAGTTACATCTTTCTATCCACAACCCTTTCTGCTTTCCATAGAGGTCCTCCCTCTGCACTTCCTTGGTTTGCTCATCCCTTCCCGCATTTACCACCCCCTCCCAAAGTACTTTCGTTGGCCACCGTGGGAGAAGTAATGCCTGTCCCTATACCTCCTCCCATCAAGGGACCCCAGCAGCCCTTCCAGGTGAGACAGAGGTTCATATGCACCTCCTCTAACCTCATTACATTTAACCTCCTTTACATTCAACCTCCTCAACCTCCAAGACATAGCATGGACTAGATGATCATTTTGTCTAACCGACTTGCGCTCGGTCCACCAAGGCCTACTTGATCTCCCGGCTGCTAATAGTTTTAACTCCCCTTCCCATTCCGATAACGACCTTTCTCTCCTGGGCCTCCTCCACTGCCAGAGTGAGGCCACATGAAAACTAAAGGAACAGGTCCTCATAATCTGTCTGGGTAGCTTACAATCCAACAGTATGAACATTGAATGCTCCAACTTTAGGGAACGTCGCCCCTTCCCCCACCCCCTCACTTTCCAGCAATTCCCCTCATCTTGGTGTGCATCCAATTCTCCCACTATCGTGCCCCACCCCCCCATATCTTTCCACCTATCTCCCCCCCTCTGACGTTTACATTTCAGTCCTCTTCTCATGTGACACCCTTTTGTTTCCTAGCTTCCATCTTCCGTCAAACTTTTGCCTCCTTTTCATCTCCAGCCTTTGCCACCCATCTGCCAATTAAACCCTCCCTCACCCACATCCACCTATCATGTTCCATACCTTGTCTCACCACCACCTCCAGTTTTCTCCCCACTCCATAATCAGTCTAAAGAAGGGTTCCAACCTGAAATGTCACTTATCCATGTCCTCCAGTGATGTTGCTGTATCTGCTGAGTTACTGCAGCACATTACACACAATAATTACATTTTGGATGGAATGCAATCTATCTATTATACTAAAACTCTTATCTTATTTGTGTGTATGTATATGTGTGTGTCATCTGGGCACAATCTGGTTAATTCCTATTTCTTCCAAACGCTAGGCCACAGCTTCCCCACATTTCACACATTCTACTCACATTTTTCCTGCTGAGGCGATAAACATCTTCCCGTAGCGTTCTCACCTATATTTCCGAACTTTTAAATTGTTTAAAGTTTTAAAAACAGCCCGCAAACTTACCCATTTCGGAAAAAAAGCATGAGTGACGTCACAATGGACTCGCAAGGCAGGACGGGACACTCCTGGAAGGAGGGCTACTCCAGCGTTCATGCATTGGCTGCCGGCACCCGACACCTGGTGGCGAGGATGGGCCACGGGTCCAGGCTGGAGCCGAGCCTGGTGCTCGAGCTGGAGTGAGAGGCGAGCCCGGGGCTTGGGAGGGGGCCGAGAAAGAAGCTGCCGCTGGAACCTGGTGTCTAGAGCCAGGGCCAGGCCGAGTACGAGAACCAGGCCGAGTTCCAGGCCCTGGCGCTGCATTACAACCTGGGTTGGTCCTGGGGCAGTGAATGGGAGTGAGGGGAGGAGCATGAGGGAAATGAGGAGGAGGAGGAAGATGGGGTGGGGAGTGGGGTGGTAGAGAGAGATGGGGGATGGGGGGTGGAGGAGGGAGATGTGGAGGGGTGGAGGGAGATGCCCCCTCCCTATCTACCCTCACTCCCACCCTCTTTACCCCCGTCCCTCTACCCCCTCCCTCTCCCTTCCCCCAACTCTACCCCTTCCCTCTCCTTCTACCCCCCTACCTATCTCCCCCCTCCCTCTCTGCCCCTCTCCTCCCTCTCACCTTTACCCTCCTTCTCTACCCCCTCCCTCTATCTCTACCCCCTTCCTCTCCCTCCCATACCCCATCCCTCTCCCTCCCTCTCTCGGGATTGAAGAGGGAGGGTGAAGAGGAAGAGGGGGGAGTGCTGGGGATGAGGAGAAATGAGCCGCGCTTGCGCAGTTGGGGGTTCTGCGTGAGTGGTGCAATATTGCGATGGGGGAATGGCTTGCGTTGGGGGATCGGGTGAGTGGTAGAGTCCTGCGTTGGGGGACCCAACGGGTCTGCACTTGGTCTAGTAATTCTTAAAAATCTTATCTTTATCACGGTGCCAACCAATGGAAATAATCTATTACCATTTGTCATATTATAACACTTATGTAATTGAAGACCTTTAAGTTATTCCTTACTTTTCTCAGATGTATGGAGATATGACTTTCTCCACCATTGAAACCTCTTGGTATTATCCTAGTTTATATTCTCTGTTATTTTAACGATCTGTCTGAGTAAACTGGATGCCATATTCTAGCTTCCCAAGAAGGACTCATGCAAATTTTTGACTTGGATGATCTTGGCAGTTATTTTTCCTTCTTTTTTACAATTTAGTCTTTCTGCCTTTTCACCTTTTTGCCTATACATCAGGAATAATTCAAATATAGCTGCCTTTTATACTAAACTCCCTGCTCTCTCTTTTGAAGTGCATCTATTCCTTCAGCTAAACACTTTCAAGTCCTAAAATATTTCCCAAGGCCACATAAATTAAGTGCTTTCTTCCTGTTACACATGTCTAGACAAGTTTACTTAATGAAGCAAATACTGGAAACATTCAGTAGGAAACCAACAGTTATATTTCAAGCTTTATTGCCTTTGATCAGATTTAATAAGCATTAAACATATGACAGACATTACATTGGACAAAGCTGTTTGTCTACATCACTGTCCAAAGGAACATGACTAGAGGTGGAAAACATTCAAATAAAAATAAAATAAAATATAATTGCCAGAGAGTAAGAAGTAATAGCCAAAGACAAATGGAGATTTCAAACAAATTATAAAAATTGAAAATAGAGTGGAAAATAGATTCAAAACACGTAATCTAATGGTATATCGATTGCAGTCTTTGTGATTGCTAAATTACTTACAATGAATTTTCATGTGACCAAAGAAAATTAGTTAGTAGGATCTTTAAGGTGATAATTTAATTATTAATTGTCCAGGCCTTCGAACTAGTCCAGTTAACAGGCAGCTCTACCTCGGAATTATATTTTGAAATTCATTGGTTCTTAGCACCAACAGATTGGATTGAATACATTTCAGGAGGTTTGATCATATATAATTTTCCTTTCATTTAAAAATATATCTGAATTGGCATAATAGACAAAGTTGCCAGCTTTTGCATGTATTTGTTTGAGCTCAGAGAATCAAGGACAAATAAAGCATGAAAATAGGCCCTTCGGCCCAACTGCATGCTGACCAATATACCCATCTAAACTGGTTCCATTTGCCTGCGTTTGACCCACATGGCTCTCAGCTTTTCCTATCCATGTACAGTGCATTCAGAAAGTATTCAGACCCCTTCACATTTTGCACATTGTTCCGTTATAGCCTTATTCTAAACTTGATTACATTTTTTTTTTAATCATCATTCTACACACAATACCTCAGAATGAAGAAGCGAAAACAGGTGTTTAGAAATTTTTCCAAAGTAATTAAAAAGAAATAACTGAAATATTACATTTACATAAGTATTCAGACCATTGGCTATGGCACTCAAAATTTAGCATAGGTGCATAATGCTTCCATTGATTATCCTTGAGCTGTGTCTACAACTTGATTAGAGTCCACCAGTGGTAAATTAAATTGATTGGACATGATTTGGAAAGACAGACACCTGTCTATATAAGGTCCCACAGTTGACGGTGCATGTCAGAGCAAAAACCAAGCCATGAAGACGAAGGAATTAGAAGGAAGACGTTGGTGCGAGGAGGGGTTCCCTGGAGCTGTGGGTATAAAAACAGCGCAGGGCTTGCTTCTACAGAGGCCCAGGGAGCCGTTGGTGCGAGGAGGAGTTACCTGGAGCTGTGAGTTACCCAAATCTGCAACGTTCCATCTCACTTCCAGAGAAGGAGTCTGGTGGAAGCCTCTGATTGGTGGAAGAGGACCAGACGAAGCAGCTGATTGGGTGCAACCCCGGGTTTACATTTCTGCTTTCAGGTTAAGGATTCTGGGAGTTAAGGATTCTGGGAGTTAAGGATTCTGGGAGTTAAGGCCCAGGAGTCGTTAGAGGGAGGAGCGACGTCCGTGTGGTGAGTTCAAAAACCCATCGCGGGGCTAGTTTCGACAGAGGCCCAGGAGCTGTTACAGAGGGAGGAGCCAAAATCTGCAACGTTCAATTCGCAGATCACACTTCAAATTAAGGGGGCTGGTGGAAGCCTCTGATTGGTCAAACGGACCAGAGGAAGCAGCTGATTGGCTCGTATCCAGGGTAAGGCTTTATTGTATTTGGATAAGGGGGAGAATGAGGGCCGGGGCAGTTTACTGTTCTGGATGTCAGATGTGGGAGGTCATGGAGTCTGAGTGCCCTCCAGACGTCCACATCTGTGCCAGGTGCGTCGAGATGGGGCTCCTAAGGGACCGTGTTAGGAACCTGGAGCAGCAACTCGATGACCTCTGTCTGCTCAGGGAGAGCGAGGAGGTCATAGAAAGGAGTTACAGGGAGGTGGTCACTCGAAGACCACGGGAGACAGAAAACTGGGTCACAGTTAGGAAGGGCAACGGGCAGAGGCAGTGACTGGTGAGTACCCCGGTGGCTGTACACCTTGAAAATAAGTACTCGTGTTTGAGTAAGGGTGGGGGAGACCGCCTACCTGGGGGCAGTGACAGCGGCCGGGCCTCTGGCACAAAGACCGGTCCTGTTGCTCAGAAGGGTAAGGAAAAGAAGAGGAGGGCAATTGTAATAGGGGACTCTATAGTCAGGGGGTCGGATAGGCGATTCTGTGGACGCAGACAGGAGACCAGGATGGTAGTTTGCCTCCCTGGTGCCAGGGTCAGGGATGTGTCTGAACGTGTCCAAGAAATCCTGAAATGGGAGGGAGAGGAGCCTAAAGTTGTGGTACATATAGGTACCAATGACATAGGTAAAAAAAGAGAAGAGGTCCTGAAAGAAGAATTTAGGGAGTTAGGTAGAGAGTTAAGGAGAAGGACTGCAAAGGTAACAATCTCAGGATTACTGCCTGTGCCACGCGACAGTGTGAGTAGGAATGGAGCGAGGTGGAGGATAAATGAGTGGATGAGGGACTGGTGCAGTGGGTATGGATTCAAGTTTCTGGATCATTGGGACCTCTTTTGGGGAAGGTGCGACCTGTACAGAAAGGACGGGTTGCACTTGAACTCGAGGGGGACCAATATCCTGGCGGGGAGATTTGCAAAGGCTACTGGGTAGACTTTAAACTAGTATGGTTGGGGGGAGGGACTCAAATTGGGAAAGCTAGCAGTCAGTGTGGGAGGCAGGAGGCAGAGAATGGTAGCACTCTGACCCAAAATGTAGGGGAGAGAGAAGAAAAAGACAATAAACAGAAAATAAGAGAGGGTGGGTTTCTTAAATGTGTATATTTTAATGCTAGGAGCATTGTAAGAAAGGTGGATGAACTTAGAGCCTGGATTGACACCTGGAAGTATGATGTTGTGGCGATCAGTGAAACATGGTTGCAGGAGGGCTGTGATTGGAAACTAAATATTCCAGGATTTCGTTGCTTCAGGTGTGATAGAATTGGAGGGGCAAGAGGTGGTGTTGCATTGCTTATCAGGGAAGATATTACAGCAGTGCTTTGGCAGGATAGATTAGAGGGCTCGTCTAAGGAGACTATTTGGGTGGAACTGAGAAATGGGAAAGGGGTAGCAACTCTTATAGGGGTGTATTATAGACCGCCAAATGGGGAATGAGAATTGGAAGAGCAAATATGTAAGGAGATTGCAGATATTAGTAGTAAGCACAAGGTAGTGATTGTGGGAGATTTCAATTTTCCACATGTAGACTGGGAAACACATTCTGTAAATTGGCTGGATGGGTTGGAGTTTGTAAAATGTGTGCAGGATAGTTTTTTGCAGCAATACATAGAAGTACCTACTAGAGAAGGGGCGGTTATGGACCTCCTGTTAGGAAATGAGACGGGTCAGGTGGCAGAGGTATGCGTTGGGGAACAGTTCGGGACCAGTGATCACAATACCATTAGTTTCAATATAATTATGGAGAGGGTCAGAACTGGACCTAGGGTGGAGATTTTTGATTGGAGAAAGGCTAACTTTGAGGAGATTCGAAAGGATTTAAAAGGAGTAAATTGGGACAGTTTGTTTTATGGGAAAGATGTGGAAGAGAAATGGAGGACATTTAAAGGTGAAATTTTAAGAGTACAGAATCTTTATGTCCCTGTTCGGTTGAAAGGAAATAGTAAAAATTGGAAAGAGCCATGGTTTTCAAGGGAAATTGGACACTTGGTTCGGAAAAAGAGAGAGATCTACAATAATTATAGGCAGCATGGAGTAAATGAGGTGCTTGAGGAGTATAAAGAATGTAAAAAGAATCTTAAGAAAGAAATTAGAAAAGCTAAAAGAAGATATGAGGTTGCTTTGGCAAGTAAGGTGAAAGTAAATCCAAAGGGTTTCTACAGCTATATTAATAGTAAAAGGATAACGAGGGGTAAAATTGGTCCATTAGAGAGTCAGAGTGGACAGCTATCTGCAGAGCCAAAAGAGATGGGGGAGATATTGAACACTTTCTTTTCTTCGGTATTCACCAAGGAGAAGGATATTGAATTATGTGAGATAAGGGAAACAAGTAGAGTAGCGATGGAAACTATGAGATTCAAGGAAGAGGAAATACTGACACTTTTGAGAAACATAAAAGTGGATAAGTCTCCAGGTCCGGACAGGATATTCCCTAGGACATTGAGGGAAGTTAGTGTAGAAATAGCAGGGGCTATGACAGAAATATTTCAAATGTCATTAGAAACGGGAATTGTGCTGGAGGATTGGCGTACTGCGCATGTTGTTCCATTGTTTAAAAAGGGGTCTAAGAGTAAACCTAGCAATTATAGACCTGTTAGTTTGATGTCAGTGGTGGGCAAATTAATGGAAAGAATACTTGGAGATAATATATATATATAATCTCCAAGTATATATATGGATTTGTGCCTGGAAGGTCATGTTTGACTAATCTTCTTGAATTTTTTGAAGAGGTTACTCGGGAAATTGATGAGGGTAAAGCAGTGGATGTTGTATATATGGACTTCAATAAGGCCTTTGACAAGGTTCCTCACGAAAGGTTGGTTAAGAAGGTTCAATTGTTGGGTATTAATGGTGGAGTAGCAAGATGGATTCAACAGTGGCTGACTGGGAGATGCCAGAGAGTAATGGTGGATGGTTGTTTGTCAGGTTGGAAGCCAGTGACTAGTGGGGTGCCACAGGGATCTGTGTTGGGTCCATTGTTGTTTGTCATGTACATCAATGATCTGGATGATGGTGTGATAAATTGGATTAGTAAGTACGCAGATGATACTAACGTAGGTGGGGTTGTGGATAATGAAGTAGATTTTTAAAGTCTACAGAGAGATTTATGCCAGTTGGCAGAGTGGGCTGAAAGATGGCAGATGGCGTTTAATGCTGATAAGTGTGCGGTGCTACATCTTGGCAGGACAAATCAAAATAGGACGTACATGGTAAATGGTAGGGAATTGAAGAATGCAGGTGAACAGAGGGATCTGGGAATAACTGTGCACAGTTCCCTGAAAGTGGAATCTCATGTAGATGAGGTGGTAAAGAAAGCTTTTGGTGTGCTGGCCTTTATAAATCAGAGCATTGAGTATAGAAGTTGGGATGTAATGTTAAAATTGTACAAGGCATAGGTGAGGCCAATTCTGGAGTATGGTGTACAATTTTGGTCGCCTAATTATAGGAAGGATGTCAACAAAATAGAGGGAGTACAGAGGAGATTTACTAGAATGTTGCCTGGGTTTCAGCAACTAAGTTACAGAGAAAGGTTGAATAAGTTAGGGCTTTATTCTTTGGAGCGCAGAAGGTCAAGGGGGGGACTTGGTAGAGGTCTTTAAAATGATGAGAGGGATAGACAGAGTTGACGTGGATAAGCTTTTTCCATTGAGAGTAGGGAAGATTCAAACAAGGGGACATGACTTGAGAGTTAAGGGACAGAAGTTTAGGGGTAACATGAGGGGGGACTTCTTTACTCAGAGAGTGGTGGCTGTGTGGAATGAGCTTCCAGTGAAGGTGGTGGAGGCAGGTTCGTTTTTATCATTTAAAAATAAATTGGATATTTATATGGATGGGAAAGGAATGGAGGGTTATGGTCAGAGTGCAGGTATATGGGACTAGGGGAGAATACGTGTTCGGCACGGACTAGAAGGGTCGAGATGGCCTGTTTCCGTGCTGTAATTGTTATATGGTTATATGAATTGTGCGTAGACCTCTGAGACAGGATTGTGTTGAGACACAGATCTGGGGAAGGGTAAAAAACAATTTCTGAGGCATTGCAGGTCCCGAAGAGCACAGTGGCCTCCGTCATTCTTAAATGGAAGAACTTTGGAACTACCAGGACTCTTCATAGAGCTGGCTACCTGGCCAAAATGAGCAATTGGAAGAGAAGGGCTTTGGTCAAGGAGGTGACCAAGAACCTGATGATCACTCTGTCAGCTCAAGAGATCCTTTGTGGAGATGGGAGAACCTTCCAGAAGGACTACTATATCTGCAGCACCCCACCAATCAGGCCTTTATGGTAGAGTGGCCAGACGGAAGCCACTCCTCAGTAAAAGGCACATGACAGCCCACTTGGACTTTGCCACAAATCACCTAAAGGACTCTCAGACCATGAGAAACAAGATTCTCTGGTCTGATGAAACCAAGATTGAACTCTTTGGCCTGAATGCCAAGCGTCACGTCTGGAGGAAACCAGACACCGTTCATCACCTGGCCAAAACCATACCTATGGTGAAGCATGGTGGTGGCAGCATCATGCTGTGGGGATGTTTTACAGTGGCAGGAACTGGGAGACGAGTCAGAATCGAGGGAAAGATAAACGGAGCAACATACAGAGAGATCCTTGATGAAAACCTGCTCCAGAGCGTTCTGCACCTCAGACTGGGGCGGAGTTTCACCTTCCAAAAGGACAGCGATCCTGAGCACACAGCCATGACAACGCAGGAGTGAATGTCCATGAGTGGCCCAGCCGGAGCCTGGACTTGAACTCAATCGAACATCTCTGGCGGGATCTGAAAATAGTTGTACATCGATGCTCCCCATCCAACCTGACAAAGCTTGAGAGGATCTGCAGAGAAGAATGGGAGAAATTACCCAAATGCAGGT
The DNA here is from genome assembly GCF_028641065.1 of Leucoraja erinaceus. Classification (NCBI taxonomy): domain Eukaryota; kingdom Metazoa; phylum Chordata; class Chondrichthyes; order Rajiformes; family Rajidae; genus Leucoraja; species Leucoraja erinaceus. The sequence continues at coordinate 43,588,002 of NC_073392.1, read as the reverse complement.
GTGCCAAGCTTGTAGCGTCATACCCAAGAAGAATTGAGGCTGTAATCGCTGCCAAAGGTGCCTCAACAAAGTACTGAGTAAAGGGTCTGAATACTTATGTAAATGTGATATTTCAGTTGTTTCTTTTTAATTACTTTGCAAACATTTCTAAACGCCTGTTTCGTTTTTTTTATTACGGGGTATTGTGTGTAGATTGATGATAAAAAAATAATTTAATCCATTTTAGAATAAGGCTGGAACATAACAAAATGTGATAAAAAAGTGAAGGGGTCTGAATGCATTGTCTATACATAACTAAAACTCTGATCTTGTACTCTTCCGGTTTGTGGGGTTTTCCTATTTGCGCTGAAACTGCACGCGATAGCGCTACGATTTTTGCCAGGTTCCTCACCGTTCTCCTGTGCTGCGAGTGCAACAAGTTTCCTTCCGATTGGTCGTATATAGTAAAAGTAATCGAGGTTTAAATATATTAAACGCGCGTGTGCAGATTCCTACAGTCAGCAGATTGGTGTCTTCTCCTGTCAGTCAATGTCACGGCCGGGATGGCGACGCCCCATCCTGCCCCACCGGCGACGACCTGTCCCGCCACACACACACACACACACACACACACACACACACACACACACACACACACACACACACACACACACACACACACACACACACACACACACCCACACACACACACACACACACACACACCCACACACACACACACACCAATCGTCAAAGGAACTGGAGATGCTGCTTTACAGCTAACAATGAATGACCTGTGGCGAAAGGAACTGCAAATGCTGCTTTATGGAGGGAGGGAATGACTGAGGGTAGAGGAAAGTAGTGAGAGATATGGGATTAAGGTAGAGGAGGAGGAGAGGGGAAAGATCCTGAGGAGGGAGGGTGAGGGGGATTGAGGGAGAGAGGAAGGAGTGGGGAGGGAGAAGTGGAAATTGGGGGAGGAGGGGGAATAGAGGGGGTAGGGAGGGGAGAGGAATTATGGAGGGAGTGACTGAGGGTAGGGGAAAGGGGAGGGGGATGAGGTGGGGAGGGAGTGCTGGGGATATGGGGAAATGAGCCGTGCTTGCGCAGTTGGGGGTTATATGCGAGTGGTGCAATATTGCGTTGGGGGGACGGGTTGCATTGGGGGAACGGGTGAGTTGTGGAATATTGCATTGGGGTTCCGGTTGCATTGGGGGACCAGTCCTCCCATGTGAAAGGGACCCAACAGGTCCCACTTAGTCTAGTACCTATCCAAATGTCTTTTAATGTTGTTATTGTACCTGACTCAACTGCTTCCACTGGCAGTTTATTCCATATACATACCTATTAATTTTTCTTATTTCACCTTGAACTATGCCCCGTGGTTATACATTGCACAACCCTGGGAACAAGACTCTGCTTTCACCCTGTCTATGTCTCTCATGATTTCATACAGCTCTGTATGATTACCTCCTAAACACCAGGGAATAAAGTTCTAGTCTGTCCAATCTCTCCCTAAACCTCAGTATGTTGAGTCTTGGCAAGAACCTCATAAATCTTTATTGTACTGCTTCCAGCTTAATGGCATCTTTCCAAAAGCAGAAAGGCCAAAACTGAACTCAATACTCCAAATGCAGCCTCGATAACATCCTCGACACAGCAACACAAAATGATAACTTTTATTCCATTTGGATAGTTAATCATATTTGATATAGTTACAACCCAATGGTATGAACATTGAATGCTCCAATTTCAGGTAACCTACATACAGACAACCACCTACCCCACAATTCCCTTTCTCTTCCCTGTGCCCCACCTGGAAATGTACCTATCTATCCCTCATCATCCCCTTCCACCTATATTCCTTCTTCTGGCTTCACATTTCACGCTTCTTCTATGGTTTTCTCACACGTTTCGGCTTTTCATTCCTGTCATTTGGATAGTATTGCAGAACATGGAGTATCTAGGAAGACAGGTACAGGGTTCCATCAAAGGGACGAATCAGATGGACAGTGTGGTGAAGGCAGTTCTATCTCTTATAGAAGCTGATCCAATTGTGATTTTTAAAAGCCATTATGACAGACAGATAGGAAGGGATTAGAGGGCTATAGACCAAATGCAGGCAAAATGCCAATTTGGTTGGCATATCACTTCCTGTAGTACACATTTACCATAGCCCTGTCTAACTGCCCAGACCATGGAACACTTCACCTGGACCCAGCTGATGTGCGGAGGACCCTACTCAAGGTGAACCCCAGAAAAGCTGCAGGTCCTGACAACATAGCGGGGCGTGTGCTCAGAGACTGTGCTGACCAACTCACAGATGTTCTCACTGACATCTACAACACCTCTCTGAGCCAAGCCATCATACCAGCATGCTTCAAAGCCACCACCATCATACCGTTACCCAAGAAATCCCCAGCCTCAACACTGAATGACTACCGGCCCATAGCACTCACGTCCATCATGTTGAAGTGCTTTGAAAGGTTGGTCAAGGCCCATATAACATCCAGTCTCCCCTCTACACTTGACCCATTCCAGTTTGCATACCGTCCCAACCGTTCCACTGATGATGCCATAGCAACAGCACTCCACCTAAGCCTGGCTCATCTGGAAAACAATAACAGTTACGTGCGGATGCTGTTCATCGACTTCAGCTCCGCCTTCAACACAGTCATCCCCCAACACCTGGTGAATAAACTCGGCGAAATAGGCATCAGCACCCCACTATGCAACTGGTTACTGGACTTCCTCACCGCCAGACCACAGACAGTAAGAGTTGGCAAAAACTCATCAGAGACCACCATCATGAACCCACAGGGATGTGTGCTGAGCCCTCTGTTGTTCACGCTGATGACACATGACTGTTGTGCCAAACATAATTCGAACCAAATCATCAAGTTCGCAGATGACACAACAGTGGTGGGTCTCATCAGCCACGATGACGATTCAGCCTACAGAGAGGAGGTACAACAACTCATCAACTGGTGTGACATCAATAACCTTCAACTCAATGTCAATAAAACAAAAGAAATAACTGTGGACTTCAGGAAGAAACAGACAGCACACACCCCACTCACCATCAATGGCAGTGCAGTGGAGTCTGTGAAAAGTTCCTGGGAGTGCACATCACAGATGATCAGACATGGTCTACCAACACCATCTCCCTAGTCAAGAAAGCACAGCAACGCCTCCACTTCCTTTGACGTATGAGGAGAGCCGACCTCCCCCCTTCTGCCATCACCACTTTTTACAGGGGTGCCCTTGAGAGCATTCTTACCAGCAGTCTCTCAGTCTGGTATGGCAGTTGCTCTGCTGCTGACCAGAAGGCCCTACAGAGAGTGGTGAGGACAGCGGAGAAGATCACCAGATCACCCCAACCAGCAATCCAGGACTTGTACCAATCTCGCTGTCGCAAGAGAGCAACCAATATCATCAAAGACACCACCCACCCAGCACACAAACTATTCACCCTCCTACCATCCGGCAAGCGTTACCGCAGCATGCGGAGCAAAACCACCAGATTCAAAAACAGCTTTTCCCTCAGGCCATCAGACTACTCAACACACTCAAGAAAACTCCATAAACATTACACAAACTAAGACCAATTGACTGTCAAAATAACTTTAATTCAATGTCTGCAGTATGCCATTTGCACTTTTCTATATTGCACCTTTTATTATTGCACCTTAATAACATACCTCAAAATTTTACTACACTCTGGCACACTGTGAATATTTTATATAATGTATATGTCCTGTCTATTTTTATTGGTATATAGTCTGTCTGTGTTATAAATATTACTTGCACATTTGGAGCATGGGGAAATGCAATTTCAATCCTCTGTGTAACTACTTGTTGCATTATTTGAATTGACAATAAAGTTTACTTTACTTTACTTAACTGTCCATCCCCTCAGTGTCTCAAATTCAGTCTTGGTGCTACAGGCCCAATTTCTGCTGCTGCTTTTTTTCTGAATCGTCATGCTCCCATCAGAATCCAAAATGGTATACCTGCCAACTCCCTTTACCTTTCCTGGTAGTTACCCAGCTACTTTCTGCCTGCACTGGAGGCATGAGACCACCTCACTAAAACTTATACTTGTGAAGCTCTCAGCATTCCAGTCAGTCAGAAACTGCACCTGGACACATTTTCCACAAGTGTAAATCTCAAGGGACACTGGAAGATTCCCCGAACTCCCATATGCTGCAGGAGGCGCATATCATTGCCTAAATGCCATCCTGACTGCGTAAAGACTAAAGGGAAAAGTTATAAAGGCCTCGCCCTCTGTTCAGCCTCCTCGCCGAAGCCTCTCGAGCTTAGATTTCAGCGCTTACCCTCAATCACAACACTTCATTTCAGGCGCCATTCCCAAAAACAGTTGGTCCAAAATGGCCAGTCAACGAGTGTCTGATTTCCTTTAATACACTACGAGATGCTTTCACGCTCAGAAGCTGCTGTTTCTTAAATTCCATGCACTCCTTTCAGCTCCAAGTCTCTGTTGAAACGAACCTGCCCTTTCTCTAATGGGTTTTTTTTCAAAGATCACCTGCACTCCATAGCCCTGACTCTGTTGGAACTATTGTTTTTTTTGTTGTTTCTGCAGTTCCATAAATTATGAACTAAAGAGAGTTGGACAATGACCTACATTTTGCCATTCTCTGGGTGTGGATGGTTGCGAGGAATTTGCTGGCTGTCGCGCGGAGGGTTGTGTATCAGTAAAATGCATCCCACAGTTATTTTATCAAAACCAGGAGGGGCACTCCTGACTCCACATGCATTCTCTTCAATACATTTTGTGACTACTGTGTGCTCCCCGGTAGATAGGCAATAAGTATGGTGTGCCAGCAGTGTAACATGTTAACATATATAGAATTGTAAAGATGGCATAACTTTTTAATTTTCATTTTAATGTACTTTTAGAAAGAAGCAATTGATCAAATTGCCTGAGCATTTACAGGTCAGTTAAACATTGATCAGGTTTCAATGTGATGGTCTGCTTTGCTTGTGAGGAGGAGTCTCATATCTTCCAGGTGTTATGTTTCGAACATGTTTGAAATCCACATTTTTATTGTTGGTATAGGAGCGTTTTTCCAGAATTTGAGTATAAGCTTTTTTCCCGTTATTAGCCCGTAATTAAATAAATTCTTTTGAAACACGTTTGTTCAGGGCTACCTTCCATTATTCCAAAGATAATCCGTTCTGCTTTTGGTATCAGTTTTATTTTAAATAGTTTTGTGAAGATTTCAAATATTTAGTTCCAGAATTTTTGGATTTTTATACAAAAAACAAAAGAGTGCTCTATGGTAGCTTCTTGAGACTGACATTTATCACAAATGGGTGAGACATTAGGGAAAAGTTTATTTATTTTGTTTTTTGAATAGTATAGTCTATGTAATGTTTTGAATTGATTAGAGTGTGTCTTACGTTGATTGAGCATTTATGCACATATAGTAAGTGTTTATCCCAGCTCTCTTTTGAAAATTTTATAGCTAGTTCTTGTTCCCAGCATCTTCTAATACAGGTGCACAACCTTTTATCCGAAAGCCTTGGGACCAGACACTTTTCGTAATTCATAATTTGTCGGTCTTCGGAATGGAAATTTTTTAGCGTAGATTTTAATGGCTGGCTCAGTGGTAGAGTGCTCGGCTCATATCCGCAAGGTCGCGAGTTTGCGCCTTGATCCCGGCAGTTACTCGGTCGCGAGTTTGAGCCTTCAATGTCGTTTTTTTCTTGCAGAATAAATGTCTGTGAAATGCAGTGTGTTGAATGAATTCCTGAATTTGTAAATGTGCCCGCAGCATTGAATCACCTCTCGCACTCATGTCACCCTAGCGGGGCTACATGTCCTTAGGCGGCCTAGCTCGGCCTTGCAGAATAAATGTTTGTATGAAATGCAGTGTAGGAGAGGTGTACTGACTGTGTGGGCAGAACTTTGGAAGTGATTGCCCACCAGTCTAAAAAGCCACTGTGTCTCCCTGTCCCTGGGATAGCAGGGGGCGATCAAACAGCACAATACCCCCCTCCCCCTCCAACTCCAGAGGAATCCTCTTCCAGATGGGCCCCTACGACGCCCCGAGCTGCACCCCGTCATCCGTAACCCAGGTTCCTCTGTAGTTGGAGCGGGGCTGGGCTGGGCTGCTGCTGGCTGTGGGTCTCTGGGTTCTCCGTGCTTGCGGTGAGCCTGGTGGTCGACGTCCAATTGGTCCTGACGTCTCCGGTGACTGCACTGACCTGCTGCCATCGCTGACGTGAAGACAGTACAAAGCCCCCGCGCCGGTGCAATGAGTGGGGAGCTGGAGAGGGGAGGGATGGGGTCACACACATGGCCGGGAAGCAGAGGGGTGTAGGTGGGGTGAAACTGAAGGGAGCGACAATCTGCTGCTGCCTGCACGCTGAGATAAAAAGTTTCCACGCAAGACTCACGATACACTGTGTATCATGATTCTACCGTGGGAACGTTTTAACTCAGCGGGCAGGTAGCAGCATATTGTCAAATATTAACCCTCCCGCGCAATATACCCTCACCTTCTCTTTTATGAATGGGGATTCAGTTCCCCTTTCTTCGAGGACCGACCGGAGGTTCTGCTGTCACCTCTGCGGGCCGCCCTTGGTGAACGTTTTCAAGGACCTTTCTTCAAGGACCGAAAAAAATGTCCGCTATTCGGAGGTTTTCGTTATTTGGATCTTGGGATAAAAGGTTGTGCACTTGTACCGTCAGTTGTATTTCTATATTTAAAATAATGTTATATAATTTTATTAGGTTTGCTGATTCGGCCTTTGTCTTCATTGCTTCGTCCAGTAAGTCTGGAGGCATGTTATGATAATCTTTTGTGTATTTTTTCAGATAGTCACACATTTGAAGATATTTAAAATATTGATTATTTCCAAAATTATATTTCAGTTGTAATTGTTGAAATGATAGTAATTTTCCAAATTCATACAAGTCTCCAAGCGTTTTGATTCCTATTCTTTCCCATTGTGTAAATGATTTATCTATAGTGGAAGGTTTAAACGACGGATTATTGACTATTGGCGATAAAACAGATAGATTTCTTAATTTTAGATTCTGTTTTATTTGTTTCCAAGTTCTAATTGTGCTAATGTATAATTGGATTTTATTGTAATTTTTGTTATTCAGATTCATTGGTGAGAAGAGAGTCGCTCCTATATTGCACGGAGAGCAGTCCTCTCTCTCCATTACCATCCAGTCCACCTGCTGGGCAGAGTTGTCCAGCAGGTGAATCATATTTTTAATATTTACTGCCCAATTATAGTACATAAAGTTAGGGAGTGCTAGACCACCCAGCTCTTTGGGTTTGCTCAGATGCGTTCTTTGTGTCCTGTGGGATTTATAGTCCCATATCAAATTTGTAATGTCTGAGTCGAGTTTATTGAAATACTTTTTTTGGAAGGCATAGAGGGATTGATTGAAATTGATATAGGATTTGTGGTTGAAAGATCATTTTTATAGCATTTATTCGACCTATTAAAGAAATCGGGAGCGTTTTCCAGAATTTGATTAGAGTATTAGTTTCTTAAGTAAGGGACTATAATTGGCATTAAACATAGCATGATAATTTCTAGTAATTTCAATTTCCAAATATTTAAATTTTTCTGTGGCTATTTTAAAGGGGAATTTTAAGAGATGTGTTGAGTCTTTCGGATTTATCGACATAATTTCACTTTTGTTCCAGTTTATTCTGTATCCTGAGAAAGATCCAAGTCCTCAATTAGATTTAGTATATTTGGTATACTAATTTGGGGTTTTATGATGTACAGTAGTACATCATCTGCATATAAAGATATTATGTTATTTGAATATTTTGTATTATAAGGTGTGTTCTGATTCTTTCAGCTAAAGGTTCAATTACCAGAGCAAATAACAGCGGTGATAGTGAACATCCTTGTCTATTGCCCCTTGATAATTGGAATTTCGTAGATAGTATATTATTAGTTAATATTCTAGCCATAGGTTTGTTAATAATAATAATAATAATACATTTTATTTGCGGGCGCCTGTCAAAGTCTCAAGGACACCTTACAGAAATTAACAAGAGAGAAAAAACATATAGTCGGAGTAAAATAAATAATAAGGACATCACCAATACACAAACTAAAGACAGAAATCGCTCCAAAGACAAAAAATCAAAAACACAATGTGAAGAGAGAGCAGCGGCAGCTAAACCGCGCCAGCGTACACTCTCCCTTCCGACAGCCATCTTGGACACAGACTAACATATTAACTTACACACAAAAAAATCAACCCCCCCACAATGGTTACCACTGTGGGGGAAGGCACAATGTCCAGTCCCCATCCCCAGTTCTCCCAAAGTCAGGCCTATTGTTATATAATAATTTTATCCATGCGATGGTTCTCTCCCATTTGAAATTTTTGCAATACTTTAATCATATAATCCCATTTTACTTGATGAAATGCTTTTTCTGCGTCCAATGAAATGATTGATAACTCTTGTTCTTGAAGTTTGTGTGAATGCATTATGTTAAGCAGACGTCTCAGGTTATTAAATGAGTGTCTCTTGGGTATAAATCCCGTTTGATCCACGTTTATTAATTTACTAACATATTTACTTAGTCTTCTAGCTAGTGTTTTTGCTAATATTTTTTGATTCGTATTTAACAATGCAATAGCTCAGTATGAACCTGGTTCTTCTATGTCTTTATCTTTTTAAAGTATTAATGTAATCGTTGATTCTGCTAGTGTTTCAGGTAGGATTTGTTCTTTAAAAGCATATGTATTCATTTTCTGTAGACGTAAAATGTCGTAAAAACTTTTATAAAATTCATTAAATGAATCCATCTGGTCCTGGTGTTTTTCCATTCTTTAGTGTGTTTATTGTGTCTTCTATTTCCTTAGATGTAATTTGTGCTCCAAGTTCCTCTTGTTCCTTCAATTCTAGTTTTGTCCAGGAACTCTGAAACTTTATTATTGTCTGTTAGCGTTTTGGATGTGTATAAATTCTGGTAAAATTGAGCGAATCTTTTATTGATATCATTGGGTAGTGTTAATAATTCCCCTCTATCTGATTTAATCTTTAAAATTGCGTGGTCTTTTTCCCGTTTTTTCAGTTGGCGTGCCAGATGTTTGTGGGGTTTATCCCCGAATTCAAAGTGTTCCTGTTTTGTAATAGAAACATAGAAATTAGGTGCAGGAGTAGGCCATTCGGCCCTTCGAGCCTGCACCGCCATTCAATATGATCATGGCTGATCATCCAACTCAGTATCCCGTACCTGCCTTCTCTCCATACCCTTGAGGAAATATTATACAAATAGAACCGCTTGGATAGTGACTTTTATATAAGCTAGGTAATTTGCAAAAGAAAAGCTTAAAGTTTTCCTGAACCGAAATAAAGTGCAAACAGACACATACACACAGGCAAAGATGAATCAAAACATGGAGGCCTGAACCAGAACCTGCTTAGCTTAGGTTATTGTTTGGGGCAATTATAGCACTGAAAGAAAATTTGTATTTGATATGGCTTTGTGTTGAAGATTGGGTAGCTGAATAAGGGGCCTCTTCTTAGGCCATCTGCTCTGTCTCTATGGTACATTTATGAGCTCTGAATGTGACATAAAGGTGAAGAGTTATGACTTGTTTTGCTAGGTTTGAGAGAATTCAAGGCTGAGAGATGAAAGACTGCAGTTAGCTTTGGCTGTGTACAATTATAATGTGTGATAACGAATAAGATGCAAATGAAAGAATAGTTGCTTTGAGAAATAATTAGATTGAGGGAGTAGTTTATAGAAGGTTGAAGCAGATGGAATTCTGACGTAATGGTCTGAGATGTAGTCTCTTGTGTTCTGCCTGGTACATGAGATTGGAAATCCTACTTCCCGATAACAGGAAAGGCACCAAACCCATATTAAGTAAATTGACAGATTTACGACCCATGTATCTTTGGATGGGAGGTGGAAATGTGCGTTTTGAACTTAGAAACTGTAATTCAGCAAACTTATATAATTAATGTTTTAAAGACATAGATAATGGTATTTCAAAATGTGTAAAATTATAGTAACACCAATAATGAAATGTATTGTCTTAGTAGAAAGGTACACTTTAGACTTATAGAAATTGTTTAGATTTATAGAAATATATTTTCTCTTGGTATAGAAAGTGTGTATGACTTGTGTGATCATTGTGTTATATACGTATCTTGTATTTTGAGGAATGGTCTTTCATAAGAGCCTACTGGGGTTTTGCTGTGTTGAAATAAAATAATTCTAAAACAATTATAAAGCACAGGCAAACGAAGGTTGTAATGAGGCCAGGGAAGGGGGATCATGTGACTGATGTTGTAAATCACCAGAAGGACTCAGATGATTGGTTACTAGCTTGTCATACCCTCTGTATCTAAAATGTCTAATACCTATATAAATGCCATGAGTTTGTATCAAAGTTACTCCTCTCTGGACCCACCCCAGAGCATCAGCTCTGTGTTGGAAGGTTCAAGAGACCAGTCTCAGCTGAATAAAGAATTGATTTTAACAGCAACAAGTGTTTGAGTCAAGTTGACTTTAGATTGAAAGAACTCAGTTTAACACCCTCTGATCCCCTTAGCCACAAGGGCCACATCTAACTCCCTCTTAAATATAGCCAATGAACTGGCCTCGACTACCCTCTGTGGCAGAGAGTTCCAGAGATTCACCACTCTCTGTGTGAAAAAAGTTCTCATCTCGGTTTTAAAGGATTTCCCCCTTATCCTTAAGCTGTGACCCCTTGTCCTGGACTTCCCCAACATCGGGAGCAATCTTCCTGCATCTAGCCTGTCCAACCCCTTAAGAATTTTGTAAGTTTCTATAAGATCCCCTCTCAATCTCCTAAATTCTAGAGAGTATAAACCAAGTCTATCCAGTCTTTCTTCATAAGACAGTCCTGACATCCCAGGAATCAGTCTGGTGAACCTTCTCTGCACTCCCTCTATGGCAATAATGTCCTTCCTCAGATTTGGAGACCAAAACTGTACGCAATACTCCAGGTGTGGTCTCACCAAGACCCTGTACAACTGCAGTAGAACCTCCCTGCTCCTATACTCAAATCTTTTTGCTATGCAATAGTCTTATAACTTTATCTGATAATAACTTATTTAGTTTAAATTTCAATATTAATATTTTATTATGTTTATCCATAGTTGGATCTTTAGCATTATCTATATCTAGTTGTCTGAATTGTTCTTCTAATTGTTTTTGTTCGTTCTTATTCTTTTTGTTTTGAAAAACTTGGCATGAGATAATGACTCCTCTTAAAGATTGCATTTGAAGAATGGTTACTGAGATTCTGGATTCTGGAGAATAATAGCCTACTTTCTATCAGCCCCAGAGTACCTCTTCCCCCTAGTTTATTGCTTATCCTTTTCTTTATAATCACCTTAATCCCCAACCACAAAACAAAGGATTTATTTTTCTGTATTTTGTTTTACACGTTGCAGTTCTACATCTGAAAATAATTAAGAGCTCTTTGTCACTGATTAAAACCAGACGAACAATACAAGTTTTGAACAAAGTTCTCCAAAGGCCCCGAGTGCTGTTAAACACATCTTTATAATCACTGAGAAAAATTGGAACAGCCATCAAAAAAGTTGTGGCAGCTGGTTAAGTATTTAATAAAATTACCTTCTTCTGACTTTCCTTCCTTCTGCCAAATACTCTGAAGCCACTTTAGTTGCAACTGCCTTCCCACCAGCATTTACCCCAGTGCGCGCTCCACCCATGAAACATCTCTCGTTCTGTGCACTTCCTTCACCAACTATATACTATAGACAATAGGTGCAGGAGGAGGCCATTCGGCCCTTCGAGCCAGCACTGCCATTCAATATGATCATGGCTGATCAACCCCTATTATATTCCCTGACTCCGCTACCTTTAAGAGCCCTATCTGGCTCTCTCTTTAAAGTATCCAGAGAACCGGCCTCCGAGGCAGCGAATTCCACAGACTCACAACTGTGAGAAAAAGTGTTTCCTCGTCTCGGTTCTAAATGGCTTACCCCTTATTCTTAAACTGTGGCCCCTGGTTGATCTCCCAACATCGGGAACATTCTTGCCTCTAGCGTATCCAAACCCTTACCAATCTTATATGTTTCAATAAGATCCCCTCTCATGCTTCTAAACTCCAGAGTGTACAAGCCCAGACGCTCCATTCTCTCGGCATATGACAGTCAATGTAGGAGGTAGGATCAATAATAAGATGTGGTTGATGGTAAAGAGCGTAGTCTTTGGCTGATACAGATGAGATGGTAAAATGGACGGAACAGTTGCAAACAGAATTCAATCCTGATAAGTTTGAGAAGGTAGGGATACAAGGAACTGCAGATGCTGGTTTAAAACAAAAAACAGAGTGCTGCGATAACTCAGTAGGCCAGCCAGCTTCTCTGGAGAACACCATCTCCAGTTTAAATTCCATTTGGAATATTTTGTAGGACTAGGAAACGAAGAAGAAGAAGAAGAAGTGTACTGACCCAAAATGTCACCTACCCATGTTCTCCGGAGATGGTGCCAGATCTGCTGAGTTACTCTGGCACTTTGTGTCTATGTTTGAGAAGATGATTAGCTGCAGCAAAAAAAATATGTGTAGGGATGAATATAAAACATTGATAATACCTGTCTGCAGTTACATTGTAGGAAGGATTTAATTGCATTGTAGAGAATGCGGAGGAGACTAACCAAGACATTGCTTGGGATGGAGCATATTATTAACAAGAAGTGTTAATTGGGTTTGAGGGCCTTCCTGTTGAAATGAGTAATATGAAAAGAGCAAAAGTTGAAGCAACCAGCAAGAACATTTTCTCATTGGCAGAAGTGTGCCAAACCTGTGGGCAGAGATTTAATGTAAGGAACAGGGGTTCTGAAGATTTTTTTTCAAGCTGGAATCTTTTTTGCAAGTTGGAATCTGGAACAAATTAACTGAGAGAATAGTGAAGCAGAGGTCCATACAACATTTAATAAATAGCTAGTTGAGCATTTGAATACAAAATCATAGAAGTTTGTGTGCCATGTGCTGGAAAATGCGATTAGTACAGGTGGAGTTTGGTGGTAGGCATTAGATGTGGTGGGCTGAACGGCTGGTTTCTATGACTCTGCAAATCTTTGATTCTCATATAATATTCCTATTTCAATAATTATGTCCACTATCATAACTAAATTTTCCCACCAATATGTCAACCAGCATCTTCATTCTCATTGCCATCACCATCTAATCAAAAGCTCTGCTCCTAACTCCAATTTCTTAATTTAGACCCCTGCCTTTGCCTCACCACTCATTTCCTGCATAATCTGAATTTCCTCCCTAAACTCTGAACCATATTCTTGGTTTCCTGTAAGACACACGTTAGAAGTGAGCCACATTCCCATCCTAGTAATTTCTTCTCTGGTCTTATACTCATGCATTGTCATGGAATACTTTTCTATGTTAACACTGCTATCACAAGCCGTTTTCAACACTTTTGTTAAATGACCATTCTGTCCAAATAAAAACACTAAACAGTAGAAATGCATGGCTGGCCTGGGAGCGGCTTTGTGGTGCTTTCTGAGTTTCTCATTAGCATGGCTAAGAGGCCCTTGCATAGATTTTTTTTTTCAAATTTTCCTGAGCTGTGTTTAAGGATCATCAAATTACATCAGTGAAAAGGTTATTGCTTTGGACTTCATGAACAACTCAATTGAATTAACAGTCAAATACACTTGGCATATCTGGAGACAAGAATAAACCCAACCCACATTGTTCCATTTAAGCTCTCGATTAATTCCTTATGTGTCGTCTCAAAGGAAATATTCCAGATTCCTTATGCACGTAAACTGACAAAAATATTTAACCATAAAGCTGAGCTACAGTCACTGAACAAATGGCTTTTGGTTTCCGGATTAATCTATACAATGAAGACACCAACAGCTGAGCATTGCTGCTAAGGTGAGGATATACGAAGTAAACAAAACCATTATTAAAGCTCTTTTTTTTGCAACCATATCACAATTTTTGTTATGTGAAACATCTTGCCTGAGAGTCTGGGAATGATTTCAGGATTAATGTTTCCCACAACCAAGAATTTTACCAGGTATGAGGAATAGATTTATTCTAAAGCTGAGAATAGCAATTCATTTCAACGTCCATTTTTGTAATAATTCATCTGCATGCCATTCAAAGGGATTTTGCATGTGTCTCCATGAAAAAAAAAATAATTTAAGATTCTGTGGCATGTTTAAATAATGGAAACTGCTTCATTTTCTAAATTTAATTGCAATGTGAACTTTCTATGTTTTAAAAATTATTTTAGGAATGCTCCTGAGAATAGCTCTGTAAAAATTATTGCATGGCAGTAATATAATTTTAATAAAGCATTCAGACAATGGTTTAGAATCAGCATCAAAATGATCACAAACTCCAAGAAAATGCTTCAGTTGATTCTGCATGAATATTTAGATGTTACTGCAGTTTAATTATGTATCTTGATGGTCAAGTACTTCAATTCAAAGAAAGGTATTTTCTGATGCTTTGATCTGACGAGAAAAAGGTTTTGTTTCATTTTCTTTTCCCTCCAGTTACTATCAAAGTAAACTGATTTCCTGCATCATGCCAGAAGGATGTTTATTTCTGCATTGGTAATTTGGGCATTCATTCAACTGGAATTTGTAAATGTATGAGTTTTGTTATCACCTATTATCAGCAATACTTCAGAATTAACTTAATTATTAGTCAAGATTGATTGTTTTCAAGTAGTTTGTCAGGGAGTTATGGCAATTCATGAATAAAATCATTTAAGTTGTAAATTATGAGACTAAAAATGTTTCTATATATTTTTCCGTAAAGATTTCAGCATTCAAGAAGTGAAAAGTCTATAATTTATTTTCCAAAGTATTGTGCTGAACAAGAAAATAAAAACTATATATAAAATCTAAAACTTTAATTCAATTCTCTAATGCATAATTTTACATGTACCTCAATTGTCAAACAGTATGTTATTAGCCATACATAAGATAGATTTAATCATTAAGAAACACTTCTACCCAACAATGATAAAATGCTAAAATCCACAAATAACAGCAGTTCATATAGAACACATTGGATTATGGTCAGCCAGCAGAATTTGTCATTAACTCCAATTATTAAATACAAATAAAATAGCTCAAATAAAATAAGATAGTAATTTAATAACAGCTGTTTGAAAACTAAGATAATTAAAATGATAAGAAACAAATATTCTTAAAATTATAAGAGCAAATTACGTAGGAATGCGTAAATCTAACAGAATTTTCAAAGCTCAGGATATAATATATAGATTCACATTCGAAAAAATAAAACAATTAGCAATTTTCTTTTTGTAAAATAAATGTTCCTATTTTCTACAGAGGAACGAAAATCAAATTCAATAAGTAGAGTGGGAAGTAGGAAAAAAGTTACATATTTTGAGTTAATTTTCATAGATGACTTGATTCTTAGTATGGTCAAATTATTGCAAATAGCCATAAATAATTGAACAATTTGGCATGTTGAGTGTTATGACTAAGCATAATCACAAGCACACTTTTGAAAAATTGTTAATGGGCAACAATCAGAATGTTACAGGTTGCTTTCCCCAGACCCCAACTCTCCCTCATTTTGGAGAACTGCAGTAAAAACTAATTCCCCAGTTGCACAGGTCTCATGGACCAGGAAATGTTTTTAACATACCTTACACCACAGTAGATGATATATTTACCAAATGAACCACATTATTACTCTGTTATGTTAACAACCTTAACTCTTGCCACTACACATTGTCCTATGCATTAGTTTTGCCAACCCATTTTCCCATTATTAAATTCTGATTCATTATCAACAAGCATTTCTAACTAACTTCAAAAAGAGGATCTTGAACAGCTGAGCAGGAATCCAGCTGAGCAGCTTGAACAGGAATCAAAACTGATGGAATCAAGATTTAGTTTTAGATTAAGAACAAAATGTAGTATTTTTGGAGGGTTATTGTAGCTCATCTATTATAGCTTATCATCCATTTCTATTTAATTCCAACTTAACAAGGCCCTATATTTATGTTGCCTACCTGATGCATTGGGCCTTGAATATCATTGGGATCTTAACCATGAATTCAATAGCATTCTGAACAGAACATGAATAATTTATCTCTACAACTTCGCATGCCAGGAAAGGAGGTCATGCTGAGGAGACTTAGGACAGGATTCCCTTAATGATGCCCTATTCCCACCAGTGAAAAATAACTGATTCACAAGCTTTGGCCCAGTTGACTTGACGGACTCAAATGTGACATAAACACTGATGTAGGAAAAATGTGTTTGTTGTCCACCCTGTTTAAACATCTTTTCAATTAGAACTCTCCAAATGGAATTTAGGATTATTGTGTGACGTTGCATATTGTGTCACATTTAGAACTGAGATGAGAAAAACAGAGTTGTGAATTTGTGAAATTCTCTGCCTCAGAAGGCAGTGGAGGACTATTCACTGGATGCATTCAAAAGAAAGTTAGATGGAGCTCACAGGGCTAACGGAATCAAGGGGTAAGGGGAGAAGGCAGGATCGGGGTACTGATTATGGATGATCAGCCATGATCACAATCAAAGGGCCGAATGGCCTACTCCTGCACCTATAGTCTATGTTTCTATGTAAGCATTTGCTATTTTACTCACTCAAAACTGTGTGAAACCACTGTCAGACAGTTAGGTTTCAGTCCCATTCCTGGAGGTTAGCACATAAGATGTAAGACAATACAATAAATGTTGAGTGCTGCATTATCAAGCATGGCAATAGCTGTTCTAGAGGGGTAAGTACCATAAATAAAATCTAATTTATAATCCTCTTAATTGGATTTTCAAGCAGCTAAGATACATTTCTCATCAATTAACTTTAGATTTTCCTTGCATAATACAAATAAATATGGTACACAATTCACCCTGAACAAAGTTTTGTAAATAAAGCTGAAATAAATGATCAACTAACTACTTTGAGAATGAATGATGGATTATTGTTGGCCAGAATAATAGAAATTCCATTCTATTATTCTCTTATTCTCAGTGAATATTTCACCTAAGCAAGATTTTCATTGTACCTGTACCTCACTGTACTTGTGCACCTGACAATAAACTTGGCTTGACAAATGGAGTATTTGTTTAACATCTCCATCGGTCTAGATTTTGTCTCAATATTCTGTGTTGTCTATTTACACAAACCTGTATCAGAGGCAAGATTGCAATAACGGAAGAAATCTGACAATCAAAGACATCACAAGACAATTTTAAGACCATTTTGCTTGGTGCTTTGCCCTTTACCAACTTCCTAAAAGGTAACTGATTCTTTATTTAATTGTCATCTAATTTTTCACCAAACAAAAAAAGTTATATTTGTCTCTCATTATTAGAAGTTACTCTGGTATCAGATGAACCTGGTCCTAGTCAACTGATTGAAATGGCATTTTACAGAATACTGTACAATTTTTCATTGGTATTACAGGATTACATTGATATCTGTATTCAAAATTGTGCTTTGCTCTTTGATGAACATTGCACTTTAAACTACCCTGCTGATCTGCAGAAGACCAGAATATATTCTTAACTTAGATTTGAAAGGAATTGAAGACTTTAGTTTTATCACGTCCCTTAGGAATCATGCATTTATTAAATCGGTACAACTAATTTCAGAAAGCCCTGTTTTTGGCTGAAAACAAGAATTAAAAAATGTAGATATTTAGATGAATTGCAGAAGCATACAGAGACATTTTTGAAATCTAAGCATTGCTCTACTATGAGCCATGGTAGGCCTAAGAGCAAATAAGGACAATGGTCAAACACATCTTGGTGCAAGTTAGGAGCCAGACAGTATAATTTTGAATGAGCCGATCTATTGGGAGGGCAGCATAGTGTCGCAGTTGGTACAACTGCTGCCTCGCACACCGGGGTCCCTGGTTCGATCGGAGCTTGAGTTCTGTCTGTGTGGAGTTTGCACCCATGTGGGATTCCTCCGGGTGCTCCGGTTTCCTCCCACATCCCAAAGACATGTGGGTTTGCAGGTTAATTGGCCTGTAAATATCCACAAATATATAGAGAGTGGATTAAAAATTGGATAATAGTGTAAATGGGTGATAGGGGGATGACATGGACTAGGTAGACCAAAAGACCTGTTTCCATGCAATATCTTTAAATCAATCAACCAATCGAAGACCCAGGATAGCCTGACTAAGAGTGAGTGGAAGTCAACATGTTGAATGATATGTGAACATGGGCATGGGTTCCAGGCAATGAGCTGAGTTTAGGTCATAAAAATGAAAAAGATGATCTTACTAGTGGCACCAATATGAAAATGGATTCTCAGCTTGGGATCAAACATGGCAAATATTGTAAATTGTCTCACTTTGCCTATCGCTTAAGAGGGAAAGGATGGTGTTGGTTTCCATGGAACAGATTTTGTAGAAACAACTTATTACGTTCAGTGACAGGAAATTTCTGCTCCTCCTGTATTAAATTTGATGTGCTGGTAATTTAGAGACAGTATTAAGGTTGAATAATGTTGCAATGAACTATAGCATACATATTATACCTTGCATTCTGCAGGAAACTTGCAAAGTGCATGGCATTCACATGATCAAAATGATCTACTCTTGCTGCACATGTAGTTACTTCCCATCATCTGTTTAAAAGGCTTTGGGAATGAGGCAAGTGCACAATAATCCTCCAAAGTACTTTGCCAGGGTCTGGATGACCTGATTTGTAAGAGCCAAAACGTTATATATACTTTCAAATGCAGCCTGGGAAAGTGCTCTTCGTCATCATATTTTTATGGTTGTACTGTCCTGCATTGGCTTCAGTTGAGGCTTTGTTGATAATGCAGTTGATCTCATGGAAAATGCTTAAGATCACTGATGTAGTAGATAGAAGTGTAAGGATGCCATATTCAGAACTCAACAGCTCTGAATATCTATTTTATAAATATCCTGAGAGCTGAGATTTGGCTGTCAGGAGCAAATTTGATGACCATATGATGACCATGATTAGGACAAATGATGATACTGATAATGAATGATATTGCACAAAAAGAAAATGTTTAAATGAACTGAAATTTAAAATAATCTGTCCATAGTTAATTCCAGACTTAATTGTGGTAATACCAATTGTACAAGAAGATATCCTTCGGATGACGTTTTCAGTAAAGTAACTTACTGCTTGTCTCCTATAACAAAACCATGTTTAATAACCACAGCTGCAATATCTACCACTGGAGGATTAACATTTAAAACCTAGCCGAGGTAGCTGCAGGTTTGATACAGTACAGTCATGGAATAATGCAGCACGGATATAGGTCCTTCACCCCAACCCGTCAGGTTTACCAAGATACTCAATCTAAACTAGTTACGTTTTTCCCTCATTTGGCCCATATCCCTCTAAACCTTTCCTATCCATATACCTAGCCAAGTGACCTATTTATAATAGATGATGAGTCTCTTCAAAGTTATTACGGTACCTGCCTCAACTATCTCCCCTGGCAGCTCATTCTCTATATTCGACACCTTCTGAATGAAAAAGATGCCCCTCAGGTTTCTGTTAAATCTTGCCCTCCTCTCATCTTAAAGCTATGTCCTTTGGCTCTTGATTCCCCAAGCCTGGATTACAGACTGTAAATTCACCTCATCAATTCCCCTCATGATTTTACACATATCTATAAGACATGTTCCCAATGTTGGGGAAGTCCAGAACAAGGGGTCACAGTTTAAGGATAAGGGGGAAGTATTTTAGGACTGAGAGGAGAAAAACATTTTTCACACCGGTGAATCTGTGGTGAATCTGTGGAATTCTCTGCCACAGAAAGTAGTTGAGGCCAGTTCATTGGCGATATTTAAGAGGAAGTTAGATGTGGCCCTTGTGGCTAAAGGGATCAGGGGGTATGGAGAGAAGGCAGGTACAGGATACTGATTTGGATGATCAGCCATGATCATATTGAATGGCGGTGCTGGCTCGAAGAGCCAAATGGCCTACTCCTGCACCTGTTCTATGTTTCTAAGATCGCCCTTTAGCCTCCTGACATCCAAGGAATAAAGTCCTAGCTTGCCCAATCTCTCCCTAGTTCAGGCCCTTGAATCTTGATAACATTCTCGTAAATCTTCTCTGCACTCTTTCTAGCTTAATGATATCCTTCATGTCATAAGATCGCAAGGGAACACAATTAGGCCATTGGGCCGATCAAATCTACTCCACCATTCAATCATGGCTGATCTATCTCTCGCTCCTTACCACATTCTCCTGCCTTCTCCCCATTATTTCTGACACCAACACTAATTAATAATCTGTCTCTGCCTTAAAAGTATCCACTGACAGCCTCCACAGCCTTCTGTGGCAAAGAATTCCACATATTCACCACTCTCTGAATAAATAAATTCCTTTTCATCTCCTTCCTAAAAGAACGTCTTATAATTCTGAGTCTATGACCTCTAGTCCTCGACTCTCCCACTAGTGGAAACATCCTCCCCACATCCACTATATCCAAGCCTTTCACTATTATGTAAGTTTCAATGAGGTACCCCCTCATTCTTCAAAACTCCAGCGAGTACAGGCCCAGTGCTGTCAAAAGCTCATCATATGTTAACCTACTCATTCCTGGGATCATTTGGAAGCGTAAACACAACACTCTGAATGTGGCTTCGCCTACATATTTTACCACTGTAACATAACATCCCATTTCTATTCTGAATACTCTGACAAATGAAGCCAATGTATCTTTACCACAGTATGTACATGTGCCACCACTTTCCGGGAATTGTATATCTGTACTTCTAGATCCCTCTGGCCCCAGGGCCCTACCTTTCACTGTAAAATCCTGCCCTGGATGTGCCAAAATGTACCACCTCATACTTATCTGCATCAGTCGTTCTTATTGGTTTGTTGTAAACTGTAATTTAGTTATTTCCTTTCTAAAAACTGCTTATCATGCAAATGAATGTGCTTGATTGGTACATCCTGATTCTCCATCAATTTCTAGTGTATATTGATAAAATATGGTAAAGGAGTATTAGACAGGGTCCTGAATTGAGTAAATATGAAATTATAAGAACAGCTTGTTAGATAAGACAGAATGAATCGGAGCTGTCAATGCTCCTAGAATAAAATTAAGGACTGAAAACATCAATATGGTGACGAACTTGGGAGTTTTAGCAGTAAGAAATGTCATGTATGCCCTTCAGTATTGAAGGTATAGTGCTTTGTACACAAGCATCAATTTTACATCTTGTTCCAGTGAAAATACATCAATAATGCCTGAATACTATACAATCAGGCAGAATGAGAAATATATGTTTCAGTGATCAGAAAGCATCTAAAAGGAAGGTTGACCTTCGTTATTTTGGCCATTCCTGAACTGCTCCATCTGGTTACTGGAGGACATTTCATTTAAGAATTAATGTTATCTGTTTCTGTAATGGAGGATTGTCGCATTGCCACTGATTATGTTGTCATATTAATTGATTGTTCTTTTATAATTCATTCTTCATTCTCTTGTCTTCATTTTAATTTCAATAGAAACAACATCGTCAACATAAGAATGGCCTTCGTCACAAGGCTGCCAATTTTAATACTTCTCTTTGGTGTAAATATTCTTTGTAAAGAAACCAATGATGATCCATCTACTCCGCAACATCATCGACGCATCCGTACGCCCATAGATCTTGAGCTTTACAGATCATTTCCCAGAGAGTGTGCCCGTGAATGTCGGTGCATACCATCATTTCCATTGGCTATGTACTGTGATAATCGAAAACTGAAAAATATTCCCAATATTCCAGCGCATGTGAGATATCTTTTCCTTCAGTTCAATGAAATAGAAAGTGTGCCAGAAAATGCCTTTGTTAACGCAACATTGCTTCAAGAAATTAATTTGAGTCGTAATAAATTGATGACTTCCAAGATAGCCAAAGGTGTCTTTGGTAAACTCAAACATCTGATTATTCTTAATCTGGCACACAACAAAATTGAAGGGGTCCCAGCTCCACTACCCAATAATCTTGAAAGAATTGATTTCAGTTCCAATCGAATTACTAAACTACCCGCGGATACTTTCCGCTCACTGATAAATGTCACAATTTTGGATCTTGGCTATAACAGACTCCCTGATGGTGCAGTTAAGGGAAATCATCTTGGAAAAATGAAGAGTCTCTTACAGTTAAACCTGTGCAGTAATAAACTCAAATCTATGCCCGGAGACCTTCCAGCTTCTCTACTACAACTTTCAGTTGAAAACAACTACATATCATCTATCCCAGCAAATTACTTCAGAAAAACACCACATCTCATCTCGTTGAGAATGACACATAATAAACTCAAACAAGTTCCATATGGTTTGTTCAACCTCTCAAAACTGATGGAATTGAAACTAGGTCACAACCTACTCACTAAAACCTTCTACGTTTCAAGGAATCTAGAACACCTGTATCTCAACAATAATGACTTTACAAGTATGCACACTATTATGATACATTCTCACTAACTGATAGTTATGATGTAAAAAAAAAGAGTTGCATGTCCACACTGAAGCGGTACTAACCTTAACTTGTTTTGGTGAATAGTTTTCCGTACAAAAAGAAACCTGCATCTCATAAAAGCACCGCACTATAAATGGAAATACTTTTTTTTTAAATGATGTAGTTACACCTTAGACCAAAGTAATGTAAGTAATCAGCAGATATGTATTTGTGAAGAGAAAAAACAAATTTTACCACGTTTGTTAATATAATCACATAGATTTTCACACCCACACTTAGCTATTTCTGTTTTTCTCTGAAATGAATGGACTTTATTTGTATTCAGGTGTAAAATCTCACCACAACCAAGCTGTAAGTATAAATATTCTTGTGGGATTATGATTTGGTCACAATAACTGAACCATGGCTGAAAAATAGATACATTTCCAGGATAGGAGGTGTTCAGCAAAAAAAATAGGACAGGAGGATGCAGATAGGGAGAGAGAAAAGACTGCTTGAGAGAGAGAGAAAAAGACTGCTTGAGAGAGAGAAAAAGACTGCTTGAGAGGGGGAGAGATGAGCCAATGTATGCATCAACACAAGATATCTTGACACATAAGGGATTTCCAGATTTCCACCTTGCATCTTTCATTTCCAAGAGAATGCTGCCAAATCTCATTCAAAGGGGTCATGCAAGAGAAAAGGCAAAGGAGGAGATAACAGAAAAGGCCAGAAATTTCAGCAGGACAGACAGCTTATTTAGAGAGAGAACCTGAGTTAACATTTCAGGTACAAGAACCGTTGTTATTTCTGGGAAACAGACAAAACAAGTTAGTTGGAAACAATATAGGGCAAAATTAAAAGGTGCATAACAAATTTGAGCTAGAATGTATTTGATAACTGCAAATTATAGTGGATTTGATAATCAGCTTAATTTTCTGCCAACAGTTTGCAATTCCTTACTACACTGTCAAGAATGGGCAGCAAATATAGTGTCTTAATTTCAACACCATAACTGAAAACATTATCACAGTTTCTTAAAATACCATTAGTCAAATGTCAAAGGCAGTATGCTATCATCTTCTAAGTAACTAAGTGTGTTAGATGCATCTCTGGAGAACATCTCTGGAGAACACCTCTGGAGAGGTGACGTTTCTGGTCAGGAGCCCACTTCAGACTGATTATGGTTGAGTGTTTCGGGGAAGAAAGCTGAAAGAGAGGAGAGGCAGGACAAAGTGTGACAGGTAATAGCTAGACAAAGGTGAGGGGGATTTTGATAGGCAGATGGATGGAACAAAGACCAGAGATAAAAGAAGATGTGAGACAGGATTGAAGAGTAGATATTGTGAAGCCAGGATTGCAGGTTACTTTTCTTTTTGCAAACAGACAAACAAGATAGATATTCGTGTAGGAATGGAATTAATGGTGAGACATTAATGAGGCCATGCTTGTGTATTGTGTATAGTTTTCGATACCCTGCAATAGGTAAGAAGTTATCAATTTGGAAAAAGCGCAAAGAACATTTGTGAGAATGTTGGTAGGATTTGAAGGCTTGGGTTATAAAGGGAGGTTTGACTATTGACATTGGACAATGCCCTGCCTAGACCATTGGAACCTTAGGGATAGCCTTGTAGAGGTCAAAATGCCACACAAAAGGAGTCCAAAGAGGGCATAGGTTTAAGCGAGTGCATATCTGGAATGAGTTGCCAGAGAAAGTGGTTGAGGCAGGTACAATAACATTTTTTTTTAAAGACATTTGGACGTACATGGATAAGAATGATTTTGAGGGATTTGTGCCACATGTGGGTAAATAGAACTACACTTCGTGGTCAGTATGGACGAGTTGGACCTAAGGATCTGTTTCAGAGCTATATTGCTCAGTTACTCAATTACATTATTACTCTAGGACCTGGCATAAACACCAATGGCCTCCTTCTAAGTGACTTTGAGAAATATGCCAATACCTTTTGCTACCAGGCAGGGAAAATTGTGTTTTTATGAACATGCAGGTCTTGCAAATTTGATTCCAGGGTATATTCTTCTAATTACACTTCATGCTTGTCAATTAATCAGTTTAATGTTTAAAAAGTTAACTGTAGAAAGCTGCTATTGGGGAACATACAACAACTGAGAAAAAAATTAAGTGGTGAGGTTGCGCACACCAGTGGGAATAAGTGAATGTTAGATCAAGGTAATATTCAAACTGCTGAGAGGAAAACAAAATTCATAAATAGAAACACTGAGGGCTGTGAAGATGGTGTAGTTGGTGGAATGCAATGGGAGAGGATCCACACCTAATGCTTAGAGAACCTACTGTTGTTTAAAATGCTTGAGGCACCTACCATATATGTGGCTCCCAAAGACTACATGATGTGTCCTTAAGTTCCCACATGCTGCCGAAATGGCAACAAGTTTCAGCTATCCTTCTATAATTCAAGGATCTTTCATCCCTTTTATGAAACAACCTTGATTAAACTAACCAAACCACATATTTTTGTCTTTTTATGACCTTTCTCTTCCCAGTTTAAGCAGGAGGTTTGAGTTGGAAAGCAGCACCTTTGACTGACTGACTAAATATCCATATTAAGCAATGTTCAAACCTGCACCCAGTCCCGTATCATTAGAATTTATCCAGATTTTCCAAAATACAAAAGCTGCATCACCTTCTCCCATTTTATCATATTTCCACAGTTGAAATTCCAAACTAAAGATATGTATCATTAATCAGATGTTTGTGGGCAAAATTCTACAATAATTCTGATTAGTATTATGTTCATCTGGCAAATCAGTTAACAGGATACCATCATTAGTAAATTCAGTAGCTACTGTTCATCTGAAAACCTTGACAGTCATTCGCCGAAGGCACGTCTACCAAATCTAAACCCAAATTATCCAATCTATCCACCGAATCTATGACCAATCTAAGTTGTGCAAATACATTGTCAGTAAAGGAAAGCAAGAAATTTACTTGGGCCCTGGCAGAGAATCTTGATGAAGGCCTGTGACCAGTGATGTGCTGCAGGGATCGGTGGTTGTTCTCGATTATTTGTTATGTATGTTAATGATTTAGATGAGAATGTAGTTCATGGTTAATAGTTTGTAGATGACTATTGTAGATAAATTGGAGGTAGTGTGGTAAATGTGGTACAACAGGGAGACCTTGGAGTACGAGTACAGTTTCCTGCAAATGGTAACACAGATTCAGATTCAAACTTTATTGTCATTGTGCAGTGTACAGTACAGAGACAACAAAATGCAGTTAGCATCTCCCTAGAAGGGAGTCAGGGAGGTGAAGAAGCCATATGGTATGCATGTTTTCATCGGTCAGGCACAGGAGTTGGGACATCATGTAACAACTGTATAAGATATACCCCACTTGGTATATTGTGCGCAGTTCTAGTCACCATGCTATAGGAAGAATTTAATTGTTTTAGAGAAGGTGTAGAGAAATGTCACAAGGAAGTTTTAGGGCTTGACGTTCAGAAGAGAGTGGATAGGGTAGGGTTGTATTCCCTGAAGCAAATGAGGCTGAAGGAGAACCCTAAAGAGGTATATAAATTATGAGGAGCACAGATAAGGTGGACGTCACAGCCTTTTTTTCAGGGGATAGATGTCTAAAACTTGACGGCTTAGGTTTAAGGTGAGAGAAAAGATTTAATGTGAGCCTGAGGGGCAACATTTTTACACAAGAGCTGGTAGACTGCCAGATGAAGATGCAGAGATGTGTACAATGACAATGTGTAAAATACATTTGGACAAGCACACAGATAGGACAGGTTTAGAGGGATATGGGTCAAATGTAAGAAAATGGGACTAACTCAGATAGACCCCTCAATTGGTAATGACAAGCGGGTCCGTTTCCGTGCCATGTAACTCTATGACTGAAACATAACAAAAAGACAACTTAATTTTTTTAAATTAAATGTCAAACTAAGGAAAATTACGACACTGGAGCCAGCGCATGAGCTAGCATGGATTATGAGAGGTCAAGTATGGGATCTTTTTCAGCAATAGAGCTCAGCTATTGATTGTTAAATCCAACAAATTTGTAATTCCAGCAGAAACAAAAACAAAGACATTGATCCATTCAAACACAGTGAGCTTATCTTTAACTAAATCTTTTCTTAAAAATTGCAGTAACACCTATGTGTTATGCCTTTTGAATGAAAAATAGAACATACACAGTTCAACGGTGCTAATAATGTCTTTCTTTTGCTTTGCAGCACTTAATGTTACTTTGATGTGTCCTACAACTGATATAACAAATCCAAACCATCTGACCTATATTCGGCTTGAGAAAAATAAGCTGCGAGGCCCTTTAAATACGTATATCTATGCCTGCTTTCCTCGTCTTCGAAACCTTGTTTTTGGTGAACAGTATACTGCACGAGTCGTTGAAAACCAAGAAGTTCCTAGATTGGTTGGAATGCCAATATTACAGCCAAATGGAGAATCAAATCGCTGAATCAATTACCAACTATAATCTACAATATGTACTAACAACTTCTAAACATCATGTGAAGCTATATTTTTTCCATTACATAAAAGTATAAGTCACATAAGAAAAAAAAAAGTGCAATTCTTATTGCTTTTTCCCCTCAATCTTCAAAATTGTGATATGGCAGAAAATTATTCTGATATTTTCAATTAACTTAAAAATAAGAATTGCAAGGTAAAATTAGCAGGGTATATGAATATGTCCACTATATTTCCTAAATTTAAGCTCTCATCCCTACTTCACCTGTCCAGAAAAGGGATACATTTAATTACTCTCATCTTCCACCCAATTACCGTGAAAATCTAATGTCAATCCAACCCATTTCTGACACTCGCTTTCAATGGAACAAAACTCGAAAGACATCTTAAGGTATACTCCCTGCTGAGTATTTCAGGCCTAACCTTTTTGTTTTATTTTCAGAAAATAAAACAATTAGTTTAATTAGATAGGACAAGAAAAGTCTATGGTGCCACTGCACTGCAAAATGTATGAAGAAGCAGTACTGACTAAATTTGAAACATAACCATGAAATAGACAATCTCAAAATCAGTAATTCCATGCACATGGCAACCAGGATAAAGCCATTTAACATCCGCATTGAAGTTATGTGGGGTCATATGCTTAGATTAATGTTACTCTAATTTTAATTCTCAAGATTTTTCTTTTAATTTAGCTTATTTCTTAAAATCTTACAGACAAATCTGACATTCTTAAGGACACATTCAACTTGATAATTTTGTACAAAGAACTACAAGAGAGTGTGATTACTTACCCCTTTTCATATGTAACTGCAATATCTTAATTTACTTATATATTGCATATATTCTAATAGCCTATTACTATATATTTTCGACCGTAAGCAACTTTGTTGTTTTGAAGGTGGAAGATCCATCCACATTTCATCAAATTTTATTTAACTAAATAAAATATGTTTATATGCTGAAATTCTCAAAAACTTTGTATCAACTTTATTGAGTAAAACATTGCTCGAATACATACCAAGAAAGATTTGACCATGCTTTTCACAACCTCGGATCTTCATAATGCAGAAGCCAACTTCAGCACTTCATAATACAGAAGCTCTTTGTAAAGTACTCTGAAGTGCAGTCACTGAGGGGAACGGGAAGAGGCAACAGGAACCGTGAAGGAAATGCACTGCAAAAGATAACGGGTGCAATGGAAAAAAGGACAGGACAAATAAAATGGGTTTGGGGGATAGACAAAAAGGGAGAGAATGGTGGATAACGGTGGAATATGATCTACATTGACCATCAGTCAGAAAAGATATTTGGGTGATCCAATTCAGACCTCTAAATAACAATTCAATCAATTGAATTCACACCCGATGCAATCAGGAAATGGCTGCATGTATTGGACAGTATGCAGTGACTGCAGAGCCTGATAATATCCTGGCCGTAGTAAAAACATTTTGCTAGAATTAAACAATTATATTGCTGCTACAACCTGATATCTAAATGGCAATGTTGGTGGTAGCTCTCCAGTGCTTTGAAGTGTCTGCTGTAGATAGCTCATGTTTCAATGCTATACAGGTAGGCAGAGATCAATGCTGATTTTGCAGTCTTGATCTTAAAACACTTTTTACCTAAGACAGCCTGGGACATCAATGACAATTGATGTGGAGCTGTGGCTGCGACAGCAGCGGCGGCAGCAGCAGTGGCAGTGGAGATCCGACTCGGCCTCGGAGCTGTGGCGGCGGCAGCGGAGACCCGACTAGGCCTCAGAGCTGTGACGGCGACGGCGACGGCAGCAGCGACAGCGGCAACGGAGATCCGACTCGGCTCCGGACCTGTGGCGGCAGCAGCAGTGGCAGCGGAGACCCGACTCGGCCCCGAAGCTGTGGCGGAGGCAGCGGCAGCGGAGACCCGACTAGGCCTCAGAGCTGTGACGGCGACAGCGACAGCGGCAACGGAGATCCGACTCGGCCTTGGAGCTGTGGCGGCAGCAGCGGAGACTGGACTCGGCCTCGGAGCTGTGGCGGAGGCAGCAGCAACGGAGATCCGACGGCCTCGGACCTGTGGCGGCAGCAGCAGCAGCGGCAGCGGAGACCCGACTCGGCCTCGGAAGCGTGGCGGCGGCAGTGAAGACCCGACTCGGCCTCGGAGCTGTGGCGGTGGCAGCGACCACCCGCGGAGATTGAACCAGCCCGTTCGCGGAGCACGGTTGAGCCGCGGGATTTACCATCACCCGGTGGGCTCACAACATCTGGAGCCTGGATCACCGTCGCGCAGAGGGAGAACAAAGAGGGAAGAGACAGAGACTTTAAGATTTTGCCTTCCGCCACAGTGAGGAGGTGTTTGGTGAACTCACTGTGGTGGATGTTAAAATTGTGCGTTTATGGTGGAAGGAGGGGAACCCCCGTTCCCTGAATAGTGAGGACATTTCAGATGTCCTGGTGTGGAACGCCTCATCCGTGGAGCAGATACGGCGTAGACGGAGGAATTGGGAGTAGGGGATGGAGTCCTTACAGGAAGCAGGGTGGGAAGAAGTGTAGTCCAGATAGCCATGGGAGTCAGTGGGTTTGTGTCATTTTTTTATTATATGTATGACTGCAGTGAAACAAAATTGTGTTCAGACCGAAAGGTCTGAATGACAATAAACAAATCTAATCTAATCTAATCTAATCTAATCTAATCAATGAAGAATTTCATCACCAGATGTCTGCCTTCATTAAGAGGTGTCTCCCAAGATCTGGGAAGTGGGTCACTTTACCATTGGAGAGTGATGTCTAAATATAATGCCATATTCTCTTACATGCTTCAGAGAATGATTCAATAATGTTTGTAGCTTGAATTTCAATGGTGCCTATACCCAAATATCATCTAGGTACAGATTGATGATGACGTTGGAGAGACATTGTTTCTCAGTATGCCAAATGAAACAATATCAGTATCCTCTCACCAAGCCGAACTCGAGGGCCTAACTACATTCGGTCAGCTTTAACATGAAGACCGTTTTGGTTGCATGCTCATCATCAAACTCTTAAAACAAACGGAAAGATAACCAGATTCATAGTAGAAAGGATTTAAATGCATTTTCAAATCCACCATGTAAAAGAAAGACACCTCCATTGACTTACAAAAGTCGATGCCACATGGACCATTGAAAATGGAGGAAGAGCATTCAGGATGGCATAGAGAACCTCAAATTCATTTTTCATGTACACACAGAAGCCCTGATTAATTCTCATTGGCCCATCTGATTAAGCACCTTCTATCAACAAGTGGCAGAGAACTCAACAACTTATGTCACCTCAAACTCAACAGAAATCATAATTGATCCAAGGGGCTGCGTATGAATAATACAAATACAACAATTACACTAACATGTCAATTAGAGTGGATGGAAAAGGTGCATATATTCAGATGCGAAGGTGGGAAGTACAGTCTGAAGAAGGGTTTTGGTCCGAAACGTTCCAGCATCTGCAGTTCATTCTTGAACAAACTGCTTATATTGAAATATCTTTATTGAACACTGTTGATCTGTGGCATGAAATAATTATATTATCTGAAAATAGTTAATTATTAAACTAATAATGTGAAAATCTAACCTTGTTCTAACATGCATTAAGCCCATGGATGATTCTTTGCAGATTGTTTATCACCCGATATTGAGAAGCAATACCCTTATCATGGAACATGGAATAGCACAGCAAAGGAATTGGCTCTTTGGCCCACGATGCCTGTGCCAAACATGATGCCAAATGAAGCCATTCCCTACTGCCTGCACATGGTTCATACCTCTCCATAAATAATGAAAACGCATATATACAAAACATATGTCCCTACATATTCATGTGCCTATCCGAAAGACTCTTAAATGTTACTAACATTGCACTACCATCCTTGACAAAACATTCCAGGCATCTACCGCACTGTCTCAATGGAACACCACTGATCTTAGACCTTCAGCCAGAATGGCATTCTTCCATCAAACACTATCCTTCTATGTGTAAGCCAGTTCTGAATATAATCTTCAAAGTCAACATGGATCCCATAAATCTTAACCTTTTGGGATCAGCCCACCATGTGGAACCTTGTCAAATGCCAAACTATATCCTTGTAGATAACATTCAGTGATTCCCTTATCCCAATCACAATTGTGAACTGATCAAAAAAATTCAATCAAGTTTGACATCACCTACCCTGGAGGATGCCCTGCTGACTCCTTTATACACCATTCTTTTCCAAAAGCCCTAGAAAGCAAACCTGATATTCTATTTATTTCCAGTGCACAGATATTTCAGTCTGGAGAATGAATCTGTTCCCAAACGTCAGCTATATTTCTACACAATGCTGCTTGACCCACTGGCTTCCTCCAGCTTCTTCCATTTCTTGAGTCTCCACAGATATTTCCCCTAGAATTCGCAAAGGAATTACAAATTCCTGCATTTACATCTGGTGACTAAAGTAAAACACTTTTGCAGCAACTTCACCGGAACTGTGCACTTTTATTCACTTTCAAGCCCATCAACTGCTGTGCAGTAATGTAACACCATTGATCATCTGTCATGAATATTGAAAATCAGTTTGCATTTACACCAATCAGGTCTCAATATGTTTCAATGATAATCACTTATTTTTTGAAATAATTTGCACATAGGTAGGTCCCATAAATGATGTTGGCAATGAAAACAAATTGGCTAATGCACCAGAAGTACTGATGCATTTTAAAAGGAGACATTTTTTTACATCCCCTAAACGTTTTAACATTATGTGCTGCCTGATTTACGACATTCTGAAAATGTTCTCTCGCCGAGTTCAGTGGCAGTGAAGTGCTAGGGAAATGGTTGAGGCAGATAAAGTAACAATATTTATAATATGTTTGGATAGATATATGGATAGGAAAGGTTTACAGGGAAATCAGTCAACAGGTAAATAGGACTACCTTGGTGTAGCATGGATGACCTGGGCCAAAAGGCCTATGTACTATATAACTCCATATTAATTTATTTACTAGTTGAGACTGTAGTTGACAAAGTCAACTTTGTTTGCCCACACGGCTATAGGATGCTCCTACTAAGATGTTGGGAAGGGAATTCCACAATATTTAAATGTAATAATCAAAAAGGAACAATAACATATTTCCTAAGTAAGCATGCATGTGATTTGAAGGGAAAGGTGCAGATTGTGGTGTTCCCACAGTGCCTACTGCTCTTGTCCTTTTTCAGTGTTGGAGGTGATGCATTTAGGAGGTGCTGACACAACAAACTGGATTACTGAGATGCTTTCTGCAGTTGCGAGCACGCAAGCCCAATGGGGGTTTGGTGGTGTGGTGAGTCAGCCAAAACTATAAAATCAGGTATGGGAATTGGCTGTGATTTTTCTAATTACAATGATGAAAACCCAAGCAAGATGACAACAATACTGCAACACCCTAATTCAGACCAGTACCTCACATGCATGTTTGCATTAAGACTTCAATATTTTAGTACATATGTTTTTTACATTATATATGTAATACATACCCCCGCAAAGTATTTTATAAAACAGAAAATCCACAGTTTAGAATTATTTATCAAAATAAGAACATATATTGTGCGTTGAACTTAATGGTTAACTCTTACTTTATTTATCCCGTAATGTTCTTAAAATATTTTGGAATGAGTTATGACAAGTAGAAAGAAATTCTGTTCAGAACAATTATTTAATTATCTTAACATAATTTAGCACAAAGTAATTTTAAAAAGGAGATATGAAACAAAATGCAACATTTTACTTCGGAGTCACATGAATGACTACGTGAAGAAGCCCCGCCAGTTCGCATGCGCGTCATTATCGTCACTCGCATGGCGAAGCTCCGCACTGGCAGGCACCTCGCTCCTGCCAACGGTAAGTTTAAACTTCAGGTAAGTTTACTATTTCTTACCTGGTTTTGATCCCGTGCTGGAACCTCTCTTTAGAGGTTTCCTGTCGGTAGTTTGCAAAGCCGACGAGGGAACCAGCTATGGGCTGTGGGGACACTCCGGATCCGACCGCGGAAGCGGGTAGCTGGAGAAGTCGGGTTCGTGATCCCAGTCACTGACAACACGGTCAGTGACTTCCAAACGCCGGGGAAATATCCCAGTTGGGTGGCACTGCAGTACAGCGATAAAGTTGCTGCCTTGCAGTGCCAGAGACCCAGGTTCAATCCTATCTACGGGTACTGTTTGTACAGGATTTTTACCTTCTCAGAGGACAACGTGGGTTGCCTCTGAATGCTCCGTTTTAGAACGGTTAGCCTATTTCCGGGAGGGTTCCGCTCCAGTAATATATACAGATGCTGGGGTTCCCCCCCAGTGGTGGGGTAAAACCGATTGGAACGGTTAGCCCTAGTGCCGGGAGGGTTCCCCTCCGGTAATATATACAGATGCTGGGGTTCCCCGCAGTGGTGGGGTAAAACTGATTACAATGGTCAGTCCTAGTGCCGGGAGGGTTCCCCTCCGGTAATATATACAGATATTGGGGATCCCAGGGAGGGGAAATCCAGCAGTCATGCCGCTCCCGTCTAGATATGGGATAAAACTAACCAGAAGGGTCAGTCCAGGTGCCAGGAGGGTTCCCCTCCGGTAAGGTATAAAATTTTGGAGGTAGGCCAGGATGGAGCTCCTAATGGAGAGGATGCTCCATCTAGACACACTAGGGAGTTGTGTCAGCGTGGGTCTATGGGAGAGCCCGCGCCAGCAGTGCCTAGGACAGTGCTGCTTCATGTGGATGCCTAGTCTATGACAGCGCCGGCCTTTGGGAGAGCCCGCGCCAACAGTGCCTTGTAACAGGGCTGCTTAATGTTTTCCTTTTTAGAGGAGGGAGCATGCCGGGTCAGTATAAATCTGACGCCGCGTCTGAGGGTAGAGCTGTGGAACATACCACAAGGGACAGGTTCCTCATGGAAGGTTGGTTAAGAAGGTTCAACTGTTGGGTATAAATGCAGGAAAAGCAAGATGGATTCAACAGTGGCTGAATGGGAGAAGCCAGAGGGTAATGGTGGATGGCTGTTTGTCGGGTTGGAGGCAGGTGACTAGTGGGGTGCCTCAGGGATCTGTGTTGGGTCCTTTGTTGTTTGTCATGTACATCAATGATCTGGATGAAGGTGTGGTAAATTGGATTAGTAAGTATGCAGATGATACCAAGATAGGGGGGGGTTGTGGATAATGAAGAGGATTTCCAAAGTCTACAGAGTGATTTAGGCCATTTGGAAAAATGGGCTGAGAGATGGCAGATGGAGTTTAATGCTGATAAATGTGAGGTGCTACACCTTGGCAGGACAAATCAAAATAGGACGTACATGGTAAATGGTAGGGAATTGAAGAATACAGTTGAACAGAGGGATCTGGGAATAACCGTGCATAGTTCCTTGAAGGTGGAATCTCATATAGATAGGGTGGTAAAGAAAGCTTTTGGTATGCTAGCCTTTATAAATCAGAGCATTGAGTATAGAAGCTGGGATGTAATGTTAAAATTGTACAAGGCATTGGTGAGACCAAATCTGGAGTATGGTGTACAATTTTGGTCGCCAAATTATAGGAAGGATGTCAACAAAATAGAGAGAGTACAGAGGAGATTTACTAGAATGTTGCCTGGGTTTCAACAACTAAGTTACAGAGATAGGTTGAATAAGTTAGGTCTTTATTCTCTGGAGCGCAGAAGGTTAAGGGGGGACTTGATAGAGGTCTTTAAAATGATGAGAGGGACAGACAGAGTTGATGTGGACAGGCTTTTCCCTTTGAGAATAGGGAAGATTCAAACAAGAGGACATGACTTCAGAATAAAGGGACAGAAGTTTAGGGGTAACATGAGGGGAACTTCTTTACTCAGAGAGTGGTAGCGGTGTGGAATGAGCTTCCAGTGGAAGTGGTGGAGGCAGGTTCGTTGGTATCATTTAAAAATAAATTGGATAGGCATATGGATGAGAAGGGAATGGAGGGTTATGGTATGAGTGCAGGCAGGTGGGACTAAGGGAAAAAAAGTTGTTTGGCACGGACATGTAGGGCCGAGATGGCCTGTTTCCGTGCTGTAATTGTTATATGGTTATATGTTATATGGATGAAGGGCACGTGTCAGAATTACCATTCCTGGCAGCAAGGTTTGCCATACCAACACAATGCAGTGAACACCGCTCAGGGGGACATTAGAGACAGCCGCCAAATCTTCTATTCAGGTAAGACCTATTCAACAGGGAAAACCTGGAGGACGAAGCATAAGCTGTTGGACCAATCAAGGCCAACAACGAGCAAAGCTTGATAGTTTCGGCGACAACCCACGTCTTCACAAGCGGTTCACTGAAGCTGGTGGCAGCAGGAAAGCAGGCCAGTGGCTCCACGCACTCTGCCAGTTCTACTCTACAATTAAGTTACATGTTGGTAAGATTTACACTTGTTTGCACAATACACAAATAATTAAGACATTATCATCTCCTTAGAGGCATCTAACCATGTAAAAATGGGACATTACTAGCATTCCAAGCAGGTTGGAATTGGGCCAGAATTGTGTTTTGAGGCAGGCTCATTATTTTTGGCCAGGATTGCCTTCGAATCAGGCTCGGGAAAATGGGCAGAGAAGGCAGGTCCAGAATTGGGGCCAGAATTGTCTTTCGACACAGGATTATGGCCAGAGTTGTCTTTTAAGACAGGGCAGAATTATCAGATAAGCTCAGTATTATGGCCAGAATTGTCTTGCAAGACAGGCTCGGAAATCAGGCCAGAGTTGTCGTTTAAGGCAGGCACAAAATGATGGCAGGCATGGCCTGTTCATTGTGAAAGATGGCTGATTAACAACTGATTTTCATAGGGTGTTCCCATTTACAGGGATCATCGGAGATATTTGGAGGGGGCAATTGCTATGATGAGGCAATAGTAACAGTATGATGACAATAAGCATTCAAAGCCGACTACTCAGTTCAAAAACACTGTTATGTCTTGTCTGGATGATATTTTAACGCCGTATTTTTGCTAAAATCCACAGTTTCAGTCTCAAGCTATATTTAAGAAATTGGGCTCCTCTATCCAATTAAAAATTAAGTTGTTATCAAATAGACTTGTTGGTCATTGGGATTTACCTTAGCTATTAATTGGCCTATGACACCGCCCTGGGCAACAGATTGGAGTTAAAAGAAACCTGTAACAGCCTTGTTGTTATAATAAGCCGCTATTCATTAAGGCTAATTGGCAATACAATAGCTGTGATTCAGCTGTGCACGTGGAAGAACTTACATCATGCTAAATGGTAAACTTCTAAAAGTGCCATGTAGGTCATTGTTAATACACCTATGGTATTACTAGCTGAAGCTACAAAAGTCACAATGATGGACAAACAGTATTTAGAATTGCTCCAGCAGTTGGTCAGTAAATATTTCAGTTATATTGCAAAATAATGCTAATGGCTAACATAGGAAATCGCTGATTGGCATCTCCAGTTTGGAGGTGGAGGAGATTTGCATGAGTTACCAATTCTTCAGTTATTGGTATCAACTATCTATAGACCCTACGTGCATTCTATGGGTTGAAGAGTGATTGAGCGAATATGCATAATCTGCATGCCCAACTACAGGTTGATACACTATGATGGTGGCATATGTTAGTCACATGGGTGCAATCAAGTAAAAGTATCCTGTAATAGTTTACCTAATATCATTTGGCACTGGTGTATCATCAAATACAGATCAATGACAACACAGAATGGGTGTTGGATCACACAGTATTTATGAATTTCTGTTTCAATGGAACACCGAATATCAATATGTTGCGTTCATGCTTATTCACAGGTTGCAAAAATATGTGGCATAACAGTGGCGAAAGATACATTCTCGCTAAAAGGAGGAGGAATGGTCTTTTATATCTTCCTCTTTTTTGCCTCGTCAGTCGGGTCGTCAAATAAAGTCATCAAGATCCCGCTTTAGGTTTTTCCTACTGTCTGATTAGCCTATGCAGCTTAGATTCCCGATTTGTCGGGAATAATAATACAACCTTATACGGTTATTCTAAACGTAAATTTTGCTGGTTCAGGCTGTTGCTCGGGGGAAAATCAGCCGTTGCATGATAAAAATCAATTTATGCTCTGCAAATTCTGAATAGGCTGCCTTACGGCTTGGGTTGTCACACTTATCCTGGTATGTGTTCACCCCATAGCACCAAAAAAGGAAAAAGCAGTACATTTCTTTTTCAGGAGAAGGGACGTGTTGTTTAATGCTAATGTTACATTTAAAACGGTACAGATGGCTTGGAGTTCATTTTAAATGGTCTCTTGACAATTATTATTATAGGGCCATTAACTGTGCCAACATGCTTTCCCATCATATTTGCTGCAGCAAACAGGATCCATTCTGTCGGGTTCACCCCGGATATCAAGTTGTAAAGGATATCTTTAACACAGGTTCTCCCAGGACAAGTACAATGCAGTATGGGATATTGACATTGTGTTAACACTATTTCACAAGGGGGCTCCAGTTACATCCTTAGATTTGGCCGGCTCTCATAAGGTAGTTATCCTACTGGCGCTGGTTTAGTGCAACAGGTTCAGTCGCTACATATTGCGAAGGGACAGGATGATTACATTTGTAATAATATATATAATATTTTATGTTTATAATTACTTAAGCACAGCAGAAGGGGTGTCAGGTCTCAAAATAGTTCAAGGCATACCCAGGGACCTTTGGCTATGTGAGGGCACACATACACAACAATATGTCAAGGTCACCAAGAGCCTTCAAGGCTCTAAACTTGTAATGCTGGTTAGTACTAAACTTTATAAAACTTATCCGGTCAGACCATTTCCAGGTGATAAAATGGGGTTGATTTATGCAGGAGTAGATACTGGTTACAGATCTCACTGCACCAGGTCTGCTACAACATCACCAACAAGGGTTATTTACGTTCCGCTAGACCACATCCTAACGGCTGC
Organism: Leucoraja erinaceus; assembly: GCF_028641065.1. NCBI lineage: Eukaryota > Metazoa > Chordata > Chondrichthyes > Rajiformes > Rajidae > Leucoraja > Leucoraja erinaceus. The sequence goes on along the minus strand of NC_073392.1, from coordinate 43,550,173 downwards.
AGCATTGTTAAACAAACGATTTTCCAAACGTTTTATAATAACCCATTGCCAGACCAGGGGTATTTGTCAACTCTATTTTACGTTTTATTTATAGATTCCACCCGGATGAGAGGTGTTACTATTATTATTACTTCCTTGAACAGCATCAGCATGTTTTAAATCTATGTCATGACTGTATGCATTATGAATGTTTCCCTCTTTTGTCAATGAAGCAGTTGTGGTTGTGTAGACTCGTTTCTCACGGCATGAAATCACAGAGCTTTGAAATCTTCACGTAGTCACTCACGTGACTCCGAAGTAAAATAGTAAGATTAAACGAGAACTTACCAGTTTGAAGTTTGATCTTTATCTTATGAGGAATTACAATGAGGGATTACGTGCCCTCAGCTCCCAACACTCATAAAGGTCATCTGGTAGTTCTAGTCTTCTCTAATCTTACTATGTCACTTCAATTATTATTATCTGTGATTTCACACCGCTGCTTTGAAGATTGACGCGCATGTGAACTAGCGGGGCTTCTTCACGTAATCCCTCATTGTAACTCCTCATAAAATAAAGATCAAACTTCAAACTGGTAAGTTTTTATTTAATCTTACTATTATGATGGATCTTCAGCTTTAGTCATTTGAATCATTGTAAAAAAATAGTTAATTTATGGACTTTGTAAACAGATCATTGACACGTCCAAGCAGTTAACGTTAAGAATTTCCTTGTGTTCTTAAATATTTTACAGACATATTTCCGATTTTAACCAAGAAAAATGATCAAGACGGCTCCTAATGATCAAAATAAACTGCATAAAATGGTGTACATTGCCCAGTTCATCATGGGTAGACCACTCCACCATCTCAGGGATGTACAGGGAGCGCTACATCAAGAAGGCAGCTAACTTCAAAGACTACACCACCCTGTTCACGTTCCCATCTTTCTGCTATCATCAGGAAGAAGATACAGGAGTCTGAGAACCATTACTTAAAGCTTCTGCACTTTCAGCCAGATGGGAGAGTGGAGAAAGAGGAATGACGGGGTGGAGCAAGTCTTTGATTATGTTGACTACTTTTATGAGGCAGCATGACGAATAGATGGAATCAATGGTGGGGAGCCTGGTCTGTGTGATGGACTGGCTACATCGATTGCTCCCTGTACTTTATTGTGGTCTTGACAGAGCTGTTCCCAAACCAAGCTGTATGTAAGTTTGGCACTATTGTTTGGCATGTACTCCACCATACAAGTTAATAACTCGCTTCTGTGTCTTGAAGAAGAGGTTATTGTCTTCACACCATGTTACTAAATGACTGCCTCACCACCACCTCCGGCAGCACATTCCAGGTACCTATCACCCTCTGTGTAAAAAATAAAACTTAGCCCACATATCTCATTTAAATTCCCACCTTAAAGCAATGCCCTCTAGTCTTTGACATTGCCATGCTGGGAAAAATGTTCTGACTGTCTACCCTATCTATGCCTCTCAAAACTTTATATACTTCTATCAGGTCTCCCCTCAACCTTCGGTGTTCCAGAGAAAACAATCCAAGTCTGTCCAACCACTTCTTGTCGCTAATCTTCCCCTAATCCATGTGGGTTGGAGCTGAACTAACCAAGGAAATGAAATTATTCCAGCACACTCCTGACACACATGGTAAATGGTGGAAAGGCGTGCGGCATCAATACCTGGCACTACAGTGCTGTGAATGTCATTTACTGCTTTTGGCACCCTCTGGTCTCCTGGCAACTCATTTGTGGTAATCGATGATACAAATATATCTGCCAATAGCCTGGCAATTTCCTTCATAGCTTCCGACTATGTCATACAATGCACTTGATCAGGAATTTATCTACACTAATACATTTTTGAAGACCTCTAGCACCTCCTGTAATATGGACTCGGTCAAGACATTGTTATCATCTTGCATTAGCATCCATTGATTTAATTTTAATTTTAGAGGTACAGCATGGAAGCAGTCCTTTGCGGACCATTGCTCACCTGTGAACACACTAGTTTATACACACTCCCTACACACTAAGGCAGGGGTTCCCAACCTTTTTCATCCCGTTTACCCCTGGCAACTTTAATAGCACATAACAATGTTATTTCACGTATTTATGAACCAGTAATGATGATATATCTGGTATATCAGAACCAAACACAGTCAGTCCATGAGAAAAAATATGTACCAATCCAGAATCAACAAATATACCCCCTGGGGGTAAATGTACCCCACCCCTTTCACTAGGAACAATTTACAGAGATGAATTAACCTATAAACCCGCACATCTTTGGGATGTATGAGGAAACCTGAGCACCTGTAGGAAACCCACGTGGTCACAGGGAGAACATGCAAATTTCACACAGACAGCAACAGAGGTCAGGATTGAACTTGGTTCCCTGGTGCTGCAAGGCAGCAGCTCCACCCACTGCGCCACAGCAGAGTAGGAGTTGTTTCTGGTTCTGGATGAATGCCCTCCAACAGGCACAACTATCTTCATTTGCACAGTTTATGACCAAAAAAGCGTTTTCCCCTAGGTGTCCATTAAGCAGTTTTGCCAGGGTTCCTTGCGACCACATTTGGTTAAGTTCTGCCATAATATCAAGGAAAGTCTCCCTGGCCTCATCTCTGGAATTCAGCTCTTTGGTCAATGTTTGAATAGCCTAGCACTGTTCAAAATTAGCTGAACTGGAGTAGATTAATTATGTTCACAATTGTGAGAGTCGTAGTGTCCATCAGGACAATTTACTAGGTAGTGAAACTCATATTCTGGCATAAGACTCATCAAAAAAGTTGCATAACATGCAATACTTGCCTCAACTTTCAACTTCACTGGTCTCAGAAAATTTTCATTTTCTCACAGTAGCAAGTGTGAAGAAGTGTCGTGACTCGAAACATCGCCTTTCCGTGCCCTCCAGAGATGCCGCCTGACCCACTGAGTAACTCCAGCAATTTGTAGGTTTTTTTGTAAACTAATATCTGTAGCTTCTTATGTCAGCAAGTTTTAATTACCATATTTCTCCTGAAACTATGCTGTTTTAAAAGCTAACACCAGTGTATTTTGTCCCCATTGAGATCTATGACTTCCTTCAACCTCACACATTTTGCCTTAACTGTTTTCCCCTTGGATATTCTGACTTTACTTGGCGCAGATCACACCAAACCTCTGCCACATCATATAGTTTGCTGCCCTCTGCTGCTTTATGCAAGCACCCAAACTACACGTTTAAAGTGTAAATCATCCACTTTTCTTTCAATCCACAGAGGCAGACAAAGCAAATGTTCCCAAAGTGCAGGCATTTATAGAATACATTCATGTTTTGCGGAGACTTTCAAACAGTCAAGCCAAGAATGCTCGCCTGTAGCTCTGGAAGGTCTCTGTGGTCTCGTTGCACAAAGAAAGTGTTTCCTTCAGACACACTTTCACCAACCTGCTCAGAATCTTCTGACACTCCTGAGGGCATTCCCCCACTCCTTCCTATTATTGCAAAATCCATGCATTCAGTAGGAACTCCTCTGTACTGGAAGAGTGTTGTTTGCACTGTGTTAATAAATTGCACCTGCCAGACTATATACTGGCAATGCGAGAACTGGCAACAGGGAAAGGCATACATCAATTATGTCAGTTTAACCACGGCATTACACAGGGAAGCATTGAATGTAATAGATTTCGCAATTAAGGTTCACAGACTTTGTGTCTTTCACTACAGCATTAGAGCAATGTACAACTCTTTTAACACCAAAAAAATGGCAGTGGAAATATTTCCAGACTATAGTCTAGACTATGGACCTAATCTAAGATATTTGATGTAGTTTGTAGTTCTATCTTCTGCACATGATGTGGGGACATAACACGGCACAGGAACAGCCCCACAATGTCAGTGTTGAATATGATGCCAAATTGAACGAAACCCTTTTACCTGCACATGATCCATAATCCTCAAAAACCTGCATATTAAATTCTCTTAAATGCCACTATTGAATCTGCTTCCACCACTGAGCACCTACCACTTTCTGTATAAAAAATGCTTACCATGCATGTATTCTCCCACTCTCCTATAAAGCTTTGCCCTCAAGTACTTGACAATTCCACTCTAGGATAGAGGTTCAGACTGTCTACGCCACCAATGTCTCTCAATTTTATAAACTTCTATCAAGTCTCCCTTCAGTCTCCAATGCTCCTGAGAAACCAATCTAAGTGTATTGAACCTCTCCTTATAGCTAATACCTTCTAATACAGGAAGCATCCCTGTAAACCTCTTCTGCGCCCTCTCTAAAGCCTCTATCTTTCCTTTTGTAATGAGACGACCAGAAGTTAGATGCAGATATTTTTGATTTTCTCTGTAACCCCATTGATTCTGTGGGCTGCCTTAAATTTAAGGATCTACTTTTACGACAACAAATAACATGTTACTCTTCATCCATTAAAATGCACTGAACCAAGGTATCCATTATGGATTTTGCTTACGAAAATGTTATCAGGGATAACAGGGATTTTGGAAATTGAAGAATGGCTGCAGGTGAAAAGTTAAAAGGGCCAGATTTTGTTTATGAAAATAGGTGCCAAGAAGTCAAGAATTAGGGCTTAGAAAAGGTTACTGGCACCAAAAATCCATTAACCCGCACAGTTTTCCGACTATGTCATTTACAAAAGCTTAACATCATGTGCCCAAATTATTAGCCTGAAACAAGTGGCCATTCTTTGGACCCAACACAAATCTAAATTGTAATGGCATAGAGCATAGGTGGCAATTTTGAATCATGAAAGGAAAGAACCTACAACATAATGACTCAATTCCAAGTAACAGTGCCCTTTATGATGTTTTGGACAAAGACCCATCATTTATTTATTTGCCTCTGTACTCCATAATTTGAGATTTGTAATAGAAAAAAAATCACATGTGGTTAAAGTGCACAATGTCAGATTTTATTAAAGGGTATTTTTATACATTTTTGTTTCACCATGTAGAAATTACAGCTGTGATACACAGTCCCCCCATTTCAGGGCACCATAATGTTTGGGACACATGGCATCACAGGTGTTTGTAATTGCTCAGGTGTGTTTAATTGCCTCCTTAATGCAGGTATAAGAGAGCTCTCAGCACCTAGTCTTTCCTCCAGTCTTTCCATCACCATTGGAAACTTTTATTATTGTTTATCAACATGAGGACAAAAGTTGTGCCAAAGAAGCCATTATGAGGCTGAGAAACAAGAATAAAACTGTTAGAGACATCAGCCAAACCTTAGGCTTACCAAAATCTACTGTTTGAATGAATGAATGCATGAATGGATGAATGTATGAATGAATAAGTTTATTGGCCAAGTATTCACATACAAGGAATTTGCGCAGGTGTTCTGCCCGCAAGTGACAACATGACACACAGTGACAGTTAGCTATGACACATAAAACATTAAACATTAATATTAAAACATTATTGATTAAACACGTGAATTTGGAACATCATTAAAAAGAAAGAAAGCACTGGTGAGCGTACTAATCACAAAGGGACTGGCAGGCCAAGGAAGACCTCCACAGCTGATGACAGAAGGATTCTCTCTATAATAAAGAAAAATCCCCAAACACCTGTCCGACAGATCAGAAACAGTCTTCAGGAGTCAGGTGTGGACTTGTCAATGACCACTGTCCGCAGAAAACTTCATGAACAGAAATACAGAGGCTACACTGCAAGATGCAAACCACTGGTTAGCCACAAAAATAGGATGGCCAGGTTACAATTTGCCAAGAAGTACTTAAAAGAGCAACCACAGTTCTGGAAAAAGGTCTTGTGGACAAATGAGATGAAGATTAACTTGTATCAGAGTGATGGCAAGAGCAAAGTATAGAGGACCATAGGGAACTGCCCAAGATCCAAAGCATACCCCTCATCTGTGAAACATGGTACTGGCTTACTTATCTACATTGATGATACAACTGCTGGTGGTAGTAGCATAATGAATTCTGAAGTGTATATACATATCCTATCTGCTCAAATTCAAATAAATGCCTCAAAATTCATTGGCTGGTGGTTCATTCTACATCAAGACAATGATCCCAAACATAATGCCAAAGCAACAAACGAGTTTTTAAAGCTAAAAAATGGTAAATTCTTGAGTGGTCAAGTCAATCACCCGATCTGAACCCAAGTGAGCATGCCTTTTACAGCATAGGAAATGGCCAGATAAATTAATAAAAATATCTTCATGTGAATTTTGACAGAGGGGTGGGTAGAGAGATGGAAAATCGGATGGCAAGACTGCTCCCCTAATCTTGCATAAATATTGTAAACTGGACATGGCCTGTCCTGCCTTGAAATGGGTGCGTTTCACTTTGCAAATTTGAATACAGTTTGGGTCTTATAATCATGGGCACCCAGCATTCTTTGCCAGATGGCTGTTCAAAGGTTAAAATCATCCTTGGTTATAAAATTGAACAAAATATATTTAATTCATATGCACTAATTTAAAACACAAGATCCCTAGTGCGACTAAAATGTTCACAAAAATGTTTAGCTACCAGTGTAATGAGCTTTTTATTGCTCTGTTAGGAATTTATTGACTGGCTGCATGAACCATGACTGCTATTCTAGCTGTAACGAAGAGTGGAGTTCGAGGGGTTAAGAAACATCACGCAGTCTCATTCTTCTAAAACTTCTGGCACCAGCTGGTGAAAGCTTTAAATACTGATTTGACAGATTCTACGTCTCGACAGCGAGGGACTGTTCTGTCCAGTATTTCAGCTTTTCATTTTTTCTCAGAACCTATTTTTCTTGGTCTTTGATCCAAAATGAATACTGTGTATCCTATACTTTTTGTGATTATTTTTGTACAATTAGCATTCACAGCACCAGCTAATAAGGAAGATGATTATTATGTGTATGGTATGGAAGTGGATTCTCTTGGTCCAGAATTTCTTTCTGAATATGGAGATGAGCCACAAGAATTTAAGCAAGCACAGGTAATACTTTAATATTTAGGCAGCTACAGGATTTATATAATTTGATTCTATCTTATCATGAAACTAATGCTTACATTTGCAATGTTAATAATATATGGATCAGAAATAATATCTATAGAAGTGTCATTAATTAATGTTATTATATTGCAGTTAAACAAACAGACTGGAATAATTATTCTGTATTTAATCGATAGTTTGTGCTCAAGTGTTGCAACATATGTTTTTGGGGCAAAATTATTAAATACTAGTGGTTTAAAAATGTTTAATGTTATGAAATAAGTAGTTGAAATTAAGCAAGAGCGAGTTTGAATAAGTTACACAAGGGAAACATTTGAGAGTTATAACAGTACACCATTATATATTTACCACTTCATTTGACAAACACATTTTGATGTGAACAATCTTAAAGTAGTTACTCCAAACAGAGATAATTACTATCAGGTCCTAACGGACAGAGGATTAAATTCATATTTACTCATTCCAATATTTAACGCATTGTTCAGTAATTGTCAAGTATGTTGTACTCAATATGTACAGAAGTTATTTCTAACATGTATAAACTGTTGGAAACATACCACAGTCTTTGCTCAAAAGAATGAAAAATTATGCGATGATCTTCTGGACTAAATCAGTGTGCGAGTAAAATTATTTTTGTTTTGCTGCTTCTTAAATTTGAATCGCTATGGCTTAAACCCAATCCAAACTCTTAACTGATTCATTACAAATGAGCACAGGGTAAAATGTCACAATGCAAGTTCATATAGGTTATAAATATTATGAATATTAAGGCAGCACAGTGGCGGAACCTCTAGTGGTGCTGTTTCACTGTGCCAGAGACCCAGGTTCGTTCCTGCCCTCGGTTGCTGTCTGTGTGGAGTTTGCACATTCTCCCCGCGACTGCATGGATTTCCTCTGGATACACCGGCTTCTTCCCATATCCCTAGACGTTAGTGTAATTGGCCTCTACATATTGCCACAAGCGCAGAAGGAGTGGATGCGACAGTGGAATGGAAAAAGGGCCTGTTTCCATGCTGTATCTCTAAACTAAATTAACCTAATGTAAATGTTTAAATATGATTCTTTAAAATGGATTGGAAATATGGTTAGAAAGGAAATCTGACATTTAGGAAATAATTTTAGTATTTTTTTAATCAAGTCTTCTGTGCAAATAACAGAATCCAGTCTGACCAAATGCAGCCAGTCTGCAGGTGAAGTGCTACATATGGCATAAATATTATGTGCTGAGTGAAAGATTAAATAATCAAGCTCCAGAAAGTACTTATTACAGACAAACTACAGAACAGATAGCACATCAATGATCTCTATCAAGATCAATGACGTTCCATACAATAAAGCCCAAGTAAGTACGTGGTGAATTTATGGCCACTTGGCTTTGATGGAAACTCATGTAATACATTTCTCATTTCATTTCCTCTAATTTTACACCCAAATTAAAAGGCCAACAACATTAATAATCAATTGTTAATTTCAATGCTTCAGTCACAGAATAACATTGAACTTTAATATTTTTTGACAATTCTGTGATATTTCTCACTTTTAATTGAAGAATTTTGCATTTTTAGTCATTTAAAAAATCCACTCAAGGGACCCATTAACTTTCAGACACTAGAAAACACAACTATGGAAATTTGTAATAATGGGGCAGATTGTGTTGAACCTGGCCCACTGCCTGGACTTCAAACCTATCTTTTCTGGATGCTGGGGCCAAATGAGCTGATGCTCAGCATCTGTGAGAATCCTCATGAGCCAGAAAAGACAAGGAAGACACCAGGTCTTTGGGTGATGAGGCTGAGACCCCACCTCCCCAAATAGCTATATAGCCTTCAACAGCTTGCCACTGTCAAAGACTTTAAATCTTTGATAGAACCAAAAAAAAAATGTAATGAAAAACATTTAAAAGATACAAAAAAAAAATCACTTTAAAGAACCGACAAATATATATTTTTTAAATCCTCACCTTTCATAAGAGTCAGATTGCGAGGCACATTTGTTCCTTGTCGTAAGCATGCCAGTGCTTGGCTGCCACAATCACAGTGGTGAGTCCATGGCAAAGTTTATATGGCACCTGCCTCCAGCTTGACTTGGACACTTGCGTTTGATGGGAGTGAGCATGGAAATTTGAGGCTAACCTATCAGAACTGCCAGCAATCAGTCAGTTTAATTGTGTCCTTTATCAACCGTACACTACCTCAGGGTTTAATTTAGTTATTTCTGTTACAAAATCTTTAATTTCTTTTACATGATACAAATAACTTTTAATTCTGCCCCATTAGAGCCCTTGCTTTTATTCCTCCAACCATTTTCATGACCTTCACACTATTGGTCTGAGGCTTCCCACAAACGGATGAATGTAAATGTAACTCCTGCAGTTGTCAATTTTTGTTAGCATAGGTTAGCACCGTGAAAAAATAAAAAACAGTTTGCGGGTGTCTTGTTCTTTTTTTCAAATTAATTACAAAGCCCTATATATAATTTAATGAACTGATTAACACTTGTGCTTGTGCTCCTTTGGGCCACTTCCAACTTCAGCTAACCAGTCCGCATGTTTCCTAATCCATTGTCCTTCATGCCAGTTACTGAGCTTCCCCATAAATACACCTATGCTGTTTATTTAAGCGTTTCCATGCGGTAGGAATTTTCATGTTCTAATAATTTTCTGTGTAAAAACTGATTGCATAAGTTAACTGCAGTCTTTATACGTCCAATTAAACCACTATTAGTGATTTGGCATGGCATGAACTTCAATTTTGTACATACCATTTTTCATGTGATCATTAATAATGTTAATTTTTAATTGTGCACTAAATCATGATTATCATTGAACATTTCCTCTGGTCTGGGAAACTGAATTTTAGCAAGGTGGTGCAGGTATTTCAACAGATTTTTAAAATACATTTTTATATACATAAAGTACATTTTTAAAACTATATTTCAGTTTATATCTTAGTCCCATGCATATATCACTAACTTCATTTTACTTTCTAGAAATCCTTTTGAAAATGAGTTATAGAGTCATAGAGTTCCTGTTTGTGAATTCTTCAGTTTGATTGGCTGCGTGTCCTACTTGATGATATTATTGTTCTTGGACCTTATTGCTAGTGTTTGATTATAAATCATAACAGAAAGGCCAAACGCACACATTAAATCAGTTTAGTCTTTATGGCAAGCTGCTACAAAGTCAGTGGCTTATGATCAGTAAAAAGATGACTGAAATCTATATGCGAGCTTCCATATCATTCTGACAAGCACCCAAAGCATTATGAATGACAAATAAAAAATATGAGCACGAAACAAAATGGCAACTGGAAACCTATACATAACTAAAACTCTGATCTTGTTATCTTCCGGTTGGCGGTCTTTCAATTTGCGCAAAACCGGTTCTCAATAGTGCTATGATTTTTAGCCTGTTCACTCCCCATTCTCCTGTGCTGCGAGTGCACCAAGTTTCGTTCCGATCGATTGAATGTCATAAAAGTCAGCGTCGTTTAAAAATCTGAAAATACACGCGTGTGCAGATCGATCTCTTCTCCTGCCAGTCAGCGCCGCGCGGATTAGTCCCTTCCCCTGTCACTCCCCGGGATGGTCCGCCCCTTCCTGCGCCATCGCGTTTTTACTGGAGCTGAGGATGGCTGGCGCAAGTTTCCAAACGGACTTTCGGAGGGACCCGAAGCAGCCCTGCCCCAAGCAGCCCAGCGTCGGAGACCCGACCCGACCCGACCCAGCCCAGCGCAGAGTCGGTGATGTCCCAATGTCAACAAATGGAAAGCGGAGAGTCTGATCCCGGCGGAGGAGAACGACCAGCCCGCTGTGAGTCGTGATCGCACCGCAAATTCCAGCAACTACCCCTCTGGTCCCCCTCGCTGGATCGTCCCCCCTCCCCCATGTTGCCCCCCCTTTCCCCCCCCATGGCTCTTCCCCCGTCTTTTCTCCAAGCTCACTTCCCCCCGCCAACACACCCCTCTCCCCCCACAACCCCCCCTTGCCCACACACACCCACACTCACCCACCCCCCCCCCACACACACCCACCCTCCGCCCACACACAGAACCCCCGCCCTCACACAAACACCCCCCCCGCCCACACACACTCACTCCCTTGCCCACACACACCCACCCCCTCGCCCATCCCGCTGCACACACCAACCCCCACACCCACCCACAACCCCTCCGCTCACCCACAACCCCCCCCCACACAAACCCCCCCCTCCCACACACACACCCCCGTCCGCACACCCCCGTCCGCGCACACCCCCCCCCCTCGCGCACACCCACCCGACCGCGCACGCCCCCCACGGCACGCACACACCCCCCCCCCCCCCCCCACACCCCCCCCCCCCCCCCACACCCCCCCCCCCCCCCGCACATACCCCCCCCGCCCGCACGCACCCCCCCCCGCACCCGCACACCCCCCCGCCCGCACACACCCCCCCCCTGCACGCACCCCCCGCCCGCACCCCCCCGCCGCCCGCACGCAACCCCCGCCCGCACAGACCCCCACCGCCCGCACGCATCCCCCCCCCGCCCGCACACACCCCCCCGCCCGCACACACCCCCCCCCGCCCACCCCCCCCCCCACCCACCCCCCCCCCCACCCGCACACCCCCCCCCCCGCACACACCCCCCCCCCCACGCACAACCCCCCCCCGCACACAACCCCCAACGACCCACCCCCCCCCCCCGCCCGCACACACCCCCCCCCCCGCACACACCCCCCCCCCCCCACACACCCCCCCCCCGCCCGCACACACCCCCCCGCCCGCACGCACCCCCCCCGCCCGCACGCACCCCCACCGCCCCGCACGCACCCCCACACACCGCCCGCCGCACCCACCCACCCCCCGCACACACCCCCAACCCCACACACCCCCCCCCCCCACACACCCCCCCCCCCACCCCCCCCCCCCCCCCCCCCCCACCCCTAACCCCACCCCCCCCCCACCCCCCCCCCCCCGCCCCCCACACCCCCCCCCCCCACCCCCCGCACACACCCCCCCCCCCGCCCACACACCCCCACCGCCCGCACACACCCCCCCCCCCCGCACACACACACCCCCGCCCCCACCCCCACCGCCCGCACACACCCCCCCCCCCACACACCCCCCCCCCCCCCCCGCACACCCCCCCCCCCCCCCACACCCCCCCGCCCGCACACACCCCCCGCCCCCACACACCCCCCCCCCCGCACACACCCACACCGCCCGCACACCCCCCACCGCCCGCACACACCCCCCCCCCACTCACACACCCACCGCCCCCCACACCCCCACCGCCCGCACACACCCCCCGCCCTCACACACCCCCACCCCCCTCCCACACACCCCCGCCCCACCCCCACCCCGCACACCCCCACACCCCCACCCGCCCGCACACCACCCCCCCCCACACCCCCCCCCCCCACACACCCCCCCCCCCCCACACACACCCCACCGCCCGCACACACACCCCCCGCCCGCACACACCCCCACCGCCCGCACGCACCCCCACCGCCCCCACACCCCCCGCCCCCCCACACACCCCCCCCACCCCCCACACACCCCCCCCGCCCGCACGCCCCCCCCCCCCGCACACACCCCCCCACCCCCGCACACCCCCCCCACCCCCCACACACACCCCCCCCCCCCCACACCCCCCCACCCCCACACACCCCCCCCCGCCCGCACACACCCCCCCGCCCGCACACACCCCCCCCCCCCATCACACCCCCACCGCCCCCCACACCCCCCCCCGCACACACCCCCCCCCCCACCCGCACCCCCACCCGCCCCCCCACCCCCACACCCCACCCCCCGCACACACCCCCCGCCCCCCACCACACCCCCCCGCCGCACACACCCCCCCCCCCGCCCACACACCCCACCGCCCGCACACACCCCCCCCACCCTCCCGCACACCCCCACCCGCCCCCCACACACCCACCCCGCCCGCACACACCCCCCCCGCCCCCCCCACCCGCACACACACCCCCCCCCGCACACACACCCCCCCCCCCGCACACACCCACCCCCCCCCCCCGCACACACCCCCCCGCCCACACACACACACCCCCCACCCCAAACCCACACACACACCCAACTCCCCTCCCCTCCCATACTGCTCCCGCCCACAAACACACCCTCTCCCCCACCCGCCACACACCGCTCTCTCCCCTCCTACACCCCGTCCACACACCCCTCCTCCCCTCCCATCCCCCCCCCCCCCGTCACACACCCCACTTCCCTCCCCCACTCCCCTCCTCCCCTTCCACACATGAAGAGGAGGGGAAGGGAGTGCTTGGAGATATGGGGAAATGGGCCGCGCCTTCGCAGTTAGGGGCTATGGGTGAGTGGTGGAATATTGCATTGGGGAATGGGTTGTGTTGGAGGACCAGGCCTCCCGTGCGACTTGGACCCAACGGGTACCATTTAGTCTAGTATTTACTAAATAGAACAAATAAATGGCCAAAGATGAGAGTTTTTGGTAGCATTTTGAACATAAGGAGTGGTAAAATGATAGGATCATGGGAGGACATCTCAGACTGCAAGGGGGTACAAATTAAACTCTGAAGTGATAGAGGCCCTGACTATAAACTCTACATTAAATGGACAACGACAGGGAGTGGAGGCAGGCAGTGGTGTTGAAGTAGATGGCAGAACCTTGAAGAATTGAATAGGGATTGATGCTCAGTACAATATTTTAAAGAAATGTTCAGGAATCGAACTCAGCCAGTGTTGCAGAAGTGCATGAAATAAGTAATGGCATCTTGGATGACTTGAAGTTGACAAAGGGAGGAAGGCAGGTGCAGCAATTGAAATATAAATAACACAACTTAAAGATATCAACAGTGATTGGCATGATTTCATGAAGAAAGACTGGATAGACTCGGCGTGTACTTGCTAGAATTTAGAAGATTGAGGGGGGATCTTATAGAAACTTACAAAATTCTTAAGGGGTTGGACAGGATACTATGGAGAAAAGGCAGGTACAGGATACTGAGTTGGATGATCAGCCATGATCATATTGAATGGCGGTGCAGGCTCGAAGGGCCAAATGGCCTACTCCTGCACCTATTTTCTATGTTTCTATGGAGGTGGGCAATAAAAAGTAAGTGGGTTTAAGTAAAAGTGGTGATTGTTTTGTGGAGAGCCTAGCTGACAGTAAAGTCTGACAATATTTGGAGTGATTAACTAATTGTCAAGAATGCTGTACGATTAATGCATTATTGGAATAAATTGCTTCTTAGAGTTAGCAAAGCAATGCAGGAATCAAGAGAACTGTAACAAATGATACCATCAGTATACAAGTTGGCAAGAGTAAAGTTGATGTGTGTAAAGTGTGTAAAGAGTAAAGCTGGCGATTAATCACCTGACAATTATCAGTTTATCAGAAAAGATAGCGTTCCATCTACTTGCTACCTGCTTATTTATCCAAAGCCAATAAAATTATTCAGTCCCCCCCGCCTGTTCTGCTACTGAATTAGATCAAGGCTGATCTGATCTTTAATACCCCTAAAATACAAAAAAAACATTTTTGAAAGCTTCACATCATCTTTATCTACAGTTTTGAGAGAAAGAGATTTCCAGTTATATTCCACCCTTTTATGGTTACCAAATGGAATACCTCTAATATTAAAATCATGCCCTGTCATTCTTAGCATCCCCATCAGATCAATTAATTTCTCTTCAGCGACCTCACTGAGTTATGTTAAACACCCATTTACTCTACAAACCTCAAGCAATGCATTAGGTATATGCATCTCTCAGATCTTCTGAAGATGAGTTTCAAGTCCATGAATAAGCTTCATTGGCTTGAAAATAAAAGCATTCCAGCGGTCAAAGGATTCGCCAGACTTAAGGGCCTGTTCCACTGTACGAGGTAATCCAAGAATTCTCCCGAGTTTCCCCCGATTCGAACTCGGAGAATTACAGTAATAGCCGCTCGTAGGTACTCCGGGCCCCTGTGGATATTTTTCAACTTCACGAGCTTACCTGACGAGTACCTGCCGTTAGTGTTACAAGCCGCTAAGAGACGTCTCGACGTACCCGCTACGTACATACCACGAGTTTGAGTTTTTTTAAAACTCGGGAGAGCTCTTGGGTAAACTCGAAAAGTGGGACAGGCCCTTTAAGCTCTGGATAATTGAGTTTGTCATGTAGGTTGTAATCGCGGATTTCTGAGAAAAACTGCAAGCAAACTCAATCCAAAAGAAGCTCTACTTATTCAAAACTTCCAGATACTGATTCCAGATTCAATACTGAACTTTGAATGATAGCAATTATGACAATGCTATTATGGCGGAAACCGTGGATGAACAAGGAGGTTCAGAATCTGCTAAGGGCACGCAACAATGCCTTTAAATCCAGTGACACTTCACCATACAGTGCTGCCAGGTCAAACCTGAACAAAGGTACAAAAAAGGCCAAAGACATCCACAGGCAAAGGGTGGAAGACCACTTCAATACCGCGGACACCAGAAGCATGTGGCAGGGTGTCAGGGACATCACTGACTACAAGAGCAGCCCCGCCTGCCCCCACAGTAATATCACACTGGCCAACGAGCTAAACACCTTGTTTAAGAGGAAACTGCAGATGCTGGAGAATCGAAGGTTACACAAAAAAGCTGGAGAAACTCAGCGGGAGAAACTTGTTAAAAAAACCTTGAAACAAAGTTCGCACCCGCTGTGCGAGCTGAATACCTTCTTTGCCCGCTTCGAAACTGGCAACACCACCAGAAATGGAATAACCCCGGCCATGGTGGAGGGACAGGCCTTAACACTGAGCACTCAGGAGGTACAGTGCGCTCTGCGTAGGATCAATCCACACAAGGCTGCAGACCCGGATGGAGTCCAAGGAAGGGTACTAAAGGACTGTGCTGTACAGCTGGCGGAGGTATTCACGAGGATCTTTAACCTGTCTCTATCTCTGGCAACGGTCCCCAAGTGCCTGAAGACAGCTACCATAGTGCCGTGCTGAAAAAGTCAAGTCACCAACCTGAAAGACTACGGCCCGGTTGCCCTAACTCCAATACCCATGAAGTGCTTTGAAAGCCTGGTCCTCTCACACATCAAACCCAGCATCCCTGCCTCATTGGACCCTAATCAATTTGCATACAGGGCAAATAGATCCACAGAGGGTGCCATCTCTCTGGCTTTTCACACTGTCCTGACTCACCTGGAAAGACAGGGCACGTACATGAGGATGCTCTTCATAGACTATAGCTCTGCATTCAATACGGTCATCCCCACCAAGCTCACCACCAAACTCCACCGGCCAGGCCTCAGCTCGTCAATATGCAACTGGATCCTGAATTTTCTGACAGAGCGACCGCAGGCAGTGAGACTGGGCCTGCATCTGTCCTCCACTATCACCCTGAGCACCGGCACACCACAGGGCTGTGTACTGAGCCCCATGCTCTACTCCCTCTTCACACACGACTGTGTTCCTGCATTCGACACCAACACCATCGTCAAGTTTGCAGACGACACAACGGTGATCAGGCTGATCACCAACGGTGATGAAACAAACTACAGAGCGGAGGTGCAGAACCTGGCGGACTGGTGCTCACATAACAACTTGTCCCTAAACACCTCCAAGACCAAGGAGCTGATTATCGACTTCAGGAGGACACATAATGGGGAATATGCCCCAATCTCCATCTGCGGGGAAAGTGTGGAGAGAGTGTCCAGCTTTACGTTTCTGGGCACACACATTTCAGAGGACCTCACATGGTCCACTAACACTGCTGCGCTAGTCAAGAAGGCACAGCAACGACTGTTCTTCCTGAGAACATTGAAAAAGACTGGTCTGCCCCAACAGCTGCTGACAACCTTCTACCGCTGCACCACAGAGAGCATACTAACATATGACATCTCTGTGTGGTATCTCAGCTGCACGGAGGCGGAGAGGAGAGCTCTTCAGCGAGTCGTCCACAGAGTGCAGAAGATTATTGGGACACAGCTGCAGGGTTGGATAACATTCTTGGATGTGTTTTAATGGACTGTGCAGAGCAACTGAAAGATGTTTTTGCAGACATTTTTAACATCTCACTCTGACAGGCAGTGGTGTCCAATTGCCTCAAAAGTGCCATCATCGTTCCCGTCCCGAAGAAGCCGAACCCAGCCTGTCTCAATGACTTTCGTCCAGTGGCTCTCACACCCATATTAATGAAGTGTTTTGAGCGGCTGGTCATGCAGCACATCAAAAACTGTCTCCCTGCCAACCTGGACCCACTGCAGTTCGCTTACAGAACCAACCAGCCCACAGAGGATGCAGTCTCTACAACACTCATGCTCGCACTATCACATCTCGACCGGAAGAACACCTATGCCAGGATGATCCTCTTTATAGACTTCAGCTCAGCTTTTAATACAATCATCCCACAGCAGCTGGTGGAGAAGATGAAGTTGTTGAAGGTGGACACTGGCACCTGCAACTGGGTCCTTAATTTTCTGATGCAGCGGCAGCAGACAGTCAGGGTGGGCAGCCGGACATCAAGTCAGTCAGCGTGAGCACCGGCTCACCCCAAGGCTGTGTCCTAAGCCCCCTGCTGTTCAGTCTGCTTACGCATGACTGTACTACCAGACTCAGCAATAATTATATCAATAAGTTTGCTGATGACACAACTGTGGTGGGTCTCATCAGTGACAACAACGAGTCTGCATACAGGATGGAGGTGGAGCTGCTTACAGAGTGGTGCAGATCTCACAATCTCATCCTCAACGTGGAAAAGACAAAGGAGATGGTGATCAATTTCAGGAGGGCTGGAAAACACCATCACACACCACTGCATATTGATGGTGCTGCTGTGGGGAGGGTCAGCAGTGTGAAGTTCTTGGGACTTCATCTGGCGGATGGCCTGACCTCAATGACCAACACCACAGCAGTCCGGCAACCACCTGCAACCTCCGGCAACCACCTTCAACGAGCATCGCAACCGGCTTTGACTAAATAATTACTGATTTTTAAACCTATTTTTAGTCGCGGACGGTTTTGAATTTTTTGAAATAATCGCCGGAACATAGAAGAAGCGTTAACCACTTTCGACCATTAGGGAGACTGACAAAAACCTCCGGGAACCGCACGGAAACCTTGGGTGGGGCGCAAAGTCTCCAGAGGTTTCCGTTCAGATTTACTAAGTGGGACAGGGGCATAAGGCTTATGAACAAAAACAACAACAGGATAGTGAAGACAGCCAGTAGGATCATTGGTACTCCACTCCCTTTCCTGTTGGAGATCTATCAGAAGTGCTGCATCCGCAGAGCCATCTCCATTATTAAGGACCACTATCACCCATCACACCACATCTTCTCCATTCTGCCATCTGAGAAGAGGTACAGGAGCATCAGCTGCAGAACCAGCAGGATGCTACACAGCTTCTTCCCACAGGCAATAAAACTGGTTAACGGACTGTGTCCCTCCCCATACATCATACACCAACACACCTAACCTCGCCCATACTTTGACAGCTAGACACCTGTCAAAGCAAAGCCACTTTCCGATCTGAATGTCTGTTTTTAGTTCAATTTTAAAGTCTATTTTAGATAAGTTAATTTTAAAGTTACACACAACACAATACATA
Source organism: Leucoraja erinaceus (assembly GCF_028641065.1). NCBI lineage: Eukaryota > Metazoa > Chordata > Chondrichthyes > Rajiformes > Rajidae > Leucoraja > Leucoraja erinaceus. The sequence continues at coordinate 43,531,657 of NC_073392.1, read as the reverse complement.
CAATACAATTTATTTGTCACTTGAACCTCATAGAGGCTCAAATGAAATGTTGTTTCTGCAGTCATACACACAAGAAAAAAAGACCCAAGACACAACACAATTTACACAGTTGTATGTATTTATTCTGTGTTTATTAACTGCACTGACAGGAACTGATTGAGAAACAATTTTTCGTTTCCTCTGTGTATGTAAGTACTTGAAAATGACATTAAAGTAAATACTGAAAATATTGAAAGAAACCCTCTTCAATCTCTGCACATCCCATAGCAATGTACTCAAACTATCCTTCAAAATTGTGGCAACTTATCTTCACTGCTATGTTACTCATCCCAAAGGATAATATAAATTAACCAATATTAATTGTAACATGTGGTAATCTTTGTTGCCTACGTGAAAAAGAGTGATTAAGGGAACACACAGATATGGAACTACATAATTCAGGAATGTCTCAAAGCATAATCCAAGCCATTTTGTATAAATTGTGAAAGCAATAATATAACACAAACAGCCAAGGTTTATTCAAAATCATTTTATCGCTTATTGAGAAATTATATTACATTAACTACTACCCAAATAACTACCTAGATGAGTGCCTGACAATGCAATTTAGTAGGTCAAGGACTTATACATATGATCATGGAAATTCATATCTATATCCTCAGCTAAGGTGCTCCATTGTTGTAAACTTTTCATTGTTTTGGGTGGAATTTATACTCAATTTGTTCTTGCTGGTGATGCTGTATGGAAAAAAACAAAACCCTTAATTTGATTATAAACTAATTTCTTATTGTTAGAAGCTAAAAGAAGTGTTCATCTCAAGGCGTGATGATACAGACACAAATCATGAAGTGCAAGTTTCACGTGTTATCAGGTCTCCAACAATGGCGCCAGACGCAGATAATTCGCCTGCTGGTGAGGACCAACTTACTCTTCTAATTTTTTGAATATCTTTTGCATTTAAATGTTAGCATATTACTGCTTTCTCGACAAGCTAATTTTAGAAAAGAGATGAGCTTTTAAAACTTCATGTTAATTGGAATGGCAAATAATGAACTTAAGGTACATTTCCTCACATCCCATTAAATAAATGATGACCCAGTAAAATGAGTTGGCTTTAGAATATTGAATGAATGTATCTGGCAAACAATATTAATTATATTATTTAATTTTACATGAACTAATGCAAAACACACATTTATAATTGTTGGTGAAGTCAAAATTACTTTTGCAAATGGATCTTGTTCTTAAAAACAAAACAAATTCCTATAGGTGGCTCAATAAATATCCAAACTGTGTGCTTTTGTGTTTCATACATAATTAGATTTCCTGATAAATAATTAAACCCATGTTGTTCGACCTTAGAGGTGAAATGAATGCAAGCTGCGCCATATTCAATTTTAAATGACAATAACTGGGCAAATACCAATGCTCTCTTAATGATCACTATCCAAGTAAACCACTTGGGCATAATATGGCTATTGCTTCAGTTTAACTGATTAGGTGCAGAGCTACACTGGCCAATAAGTTTGTTTTGCTAATTTGTAATCAATGTTGCTAACAATGTAAAACTAGGAAATTCTATGCCACTGCATTTCACAGTTAGATGCTAAATTTGATTACTCAAAATATCACAGATATCATAAAGAATTATAACTCAGCTTAAACTGAAGCCAAATATATAAATTCATCAACAAAATATTTTGAAAAACAAGATTTCCTTTTAGTGAATTAGTGCATATATTTTTTTTTAATACTGACACTCTTATTTAAAAGTACAAATGGGTTGATTTCTTGACCAACTATTTTTCCATTGTTTAATTCTCCAAACTTCTGCCAAATAGCTTGTGGATCAGGTTAAAGTAACAAATAGCAGACAAATCCTTGAAAAATATGGAAGCAGGCACAGATTTCACCGAAAAGGTGTCAGAGAACTTAATAAGAACGAGGCACCAGCCCTTCCATACTAGGGCATTGGATATGTCGTTATTCTTTAGGGAATGAAGGTTCCCCTCTTCTATTATAGACGAGGCTCTCACCAGGGTCTCTATATCCCGCATCTTATTCTCTCTCTGCTTTCCGCAGAGGCCGTTCCCTCCGTACCTCCCTGGTCAATTTGTCCTTTCCCACCAAAACCGCCCTCTCCCCGGGTACTTTCCCTTGCAACCACAGGAAATGCTACACTTGTCGCTCCACCACGCCCCTCCAATCAGATTTTCTAGGTGAGACAGACGTTCACCTGAACCTCCTCCAACCTCATTTACTGCATCTGCTGTTCCAGGAGTCAACTTCGCTCAATCGGCGATCCCAACGCAGGCTCGGCGATCGCTTCGCCCAACACCTCCGCTCAGTTCGTACTAACCAACCTGATCTACCGGCTGCTCAGCACTTCAACTCCCCCTCCTATTCCCAATCTGACCTTTCTGTCCTGTGCCTCCTTCATTGGCAGAATGAGGCCCAGCGCAAATTTGAGCAACAGCACCTCATATTTCGCTTAGGTAGTTTACACCCCAGGTATGAACATTGACTTCTCTAATTTTAGATAGCCCTTGCTTTCTCCCTCCTTCCCCTCCCCCTTCCCAGCTCTCCCACAAGCCTATTGTCTCCACCTCTTCATTTCTTTTTCCCGCCTCCCCCCCGACATCAGTCTGAAGAAGGATCTCGACCCGAAACGTCGCCTATTCCTTCTCTCCATAGATACTGCCTCACCCGCTGAGTTTCTCCAGCATTTTTTGTCTACCATTAATAAGAATGATATTGCTTTACAGCCATTGAAGACATACTTTAACAAACTGTATTTCAGACTTGCCAACTTGCCTTCTGTGTGTTTGCCTAACTGGTTCTGTATATTGTGATGAGACTGAAATAGAAGAAATCCCAATTTTGCCAAAGGAAACATCATATATCTATGCACGATTCAACGCTATCAAAAAAATCACTGTAAAAAATTTCGCTGATTTCCGTGAGTATATTTTGATATATCTACGAAAAACATAATGAAAATAACAGAACCATTGGAGATAATTGCACAGCACTTGACATAGATAATGCAAATGGAAAACAGATTTGCATTAAAATATTTTTCTTAATGCTTACCATTTTTGATATAAATCATGGTAATTCAGAATATATCAAGTATTATTTCACACCAAAACTATTGAGGAATGTCACTGGACATAAAAGGTTCTTTGGATTTCAGGAATAGATGCACCTGGATGCTCCAGAAGCACACATAGTAACCAGAAAGTCAACAGTAACTAATTTTACTTTCCTGAGGAATTTGTGGGAAGGTTATGATTTTAAAATCTTGGAACAATGCAAAACCCAAGACAAATCCGTTAAAATGTTTTTCCCATTAGTTTTAATGATTTGGTATGGTCTTTCAGAAAATAAGATATGGAATACACAACAGGTTTTTCTTTTTTATTCATGCTCCAGCTCCAAAATCCGCATAGGTGTGGTTGAAACATTACACTTGAAGAAATATTGGGTTTAGATTTAATATTAAGGAACTGCAGATACTGGTTTATACCAAAGATAGAACTAACTCAGCGGGTCGGCAACATCTGTGGAAAAAATGGATTGGTGACATTTTGCGTCGGGACCCCTTCATAAGACTGACTATAGCGGGGGAAGGGGACGCGAAGCGAGCAAAAAAACTAGGACAAATTTGGGCCGGCAAAAGATGACCTCTGGCAAGGAGGTTCCCCGATTGGCCAATTGTTGGCAACAGACGGTGTGAGCTCAAGAATGTTGCGAACTGTGGAGCTGGTTAATGGACCTTTAGTGGTGGAAGGAGGGGGAGGGGAGATAAGAGAAGGGAGGGAGGAGGGTATTTGTGGAAGTTAGATAAAATTGGAGAATTCTACATTCATGCTTCTGGATTGTAAGCTACCCAAGTGAAATATGAGGTGTACTCCTCCAATTTGTGTGTGGCCTCACCCTGGCAACGGAGGAGGCCCAGGACAGAAAGATCAGTACGGGGATATGAAGGGGAATTAAAGTGGTTAGCCACTGGAAGATCCAGTAGGCCTTGGCAGACCTAGCATCCAATGAAATGGTCACCGAGTCTACGCTTGATTTTGCCTACATACAGGAGGCCACATCGGGAGCACCGGATGAATAGATGAGTTTAGAGGAGGTGCATGTGAACCTCTGTGTCACCTGGAAGGATTGTTGGGGTCCCTGGATGGAATCAAGGAAGGAGGTGTTATATCTCATGTGGTTGCAGGGCAAAATACCTAGGGAGGGGGTGGTTTGGTGGAAAGGGATGGCTGAACCAAGGAGTTGCGAGTGAGCTTTCGTCTCACCAACCTCCGCAACCAACACCTCATCCTGCGACACTTCCATCACCTTCAATGTGATCCTCCCACAAATCTCCACACCTTTCTGCCTTCTGTTGAGACTGATCCCTCCGCAACACCTTCATTCAACGTTACCTATCCATTTTCTCCATAGATGCTGCCTGACTTGCTGAGTTACTCCAGCATTTTGCATTGGTTAAGATTGTTCAGTACTTGTCTGATGATCACAGAAAATTTCTGTGAGAACTGTGTTGTAACTTTTCACACCGATTGGAAAAGTGGATGAGAAAAATAAGTGACTTGTCAATGGAATATAGTTTAAAGGACACTAAATGCACTATGCATAGCATGCGATTAATAAGCCAAAGACAGGAAATTGCAAAGGTTCCCAATTCTAATTGTCCATTGTCACCAGTAGTTTGGTTACTAGTGGATGCCAATTTAGCCGAGATAACCTCGAAGATGACAACGGGTAGAGGACAAAATATTCCTCAAACTTCTTCAAAAACAACAAATTTCAAATGCATGTCCTAAATATTGCTGAATATATTGGAGTCCAAAGTTTTTTTTTCTATGGCTTATAAGTAGGCATTCAATTTAAAAACATCTTTTTGACAAAATACAAATCTACAATCAAAAACATACGTGAATACATGGCAAATGTAAATAAAAATTCCTGAAATAAATTTCTGGCCTATGGTGCCCTCCATAATGTTTGCGACAAAGACCGATCATTTATTTGCCTCTGTACTCCACAATTTGAGATTTGTAATGGAAAAAAATCACATGTTGCTAAAGTGCACATTGTCAGATTAACATTTTACACATTTTGGTTTCACCATGTAGAAATTACAGCAGTGTTTATACATAGTCCCCCCATTTCAGGGCCATAATGTTTGGGACACAGCAATGTCATGTAAATGAAAGTAGTCATGTTTAGTACTTTGTTGCATATCTTTTGCATGCAATGACTGCTTGAAGTCTGCAATTCATTGACATCACCAGTTGCTGGGTGCCTTTTCTGGTGATGCTCTGCCAGGCCTGTATTGCAGCCAGCTTATGCTTGTTTTGGAGGCTAGTCCCTTCAGTTTTCTCTTCAGCATATAAAAGGCATGCTCAATTGGGTTCAGATCGGGTGATTGACTTGGCCACTCAGGAATTGACCATTTTTTAGCTTTGAAAAACTCCTTTGTTGCTTAAGCAATATGTTTGGGATCATTGTCTTGCTGTAGAATGAACTGCCGGACATTTGTTTTGAACTTGAGCAGAGAGGATGTGTCCATACACTTCAGAATTCATTATGCTACTACCATCAGCAGTTGTATCACCAAAGAAGATAAGTGAGCCGGTACCTTCAGCAGCCATACATGCCCAGGCCATAACACCCCCACCACTGGGTTTCACAGATGAGGTGGTATGCTTTGGATCTTGGGCAGTTCCTTTTCTCCTCCATACATTGCTCTTGCCATCACTCGGATATAAGTTAATCTGCGTCTCATTTGTCCACAAGACCTTTTTCCAGAACTGTGGTTGCTCTTTTAAGTACTTTGTGGCAAACTGTAACCCGGCCATCCTATTTATGCGGCTAACCAATGGTTTGCATCTTGCAGTGTAGCCTCTGTATTTGTTCATGATGTCTTCTACAGACAGTGGTCATTGACAAATCCACACCTGACTCCCGAAGAGTGTTTCTGATCTGTCAGCCAGGTGTTTGGGGATTTTTCTTTATTATAGAGAGAATATACCAAACATTATGGTGCCCTGAAATGGGGACACTATGTATAAACACAGCTGTAATTTATACATGGTGAAACAAAAATGTATCAAAATACCCTTTAATAAAAGCTGACAGTAGGCACTTGAACCACATGTGATTTTTTTCATTACAAATTTCAAATTGTGGAGTACAGAGGCAAATAAATAAATGATGGGTCTCGTCCAAACATTATGGAGAGCACTGTATATTGTACCGGCAACGTATATATCGCTGTGGGAGATTTTAACATGCATGTATGGATTAAATAACAACTGTAATAGAATACATGGTTGGAACTGCATGGCTGGAATAACAAAGTGAAAAGATTTGAAGTGTCAATTTACCAAAATAAGCTGCTTGCAAATAACGTGATGAAGAAATATAGATTTGCAAATACAGATATTGAAAAACGACCTAATAACTAAGTATGAGACCAAACAATTATTATTCAGAGATCAGTGTGTGATATTATTGAGTGTGTGTGCGTGTGCACATATTTGTACGCATGCACGCACACACGTGTGTACAGTGGTGCACAAAGGCAGGTTGCATGTGTGTATGTGTGTGAGAGCGGTGGGGGGGGGGGGTTGCATGCCAGATGGGTGATAGTTAATCATTTGCAAAACAGAACTAGAAAAATTGTATTGTGGGTGCAAGGATCTTAATTTTGGGGAAACTATTCAAACCATATAAATAGTAAAACTGACACACAAATCATATTTATTTTCTTTATACTAAATAAAGCAACTTTGAAAAGGATCGACCTAAGTGGCAACCAAATTACTGAAATAGAAGATAAGGCCTTCTCACAACTTCCAGAACTGGAGCATTTGACACTTTCTGAAAACAACCTGATCCGTTTGCCTGCTTTACCACCAAAACTTGAAACACTGAGCGCACAATACAACCGCATCAAAAGCAATGGAATAAAACGCAATGCTTTTAAGGTAATCTTTTAAGGATATACTTTTGAATATCATTTTTAATTCCCTTTGGGTTTCTGCTTCTTCTTCTTCTTCTTGCGTATGGTGTGCACAGCCTAAAGTTGTAGGACAACTTGTTCTATTTGATCTTATTTGATTGTGCATGCCGGGTTGATTGCATTCGTCGAAACAGGGCGGACCACGTGAAGGTTGCAATCTCCCAACCCCCTTTGGGTTTCCATGTTTTTGAACTTTTTTGCTTTTATCCAGCCGATAAGCATGGACAAAAAGTCAGTCCAAGTCCATATTTTCATGTCCAATTGTCATTTGAAAGATAGACACAAAGTGCTGGATTAACTCAGCGGGACAGGCAGCATCTCTGGAGTGAAGAAATATGTGATGTTCTGGGTCGAGACCCTTCTTCAGACTGTAGAGTCAAGGGAGAGAGACACTAGAAACATAGAAAGATAAAAAAATAGGTGCAGGAGGAGGCCATTCAGCCCTTCGAACTAGCACCACCATTCATTGTGATCATGGCTGATCGTCCCCTATCAATAACCCGTGCCTGCCTTCTCCCCATATCCCTTGACTCCACTAGCCCCTAGAGCTCTATCTAACTCTCTCTTAAATCCATCCAGTGACTTGGCCTCCACTGCCCTCTGTGGCAGCGAATTCCATAAATTCACAACTCTCTGGGTGAAAACCTTTTTTCTCACCTCAGTCTTACATGACCTCCCCTTTATTCTAAGACTGTGGCCCCTGGTTCTGGACTCGCCACACATTGGGAACATTTTTCCTGCTTCTAGCTTGTCCAGTCCTTTTATAACTTTATATGTTTCTATAAGATATCCCCTCATCCTTCTAAACTCCAGTGAATACAAGCCTAGTCTTTTCAATCTTTCCTCATATGACAGTCCCCCCATCCCAGGGATCAATCTCGTGAACCTACGCTGCACTGCCTCAATCACAAGGATGTCCTTCCTCAAATTAGGAGACCAAAACTGTACATACTGCAGATGTGGTCTCACCAGAGCCCTATACAACTGCCGAAGAATCTTGTTACTCCTATACTGAAATCTTCTTGTTATGAAGGCCAACATTCCATTAACTATCTTCACTGCCTGCTGTACCTGTAAGCCAACTTTCAGTGACCGGTGTACAAGGCCACCCAGGTCTCACTGCACCTCCCCCTTACCTAACCTAACCCCATTGAGATAATAATTTGCCCCCTTGGTTTTGCCGCCAAAGTGGATAACACAATGAATGGCGGTGCTGGCTCGAAAGGCCGAATGGCCTCCTTCACCTATTTTCAATGTTTCTATGAAATAGCGGCACATTTGGATAGCAGTAACAGGATCGGTCTGAGACAGCATGGATTTATGAAGGGGAAATCATGCTTGACTAATCTTCTGGAATTTTTTGAGGATGTAACTAGGAAACTAGACAAGGGAGAGCCAGTTGATGTAGTGTACCTGGTCTTTCAGAAAGCCCTTGATAAGGTCCCATATAGGAGATTTTTGAGAAAAATTAGAGCATATGGCATTGGGGGGTAAGGTACTGACATGGATAGAAAATTGGTTTGCAGACAGGAAACAAAGAGTATGGATTAACAGGTCCCTTTCAGAATGGCAGGCAGTGACTAGTGGGGTACTGCAAGGCTTGGTGTTGGGACCGCAACTATTTACAATGTACATTAATGATTTAGATGAAGGCTTTAAGAGTAACATTAGCAAATTTACAGATAAAACAAAGCTGGGTGGCAGTGTGAACTGTGAGGAGGATGCTCTGAGGATGCAGGGTGACTTGGACAGGTTGGGTGAGTGGGCAGATGCATGGCAGATACAGTTTAATGTGGACAAATGTGAGGTTATCCACATTGGATGCAAGAACAGGAATGCAGATTAGTATCTGAATGGTGTAATGTTAGGAAAATGGAAGTATAACATGATCTGGGTATCCTTGTTCATCAGTCACTGAAAGTAAGCATGCAGGTACAGCAGGCAATGAAGAAAGCTAATGTCATGTTGGCCTTCATAACAAGAGGAGTTGAGTATAGGAGCAAAGAGGTCCTTCTACAGTTTTACTGGGCCTTAGTGAGACCACACCTTGAGTATTCTGTGCAATTTTGGTCTCCAAATTTGAGGAAGGACAGTCTTGCTATTGAGGGAGTACAGCATAGGTTCACGAGGTTAATTCCCGGGATGGCAGGACTTTCATATGTTGAAAGAATGGAGCGACTGGGCTTATACACACAGGAATTTAGAAGGATGAGAGGGTATCTTATTGAAACATATAAGATTATTAAGTTTTGGACACGCTCGAGGCAGGAAACATGTTCCTGACGTGGGTGGAGACCAGAACCAGGGGCCACAGTTTAAGAATAAGGGGTCAGCCATTTAGAACGGAAATGAGGAAAAACTTTTTCACCTAGATAGTTGTGAATCTGTGGAATTCTCTGTCTCAGAAGGCAGTGGGGCCGATTCTCTGTATGCTTTCGAGAGATAGTTAGATAGAGCTCTTAAAGATAGCGGAGTGAAGGGATATGGGTAGAAGGCAGGAACGGGGTACTGATTGTGGATGATCAGCCATGATCACAGTGAATGGTGGTGCTGGCTCAAAGGGCTGAATAGCGTACTCCTGCACCTATTGTCTATTGTCTAAGTTTATGTCTATAAATGAACTCGCATTTAATTTAAATCTATAAAATCAATAGAAATGGAATTTTAAATATCATTTGGAAAATGAAAAATAGTAATTTAGATCAAGAACATGCCACTTAGCTCTTTGCGCTAGCTACACCATTCAATACCATCATAACGTGACATCCAAATAAAGTACCCTGTTCTTACTTTCGTCCCATATTCCTTGATCTATTTAGCACTAATATTATTTTTAAACTCTTCCTCGTATTTATTTAATGATTGGGTTTGAAAAGCATAATTTTGGGTGCACAATTCCTCTTGTACATAATTCCACATATTCGTCACTCTTCGGTGAAGAAATTTTTCTTCATCTCAATCCAAAACGGCCAACCTTGCCCTTTTATAATGTAATCTCTATTCAGGATTATCTTTCTTGCATCTAATCTGTCCTGTCGCATCAGGATCTGAAGTGTTTCAAATAGGGCCCATCTTATTCTTCTAAATTCTTGTGCATATGCATAATTTCTCAATCATTCTTCACACATCAGTACTGGTATTTCAGGAACCAATCTGTACAGTTTAAGACTATTATTATTTATTTACATAAATAATTCATTTCACAATTTTCAATCTTATAGAAATAAATCTGACAACACTGACTTTCTTTCTTTTTGCAGAACTTGTCAAATCTGCGGAATCTTTATCTGGGATATAATCGACTGGACAAAGTACCTGCTAATTTGCCTCAGAGCCTTCATATACTTCACTTACAGGTCATTTGTATAACATAATGTTAAAATTGAAGTCGTGACCAAGAATATTTCTTTACATTATGTAAATATAAAGGACAGAAAGAAATACAAACAGGAGAATATTAATATTCCAACAAGCTTGTATACATTCCCCCAAAATAATTAAGAGTCATAGTCGTTCAGCATGGAAACAGGCCCCTCGGCCCAACTTGCCCACAACAACCAATATGTCCCACCTACACTAGTCCCACATGCCTGCATTTGGCCCATATTCTCTCCAAATGTGTCCAAACCATGTACCTGTTTAATTGTTTCTTAAACGTTGCAATAATCCCTGATTCAACTACCTCCTCTGGCAGCACGTTCCGTACACCCACCTCTGTGAAAAAGTTACCCCTAAGATTCCTATTGAATCTTTCCCCCTTCACCTTAAACCCATGTCCTCTGGTTCTCGATTTCCTTACTCTGGGCACGAGACTATGCGTCCACCCACTCTATTTCTCTCATAATTTTACACATTTCTATAAGAACCCCCACATCCTCCTGCGCTCCAAGGAATAGAGTCGCAGCCTGCTCAAACACTCCCTGTAGTTCAGACCCTCAAGTCCTGGCAACATCCTTGTAAATCTTCTCTGTACCCTTTCCAACTTGGCAACATCTTTCCTGTAACATGGTGCAGAGAATTGAACACAATACTCCAAATGTGGTTTCCCCAATGTTTTACATAACTGCAACATGACCACATGCTAGACTTTCCAAAAGCAACACCTCACATTTCTCTATATTAAATTCCATCAACCCACCTAGCCAACCGATCAAGATCCCAGTTGGCTTCCAAAAACAATTTTTCATTTCAGACGAATCTTTTGAACAGAGTGGTTTGATTCCAGCAAAAAAAGGCAACATTTATCAGTATAACAATATAAAGAATGATCACTCTAGTAAATAACCATTGTACTATTTGTAGGTCTACACGACAGAGCTAATCTTATGGATTGCACAATTATAAATAAGTTTATTCACAGGATTTTTATTTTTATTTTCATGAGCACCATAGAGTGTCCACACAGTCACAAGATTTGTAAAGGCCTCTTAGAATCAGCGACAAACAAAATACATTCTTCACTGCCATGAATGGAAATTACAGGGCTTTTGTGAAACTATATAAGCAGTCAGCATTTCTATCTAAAATTGAAATTATCCACTAATTAGAACAGAACTATAGTTGCAAAGCTCAAACCTGAATGTGGAAATGCTGTGTTTGGATAGGCATCTTACCCAAAGAACAGTGACTCTTTAATCAATTAATAGACCACCACTGTTGCACAACAAAATAGAAATCTGTTGACCACATTTTTCACAGCCTGTATCTGTTCCAAATAATAACAGATGTGCAATGAGTAACCCACATTGCTGTAAGGTGTCTATAGTTGTTAAAATTCAAGAGATTCTGATTTATACAAAAACATATTCAAGTACGTAGTCAAAATCTACAAGAAAATATGACCATTTACAATACAAATAGAAAATTCAAAGTAAATGACTAATCATCAAACAATATTTCATATCAATATTTTTCAAGGACCACAAAAGCTTTAAATTAATTTAAATCAGAAATTTTACATTTCTTGTAACCGTTTGTTTTTATTTTTCAGCACAACAATATATCTTCTATTACGGATAATACGTTTTGTAAACCCATGGATGCCAGTTATATTCGAAGACAACTGACTGAGATACGGCTTGAAGAAAATCCTATCAATTTGGCAGAATACCCCAATGGTTACATTTGTTTGCCAAGACTGCCTATTGGGAGGCCATATTTTGGGAGGCCATATTTTGGGAGAGTACATTAATCCCCAAAAATATTAACCCTTAATCAGAAACTACTTGGTTATGGGAGATGGTTATGTGAGAATACCAGAGTAAATTCATGGTTTTAGCATTGTATCTGTGAACTCTTTAATATTATACTCACATCATACCAACATTCTTATATTTAGCAACATACTGCTTTTTCTCAAAATAATTTAATACCCAAGTTTTATTTCATGACATTGGAAAATTCATAATTCATTTGCTGCAAAAATAATGCAATTGCAAGTTTTTAATTGTTTACTTATAATTGATTCAAGTTACAGATATTAACATGTGACTTAATTCCTCAAATTCAATAATCTATTGAACTGCATTTAAGTCAAGATCACATGCAACTTAACATATGGTTCCGTGTGTGACCATTTTACAATGATATAGCTACACACCACTTGTAAACGTGAACTTTCCTTACATGATTCTATTTATTTAAAAAAATAAGAGAATCTAAGGAAACAGTTTTGTACATATAATTTTAAATAAATAGAGCAAAAGAAACATATCATACAGTTTAAAAATGGAATCCCATTTATCTGTTATTATACCCATTAGAAACTATCACTTAATTTATCACCTTTCCAACAAACTTCCACTCTCCTTCTCTGGTCTATAATGTCGTAACCGTCTAAATCGTAAAATTTATATAATACATAGGAACTACAACTTGGACATTGTATGCCTAAAAAAAGCTACAATAAATAATTTTAATTCAGCACTAATATGTCTATTCAATGTCGAATGGGGAAAATAATTCAATACTATGAGGAGGGACCTTCACGCAGATATTTGATTTCATACATTCAGAAATTAATACAACTAAACTGCAAGGACTAAGGGGCAAATCAATTTGAAATAGCATTGTTGCAAATATCTATGTACATTGAGCACGCACATGAATGTTTCTTTTGTCTATGTGCATAACTGCTTGCAAATTCTGAGACTTCATTGATTCCAGCAAATTATTGCAATACATTGAAGAGAAACAGGAAGAAACTATCCTACCTTGAAATGTCTGAAAGTAACTTGGCGATATTCATACCATTTTGCAAAGATTGAAAAAGTTCTGAAAAACATCAGGAGGTTCTTCCTTTCTTCAGTTCTACAAAAAAATGTAGTTATATTTAAAAATGGTAGCAAAATCGAAATGGAGTTTCAAACTAAATGACAACACAATGCTGTGCTAAAATTCAGTGCCCACCCAAACAAGTTACAGCAAAAGAAAATCAAAACAAAATTACAAACACCGGAAATAGGAAATTAAAAAAAGGAAAAACGCATGGAAAAACTCAGCAGGTTAAATGGCATCTGTGGAAGGAGAAACAATTCAAGTTTCAAATGTGGGAGGTTTTTAACACTATACAGAATGGGAAGCAATGAAATATTCGAAGTATAACATTTATTTATACAGCAATGTTAACATAAAACATCTCAAGTTACTTCACAGTAATTGAAAAGAAAAGAAAAAGAGCAGATGCTGGAATTCTTAACTAAAAACTGAAATTTATAGAAAAATTCAGTAAATTGGGCATCACCTGCGAGAGAAACAGAATAATTGTTTCAATTTAAAGATCCTACATCAGAACTGGGAAAGAAATAATACAAGTAGTTTTATGTTTTGGAGTGGGAAGAGGATTTGAGGTAAGGACAAAGGGACCATTTGTGAACGAGTGAGTAGAAATATACGTAGTGTACAGAGCCAACTGTGAATAGATAAATGAGGGGAGTTTTGGAGTGAGGTGCATTAATATTATTCACATATCAGCCATATTAAGAACTTTTGGTATCCAGTGAGATTGCATCGACTTTGAACAAAATCTCTTGGTAACCTAGTCATAGAATTCGTTAAGATTGGCCAAGTGAGTCACATTTTAAATTATGTAAGAAGGAACTGCAGATGCTGGTTTAAACCGAAGATAGACACAAAAAGCTAGAGTAACTCAGCGGGTCAGGCAGCATCTCTGGAGAGAAGGAATGGGTGATGTTTCAGAAGAAGGGTCTCGACCCAAAACGTCACCCATTCCTTCTCTCCAGTTGCTGCCTGTCCTGCTGAGTTACTCCAGTTTTTTGTGTCTATCTTCATTTTAAATTATGTTGTTTTCCCAAAATTAGGCTATCCGATCTGTTATTCCTTTTACATTTTATTTCTTCTTAAACAATTACGGTACTCATGGAATGTGAAGACCACTGCCAATGTCAACATTTGTTTTCAATTTCCAACTGTCCCTGGCATTAGGAGGAAATGACAAGTTAACCAAATAGTTGGCTCTTTTGTCACACATAGACCAGTCCGGTTAAGGAGGCAGATTTTGTTCCCTGAAGACTATGAGTAAACCCAGATGAGTTTTTAGAACAATGCCATATGGTTATTGGTAGTAGAAAACAACGTTTTTCACTGTGCCTCAGTATATGTGACAACAATAAAACAATAAACTCGGTGGGTTGAAGAGCTCGTATCCATGCTGCATCTCTAATCTAAACTAAAACCAAATTCTGGACACTATATTACGGGAAGGATATAAAAACTTTGGAGAAAGTGCAATATGTTGCCAGGATTAGCTTATTAGCTGAAAGGATACATTGGACAAACTTGATTTATTTTCTCTGGAGCATGTTTGGGTGATGATGTAATGGAACTACATTAAATTACAAGAGGAATATATAGGGTCCAATTTCTCCAGGGTGGAAATGTTAAATATGAGAGGGCATAGATTTAAGGTGCAAGGGGAAATCCTGGGAGGTGGTGCAAACAGATATGCCAGCAGTATTTAAGAGATATTTAGGCAGGCACATGAAGAGGCAGGGGGTGGAGGGATACAGGCCATGTTCAAGCAGATGGGATTAGTTTAGGTTAGCATCATGGTTGGCACAGATATCAAGGCTGGAAGGGCCTGTTCCTCCGTTTTGCTGTTCTATGTTGTCACTGCAAACACATTGACTTAAGATACCACCGGACAGCTGCAATAAATATACCATCCAATATTCAAAATCACAATAGACAGATCAGAACTGGGCAATGTATGGGATCTCTGGAAATCTGTGATATAAATGGGTAGTTTTATTTTTTAATTTTCTTTCCAAATGAGCCTACGACTGCATATTCCAAAAAGGGATGATGCTCAACTGAGTTATTATAGAGGAAACAATACACTTCAATATGTAACAAAATATAGCAACATAAATAACCTGCGGGTTCTGTGAATTTTCTAAATACATGATGTAATTAAAGTTAAAAATAACCGTTTACCCGGAACTGAGGCACCACCATGCAGCACATGGTGGTACTAGGCACTAGGCTGGTACAGCTACTGCCTCACATACGAGACCCTGGCTCAATCCTGACCATACATGTCACATGTGTAAAGTTTGCAAACTCTCCCTGTGGCCTGTAGGTTTCTCACCCCGTCCCAATTACATGTGGGTAGGTCAGGTAATGCACAAATAAAATAAAAAAGCAAATTTCTTCACCAACTTACAAAAAATCTTCTAGGCAGCAGAATTTTTATAACTTATAAACAAGAATATGTGAAACAAATTTTGAAGAAAAGTTTATCATCTCAAGTAGAGTAGGTGATTTTCTTTCCCTGCAAAGAATAATCAATTGCAAATGGTAGAATACAACTCAGAATAAACTAATTGCAGAAACAAAGATAGAAATTTAAAAAGAATCAAAGGAAAGAATGCCAACTATATCCTGTACAAAAAGCTTAATAATTAAGGGGAATAGTCAGGAGAATAGACACAATTCTCTGTTGCAACGATGGAGAGTCTTGAACGCTGTGTTGCCTGGCTAGTGCCCGGGTTCAGGACATCTCATCTGACCTGAAGAGAAATTTGTAGTGGGAGGATAAAGATCTAGTAGTCGTGGTCCATGTTGGTACCAATGACATAGGTAGAACAAGGAAAGAGGTTCTGCTGAGGGAATTTGACCTTCTAGGAATAAATTAAAAAGCAGAAGCAAAGAGGTAATAATCCCTGTGGGAGAAGTGGGTTTGAATTTGTAGGTCATTGGTATCAGTATTGGCGAAGGAGGGAGCTATTCCGATGGGATGGACTCCACCTGAACCCTGTTGGAACCAGGGTGCCGCCAAACCGCAGAGCTTGGGCCGTGAATAAGGTTTTAAACTAAATAGTGGGGGGTGGGTGCAACAAATTGGAAATGTATGGATGAAGTTAAAAGTAAGGGGAACGCAGAAGAGGTCACTGAAGTCTCCAGTCAGAGGACAGAAAGTTTAAAAAAGGATCAATATGTAAAGAGGGGTGAATAAAAGTGTTATATCTGAAAGCACACATTATACAGAACTAGGAGGGTGAGCTTATAGCGCAGTTAGAAATTGGTAGATATGACATTGTGGGCATCACAGTGACGAGACTGAAAGAGGATCAGAGTTGGGAGCTGAATATCCAAGCTGAATACACATCCTATTGAAAAGACAGGCAAGTGGGCAAAGGGCTCTGCCGGTAAGGAATGAAATTCAATCTTTAGCAATCCTTGTGCGTGCGTACATTGAGCAAATATTCAACCTACAGTTTGAGAGGGAGAAGATTAAATGGGATGTGTCAGTTATACTGTTGAGTAAAGGGAACTACAGAGGCATGAGGGAGGAGCTGGCAAAAATTCATTGGAAAGGGATTGTAGTAGAAAGGACAGTGGAGCAGCAATGGCCGGAGTTTCTGGGACCGGGAATCACAAAATCTTTCATCCCATAGAGGAAGAAAGTTTCTCATGGGAGAATGAGGCAACCATGGATGACAAAGGAAGTCAAATATAGCGTACAAGTCAATGACAAGGCATATAATATTGCAAAGATTAATGGAAAGCTAGAGGACTGGAAGATTTGGAAACCAACAGAAGGTAATTAAAAAGGCAATAAGGGGAGAAAAGAAGAAATATGAAGGTAAGCTAGCAATTAATATAAAAGAGGATACCAAAAGTTTCCTCAGATATATAAAAAGTAAAATTGGACTGTTAGCAAATGATGCTGGCGAAGTAATAGTGGGGAATAAAGAAATGGCATACAAATTGAATAGTTTTTTGTGTCAGTCTTCATAGACTTCATGACATGAAGACACCAGCAACATACCAGAAACTGAAGAAAGTCAGGGGCAAAAGTTAGTGGAGCTGTTATTACTATGGATAAGGTACTTGGGAAGCTGAAAGGTCAGAAGGTGAATACGTCAGCTGGACCAGATGGACTACACCCCAGGGTTCTGAAAGAGGTAGCTTTGGAGTTTTGGAGGCAGTAGTAGTGATCTTTCAAGAATCATTAGAGTCAGGAGTGGTCCCAGTGGACTGGAAAATTACAAATTTTACTGCACTGTTCAAGAAGGAAGTGAGGCAAAAGAAGGGAAATTATAGTCCGGCTATTTCTATATGGGGAGAGGATTCAGAAACCGGAAGTGCAATGTTACAGGATTCCCAAAAGGTTAATTTGCAGGCTAAACTAGGAATGAGGATGGCAAATGCTCTGTTAGCATTCATTTTGAGAGGAATGGTAAATTGGATTAGTAAGTATGCAGATGATACTAAGATAGGTGGTGTTGTGGATAATGAAGTAGTTTTTCAAAGTCTACAGAGAGATTTAGGCCATTTGGAAGAGTGGGCTGAAAGATGGCAGATGGAGTTTAATGCTGATAAGTGTGAGGTGCTACATCTTGGCAGGACAAATCAAAATAGGACGTACATGGTAAATGGTAGCGAATTGAGGAATGCAGTTGAACAGAGGGATCTAGGAATAACTGTGCATAGTTCCCTGAAGGTGGAATCTCATGTAGATAGGGTGGTAAAGAAAGCTTTTGGTGTGCTGGCCTTTATAAATCAGAACATTGAGTATAGAAGTTGGTATGTAATGTTAAAATTGTACAAGACATTGGTGAGGCCAATTCTGGAGTATGGTGTACAATTTTGGTCGCCTAATTATAGGAAGGATGTCAACAAAATAGAGAGAGTACAGAGGAGATTTACTAGAATGTTGCCTGGGTTTCAGCAACTAAGTTACAGAGAAAGGTTGACCAAGTTAGGTCTTTATTCTTTGGAGCGCAGAAGGTTAAGGGGGGACTTGATAGAGGTCTTTAAAATGATGAGTGGGATAGACAGAGTTGACATGGATAAGCTTTTCCCACTGAGAGTAGGGAAGATTCAAACAAGGGGACATGACTTGAGAATTAAGGGACAGAAGTTTAGGGGTAACATGAGGGGGAACTTCTTTACTCAGAGAGTGGTAGCTGTATGGAATGAGCTTCCAGTGGAAGTGGTGGAGGCAGGTTGGATTTTATCATTTAAAAATAAATTGGATAGGTATATGGATGGGAAAGGAATGGAGGGTTATGGTTTGAGTGCAGGTAGATGGGATTAGGGGAAAATAAGTGTTTGGCATGGACTTGAAGGGCGAGATGGCCTGTTTTCCATGCTGTCATTGTTATATGATTATATGAATAAAATATAAAAGCAGGCATGTAATGCTGAGGCTCTATAGGGCACTGGTCAGACCGCATTGTCATTTTTGGTAGAATTATGTTGGTAGACTTATTCTGGAATCACATCTGCCTCTGATCCTTGTCCTTAAGTGGCAGTACAGGTCACAAGTTTAGAAAGTGCTTTCAGAGGTCATTAAGTTGTTGCAGTGCATTTTGTAAACAGTTCAGCCACAAAGTAGTTTTTGAGGTAAAGTTTAAAAGATTTAAAGGTGCCAATCATACTGGCTGCGCTGGCCTGGATAGTGGTGAGATTTATGAAAGTGTGTCAGAAGCTTTGGCGATTCACATGTGACAAAATGTGGAGCCTCTAATTTCTAATTGCCATAATGTGTGGTTAGGGTTCTAGCCTATGCTCAGCCACAAGATGTCGATTACATTGGATTTATCAAACTTAATGCTTATGTTGGTGACTAGCAATAAGAGGTATTTAGATAATGTCTTGTTGGCCACTATCGGGCTTCTCGTGTGCTGTTTGCCATCTATCAGCCTATACCCGAATACTCTACAAGACATGGTGCATGCAGTCAAGGGCGGTTTTATTTTCTGACTACCGGTAATTAAGAATATTGAATTCCGTGGAATTAGGGAAAATTAACAACAAAGGCTGGAACTACTTCAGTAGTATTTTGCACAGATCAGATCATGGACTATTTTCAGTCTGTTTTCAACAGTGTTCTCCAAGGGCAAGTTTTGGTTCCATTCCTTTTTTGTTATAAAATATTAGAGACAGGTGTCTGGAGTATTTTATTATATTTTGTTAACACCCAAAAGGTAATTCATGTTTTTTCATTTATTTTAAAGAGGTCAATTGCAGACTTCAATTGTACAGAGATTTTTTAAAGTTTAAAGTGTTCCTCTTGGAACAGAAAAAAATAAAGAGAAATGAAATTCTTCTGTGCACGGAGTAACAAACCGTTTTTGTTAGTTGTGATTTCCCCTCATAATCTGTCCAGGAGCAAAAAAATGGGATGTTTTTTCCTGGCAACATTACATGTGCAGCCCACTCCAGCTGTGAGTTGCCAGCTGCAATGTACATATTACTTCTTAAAATAATGTCCGCCTATATTGCAAATGTTATGTTAAAAAGAATTAGCTGTGCCAAGTTGAAAAAATGCAAAATTAGTAAAATATGAGTCTTTTCTTCACAAATATAGAAGTGAAATGTTATATTGACAAAGATTATAATAATTTACTTGAAACATCAGATTGAGTAAAAGAACAGTCGTGATGGCCAAAAAATTCTCGTTTACCTATCTACATTTAAGTTTTTCAGAAAATATATCTGCACAGATCTTGATAATCATGAGTGTCTTATAACAAATTACACGTGACATGCACATCCCCATTTTTTTGACACCGTTCTTTATCAGACATTAATGCTTTAAGTGATTTACCAAAACCAACAACATTTCCCTCACCACTCCTTCAATTTCAATTTCCTTCCGCCTTAAGGCGGATTGGAATTTAGTTGTAAAAACACTCAGGCTATTCCTTGGTTGAGAATTAGCAAGAAAAGCAAGTTGAAAATATGGCAAAATATTGCAATAGCAATTCCCAGCTCGCACTCGTTTTTTACATAGCTACATGACTTTGACCATATAGGAACTTAACATAAAGAAGATGCTTATTTATGTCTTAAGTCAATGGCCATGTTTCATGTGCAAGTGTCAGCAGTTCTAGAAAGTGCAAGTCTTTTCTTCACAAACATTTACCAGTAATGTAGCAGGGTGTCACTCGCGCAACTGGTAGAGTTGCTATCTCACAGTGCCAGAGACCTAGCTTCAACCCTGACCTTGGGTGTGGTTTATGACCACATGGGTTTCATTGCGATGCACCAATTTCCTTCCACATCCCATAAACATACAGGTTTGTAGATCACTTGGCCTCAATAAATTATCCCTACTGTGTAGGGAGTGGATGCAAAAGTGGGATAACATAGAATTAGTGTGATGGTCAGAGCAGACTCGGTGAGCCGCAGGGCCTGTTTCCAGGTGGTACTTTTCAATCAATGAAAATAAAGTCAACAATGAAGAAAGTCACATTCAGGTTTAATGCTTTACTCGTGTAATGGCATCAAACTTGCTGGGAACCTCTTTTAGGCCAGTCAAGGTATACTACATTACAGTGATCAATTGTAATTGCTTGCCAGCTTCCTATTGCAAGTGGTATCCAAGAGCAGAGCCTAACTCAAATGATGAGCTCCATAGTTAAAACAAATTATAAACAAAATCCTTCTTTCAGAGGTTGGACTCAATAGATCATCAAGACAAGACACGAGACATTTATTTGTCACATGTACCAATTGGTACAGTGAAATGTGTTGTCACCATCCAGTCTTACAAATAAAAAAGAGCACAGAACACGATAGTCTTTAATATAGACAACCCCACACAGCGGAATCAAAGTTTCATAGAAAACATAGAAAATAGGTGCAGGAGTAGGCCATTTGGCCCTTCGAGCCTGCACCGCCATTCAATATGATCATGGCTGATCATCCAACTCAGTATCCTGTACCTGCCTTCTCTCCATACTCCCTGATCCCTTTAGCCACAAGGGCCACATCTAACTCCCTCTTAAATATAGCCACTGAACTGGCCTCAACTACATTCTGTGGCAGAGAATTCCAGAGATTCACCACTCTCTCTGTAAAAAATGTTTTTCTCATCTCAGTCCAAAAAGATTTCCCCTTTATCCTTAAACTGTGACCCCTTGCTCTGGACTTCCCCAACATCGGGAACAATCTTCCTGCACCTAGCCTGTCTAACCCCTTAAGAATGTTGTAAGTTTCTATAAGATCCCCCCTCAATCTTCTAAATTCTAGCGAGTACAAGCCGAGTCTATCCAATCTTTCTTCATATGAAAGTCCTGACATCCCAGGAATCAGTCTGGTGAACCTTCTCTGTACTCCCTCCATGGCAAGAATGTCCTTCCTCAGATTAGGAGACCAAAACTTACGCAATACTCCAGGTGTGGTCTCACCAAGACCCTGTACAACTGCAGTAGAACTTCCCTGCTCCTATACTCAAATCCTTTTGCTATGAATGCTAACATACCATTCGCTTTCTTCACTGCCTGCTGCACCTGCATGCCTACTTTCAATGACAGGTGTACCATGACACCCAGGTCTTGTTGCATCTCCCCTTCTCGTTGCATTTTCCACTGTGAGGGAAGGCACCGAAGTTCAGTCACCCTCATATGCTGTTCACCCGTGGTTGGGGGGGGGCTCCCGAACCCCTCGCTGTCACCGCTACGGGCGGCCGAATGTTCAGGCCTGCTCACCGGATGATGGAATTCCGACGTTGGAATGGGAGAACATTCTCAGCGGCTTGGACTTCCGGTCGTTGAAGCAGCAGGCCCGATACTCCGGAACTTCAAACGACGATCCAGGTAAGGCATCGCCCGCTCCGTGGTGAATTCAGTGCTGCACCGCTGCTGAAGCTTTGGTCCGGTCCCCGGCAGGAAAGGCCATGCCAATCCTGTTGGTAGGCCGCAGGGGGGGTGGGGCGAAGATGAGACTCGGAGAATAGTCATATCCTCGCCAGGAAGTGACTGAGAAACGGTTTCTCCCTTACCCTACCCCCCTCCCCCACATAGAAATACAATACAATACAATTTATTTGTCACTGGAACCTCATAGAGGCTCAAATGAAATGTTGTTTCTGCAGTCATACACACAAGAAAAAAAGACCCAAGACACAATACAATTTACACAAACATCCATCACAGCGCATCTCCTTCTCACTGTGATGGAAGGCAAAAAAACGTATCTCTCCCCTGCACTCCCCATTCCCCTCCCAATGTCAAAGTCACAGCCCCCGGCGGGCGATGGTAATTGTCCCGTGGCCATTAACGCCGCACCGGGTGATGCAAGGCCGCGCTCCGGGTCTTGGTGTTGTTGGTGCCCCCGGCGGGCGCTATCAAAGTCCCGCAGCCGTTGAAGCCGCACCGGGCGATGTCCGGCCCTGCTCCAGGTACTCTTCGACCCCGCGACTCGGGCGGGTGAAGTCGTCGCTGCAGAAGCCCCGAAAAGCGGTCTCCCAGCAGGGACCTGCGGGCTCCCGGTGTTACCGTCTACCGGACCTGCGGTAAGCCTCCGAATCCCCGGGGTCGGGTTGCAGCAGCGCGCCACCACAGCTTCACCCGCTCCGGACGCGGCCAGCTCCACGATGGTACGTAAGTCCGCAGCTCCGCGACTGGAGCCCCAGGTCGTTCCTGCTGGAGGCCGCTCCACGTTGCAGCCCCAACGACAACGGAGACCCGACAGGGAAAAGGTCGGGTTCTCCGTGCAGGGGAAAGATTTTAAAAAGTCCCCCCCCCCCCCCCACCCACACACACACACACACATACACAAAAAAATAAATAAAAACTACATTCAAACGGGACATAAAATAACAAAAAGACAGACGCACTGCAGAGGCCGCTGCGACGTGAGTCGCGCCGCCCACTAATAAAATACTAAAAAAATCCTCCAAAACATACTTTTTAAACAAACTAAAAATTTAAAAAGATAGAAAAACAGACAGACTGTAGGCAGAGGCTGCCATCAATGCTGCGCCCCTAGTGGCAAATCAGTCATTGTTATTTGACACTAGCAGTGCACTGAAGCCTATTATTCACATGATTGGGGTCAGAAGCAGGAGACAAACATGGCATTTAATTTAATGAGGAAAGATGTTGATTTTTTTTAAATTAGCATTTGGGGAAAGATTGGGAGCAAGAAGCAAGCTGTGCAGTTGCTGACAGGAGCAAGATATTAAGTGGAAGTCTGGCAACATGGTTGAGGAGAAATAATATACATTTAAAAATTCGAAAATCCAAGCAGGAGATGGGTGGAGGGATTTGGAGTGGGATTGATGTGGGTTTGGAGACAGCTGTGGTTCAGGGAGGGTTGTTTTATTAGAGTCTGGACACAACAATGCAGCCAAGTAGTTTTTACCTTGCAGGCCTCAAAGTTTGGCAGTGTGCTCAACAGAGCACACACAAGAGGAAAACGTGATCTGTGTTCCCTTGCCCTGAACAGGGAAAGACGTCACCCTAAGAGTCCCTCATAAAGAAATTGCATACAAAGTGCAAAGTTGAATTTTCCAAGTAACATGAAATGGCACAGAAATAGCTATTTGAGTCTCACTCGAGAGGAAAAAAGTCAATGATGCAGTGCTGATAAAACAGCTGCAGACAATTGAATTTCCAGGCAACTGGCATTTAGGTAAAGTCATTGAATAAATGGCAAATACAGTATCCACTGGACATACTTTATTTCTGTACCCCCTTTCAGAGCTAATAAATCAATGACAATCAATGTGCTCTTCAAGCAGAGCACATAATACAGGTGCACAACCTTTTATCCGGTGTTCCGGAAACCGAAAAACTCCGAAAACCGGCCATTTTTTCCAGGATGTCGTCTGCGCACCAAAGCTCGCGTTTGGCGCCAAACTTGACCCGAAACGACCCACGGTCAATCCAGGTCTGTACTACTTTAGCGGCTGCCTCCTCCCCCCGAGGGGAGACACTCATCTGTAAATCATTGCTTAAATGTTAGTCAGTTAAAAAAAGGGGTAAACTTTAATTCAACCTGATGCAGTGCTGAGTAAGCTCCGCAACTGTGGCCGGTGGGGCAGCGGGCGGCGCCGGTTGTAAAATCGGCGCTCTGCTTTAATAACTTAGTCCCCTACCTGGTCGGAGAGGCGGGGAGCGGTCAATGCCTTACAGCTGCAGTAGACAATTGAATTTCCAGGCAACTGGCATTTAGGCGAGGCGCTCCAAAGTCCAGCTCCGCGAATTGGGAGTCGGCGGCGTAAATGGCAAATACAGTATCCTTACTGGCGGCAAGCTACTTTATTTCTGCTACCCCGCAGCCAGGGGTAGAGAGCTAATAAAGCTCCAACCTCGCCGCCCGCGGACACTCTTCAAGCTCCGCGAGAGGGTGTCGCCGAATATAGGGGACTAATGCCCCCTTCACCCCTACTGGGGAACATCAATGCCCTCCAAACTAACTGACTAAAAATCATTCTTTCTCCCTCAACTAAAGCCGCCCGCGCTACCTCCTAATGAGAAACATCTTCCTCATCTGTCCGGTCCGCAAGTGTGATATCCAATAAAAGACTAACTTGGGAAATCAATCCCATCTCCAAAAATCTTCTTTCTCGCAACTAACAAATTCTGAGAAACATTGTTCAGCTTGGGCTTGTGATAGCTTAAAACCAACTTTGGGAACATTTTGCGACTTGTTCTCACTTCTTATTTTTTGAATAATAGCTTAAACCACACATTTCTTCATTTTTTGAATGTGTGACATTCATCGTCATGTGTGACCCAACCACTGCATTAAGTGGGATAGATCCATAACAAATTAATAGCTCAAAATTAGGCCGACATGAGGCCCAACCTATCCCTCTCTTTTTTCTCCAAAAGAGCAGCTATTTTTTAATCCATCATTTGTAAAATAGCATCAAGCAATATCATCTTGGAGATCAGATATAACAATAATCTAGTTGTTTTACTTGGTCAATTAGACCAAGGAGATGATTGTTGACTTTCAAGGAGGAAGGCCGCAGATCCACAAACCTGTCTTTGCCGACGGGTCGGTGGTGGAGAGTCAACAACTTCAAGTTCCTGGGCGTGCATATCTCTGAAGATTTGTCCTGGACCCAGCACATTGATGGAATCATAAAGAAAGCCCATCAGTGTTTCTACTTTCTCAGAGTCCATCACGAGTACTGAACTCCCTGCCTTCTTCTTGGTTTCTTGGTCCTCCAAAATATTCCAAATGGAATTTAAACTGGAGGTGGTGAAGAGAGGGCTTAAGCTAGAAAGGGTTATTGGGATGAAAGAGCTACTTTAAATTTAGTTGCATCTGGTTGGGTAACTATAGTTGGGTGGAGATTATTCCATGCTTTAATTGTGCGGGGGAAGAACAAATTGCTGTAAACATCTGTCTTTGTAGCTGGGATCACAAATTGGATCGAATGCCCTTGTCTGCTCCTAATTGGTTTGGGTTTGGTGTAGGTCTTGTAATCTATGTCGAACTGACCATTTAACATCTTGTAAAAACAGGTCAAATGGTGAGCTTCACGTCTGTCTTGGAGAGAGTTCCACCCCAGAGAATTCAGAAGTTTGGTGACACTCGCTTCTCTCTCATAGGTGTTAGTAACAAATCGAGCTGCCTGTCTTTGGACACGTTCGATGGAAGAAATGTTTTTATTTGTGTATGGGTCCCATGCTGCAACTGCGTAGTCCAAATGAGGTCTAACGAGGATGAAGTATAGCTTCTCCTTGACAGAAGTTGAACAATTATGAAAGTTACGCCTCAGAAAGTTTAGGACACCTGTTGCTTTCACCGTTGCATGATGAGTCTGACCATTCCAACGCAGATCATTCTGCAATTTGATGCCAAGATACTTGGTTTGTTTGCTTCAAAGGGATCTAAAGAAGGTGCTGCCTCAAAAAGGCAGCCAGCATCATCAAGGACCCACACCATCCTGGCCACGCTGTTATTTTATTCCTACCATTAGAAAGAAGATGTAGGAGTCTGAAAATCGTGACTTCCAGGTTCAGGAACGGCTTCTTTCCAACAACTAACAAGCTATTTTACTTCGGAGTCACGTGAGTGACTACATGAAGAACCCGCTCAGTGCGCAGGCGCGGCATTAACGCCAGCAGTGCAACAGCGGCGGCAGCTGGAGTCAGGCTCTCCAGCTGCAGTTTAAAAACGGACCGTCAGGTGAGTATATCGAACAGGAGAAAAAATTCACGGAAGGAGAGTTGAGTGCGACCAAAAATGAGTTCACGCCAAAAACGACTCTCAAAGAGAACTGCCCCCTGCCCGACTCCACCAGAGGAGGGTTCAATATCAGGGCGGCAGCCACAGGCGGCAGGACCGCTCTTGGAGCGCTCCGCTATCCCCGAGGCCGAGCCAAGCCCAGTGCCGCTAATACCTGAACAGCGGACAGGGAGGAAAGCCACCAGGAAAACAAGCCGGCTGGTCATTTCCGATTCGTCGGAGGGGGAAATGTCTCCACCAAAACGGAGGAGAGACAGCCGCCTGAGCTGTATTCAACAGCTCCTGGAGCAAATACTCCAGCGAGATACGCAACCAGAGCATTCTCACGGAGGTAGGTCAGTTGCCTCCTCTACAGTGTCTTGTGCACTGCCCTCTGCTCCCTCATTATTAGAGGCTAGCACAGGTGACCAGGGCTGGGCTGGTCTGCAACAGGGGCTGGCGGACGAGTTCGGGAGAATGCAAGGGGAGCAGGAGCACGAAGAGCTGCTGGGTGTCGTGGACCGCTATGCAGCAACCCCACGTGCAGGAAGATCGCTGGAACCAAAGATGGCGGCCAGCACAAACCACCTCTCCAACAAGGCCTTACAGGAGAAAGTCCTTTTGGAAGCCTTGGAGGAATACACAGCACCAGATAACTGTGAGGCACTCAAGGTAAAGAGTGTGAATAACCAAATTTGGAGGCAGCTGGGGCAACAGATTCGGAACCAGGAATTAAAACTGCAGCGGATCCTAAGGCTCCTGACGTCGGCCATCACGGCCTTTGCTCGTTCCACGGAACACATAGATATGGATACCTGCCAACAGGATGTGCTAGCACTGATGTGCAACACACAATTCGAGATTAACAATCTCCGGCGGGACAACATAAGACCTGCCCTCAATCCCAAATTTGCGGGGTTATGCAAAACCCCTACAGCAGAAACAGACGCACTGCTATTTGGGAAAGACCTCAACAAGAGATTGAAGGACATGGAAGAGGCAGCAAAATCTTTTGGCCTCATGAGGGCAGGCCCGGGAACGAGCAGGACAACGCATCCGACACCCAGCCGGCAGCACCCCTCGGCATCCACCAGTCGACGTCCACAACCAGGGACTGGTGAAAGCTCGGGGACCGCTTATTACTACCCCCAAAGGTCTTTTTTAGATCAGGGCCCAGAGCGGACCCCATGGAAAATGCGCCGCCCCCCAACATCGCAAGCATATCAGGCAAACAGAGCCTACAAGAAAAAGCAGAGAAAACGACAATAACCATGGAGGTAGGTGGGTCTGGTTCCTGCCAGCATATAGAGAACAAGGGTGCTCTACTAACAGGGGGGCGATTACACTTGTTCAAAAAAGCATGGGGTACTGTCACAAGTAACAAGTATATACTCAACAGTATTAGTGGATACAAAATTGAATTTAAATCAGAGATATTGCCGCCAGTTCAACATTGGCCCCAAAGGGTATTTTCTCCCTCCGAGAAAGAAAAGCGGGAGGGACAAGCTGAACTGGAGAGGCTTATTGCAAAGCGGGTCATCGAAAAGACCAAACATGAACCTTTGGAATATGTATCGAATATATTCACTAAAACCAAAAAAGATGGTGGATGTCGCATCATCATTGACTTAACATCACTAAATAAATTTGTTGAGTATATACATTTCAAGGTGGAGACGTTTGTTACTGCCAGACAACTGATCTTCAAAGGATACTTTATGGCAAGCATTGATATTAAAGATGCTTACTATCTAATACCCATACACAAGGATCATTGCAGATACCTAAAATTTATCTGTTTGGGGCAGCTGTGGCAGTATAGAGCATTGCCCAATGATCTAACTTCAGCCCCTAGACTATGCACAAAAATATTAAAAGTAGCCATGGGAATACTAAGGAAACAAAAGCATATAGTCATGGCATATCTGGATGATATCCTCATAGTAGGAAAAACGAAGGAATTGGCTGTGGCAGCAGTATTAGCTACAAAACAGCTCCTTGAAACACTGGGGTTCGTCAGATAAATCTAGGTTGAAGCCATCTACTACCATGGATTACCTGGGCTTCACTATCAACTCAATCCATATGACTGTTACTTTGCCAAGGGAAAAAATGGTTGCATTAGCACAATCGTGCAACAACTTAATGGTCAACAAACGACCAACTATTCGACAAGTGGCTAGAGTGATTGGGATAATTGTAGCAGCAATTCCGGCTACACAATTCGGACCTTTGCACTATCAAAATCTACAAAGAGCAAAGGTACATGCACTACAACGATATTCGGGTCACTATGGCTGAATCATGAAATTACCCACTGAAGCTATATCAGAGCTACAGTGGTGGGCAGAGAATGTTTGGCACAGTTTCAGCCCTATCATCATCACCAACCCTACTTTAGTTATTAAAACAGATGCCAGTGCTCAAGGCTGGGGAGCAACTAACTTCATATCCAGCACAGGTGGCAGATGGACTAAACCAGAATCATCTTTACTACACACACTGGGCATCAATTATCTAGAAATGTTGGCCGCCTATTATGGTTTAAAAGCATATGCATCTAAAATGCAGCACGTGCATGTGCGGTTACAGATTGATAATACTACGGTGGTGGCTTATGTTAACCATATGGGGGGCATAAAATCATTATCATGCGACAAATTGGTCAATATGATCTGGCAATGGTGTGTCGAAAGACATATTTGGCTATCAGCTGCCTATCTACCAGGTAAGCTAAATACAGTGGCAGACACCAGGTCACGAAAATTTAATGATAACATCGAATGGATGTTAAACCCTAAAATCTTTGCTAAAGTTATTAAGCAATATGGAACGCCAGATATCGATTTGTTTGCATCAAGACTGAATCACCAGTTACCTATGTATGTGGCTTGGGAACCAGACCCAGAGGCAGCAGCGGTAGATGCCTTCACGCTGGATTGGGGAAATTTCTTCTTCTATGCTTTCCCTCCCTTCTGCCTCATCAGTCGGGTACTTCGCAAAATACAGATTGACTCTGTTTCTGGGATTTTGATCGTGCCCGACTGGCCTACACAGCCATGGTTCCCAGTCCTTCACGACATGGTGGTCGAGTCACCTGTGGTTTTCCTTAGTGACCCACGGTTGTTGACTCACCCAGTATCCGGCATAAGCCACCCATGCCATGAACACATCAAACTCCTGGGTTGTAGGTTTTGAATAGACCTTACCAGGGACTGGGATTATCCGAACGAACTATCACCACCATGTCGGCATCCCTGCAAACATCCACCAGGAAGCAGTATTTAACCTACATCAAAAAATGGGAAAAGTACTGCCAGGAAACAGGGACAACATATGAAACTGCCACAACCACCAACGTGCTGGAGTTCCTGGCCCATCCCTACACCATGACAAAAGGATCAGTTACAGTGCCATCAATACAGCACGAAGCGCCCTGTCTGCTTACCTAAAACCAGCAGGACAGCAGGCCATGGGATCCCATCCACTGGTGGTAAAACTCATGAAGGGCATTTTTAATATTAAGCCCCCTAAACCCAGGTATACCCATGTTTGGGATATCAGTGTGGTATTGACATACCTCAGGGGATGGCCACCAGCTAGATCCCTCAGCCTCGAGCAATCTACATTAAAAACGCTCATGCTAATGGCACTCGTATCCGCTCAGAGGGTCCAGTCGCTGCACAAATTAAGACTGGACAACATGGTGATCACCCCAGACCAGATTACGTTCATCATTCTAGGTCTGGTGAAACAAAGAGCCAAGGTTGTGTGTCGTGACCCATCTACAACAATACCTAGACACAACCCACAATCTCAGAAGGAGTGAAAAAGCCTTATGGGTCAGCCACAAGAAACCTCATGGACGGGTAATGAGCCAAACCATTTCACGGTGGCTCAAACAGGTGCTGAAAGCTGCCGGAATAGACATAATACTTTTAAATCCCATTCCACTAGGGCAGCATCGACATCAGCGGCAGAACGAATGGACGTCCCGGTTGACCACATTCTCAATACGGCAGGATGGTCGAGGGAAACGACGTTCAGAACGTTTTATAATAAGCCGTTGATGAAGCCTGACTTGTTTGCAGACAGAATATTACAAACTGCAAATATTTAATTTAAGCCCGGGGGAGCAAATTTATTTTTGTTATTGTTAATAAACACCTTTCTGTTTCTTGAAAAAACAGATTCTTTGGTTGATTACGATAACACTTCCTCCCTCAAGAACTTCGGCAGTGAGTGAAATAAAAACTGTTACACGGTTTGAAATCACAGACCTTTGAACTCTTCACGTAGTCACTCACGTGACTCCGAAGTAAAATAGTAAGATTAAACGAGAGCTTACCAGTTCGAAGTTTGATCTGTATTTTATGAGGAGTTACGATGAGGGATTACGTGCCCTCCGCTCCCACCCTCATTATATAGATCAAACTAGTAAACTGATGTCTCCTTATCTTTACTATGTTTACTTCAAATAACTGTGTCTATCTGTGATTCCACACCGCTGCTTGGAAGTATGCCGCGCCTGCGCACTGAGCGGGTTCTTCACGTAATCCCTCATCATAACTCCTCATAAAATACAGATCAAACTTCGAACTGGTAAGCTCTCGTTTAATCTTACTATTAAACATTACAAACACCTACTTAACTACAATCTCAGTTGCAATAAGGACTTCTGTTTTGTTTTTGCACTAATATTTTCTTTTTCTATTAATTGAACTTTTTTTGTTTGTTTATTATGTTATCTATTTACTCTGTTTACTAACCTGTTATGCCGCTGCAAGTAAGAATTTCATTGTCCTGTTTTGCTACATATGGCCATTAAACATTCTTGACTCTCCCTCGCATCATCCTCTATATATGCAATGATTTGACTTTTCTACAATTGGGTTATCTTGAAGCTCCGAAAATGGTTTTAAGTACCCAATAATGTTGTGGCAGTTTGAATCCAAGCTATGTCCAGGGTTAAGATCCGAGCTGGTTCGATGCTGATCAAGACTTCCATATCATTTAGTTTGGGTTCTGCCAACAACCATTTCTGATCTTGTTCATTTATATGGTGGCTGTATTGTGGTTGTCAGCTGACTGGTTGTTAGCAAAACCCGAGACCAAGTTTCAAATGATGCAAGAATAAAGGTTATTAACATCAAGGCTGAGAGTCTCTGAGAATGGCACCTGGCATCTTAAGTAAAATTAGATTAGGGATTGGAAAGAGGCTTAGGGATGGGAGATGCTGAGTGGAGAAACTTTCCAAAGGCTGCAATTAGGGATTGCATAGAACATAAAGTACAGACTTTAAGAAAAAAACACCAAGAAGAATTTATGCAGTGTCTTGAGCCTACTCTGTTGTTTAAAAACGTTATTGGCAATATAACCAGTTTTCCATGGAATCAAAATGAATTGATTTGGTCACGGATCAAAAGTCTACCCATCTTACCCTCTGAACATATTCAGCCTCCAAAACTTTTGGGAGCAAGGAGTTGCAAATATTCATTACTCTTTGAGAAAATTAATACTTACTTATCTTAAATGGGCAACGCTTACACAGATTTCATACTTTTTGGTTCTAAACTCTAGTCAGGGGATGATTTTTAAGTATTCTGCACTTAATTGATCAGTGCAGCATAGTAGTCACAATTAACATCAACAACTCTATAAATTACCTCCCCTCCATCATTTGTTTTATAATCAATAAATAATCTATAAATTACCTCCTCTCCCCATCATTTTCCTTGCACCTTTAACCAAGTGTAATTTCCCAACACTTCATAAATATGAAATCAAACAAAAATTAAGATGAAATAAGATCTTGGGAGTTGTGGCCAAAAATGGTAACTTAAATAAGACAGTGTGATAAATTAATCCAATTCACAATTGCTAATTTTGAAAACAATCTAAGATCAATTTCCACCAATTCAATTAGTGGGGTAGAACAAATGGAAAAATCTTTAATGCAAAACATATAATCTCAATGTGAAAATCATAAATACTTGACTGAAGTATTCTGTTCTTAAGAAAATATATATTCTTAGGAGAATATAAACCTAACCAAATATACTGACCCTTAAATCTTGGCTAAGATTTATTACCCAGCTGTATTTAATTTTCCTTCACAATTGTGCCAACACAAGTCGGCGTTCAACTTAATATTTCCCAGATGTTTCAAAATGTTTCCATGCTCTAACATACTAGCAAAATAGAAATGCAAATCAACTTTTGCTAGACACTACATCAAGTTGTATACAACAACTTTACTTTCCAGTTAAGTCTCCAGATGGAACATCTTTGATTTACAAAATTCAAAATTCAAACTAATATTGTATTCAAAATACATACAATTATCAAAATACAATTATATGTAATTCCATGGTTTGAGATTTTGTTTCAGGTCATGTTATCCATTTTTCTAAACATGTTCATGTTCATACATCATAGGAGCAGAAGTAGGCCATTTGGCCCATAGAGTCTACTCCACCTTTCAATGATGGATGATCTATTTTTCCCTCTCAGCCCCATTCTTATGCCGTCTTCTCATAACCCTTGTCATCCTCTAATGAATAATCTGTCAATCTCCACCTTAAAAATAGCCAATGACTTGGCCTCCATAGCAGTCTGTGGCAATGGATTCCACAGATTCACTACCCTCTGACTAAAGAAATTCCTCCTCATCTCCATTCTAAAGGCAAGTCCTTTAGAGGCTACGCCCTCTGGTCCTATACTCTCACACCAGTGCAAACATCCTCACTGCATCCACTCTATCCAGGCCTTTCACTATTCGCAAGTTTCAATGAGGTCCTCCATCATCCTTCTAAACTCCAGCGAGTACAGGCCCAGAGCTATCAAACGCTTGTGATATGTTTATCCAATCATCCCCAGAATTATTTTCGTAAACTTCCTCTGGACTCTCCAATGCCACCACATCCTTCCTCAGATAAGGGGCCCAATACGGCTCACACTCTTAATACGATCTGCCCAGTGCCTTATCAAACCTCAGCATTACATCCCTGTTTATATGCTCTAATCCTCTCAAAATAAATGCTAACATTGCATTTCTCTTTCTTACTATCAATTCAACTAGCAAATTAAATTTTTGGGAATCCTACACCAGCACTACCAAGTCACTTTCCACCTCCGATTTCTGTACCCTCTCCCCATTTACAAAATAGTCTATGCCTTTATTCCTTGCACTAAAATGCATGATTCCACACTTTGTTACACTCTATTCCATCTGACACTTCGTAGCCCACTCTCCCAACCTCTCCGTCCTTCTGCAGAGTCCCACCTTTCTCTGCATGATCTGCCCCTCCACCTATCTTTGTATTATCCACAAACTTGGCCACAAAGCCTTCAATTCCTCCATCTGAATCACTGATATACAATGTGAAGAGTAGCGGCCCCAGCACCAACCCCAGTGGAACACTGCTGGTCACTGGCAGCCAACCAGAAAACACCCCCCTTTTCCCACTCTATGCCTTCTGTCATTCAGCCAACCTTCTATCCATGCTAGTATCCTCCCTCCAATACCATGGGCTCTCAGCCTCGCATGTGGCAACTTATCAAAGGCAATCCAGCAAAACAACATCCACTGACTCTCCTTTTTCTATCCTGCTATTTAGTTGAGTCCAGTTGAATTTGGAGATATAGCGCAGAAACAGGCTCCTTGGTGCAACGAGTCTGCATCGACCAGTGATTCCGCACGCTAACAT
The DNA here is from genome assembly GCF_028641065.1 of Leucoraja erinaceus. Classification (NCBI taxonomy): domain Eukaryota; kingdom Metazoa; phylum Chordata; class Chondrichthyes; order Rajiformes; family Rajidae; genus Leucoraja; species Leucoraja erinaceus. The sequence goes on along the minus strand of NC_073392.1, from coordinate 43,497,466 downwards.
TATTCTACGCACACCAAGGACAATGTAACCAAGCCAATTAACCTACAAACCTGTATGTCTTTGGAGTGTAAGAGCTACCGGAGCTCCCGGGGAAAACCCACACAGATCATGTACAAACTCCATACAAACAGCACCCGTACTCAGGATCGAAACCGAGTCTCTGGCACTGTAAGGCAGCAACTCTACCACACCACCATGCTGCCCAAAAACCCCACACAGTCTCAGGGAGAACGTACAAACTCCGTATAGACAGCACGCGTAGTCAGGATCGAACACGGGTCTCTGGCTCTGTAAGGCAGCAACTGTACTGCTGCACCACTGTACCACCCCAGATTCCTCAAAAAATTCCAACAGATTTGTCAGACAAGATCGCCCCTTCTCGTAACCATGCAGTCTATGGCTTATTATAATCATAATCAATACATATGTTCTATCATAACAGCTTGCATTGCTATATAACCTTGAAGGAAGAGAGAAAGATCCCAAAATGTCCTGCACAGAATGCAATTATACAATATGAAAAGATAAAGTAGTCAACACATGGAAGAATTAAAGAAGTGTGCTTTAAGTGTAGCATAAAGGAAGGAGGTGCATATGAAAAAATGTGAAAGGTGGCAGAATGGTTGAAGGAGGAAGCTCTGGAGCTCCCAGCAAGAATATTGAAGGTTTGATTGTCAATAGTGGGATAAAGGGAGCAGAGTCAGCAAAAATTCCAGAGCAGTTTGGAAGGATCATAGAGCTATGAAAAATTACATAAAGGTTTCCCATTTTCGCTGACCATATAATAAATAATTAAAAAATAGGAAAAAGACCATATTTACTTATTAAGCTGTTCATTCTACATGGGTAATGAATTTCAAATTTCTAGCACCTGCTTCAGAATGCAATTTTGGGGGTTTGGATAGTGAAAAGGAGGAAAGTCAGATATGCCTTAGTGGTGGCAAAATAAGATTCTCATGGCGCAGTTGCCTGTGTCTTGGCGATCTTGCTGGGCTGGAACTGAGGACAGAGTTTTATTGTTGGGAGGAATTCAAAACATAGTTTCATGGCTGGAGGTATAACAAGCATTTCTTTGATCCATCAAAGAGACTAGAATCTGACAACACTGGAGATCATCATTCTGTCAAGGTTTTGGGTCTTGCAGCATCGAGGAATGGATGGAAAATCTGCAGAGACAACATTTGTTATGTCTCTCAAACATGCAGTGCTAGAGTTCCAGGGAATGGGGACACTCAGATAGTCCTAGAGCTGAGCAGTGGTAGTGAAAATTGTGTTTAAGATGTCACTGTGAAAACACGAAGGATTCGGACGATGAAGATGGAGTTTCAGAACTATAAGGGTGAGATATTTAAAGTATTTGTTGCAGGATTGTTGTGGTTTAGGAATGTGGTTGTTCTCAGAGCTACAAGAATCCTGGAGCACAAAAGAATAAGTCCTTGCAACTGAAAGTAAAAAGAAAGGCTTCTAGGGGGTCTGAGGAGAAAGTCTGTGTGGTTAATGAATCCAAGGCCTTTGAAGAGAACTACAAAGAAGGTCAGAGAAACGAGGAGCAAAGGGAATACTCGGAGACTATTGAAGAGGGCAACTGGCAGCCATCCCTGGAATCTGGCAGCAGAGGGAGAATATTTTGGCTTGAAACAAAAGAGCAAAAGTTGGAGGAAGTTTGTTTAACTATTTAGTTATTTGGTGGGACAATGTTTTGACATGCAAAATTATCAGATTTAAATAACAAGGAGGGCTTCAAACTGTCAACATATTTCACAGAAGTTATTCCTGTGACAAAAATGTGAAAGTAGAAAAACTTGCTAATGCTTACTCTGTTCGCAATTACCCAATACATTCAGCCGTCTATGGGTTACTGTAGAACCAGGAGATCCAAATTGAAAATGATCTCACCACGGCAGATGCAAAAGGAATGCCCCCAACAACAACACCAACAAAGACACACTATTCTTATCAACTTTACTGATGGTTTGTGCAGGCACAGTTTGTTTATGTTGCTGAGAATCTGGCCGCTGAAACTCCACAATGTGACTATTCCTTTCACAACTGGACATAAACTGGTTGGGATAGCTGCAATGGAGCAAGACCAGAACTTTGAGACCCACAGCTAAAATAGGGGACAAACAAGGGCACATTGTGGCACTGACCCTGTTAACTTAGCGACAAAGTGCATCTATTTACACACTAGAACAACTGGATAGATGTAAATCTTTAACCATATGAGAGCTAAGGCAAAACTACACATATCCTTAAAAAAAATTATTGAAGAGATGCAGTTTTACAGATTGAGTAGCAATGTTACAAAATGTTGAGATTTAAAAAATCAAGTCTGCAATTTATCCCATCAGATAAAGCATAAAACGAAGTTTAATTTGACACCTAATTCACTTTCATATCTCAAGTAATAAAAAAGTTATGGCCATTTTCATACTCGGAAATTAGCATCTTGTTCCCTATTGATTTTCTATGGACATAACAAAAAAGCTGTGATCACGGACAGTCAAAAGCCCATAACCTTCTTAAAAATTAAGAGAACTGAATGAAATTTTCAGTTATCATAGATTGAACCATTCTGAAACAAATATAAAATAATCTTACTTGGATGACCTGAAACTAAAGCATATAATTAGTTAGTTACCCAATTGCAGCTAATTTCAAACTTCAATTACTAGATCTAAACATCTATCCATTTCTTAATAAATGATTAACATTTTTAAATAGCCTAAGTGTCCAAATAATATTCACAAAAAATTCACAATAAAACATGATTTTAAAATCTCATTTACATCAATTTATAGGCCAAATGGAAGGAATTTAGTGTTCAATTGCTGTAAATTAAAGTCCATTTTAAATCAGCTTTCTAGTGGGTTCCTATGAACGCGCTGGTTTAGAACGTTCACATTGCGCTGGATTTGTGCCCTCAAATGCCCAGAAAAATACTGCGGGATATAAAGAGCCCAAAATGAACTACTCGCTATAGTAAACTTTGTATAAAGGGGTCTTAAGAAGCCCCTTTTAATGTAAAAATAAGGTACATACCTTTAATTGTTTGCTTTATAAAACCATGGGGCTGCGAGAGGTCGCGGGTTGAGAGAGTGATTTTAAAACTATTATAACTATTATTCGAGGCTTATAAAACTAATAATTCCTTTTGCGACGGGGTCTTTCAGCGATTTTTCGTTAATGATTTACTAGGCTGAACATCTTCGATTGGAACAGCCTAGTAAAAATCGCGTTTTAAACCCGCCCCCTCTAAACAGCGCCAAAATCGCGCACACGGGCTGGGCAGATTCTCAGCGACGATTCAGGTAGGTTTTGCAACATACCTAGATTGAGCTAGCCTTAAATTGAGCATCCCCCAATCGCCTTCTTCCATGAGCTAATCCATTCAATAATGCTACATTAACATATCAGAACAAAGAACATTTACAGCAGCTAACAGATTGAGTACCAGCATCAGAAAGAAAAATGTCATAGCCCTGTATAACTCAAAGATGCTACATCAGCATGAACTAGAACTGATGATGTATCAGTTGAGGCATTTTCATCCTCACCTTCTCCTACAACATGGTAGGACAATCAACATGGAGCACAACCATCTCAATCCCATTAACCCATTCTTTTCCATGCACCCATTTTTTTTCCATATCCATTTACTTGGATTTTCTCCATTTATTTGGATTTTCAGAAGCCCTTTGATAAGGTGCTGCAAGTGAGGCTGTTAAACAAGATAAAAGCATATTGAATTGGAGGCAAGGCACTAACATGGATAGAAGATTGGCTGACTGGCAAAAGGCAAAGAGTGGGAATAAAGGGGCTAATTTCTGGTTGGCATTCAGTGACTAGTGGTGTTCCGTACGGGTCAGTGTTGGGTTTTCCGTTTATTTGTTAATGAAATGGATGATGGAATTGATGGCTGTGTGGCCTGGTTTGCAGATGATACAAAGATAGGTAGAGGGACAAGTAGTGCTGAGTTAGCAGGGAGTATGCAGAAATACTTGGACAGGTTGGGAGAGTGAGCAAAGAAGCAGCAAATTATGACCTTTGTTTTACCTGAAAAGACTGTTGAGGTCCTTGGACGATGTTGAGGGGGGCAGTATAGGGACAGGTGTTGCATCTCCTGTGGTTGCAGGGGAAAGTACCCGGGGAGAGGGTGGTTTGGGAGGGAAGGGACGAGTTGACCAGAGAATTGTGGAGGGAACAGTTGCTGCGGAAAGCATAAAAGGGTGGAGATGGGAAGATGTGGCCAGTGGTGGGATCCCGTTGGAGGTGGCAAAAATGTCGAAATATGTGCTGTATGCGACAGCTGATGGTGTGGAAGGTTAGGACTAGGGGGACTGCCCCAGTCTATTTCTACACAATTCCTACATAATGTGTAGACTGAGTCAGTAGGAAGGAAAGCAAATACCTATTTTCTAAAAGGGGAGAGCATTCATACGGGGGGAAAAAAAGACTTGTGGGTGCTAGGGCAGGATTCCCTGAAGGTCAATTTGCAAGTTGTAAGGAAGACAAAAACATTGATTTCGCGAGGACTAGAACTTAAAAGCAAGGATGCAACGCTGAGGCTTCATAAGGTACAGGTCAGACTACACTTGGAATATTTGGAGCAGTTTTTGGCCGCATATCCGAGGAAGGATGTGCTCGCGTTGGAGAGCATCCAGAGGAGGTTTAGGAGAATTATCTTGGGGATGATTGGATTAACATATGTGGGATGTTTGATGGCTCTAGGCCTGTACTCGCTGGAGTTTAGCTGAGGAATGAGTGGGAAGATCTCATTGAAACCTGCCAAATAATGAAAGTACTAGATAGAGTGAATATGGAGAGGATATTTCTAGTAGTTGGAGAGTCTAGAACCAGAGGGCAAAATCTTAGATTATAAGGATGTACCTTTAGAATGGAGATGAGGAGGCATTTCTTTAGCCAAAGGGTGGTGAATCTGTGGAAAAGTTTGCCGCAAGCAGTGGGTCCAAGTCCTTGGGTATTTTTAAAGTGGAGATTGATAAGTTCTCAATTGGTATGGGTGTCGAAGGTTATGGGGATGAGGTAGGGGAGTGGGGATGAGGTAGGGGAGTGGGGATGAGGTAGGGGAGTGGGGTTGAGTGTGAAAATTAGATTAGCTACAATCAAATGGCAGAGCAGGCTTGATGGGCTGAAAAACCTAATTTTGCTCCTATGTCTTTTAAACTTATGTTTAGCAAACCCCTCCTCTTTGTTACGAACTCACCTACTATAGCCAATAACTTATCAACTGGCCATCTTTGGGAAATGGAAAAATTGCTGAGCACTTGGGGAGACACGCACAGTCACAAACCGATTTTTAAAACAACAACCTATTTTTAGTCGCGGCCGGTTTTGAATTTTTTGAAATAATCACTGGAACATAGAAGAAGCATTAACCGCTTTCGACAATTAGGGAGACTGACAAAAACCTCCGGAAACCTTGGGTGGGGCGCAAATTCTCCAGAGGTTTCCGTTCAGGTTTCCTAAGTGGGACAGGGGCATTAGTATAAATTGGTCTTCATCTTTTATTTAAAATTATAACAGCCTTACCTGGAAATAAATGTGCTCAAATTATAAACGTCGTTTAATTCCAAAATGATGTTCAGATCGGTAACAGTCGTAATGACATCTTTTTCTGTCTGAAAGTGAAAGTTTTATTTGTCAGCTTCACCATTTTCACTAAAATACAATATTAATTAAGCTATGGACCTATGTGCAAATTTTATCCAAAGAGAATTTTAATTCAAAATATATGTTCAGTATTGGATTCAATCATTATATTTGGAATCCATCATCCATTCTAATTTGGACAATAATATTAATCCATTGAAATGGCCTTACTTATTGTGTGAAAACAACAAATATTTGAAACTTCACAAATACCGAGTTATGCATGGAAAAAAAGTTCTGAAATTAATTTTTAACATGCAATCATCCATAGCAGTAGGTTACAAAAATACATCAAAATGACTTTCGGCTTATAACCTTAACCATAATGAAGATTTTTATTGAAAATGAAAAAGAAATATACAAAGTAGATAAAATCAATGCTAATCTTGCAATTTAGCAATTAGTTTATTAAGCTATACATTAAGGAGAAAAGAAAATGTAAAACAGAAGGCAAAACCAGCCTGGACTTCTTAGTTACAATACATATGACATCATAATGCAACCAATTTAACCTATCCCAGCCATGTTGGAAAGAAACAGTAAATTGTAAGGAATGAGAGAAGGAAGTTAAAAAGAAACAAAGAGACTAATTGGATGACTAAAACTACATCAGATATCATTGAATATGGGGGACATAAAAGTTAGTCTACTAGGATTAATCTTGCACAATTATTACTTTTAAATAGTGAGATGGAGGTGTGGAAATACAATAGATCTAATATGCAAATAAATTAGGCAAATATACTTTGGAAAAGCATCCAGCAAAAAAATCATAGATTAGTTTGCGCTCACAAAATAAAAATTAGTGTACAGGCACAAAGCATAATCAAAAATGCAAATGTTTTTTTGGCCTTCATGTCAAAGAGGCTATAGAGCAAGAAGTAACATATAAGCATTCCAGGATTTTCCACCTAACTTCCACTAAGACCTCTTAGATGCATCTTAAAAAATTTAAATCAGTCTTGCTGCCAAACGTTTCTTCCATCCACAACGTCATCTGCCCTTTTGCATTATTATCTAACTACCTCTCTCTGCACTGGCGTCCATTTTGTTTCTACCTATAATTATCTGTTCAACTTCTACTGGCATGGAAAGGAATGGCGAGGAAGGGAGAGAGTAAGGTAAGGATTAAATCCACACTAAGACATGGAATAAATTGGGGATTGATCCCGAGATGGCAAAAAAAAAGAGAAATAACGCAACATTGCGACTGGTTGCTCCTTGAGGGTTAGGATTTTCCTAACTATGTAGGCTGTGGAATTGGTGCTAATCAATTATGAGCAAGGTACAGAAATTAGCTAAAATAAAAGAATCATTGTGCAAATCAAAGTTATACAAGGATAGCAATGCAGATTGTGCACCATAATTGCAACTCACAAAAATTGGAGATCTGCATGATTCCAAGTAACACTATCTGAAGTAAAATCTACGCTATATAGAGCAGGATAGAATATTATTGGAACTATGTCAGTGATCATCATCCCAAAGGTAATGGTCATTCAAAGGATTTATTTAAGCAGTCGGGAACCAATGGATGCGATTGAGAGTTAGAAGGATTAGGCAATGTTAGAGGTGGTGGAGCTGCCCCAATCCTATTCAAATTTGCACGAGGCATCTCAAAATTTATGATTTTTGGACTGTGGCGTCACACACACTAACCACCCTCCAAACACACGGACTAAACACCCCGCCTTGATATTATATTAATATTAATTCGCTCGTTTTACCCCATCCCCTGCATTATCCACTCCTGCATAGCCCCCAACTCGCAGGCGCGGGGATCACCAATGCGTCCACGATTTCTAGAGCCACTTCCTTAAGTACCCTGGGATGCAGACCATCAGGCGCTGGGGATTTATCAACCTTTAGTCCCATCAGTCTACCCAACACCATTTCCTGCCTAATGTGGATTTCCTTCAGTTCCTCCGTCATCCCAGATCCTCTGGCTACTAGTACATCAGGAAGATTGTTTGTGTCCTCCTTAGTGAAGACGGATCCAAAGTACCTGTTCAACTCATCTGCCATTTCCTTGTTCCACATAATAAATTCACCTTTTTCAGTCTTCAAGGGTCCAACTTTGGACTTAATTAATTTGTTCCTCTTCACATACCTAAAGAAGCGTTTACTATCCTCCTTTGTATTCTTGGCTAGCTTACCTTCGTACCTCATCTTTTCTCCCCGTATTGCCTTTTAGATATCTTCTGTTGCTCTTTAAACATTACCTAATCCTCTGGCTTCCCGCACATCTTTGCTATGTTGTACTTCTTCTCTTTTATTTTTATACTGTCCCCGACTTCCCTTGTCAGCCACGGTTTCCCTTTATTCTGCTTGGAATCTTTCTTCCTCTTTGGAATGAACTGATCCTGCACCTTCTGTATTATTCCCAGAAGTACCCGCCATTGTTGTTCCACTGTCATCCCTGCTTGGGTATCTTTACAGTCAGCTTTGGCCAGCTCCTCCCTCATGGCTCCATAGTCCCCTTTGTTTAACTGTAATACTGACACCTCCGATTTACCCTTCTCCCTCTCAAATTGTAGATTAAAACTTACCATATTATGGTCACTACCTCCTAATGGCTCCTTAACCTCAAGTTCCCTTATCAAATCGGGTTCATTATAATGATTTAGTTGAACATTTTTAATTTATTCTAATCAAAATTAATTAAGTATTTGTATATTGACTTAAGATTGGACACTAAATATTTGTCCTCAATATTTCAAAAGGATAAACAAAACGTAACAGGAAAGGTGAGAAAACACAAGGGCAGCAGCAAGGAATGATGTTGGGTTGGAAAATATGGAAGCATGGATGTAAAATCAATACACATAAGAGATAAATGATAACATGACACTGGTGGGGTGGTGTTTGGCCCCTGTACAACTTGCACCTTGCTGGGCAGAATACAGTGATGAAGTACAAAAAACTTGCTGCTTTCCTGCAGCAACTGCAAAGCGGATGAAGTTGATGGGGTGAGGGAGGACAATTTGTGTAATGGACTGCGCCTCATGCACAACTCTCTGCAATTTCTTGCAGTCTTGGACTCATTATAAAGAGTTAGTCCATGAAAGTGGGAACGTTTAGAAACTGGTGAAAGAATGGTTAAAACTTTACAATGGGAAAAGCAAAAGAAGAATAATGAACAACGTGTTGAACACAAGTACGGGGCCAAGAAAATTTGGGTCCTCTAAAGGCAAAACACTAAAGAAATCATAGAAGCAAGAAGTGTTTCAGACCTTAAGCTATTAAATTATGGCTATCAACAGAAACATAATAAACAAAATAACATTGTATGGAATTAATAAATGTGAAAAACCTAAGCAGGTATCCTCCATTTCAAAGTATTGTTTTTGAATTTTCATGATGATGCATTTGACTTTTCAAGGTATATATTGTTTCTGTGAACACAATACTTTTTCAGCACTAATGAATAATGAATAATCCTTAATGTTAACAAAAACAGCCTCAAATCCAATGAGATATTAATTGCTGTGATAGTGTGATGGAGTGGGGTGATGGGAGGCACCTCCAGTTTAAATTCAATTTTGAATATTCTGGAGGACCAAGAAACCAAGAACCAAGAGGCGGGAATGAGGGGTAGTAGGCATACAGTGAAATTCAGAATCGGCCAAGAAAAAAAGTGGGGAGAAAAGGGTCAATGAGGAAGAAGAATAATGGGATAGTTCAGATAAATTAAGCTGCCAAGAATTTGGAGGAAAGAGTTGTAGGTTTGTGGGAGGATAGAAAGAAGAGGGGTGGGGAAGAGATTGAGCCTGGGAAGAGTGTAGTGCTGTCAACACTCGAGAGTGGGGGTGAAGATGGGGAAAGAAACAGGACTAAGCAAAAGCAAGGGGGGAAGATGGGAAAAATAGACATCTTTTGTGTTTCACTTGGTGAATATGTTGAAAGAGTGCGTAGCCCTGGATATATTTATCTTCTCATTTAATTTCAATGGTTAAATTAATGTATTTTCTTTAACTATTTGTATTCTTCAACATACATATGTTCTTGACACAATCTGAATTTTATTTTTACATACAAAGAAATGGCAAATGCTTTTCAATTTATACACAAGGAATCAGTCTGAAGAAGGGTCCCGACCTGAAACACCACCAATTCAAAGACACTGCCTGACCCGCTTACTCCAGCACTTTGCGTCTCGCCTTTTGGATTAATTTTCACTAATAAAATGTTATTCTGAAATGTAACTCACTATCAAAAATGGAGGGGACGGGGGACAAAATTTTTTGGCGGCCACGCGCGCATGAGCATACTCACACACGCGCGCGAGGCTTCGGAGGCTCAATCCAGCGCTAAAAACAGCGATTTTAAAATCGGGATCACAAAAACTTGGGGGGGATGTCCCCCACCTCTCAAAACATGGGGGGGACGTGTCCCCTCTGGCCCCCCCGGGTTTTCCGCCCCTGAGTCAAATTAAAGTTGAACTATTAACCACCAAATCCCTTATACATCATCTAACAATTTCTACAAAGTGCAGAAAAATTGTAATCCAATCCCCAAAACAATAAATCTACCATTAATTTAATAACAATATTTTAATCAGTACAAAACCGTAACCCTAATCATATTGATCATTAAGAACCACACTGGCTGGTTCCGAACACTACAGGTTCTACTAAAATTTTACAACCGATGGTCAGCAAAAGTAAATGGTGCCATCTGCTGGAGATTATTAGTAATATAGAGTCAACAGGGCTCTTTGGCCCAACTTGCACATGGCGACCAACATGCTCCATCAACGCTAGTCCCACCTACCTGCTTTTGGCCTATATCCCTCTAAACCTATCCTATCCAAGTACCTTTCTAAATGTTTCTTAAGCGTTGCAACAGTACCTGCCTCAACTACCTTCCAACAGCTCGTTCCATACACCCACCAGCCTTTGAGTAAAAATATTACCCCTCGGGTTCCTATTAAATATTTTCCCCCTCACTTTAAACCTATGTCCTCTGGTTCCCGATTCCCCTACTTTGGGCAAAAGACTTAGTGTATTTACCCAATCTATTCCTCTCATGATTTTGTACACCTTTCAGATCATCCCTCATCCTCCTGCACACTAACTCAACTGTTCTGTATAGCTCAGGCCCTTGTCCTCGTAAAACCTCTCTGTACCATTCCAACCTGACAAGATCTTTCCTACAAAACTGAACACAATATTCTAAATGTGGCCTCACCAATTGCAACATGATCTCCGAACTTCCATACTCAATTCTCTGACTGAATGCCAATGTGCCAAAATACTTTTGACCACCCTATCTACTTGTGATGCCACTTTCAATGAACTATCTACCTGCACTCCTAGATCCCTCTGCTCTACAACATTCCCAAGAATCCTACATTCACTGGGTAGACCTGTGTTAATACTTCCCAAAATGGAACACCTCATATTTCTCTGCATTAAATTCAATCAACTATTTCTCAGCCTAGCTGCCCAAACAATCAAGATCCTAGTGAAATTTTTGATAACCATCTTCACTATCTACAATACTACATACTTTAGTGTCAACTACAAATTTGCTAATCATCCCTTGAATTTTCTCATCAAAATGATTGATACAGACGAAAATATGCAATGGGCCCACCATTGTTTCCTGAGGCACACCACTAATTTCAGGCATCCAGTCCAGAAAACAACCTTCCACCATAACCCTCTGCTTCTCCAGAACAAGGGGTCACAGTTTAAGGATAAGGGGGAAATCTTTTAGGATCGAGATGAGGAAAACCTTTTTCACACAAAGAGTGGTGAATCTCTGGAATTCTCTGCCGCAGAAGGTAGTTGAGGCCAGTTCATTGGCTATATTTAAGAGGGAGTTAGATGTGGCCCTTGTGGCTAAAGGGATCAGGGGATCAGAGAGAAGGCAGGAACAGGATACTGAGATCAGCCATGATCATATTGAATGGCGGTGCAGGCTCGAAGGGCCGAATGGCCTACTCCTGCACCTATTTTCTATGTTTCTATGTTTCTCTCCATTAAGCCATTTTTCTCTGCATTCGGCTTTCTTTCCTTGGATCCCATGCGATCTAACATTTCAGAGCAGCCCACCATGCAAAACCTTGCCGAATGCCTTGACAAAATCCATTTATACATCTACAGATCGGCCCTCATCAACCTTTTTGATCACATCTTCAAAAAGTTCAATTAGATTTGTGAGACACAACCGCATGTACAAAATCATGCTGGCTATCCTTAATCAGCCCTTGTCCATCTATATCTTATCCCACAGCATCCCCCAGCCAATATTGGGAAAGTTAAAATCCCCTACTTCAACAACCTTATTAGACCTGCAGCTTCCTGCAATCTCCTGACAGGTTTGCTCTTCTAATTCCCATTGACTAGCCTGTAGTATACTCCCAACAAGGTGGGGATCATCCCTTTCTTGTTCCTCAGGTCTACCCATTTAGACTCACTAGACGTAATATTTCACCTCTGACGACGTCCGTGACATCCTCCTTAACCAAGAACACAACACCCCCCTCCTCATTTACTCCCACCTCTGTCTCGCCTGAGGCACGTGTACCCTAGAACATTGAGCTGCCAGTCCTGCCCAAGGTTGCAAATATATATTCACAGGAAATGGAAGCAGGAAAAGGCTTCAAGCTAAATATGTCATTCAATAAAGTCCTCAATTTTTAAATATAAACTCATTGACATTACCAACAGATCCCCAATAGAGAATTTCAAAGAATTATATGCTCTGCATAAATGAATCTCATTATTATTTTATTTCAGTTCTAAATAATTGCTTCTATATTCTCCGTAACCTTGTGTAGAGAGAATAGCCTCTTAGCATCTATCCTTCTAATGCCTCCCAGAATCTTGTAATTTCAATGAGAGAATAATTCATTCCGCTAAATTCCAGATGACTCATATTCACTCTCTTCAAAGGGAAAACAGCAATCTTGTGAATCAATCTAGTGAAACTAGATTGGAATAACTCCAGATATGGTCTTCATCAGATGATAAAATTGAATTGTGCATCAAATGATGCCCTGAACAATCTCAGCAAGATTTCTTTACTTTTGTACTCTGACTCCTTGGCAATAAAGGCCAACATATCATTTTTGAGTCAGAGTCATAGAGTCATACAGCGTGGAAAAAGATCCTTCGGCACAACTTGACCATGCCCCATCTACACTCGTCCCACCTGCAAGCGTTTGTCCCAAACCCCTCTAAACCTCTCCTATCCATGTACCTGTCTAAATGTTTCTTAAATGTTGCGATACTACTTGCCTCAACTACCTCCTCGGTCAGCTCGTTCCATATACACCTCCCATTCTTTGTGTAAAAACGTTACCCCTCATGTTCCTATTAAATCTTTCCCCCCTCACCTTAAACGCATGATGAGAAGAACTTTTTTCACACAAAAAGGTGGTGAATCTCTGGAACTCTCTGCCGCAGAGGGTAGTCGAGGCCAGTTCATTGGCTATATTTAAGAGGGAGTTAGATGTGGCCCTTGTGGCTAAGGGGATCAGAGGGTATGGAGAGAAGGCAGGTACGGGATACTGAGTTGGATGATCAGCCATGATCATATTGAATGGCGGTGCAGGCTCGAAGGGCCGAATGGCCTACTCCTGCACCTAATTTCTATGTTTCTATGACATCTAGTTCAGTTTAGTTTAGAAATACAGCACGGAAATAGGCTCATTTGGCCCACCGAGTCTGCACCGACCAGTGATCCCCGCACAATAACACTATTCTACACACACACGGGACAATTTATATTTATACCAAGCCAATTAACCTACAAACCTGTACATCTTTGGAGTGTGGGAGGAACCGAAGATCTCAGAGAAAATCCATACGGTCACTGGGAGAACCTACAAACTCTGTACAGACAGAACCCAAAGATGGGATCAAATCCGCATCTCTGACTCTGTAACTGCTGTAAGGCAGCAACTGTATCGCTGCGTCACCGTGCCACTCTAGTTCTCGATTCACCTACTCTGGGTAAAAAACCCTGTGCATTTATCCTTTCAAAATCTTGTACATCTCTATAAGATCACCCCTCATCCCCCTGCACCCCTAGCAATAAAGTCCTAGCCTGCTCAACATCTCCCTATAGCACAGGGATGCCCTGGCAACATCCTCATAAATCTTTTCTGGAGAAACTCAGTGGATGAGGCAGCATCTATGGAGCGAAGGAATAGGCGATGTTTCGCGTCGAAACCTGAACTGTCGCCTATTCCTTTGCTCCACAGATGCTGCCTCACTCGCTGAGTTTCTCCAGCATTTTTGTCTCTCATCAACCTTTTTGGTCACATCTGCAACAAACAAAATCAGATTTGTGTGTTATACAATCTCTCACGTACAAAACCATGCTGACTATTCCTAATTAGCCCCTATCTATCTAAATGGATGTACAGCTTATCCCTCAAAATATTCTCGTAACTTTCCGACCACAGATGTTAGACCTGCTGACCTGTAGTTCCTAGGCTTTTCCTTGCACCCCTTCTTAGAGGCACAAAAATTGCCACCTTCCAGTCTTTCGGCACCGGTATTTAATGATGAATGATAAACATAGAAACATAGAAAATAGGTGCAGGAGTAGGCCATTCGGCCCTTCGAGCCTGCACCGCCATTCGATATGATCATGGCTGAACATCCTACTCAGTAACCCATCCCTGCCTTCTCTCCATACCCCCTGATCCCTTTAGCCACAAGGGCCACATCTCCCTCTGAAATATAGCCAATGAACTGGCCTCAACTACCTTATGTGGCAGAGAATTCCACAGATTCACCACTCTCTGTGTAAAAAATGATTTTCTCATCTCGGTCCTAAAAGACTTCCCTCTTATCCTTAAACAGTGACCCCTTGTTCAGGACTTCCCCAACATTGGGAATAATCTTCCTGCATCTAACCTGTCCAACCCCTTAAGAATTTTGTACGTTTCTATAAGATCCCCCCTCAATCTTCTGAATTCTAGCGTGTACAAGCATGTACAGTAAATCTCAGCCACGGCACCTGCAATTTCCTCTGTAGCTTCCCAATGTCCTTGGATATATATGGTCAGGCCTGGGGGACTTATCTACCTTTGCACACATCATTTTCCTTTTTAATTTCTTGCTTTGTGTCTCATGAACCAGCGCGTCAATTTGAAGTATTAGTATGGAGGATATCAACAGTAAACAACATAAGATCATCTGCAGTAAAAAAAACTTTGCCAGAGAAGTAGGTGTAAAGGGCCATCTTTTAAAGCAAAAAAACTGAGATGGCACAGTGGGACAACTTCGGAAGAGTACACTCAATTTTACAGCCACAGTAGCACAAAGCTGCCAATATTGTTCGGGTTAAAATCAGGACATATAGAAGAACCAGACTGGAGAAGAAAAGATAAAGGAAAGTCATAGAACGGAAGGGGAAAAGAGGGGTAAAAGTGATAAAGTATTGTAACAAATAGGGGCAATCAAGTACTGAGGGAGTGTGTAGGAAGGAACTGCAGATGCTGGTTTAAACCAAAGATAGACACAAAATGCTGGAGTAAATCAGCGGGACAGGCAGCATCTCTGGAGAGAAGGAATGGGTGACGTGTCGGGTCGAGACCCTTCTTCAAATTGATGTCAGGGTAGAGGGAGATACATAGATAAGGAAGTGTAAGGTGTGAAAACAGAACAAAGGGAATAGAGATCAAGGAAAATGTAGCATACATCATTGTTAGCTGGGAGGTCAGTGTGGGAATGGGAGGGAGAGTTGGACCATTGCAAAGCAAACGGAGATAAAATGTAGTCGGAGACAGTAAGACTGGTTGGAGGACTGGGAAGAGGGAGGGATGGAGAGAGAGAGAAAGCAAGGGTGACGAAGTTAGAGAAGTCAATGTTCACACCGCTGAGGTGTAAGCTGCCCAAGCAAAATATGAGATGCTGTTTTTCTAATTAGCGCTGGGCCTCACTGACAACGGAGGAGGCCCAGGACAGAAAGGTCAATGTGAGAATGGGAGGGGGAGTTAAAGTGTTTCCAATCAGGTAGGTTTAGGTGGCCTGAGCAGAGGTGTTCAGCTAAATGATCGCCGAGCCTGCTCTTGGTCTTGCCGTTATATAGGAGTCCACATCTGGAACAGCGGATACAGTAGATGAGGTTGGAGGAGTGCAAGTGAACCCTTGCCTCACCTGAAAAGACTGCTGGGGACCTTGGACTGAGTCGAGGGGGGAGGTATAGGGACATCTCCTGCTTGTTGCATCTCCTGCGGTTGCAGGGGAAAGTACCTGGGGATGGAGTGGTTTGGATGGGAAGGGACAAGTTGACCAGGGAGTTGTGGAGGGAATATTGAGGATACCCGAGTGAGGGCCGCATCTGTGATGGAACAGGGGAACCCCATTCCCTAAAGAATGAGGACATCTCTGATGTCCTGGTATGGAACACCTCATCTTTAGCGTAGATTGTGGCGTAGACAGCGGAATTGGGAGCAGGGGATAGAGTCTTTACAGGAAGCAGGGTGGGGATAGGTGCAGTCTAGATAGCTGTGGGAGTCAGTGAGTTTATAATAGATGTCAGTTGATAGTCTGTCTCCTGTGATGGAGATCAAGAAAATGTAGGGAGATGTCAGAGATGGTCCAAGTGAATGGTCCAAATGCACGATAGAAATTAGTAGCGAAGATAATAAAGTCAGTGAGTTCTACATGGTGCAGTCTACACCGATGCAGTCGTCAATGTAGCGGGGGTAGAGTTCTTGGATAGGACCAGTGTATGCCTGGAACTAGTGATTGTTCGATGTGGCTAGGCATGGCTGGGGCCCATGCGTGTGCCCATCGCCAGGGCCGGCCTTAGGGGGTGCGGGGCCCAATTGGGAACAATTTTGGTGAACCCCAGATTCCCAGCCGATGTGTGTCAGCCCAGTTATTTAGTATATATTATGAAATTGTACACTAGGTGCTATGGATTATACACTGTGTGAATCTCTCCCGCTCCCTCCCGTTTGCCTGTCAGTAGCTCCGCTGGCTTCCAACCTTTACCATAGCTGCTAATTATGTGATTGGACACAATGTCCTTGGAGACAACAGCTGATTGGACGGGAGGAGACCTATTTGTTGATTGGACAGGAATTTTAAGGCAAGCTGGTTGGTGATTGGATGCAACCCCCTTAGAGACAGCGTTTGATTGGCCACCAAATAAAATTGTCAAATCGGTAACAAAAATCGCTGGTCGGTGCGAACTAAGTGGACTAGCTGGTTGTATCTCCAAACTAAACAGTATAACATGCAGGTACATTCATTTAAAATTAAATTCAGTGATTATTTCACATGATTTCTCACTGTGTAAAGCTCAATATCTGACCAATTTCTGTTAAACACATTTGGTCTGCCGTAAGCATTTTTCTCTCCCAAAACAGTTCATATCTAGCAAACCAATCAACGAACTAGACAGCAGTTGGACGCAGTCATAGAACCATAGACAATAGGTGCGGGAGTAGAGACCATTCGGCCCTTCGAGCTTGCACAGCCATTCAATATGATCATGGCTGATCATCCAACTCAGTATCCTGTACCTGCCTTCTCTCCATCCCCCCTGATCCCTTTAGCCACAAGGGCCACATCCAACTCCCTCTTAAATATAGCCAATGAACTGGCCTCAACTACCTTCCGTGGCAGAGAATTCCACAGATTCACCGCTCTCTGTGTAAAAAACATTTTTCTCATCTCAGTCCTAAAGGATTTCCCCTTTATCCTTAAACTGTGGCCCCTTGTTCTGGACTTCCCCAACATCGGGAACAATCTTCCTGCATCTAGCCTGTCCAACCCCTTAAGAATTTTGTAAGTTTCTATAAGATCCCCCCCTCAATCTTCTAAATTCTAGCGAGTACAAGCCGAGTCTATCCAGTCTTTCTTCATATGAAAGTCCTGATATCCCAGGAATCAGTCTGGTGAACCTTCTCTGTACTCCCTCTATGGCAAGATTAGGAGCCCAAAACTGTACCAATACTCCAGGTGTGGTCTCACCAAGACCCTGTACAACTGCAGTAGAACCTCCCTGCTCCTATACTCAAATCCTTTTGCTATGAATACTAACATACCATTCGCTTTCTTCACTGCCTACTGCACCTGCGTACCTACTTTAAATGACTGGTGAACTATGACACCCAGGTCTCGTTGCATCTCCCCTTTTTCTAATCGGCCACATTTCAGATAATAGTCTACTTTCCTGTTTTTGCCACCAAAGTGGATAACCTCACATTTATCCACTTTATACTGCATGTGCCATGCATTTGCCCACTCATCCAGCCTATCCAAGTCACCTTGCAGCCTCCTAGTTTAGAGGGGTTTAAACGGTTTAGAGATGTTTAGAGGGCTTCAGATGGGTTCAGGTGTGTTTAGAATTGTTTAGAGGGGAATAGAGGGGAATAGGGGGTTTAGAGGTGTTCAGAGGGGTTTAGAGACGTTATAAGCCCCCCGTGAGAAATTGTAATTCTCTGAAATTGAAGATAGACATAAAGCTGGAGTAACTCAGCAGGACAGGCAGCGCAGCGACTCTGGAGAGAAGACCCTTCTTCAGACTTCTTCTTCAGACTGAACTGAACTCGCGTCGGTGAGAGTACTTGTGATTGTCTGAAGAAGAGTCTCGACCAGAAACGCAACCCTCTCCCCAGAGCCGCTGCCCGTCCCGCTGAGGCACCTTCAACTTCAGAGCCAAACAAAAAACACAGTGCTGGAGGAACTCCGCGGGCCAGGTGGCTGCCTCACCCGCTGGGTTTCTCCAGCATTTTTGTCTACCGCAAAACGTCAATGATTCCGGGAATGCTGAGGTGATAGAGAGGGAGTGGGAGAGCTAGAGAGTGTCTCGACCAGAAACGCAACCCTCTCCCCAGAGCCGCTGCCCGTCCCGCTGAGCCACCTTCAACTTCAGAGCCAAACAAAAAACACAGTGCTGGAGGAACTCAGCGGGCCAGGCGGCTGCCTCACCCGCTGGGTTTCTCCAGCATTTTTGTCTACCGCATAAAGTCAATGATTCCGGGATTCACAGGAGGAGGAGCCATCTTGGGGAACGGCTGCTAACCAGCAGCCGTCCGTTTAATTCTTTTTTTCCAGTTTTTAGTTAGTTTTGTTCGTCGTTTTTTCACTGAAATGGACTTCTTATTGTGGGGGGGGAAGGAGGTAACCTTACTTCTAGGTCCCTACCTGGTCAGTGAGGCAGCTTTTTCTCTGGGCTGCCCGTCGACCCGTCCTCGTGGACTACCAGCGGGCTTGGAGCGCCGTTTCCTGGTTGGGACCGCCCAGCACCACGGCTTCGGTCGCGGCACAGGGCTGGAGCGCCATCGAGGAGCGGAGCGGGCGATGCCTTGCCTGCGTCGCCGCGCTGGATCGACGCGCTGGAGCTCCGGTGAGCTGGAGCGCCGAGAGCAACACCTCCAGGCTGCGGGTCTGCGGAGCGGAGCGGGTGGCGCCAACATTAACATCAGGAGCCTGGGAGCTCCAACTCGGTGCGTCCTTGTCGGCTTCAGAAGCCGACAATCCCCTGCTAGGAAGCGGCCGTTCCAGGAGGCCCAGCCGCTGTGAGGACTCTCCCGATGCCGGGGCAAGACCACCCGGCTAGAACGGCCAGGAACATCGGGCCTCCGTTGAGGCAACAGCGGTGGCCTTAATAGGCCTGACTTTTAGGTGAACTGGGGATGGGGACTGGACTTTGTGCCTTCCCCCACAGTGGTAACCACTGTGGGGGGAAGATGTTTCTGTGTGTAAGGTACTTTGTTAGTCTGTGTCCAAGATGGCTGTCGGAAGAGAGAGTGGACGCTGGCGCGCTTTAGCTGCCGCTGCTCTCTCTTCACATTGTGTTTTTTTTTATTTTTTGATTTTGTGTCTTTGGAGCGATTTCTATCTTTAATTTGTGTATTGATGATGTCCTTATTATTTATTTTTCTCCGACTATATGTTTTTTTTCTCTTCTGTTTAATCTTTGTAAGGTGACCTTGAGATTTGAAAGGCCCACGAAAATAAAATTTATTATTATTATTTTTAGAGAGAGACGAGATGGGGAACGGGAGAGAGAGCACAAAAGAGGGAGGGAGGGAGAGAGCAAAAGATAGAGAGATACAACGTGGGTCGGTAGGTGAATGACTAACCTGCACACCAGGGAGAAGCCCCTTCTCGCGGTCCGGGGCCCTCACTCATGATGGTGAGTTTAATGAAATTCTCAACGTGTCATCGATCTACATTCCTCAGTAAATGTAATTGTGTTTTAAACAAGTATTAATGACGCCGCGTGAATTTTATTCAAAGGAACACGGCGTCATTAATACTTGTTCAAAACACAATAACATTTACTGAGGAATGCGGATGGATGCAGATTGATGACATTGCATAACAAGGTGTTAACTACTTGCTGTTAAGAAGTGCTAACAGTACTAGTTAACAAATCGTTTGTGTCTGATGGCCGTGCAGCGGTTTGTAATACATGTTCGTTTAAAAAAAATCCGGATGGCGAATTTAAAAAAATCTTTATT
Source organism: Leucoraja erinaceus (assembly GCF_028641065.1). Lineage (NCBI taxonomy): Eukaryota > Metazoa > Chordata > Chondrichthyes > Rajiformes > Rajidae > Leucoraja > Leucoraja erinaceus. Next base: position 43,477,347 of record NC_073392.1, on the reverse strand, counting down.
TAACAAAGAGAATTCGTATTTCCGTACGAAATACGGAACAATAGTGCGGGGCCTCGCTTAGTCGTGGGGCCCAATTGGGAGCAATCAGTCAAATCGGCTTAAGGCCGGCCCTGCCCATCGCTACACATTGGATTTGAAGGAAGTGGGAGGAGTCGAAGGAGAAGTTGTTGAGGGTAAGGACCAGTTGTGCTGGGCGGAGGATTGTTGGCAATGGAAAATTGGCTGGTTCTGTGGTTGAGGATACTGAGGGATCAGCATTACATTTTTTGCTATGGCAGAGCTAAATGTTATCAATGTCCATTTGTAACCCAATCTTATATTTTCCAATAAAATCACCTCGAGGAAGAAAGTAGACAAGAACTCAAAAAGTGCCACGTATAGATCTTCAGCCATTCTGTACATAGTGTGCATAGTGTGGGAAGAGAAGCTATTGCAAGCCCAAAGCAGATTCAACATGGATGCCAAATGAGTTATCTTTTTTTTGCAAAATAGTAGGTAGCAGTTTTTCACCATTTCATAATATTAGCAAAATGAAAATAAATGTAATTGCAATCATCCATTACTATACGTGTCTATTATTGAAAAACTTGTAACATTTTAATATAATTTACATACCTGAATCTCAGTTAATTCAAATTCAAGCTCAAAATGCAGTGAATGGCTGCAGCCTGACAATCTGCACTGCTTTGTTTTGTTGTTACCTGCAAATTAATTCAGCATGGTGAATAGGAATTGGTAGAAAATCTATATAAACCAGTTAAGTGTAGACACAAGGAACTGCAGATGCTGGTTTATAAAAAAGACACATCTCTTCCAGCTTTCCCTACCCTGCAACAATAAGTCTGAAAGGTCCCAATCCAAAATGTCATCTATCCATTTGCTCCAGAGTTGTTGCCTGATCCAACACTTTGTGTCCTTTTTCATAGTTGAGTTGAAATTCAATTCTAGTTATATGGGCACTCAGATGAGATTAAAAATGTAATGCTGATCCGAGCTGTGAAACTGTTTTCTTATGCACCTGTCCAGGCGCAAGGGCCTGAGTTGGGACAATCAAGCCAATTTCACACAGAACATAGAAAATAGGTAGGAGTAGGCCATTCGGCACTTCGAGCCTGCACCGCCATTCGATATGATCATGGCTGATCATCCGACTCAGTATCCCATCCCTGCCTTCTCTCCATACCCCCTGATCCCTTTAGCCACAAGGGCCACATCTAACTCCCTCTTAAATATAGCCAATGAACTGGCCTCAACTACCTTCTGTGGCAGACAATTCCACAGATTCACCACTCTCTGTGTAAAAAATGATTTTCTCATCTCGGTCCTAAAAGACTTCCCTCTTATCCTTAAACTGTGACCCCTAGTTCTGGACTTCCCCAACATCGGGAATAATCTTCCTGTATCTAGCCTGTCCAATCCCTTAAGAATTTTGAAAGTTTCTATAAGATCCCCCCTCAATTTTCTAAAGTCTATCCAGTCTTTCTTCATATGAAAGTCCTGCCATCCCAGGAATCAGTCTGGTGAACCTTCTCTGTACTCCCTCTATGGCAAGAATGTCTTTCCTCAGATTAGGAGACCAAAACTGTACGCAATACTCCAGGTGTGGTCTCACCAAGACCCCGTACAACTGCAGTGGAACCTCCCTGCTCTTATACCCAAATCCTTTTGCTATGAATGCTAACATACCATTTGCTTTCTTCACTGCCTGCTGCACCTGCATTCATACTTTCAATAACTGGTGTACCATGACACCCAGGTCTCATTGCATCTCCCCTTTTCCTAATCGGCCACCATTCAGATAATAGTCTACTTTCCTGTTTTTGCCACCAAAGTGGATAACCTCACATTTATCCACATTATACTGCATCTGCCATGCATTTGCCCACTCACCCAACCTATCCAAGTCACCTTGCAGCCTCCTAGCATCCTCCTCACAGCTAATACTGCCCCCCAGCTTTGTGTCATCCGCAAACTTGGAGATGTCGCATTCAATTCCCTCATCCAGATCATTAATATATATTGTAAATAGCTGGGGTCCCAGCACTGAGTCTTGCGGTACCCCACTAGTCACTGCCTGCCATTCTGAAAAGGACCCATTTACTCCTACTCATTGCTTCCTGTCTGCCAGCCAGTTCTCTATCCACACCGATACTGAACCCCCAATACCATGTGCTTTAAGTTTGTATACTAATCTCTTATGTGGGACCTTGTCGAAAGCCTTCTGAAACTCCAGATATAACACATCCACTGGTTCTCCCTTATCCACTCTACTAGTTACATCCTCGAAAAATTCTATTAGATTCGTCAGACATGATTTACCTTTCATAAATCCATGCTGATTTTATCCAATGAATTCACCACTTTCCAAATGTGCTGCTATCCCATCTTTAATAACTGACTCCAGAATTTTCCCCACCACCAATGTTAGACTAACTGGTCTGAAATTCCCCGTTTTCTCTCTCCCTCCCTTTTTAAAAAGTGGGGTTACATTAGCTACCCTCCAGTCCTCAGGAAATACTCCAGAATCTAAAGAGTTTTGAAAAATTATCACTAGTGCATCCACTATTTCTGTGGCTACTTCCTTAAGTACTCTGGGATGCAACTTATCTGGCCCTGGGGATTTATAGGCCTTTAATCCATTCAATTTCCCTAACACCACTTCCCGGCTAATCTGGATTTCACTCAATTCCTCCATCTCATTTAACCCCCGGTCCCTTGCTAATTCCGGCAGATTATTTATGTCTTCCTTAGTGAAGACAGAACCAAATTAGTTATTCAATTGGTCTGCCATATCCTTGTTCCCCATGATCAATTCGCCTGTTTCTGACTGCAAGGGACCTACATTTGTTTTAACTAATCTTTTCCTCTTCACATATCTATAAAAACTTTTGCAGTCAGTTTTTATGTTCCCTGCCAGTTTTCTTTCATAATCTATTTTCCCTTTCCTAATTAAGCCTTTTGTCCTCCTCTGCTGGACTCTGAATTTCTCCCACTCATCTGGTAGGCTGCTTTTTCTGGCTAATTTCCGCAAATCGGAATGAGTTCCAGGGGGTCAAGGATTACAGTGTAATCAGATTACCTTAATAATGAACCAATCTCTGTTTACCTAAAATTTTCAGAGATTCTCCACAAAACATTAGAGTAGTGTGCAGAACAATGGCACAATTTGGAGAGCTGCTGCCTCACAGTTTCAGTAATCAGGATTCAATCCTAGTATCTGATGTTATTAGTGCGATTAGTATGTTCTCTCTTAAAGTCTTGAAGAATGTGTCTCATCGCAAAACATTGTCCATCAAGTTCCCTCCAAAGATGCTGCCTGACTTGCTAAGTTCCCACAGCAGTTTTTTCTTTGCTCAAGAATTGCCGGTCGGTGGGGGCGTGCAAGCCGGCAGCCCTGTCAGCAGCGTGTCCATTTTTTTTCCTACTTTTTTTGTTTTTTTGGTATGTGTTAATGCATGTTTTTAATGTTTCTTTGTATGTCTTGTGTGGGGGGTGGTGTGTGGGGGTAAGGGGGAAACCACTTTGGTCGCCTCCTCCACGGAGAGGTGACTTTTTCCATGTCGCCTCCCGTGGCCTAACATCGAGGATCGGTGCGGCTTTTCCAGGAGACGCGCCTGGGGCTTCAGCAGCGGGCGCAGCGTGACTCTCGGCGGGGAGCAGGCGAGCCCTCGCCGGAGGGGAGTGCTCCGTTTCGCTGGCCCGCGACAGCCTGAAGCAGCGGTCTTCAGAGCTCCAGCTGGCGCGGCGTCCGCAGCCTGGGATCGCTCGTTGGGGACCCGGGAGAAGAGAAAGCCACCACCGCCGGCCCCCGGCCTACTTCTACCGCGGGCGTGGTGGCGAATTACCATCGGGAGCGGGGTCCCTCGCCGGGGACCCCTAGAGGGGAGCTTTGACTGCCGACCCTGCGGTCTGCGGTGCTTCTGGCTGCGGCGCGGCGGGAACTTTAAATCTTTGACCGCTGGCCTGCAGTCTACACCAACCTGAAGCCGCGGTCTCCGGTGGGGGAGGCACCGTTTCAGGACTTACCTGGACTTTCACTCATCTGGATGCCCGCAGCGGCGACTGCGGAGGGTTGAGGTCCCGGCCACGGGGGAAAATGGAGGAGGACTGGCCAAATTTTGTGTCTTCCACCACAGTGATGAATGCTGTGGTGGATGTTTGTGTTAAATTTTTATTGTGTTTTTGTGTGTTCTTTTTTATTGTACTGCTGCTGGCAAATTAATTTCACTTGCACTTTATGTGCAAGTGATGAATAAAACTGATTGTATTGTATTGTATAGCTCTTGTTAACTCAAGAGTTTTTTAACGGCCCATCCATGTAATTTTTGTCTGTGTAAAGCTTTGCCTACTGCTTGCTTGATTTCATACTTCTTCTCAAACCTGTGGAGTAACTGCTGACTGGAATATACCCATATAAAAACATTGGTCACAAAGCTTACCTTCACTGACTGTCGTGACGGTATGTTGACTGAAGCCAATGCCAGTTAACTGGGTTAGCAATGCAATCTGAGATTCAGTCTGTTCAATTTGTGCTTCCAGATCAGTATTTGAGTATTTCCACGATTCAGGATTTTGCACATCAAACATTTCTTTTTGCAAATGCCTAAATGTAAAAGAGAATTACAGTATTGGCATGTCAACGCATTTGCTCACTCATCACACCAACATCCATGCAAGCAGCAATAGTGTTTCATAGTTTGATGGGATATATGGGGCAGGAGGAGCAGGCAAGAGGGACTGGATCGATTAGGCAACTTCCTTGGCATTGGCAAGGTAGCCCATTGGATCCGTTTTCATGTTGTAAAACTCTGAGGCTCAATGATATGGTTCAACAGAAGCAGCATATCTGGTGAAAATAGTCTAAAATCCCGATGATACTAGGAACATGTTTAAATGCAGTTAAGGTGGTGGAGATGAGTAATTAATATTATTAAATTAAATGGTAATGTAACTATTATTCACTACCGTCTGAAAGGTTAAGGGTCATTAACTGACCAGCTGGGTTATTGCTGTTAGTATAAAAAAACATGATATGCTTTAGAACATCAAAACCAAAAAAATACAAGGCAGGCCATTATAAAGAGAGTGGAAATGTGGTATTAGAGAGGAAGAGGTGGTAGGAAAGTTAGGGTGAAGTATGTACAGTTAATTAGTTAATAGTTACATTACCGTTTAATTTAATAATATTAATTTCTCATCTCCATCATCTTAACTGCATTTAAACTAAACCCCTTCATCTAAATTATTGATGTATATTGTAAATAGCTGCGGTCCCAGCACCGAGCCTTGCGGTACCCCACCAGTCACTGCCTGCCATTCTGAAAGGGACCCGTTAATCCCTACTCTTTGTTTCCTGTCTGCCAAACAATTTTCTATCCATTTCAGTACCCTACCCCCAATACCGTGCTCTAATTTTGCCCACTAATCTCTTATTTGGGACCTTATCAAATGCTTTCTGAAAGTCCAGGTACACTACAACCACTGGCTCTCCTTTGTCAATTTTCCTAGTTACATCCTCAAAAAATTCCAGAAGATTAGTCAAGCATGATTTCTCCTTCATAAATCCATGCTGACTCGGACCAATCCTGTTACTGCTATCCAAATGCGCCGCTATTTCATCTTTTATGATTGACTCCAGCATCTCCCCACCACCGATGTCACACTAACAGGTCTATAATTCCCTGTTTACTCTCTCCCGCCTTTCTTAAAAAGTGGGAATACATTAGCTACCCTCCAATCCACAGGAATTGATCCTAAATCTATAGAACATTGGAAAATGACCATCAGGCCCTGGAGATTTATCAGCCTTCAGTCCCATCAGTCTACCCAACACCATTTCCTGCCTAATGTGAATTTCCTTCAGTTCCTCCGTCACCCCAGATCCTCGGGCCACTAGTACATCAGGAAGATTGTCTGTGTCCTCCTTAGTGAAGACGGATCCAAAGTACCTGTTCAACTCATCTGCCATTTCCTTGTTCCATATAATAAATTCACCTTTTTCAGTCTTCAAGGGTCCAACTTTGGTCTTAACTATTTTTTTCTTCACATATCTAAAGAAGATTTTACTATTCTCCTTTATATTTTTGGCTATCTTACCTTTGTACCTTATCGTTTCTCCCCGTATTGCCTTTTTAGTTATCTTCTGTTGCTCCATAAACATTACCCAATCCTCTTGCTTCCCGCTCATCTTTGTACTACTTCCTTTTTATTTTTATACTGTCCGTGACGTCCTTTGTCAGCCACGGTCGCCCCTTACTCCAGTTGGAATCTTTCTTCCTCTTTGGAATGAACTGATCCTGCACCTTCTGTATTATTCCCAGAAATACCTGCCATTGTTGTTCCACTGTCATCCCTGCTAGGGTATCTTTCCAGACAACTTTGACCAGCTCCTCCTTCATGGCTCCATAGTCCCCTTTGTTCAACTGTAACACTGACACCCTCGATTTGCCCTTCTCCCTCTACTCTCAAATTGTAGAACTTACCATATTATAGTCACTACCTCCTAATGGCTCCTTAACCTCAAGTTCCCTTATCAAATCTGGTTCATTACACAACACTAAATCCAGAATTTCCGTCTCCCTGGTAGGCTCCAATACAATCTGCACTAAGAATCCATCACAGAGGCACTGCACAAACTACCTTTCTTGGGGTCCAGTGCCAACCTGATTTCCCAGTCTCCCTGCATGTTGAAATCTCCCATAACAACTGTAGCATTACCTTTACGACATGCCAATTTTGATTCAACTTGCACCCTATATCCAGGCTACTATTTGAGGGCCTGTATATGTCCCATTAGGGTCTTTTTATCCTTACAATTCCTTAGTTCTATCAATACTGACTATTTATTTTCATACTGAAGTCACTTATTCCTTTTCTCCAGAGATGCTGTCTGACCCGATGTCCAGCTTTTTGTATTTATCTTCAGTTTAAACCAGTATCTGCAGTTCTTTCCTACACACACCAGCATTATCATTGGAAGCAAGATTGAAAATGAGTTGGTCCTAAAGAAGCAGAGTGCTTTATGTTTAGGTTGGTTAGAATAAATTTGGACTGCTTAAATTGAGATTGTCAATATCAGGCCAGTAATACACAGATAAATAGATCAAAGGAGAGTGTGATGCCAGAGGGAGGAAGCAGCCCAGATGAAGAGCATAAATTCTAAAGATGAAAGATAGGGTCTCCCGTCTGGGATGAAGACTCCAACTGAAAGATACAGGTACAGAGGCGAAAGAAGCTGAAGAACTAAATATAAAGTATACTTGAAATGAAATTGAAGTGGAGATATTAGGCATTAAAGCTGAGATGCTGAAAATTATTACTGAGGATCAGAGAGCGTAATATCAGAAATGTTAGTTAAACAAACCAGAGGGACATACTAGAGATCAAAGGGAAAGTGAATCATAATAAATAAGCTAAGATTACAATTCTGGAGTTTGCAGTTCATATTATTCTACTCACATGGTTTTCAGAAACTCTTGAGAATAAATCTGAGTCTCTTTGGCCTTTTGCTCCAAAATTTTAATTTCTTCCTGGAGGCATTCAATCTCATCTTCATAAGCTTGATATATTGATTCGCCCATTTTTAAACTACATAAAATAAAGCAAAATATCCAGAGATAAAGTCATATATATTTGGTAAGATCAAACTGTAGAACAAAAATAAGATATGCAGTTGTCCACCTTTGGTCTTCTCGCGGACCAATTCAGAATACAATAGGTTTAAATCTCATTCCAGAGACCTGAGCATATAAAATGAACCACATATTTCAATGGAATACCAAGAGGCATTAACCAACAGATAACATTTTATACTGTAACTTCCAATTTGTCTTTAAGATAAAATAAATTATTTCATGATAATATATCGGAAGGAGGAGAATCCTTCATACTGTGGTCAATGTTGATCCCTAGTGCATTATTAATAGAATGTGTATTCATTCATATCTTCAGTAGCAGTGAGACTGATTTTTGTCTTCATTGATAGTTTCACCTCCGAATACACTATCTGTAAGAAGTACTTCAGGAGCTTTTAAATACATTGAAATAGCCTGAAGTTATATAAGGTGTTGAGTAAATGTAAATTTAATCTTTGAAGTATTTTGTCTGAAACAAATCACACTTCTTCTTAACGGCTCCACCTTACTCACATCCACATTCTCAAGCTCAATTTTCCTTTCCTTAAACTCTTTGATACATGACCATCTTGCCAAGAAAAAATATATGCTGTTTTTTGAGGAAGTGACGAAGATTATTGATGAGGGCAATGCAGGAGATGTTGTCTGTATGAACCATGTCATGGGCTTGTCCCACTTAGGTGATTTTTTTGGGTGACTACAGGTGACTGCCGCAAAATTTTCAACAAGTTGACAACTGTTGGCGACAGTGGCGACAATTTTTGTGGTCGTAGGTTGACGTATGTTGTTGTAGGTTGTCGGTAGGTGCCGTATATGAATTCCATTAAAACTAGTCACTGGCAGTCGGCTAAAGAGTCGCCCCTTAGGCGACTTTTTGGGCAACTACAGGAGACAATGGGGTCTTTACATGTTTGTGGTTGGTTGCTGGGGAGTCGCCTTCATGGTCGTGAGTAGTTCCCGCATTCTCGGAACTAGTCGGGGCTTCATTTTTGTCGCCGCATGTTGAAAAATTAGAGGCAACCAGAATGAAGCCGCTATGGAGAGTAGCGAGAATTCTCATGCCGTAGGTGCAGTGGTAGTGGGTAGCCAGCAGGTCGTAGGTTGTCGCCAGTGCTGACCGGTGAATTTCATTGGGAAAAAAAAACATGAACAGTTTGCTGAACCAAGGATAACCGACCGGTAATGTTAATATCCGCCGAGCTTCACAGCCGTGTATCTCTGGCTTCTTAAAAGTTGTCTCCACTCCTTCGCCGCACCACGTCTCCCCCTTCTCCCCCCCTCTTTTAAAGGACTTAAAGTGACTCTTCCCAAACACCGTGCTATCACCATCTTAATTACAGCACTAATTACATCGTGGTGTGTGTCTGTATCACATTGGTTTTGCACCGTGTGAATTTCACTCAGACAGTGCTCCGTCCGCTTGCCCTGTCCCCCGCCTGCATAACTGGCTGGTGAAGGAAGCGAAGTGTGTATATGTTCCACTCTGACATTTGCCATTCCAGTCGCCAGTTTTTCAGCGACCTGCTACGACTTGACAGTCGCCTGAAAAATCGCCTAAGTGGGACAGACCCATAAACCATTCAACAAGGTAGGCTGATCCATAAAATTAAGGCTTGTGGAATCCATGGTAGATTAGATTCAAAATTGCTTTGGAAATAGAACTCAGAGGGTATTGGTGGAGGGCTACACAGTCATGTAGCAGAGAGTGTGTTGTGAGGCTAGAGAGTGCGTAGAGCAGGGGGGCTGAGCACACATTGTAAGTCGCTGTGCTGATGGTTATTAAGGAGGAAGTGTTATTGCTAATTCGTACCGATTGTGCTACCAGCTGCATCACTAAAACTCCCTGACTCTTAATCACTGCTCTCAGTTAGAAACCAAAGCCAATTTTTAGAATCTAACCTTCAGACACCATTCCTAATCTACCCTCCTTTGATCAAATTCAGTTGCTTTGACCATTTTCTAGTAGCAGGTATATTGAAGGCAGTATGTAAATACTTTGAAATATTTATTGAAATGTATAAAATATAATTGCTGCAAAGGATAAAACCCCTCTTGACTTGTAAGAAAAATACAACTGCCAGAAATATTACATTGATGTACGCAGGTTCTTGAACAGAAGAACGCTCAAATTATTTTAACATGTGGATTTAATTTTTAAAAAGTTTATTTTTGTGCCTACAATCTCTTTTTTAAAGTTTAGTTTCTCCCTCTGAGGAAGAATTCTTAAAATTTTCAAAATTGTATGGTTACAATAAGTGAGTAAATGCAGTGCAATAGCACCATTTGGTGTCTGGAATAGGGTATTACAACAATTCCAGCAACCTATTTGTTCTTCAAAGAAACTCATAACAAACTTATGTTTACAAAGTATTTGTAAACAGATAAACATTTCAAAGCAGTTTCATGCAATTATCAAACAAAGTTTGACATCAAGCCAAACAAGATCTGGATATGGTAGTAATGATGATGAAACGTTGCCTATTTCCTTCGCTCGATAGATGCTGCTGCACCCGCTGAGTTTCTCCAACATTTTTGTGTACCTTCGATTTTCCAGCATCTGCAGTTCCTTCTTGAACAGTATTTATGATACCACAGATTTCCACACAACTGGTCATTTTGTGATAGGGCAATACATTTTGTTTGAAAACACTGTGCCTATGATCAATTGTGCCCTTTTAAGAGGGAAAATAAGATTCAAATAAAGAGGAATATATCAACTATTCCTGATATTCTGGCCACACTTATCCTTACAAGGCAGCACAGTGGCGCAGCTCGCAGAACTGCTGCCACATAGTCAGGGACTCGGGTTCAATCCCGACCTCAGGTGCTGTCTGTATGGAGTTTGCAGGACGGAGTTAATGGAATTGGAGTGAATGAAAAATAGGAATAATGTAGGATTAATGTAAATGGGTGATTAATGGGACAGATTTGGTGGGCCTAATGGCCTGTTTATGCCCTGCATTCCCTCTCTCTCACTCTCTTCACACAGAGTTAATAAAACCATACCAGCCTGCTGTTTATGGCGCACAATTTGATTGTTACATTTCCAAAAATTGCGGTTGCTGTTATGAAGTGCTCCAATAGTCTAAAAGCCCTTATCCTGAGAAGGATGGTAAAAGTACCATAGATATTTATTTTGCTGAAGGCTCTTTATAAATGTGCGATTATTCAATGTGAACTAGCTGATCTGTTTCCTGAACAAATTCAAAGGTTGTGAATTTGCAATACAGAAGTGTAGCTTGGCATACGTCACCCGCATCTGTGCTAGCTCCTAAACGATTACATTGATAGAGATTCATCTGAACCAGCGTCGGTTCCTATGCCGCATTTAGTTCACACACACCAACTTCTTCTCCGAGACATTGATTGAAAGATACAGAATGGAAACAGGCCCTTCGGCCCACCAAATTCACACTGATCCCCGATCAGCCATTCATACTAGTTCTATTCATAGTCCGCTCCCTACATGTCAGGGACAATGTGTAGCGGCAACTTAACTTACAAACCTGCACTTTGTTTAGAATGTGGAAGAAAATCTACTAGGTCCCAGTGAGGACATGCAAACTCCACAGCAGCACCCGAGGTCAGGATCAAACCTGGGTTTGTGGCGCTGTGAGGCAGCAGCTCTTCCAGCTGCACCGCCCCAATGTTCTGCCCGAGATCCCTGTTCCGCTTTTCATTGGAAATAAGGATATGGGAAGATCATAAGTGATAGGAGCAGAATGAGGCCATTCACCCATCAAGTTTACCCCACCAATCAATCATGGCTGATCTATCTCTCTCCCTCTCAACCCCATTCTCCTGCCCTTCTCCCCATAACCCTTGACACCTGTACTAATCAGGAATCACTCCATCTCTGCCTTAAAATATACATTGACTTGTTGGAGGAGGACATCTTCTATGGCTTAGAATATCACAGATTCACCGCTCTTCATTTCCATCCTAATGGCAATGTTAGTAGTACATATTTATTACTCTGAGGCGGTGGCCTCTGGTCCTGGTCTCTCTCCCACGAGTGGAAACATCCCCACTCTATCCAGACCTGCAACTATTCAGTAAGTTTCAATGTCCCTCCCCTACCCCTAAGATGTTTCCCGCCCACACTAAAAGACGACAACTACTACAATCCTCACCGGGGTTGAGGTGAACCCTTCAGGGCGCCGATACCAAGAAAGCTGCAGCGCAGCCACAATCCGCGCGCGACTGAAGCTGTGTCCCCGCAGAGGTGGTGGTGGTGGAGTCCGGTCGGCGCGCGGGGTTTGGTTTGAACGGCGGTTCCGCGCGCCGACCCGTTCAAACCAAACCCGCGCGCCGACCCGTTCAAACCAAACCCGCGCGCCGACCGGACTCCACCTCCACCTCTACGGGGAAAATCGCTCCAGTCAACACAATCCCTCCCGCAACACCACGACACTCAGATAGCCTGCATTATACACTGGGAAACGACATGTCAATGTTTAAATGTTTTATTCCGTTGATTCCGACTCATTTACCCATCTTGTCTTGTGATCGATATTTATTTATGGCGCCCCTTTCTGTCAACGTCTGCAGCTAAACCGGTGTGTGTGTGTTACACAATTAAACGCCCCACCCCCGGTGGCCGTAACTAAGCGTTTCATCAGCGGAATCCTCTTTGAATATGACACGGGTTTAGAAAGTGATGAGTGGTAATCAAGAGATCCAAAGCTTTAGATTAACACATGGCTTCATGTTTTTGTGGCGCGGCTTTCCTCAGACGTGCCCTTTTTTTTTTTTAAACTTCTTTTTCTCCCCGGAACTGAAGCCGCTGCCGTCCGCCTGTCGGAGCCGATAGTTGGGACGGATTGGCAAGTCATGGCAGCGTGAGTGTTGAAGTTTACGGGTTTAGCATTTTCGGCGTGTGTTTGGGGGCAACCGTTCCAAATGTTGTTTGGATATTATAGTCAACAATTTATACTAACGATAGCTTGCTTCTTATATTGTGGTATTTCCCTTTATAGTTTATTAGATTAAATAGTAGATTAAGAAGGACATGGTTAACACCATGAATGGAAGTGTGTTAATTTAGCAACCAAAATAGTGACCGTCTGACGTCGCAGGTCGCTATATTCTCATGTGGTTGTAGATTTATTGAATATTGGTAACTGATCTATTATTTGACCTGACCTGATACAAGAATATAAAATTATAACATAGACAGCTGTAACCTTTTTCCCCACGATGGAAACATCAAATACTAGAGAGGGCATAGCTTTAAGGTGAGTGGAGCAACGTACACAGAGGGTGGTGAATGCCTGGAAAACGCTGCTGGGGTTAATAGGCAGATACAATAAAGGCATTTAAGAGACTTATGGATAGATATATGGATATGCAGGGAATCGAGAGACGGGGATTATGCGCGTAGATAAGAGATGATCTTGGCATCATGTTCGGCACATATTATGGGCCGAAGGGCCTGTTCATGTGCTGTTATATTCTGTATCTGTTGAGGTTCTGATCATTGGAAAACCGTGGGATATTGATGGTGGGGAATTCAGCAATGAAAATTTGATTTTATTTATTGGCAAGGGTAGGTGCTCAGACTCGCGGGAAGATGGTCATTGCGTGACACTTCTGTAATATGATTGACATCCACTTTGCAGCCTGTGCCTGCCTGTATATTACCCCGATCTGGCTGTATATATACATACATGGTTTGCTTAGTTTGCTGAGAAGTTGCAAAAATTAAGTTTGGACTTAAAGTCAACATTACTAGTTAGGAAAAGCAGCTATTCTCTCACAGGAAATTCTTGTCCATAATTTTTGAATACATCATGTGGAGTGACTTTGAGCACCAGGAGAAATTATAGTCAGAACGTTCATCAACTGATGTGCAGTAGACTTTATTATATATAAGGATTCAATCGTCTAGAATACCCAGAATTGTTGCAAAATTTACTCGTAGTCAATATCAGTAAGAAATGAAAATGGGAACAGGGCAAAAATATCCACCCCGCACTTGGTTCTTGGTTTCTTGGTCCTCCAAAATATTCCAAATGGAATTTAAACTGGAGGTGGCACTGATTCACGCACCCCTCCCTGACCCTATTGTGCTGGAAATGTCTTCTGAGCGGTGATTGACTATGTTTGATAACGGAATGCAATCAAATGTGTTTTATTACAGGTGCACAACCTTTTATCCGAAAGCCTTGGGACCAGACACTTTTCGTAATTCAGAATTTGTCGGTCTTCGGAATGGAAATTTTTTAGCGTAGATTTTAATGGCTGGCTCAGTGGTAGAGAGGTCACGAGTTTGCGCCTTGATCCCGGCAGTTCCTCGGTCGCGAGTTTGAGTCTTCAATGTAGGTTTTTTTTTTGCAGAATAAATGTTTGTATGAAATGCAGTGTAGGAGAGGTGTACTGACTGTGTGGGCAGAACTTTTGAAGTGATAGCCCACCAGTCTTAAAAAGCCGCTGTGTCTCCCTGTCCCTGGGATAGCAGGGGGCGATCAAACAGCACAATACCCCCCTCCTCCTCCAACTCCAGAGGAATCCGCTCCCCGATGGGCCGCTACGGCGACAAGTGGCAGTTTGCCCACAGCCCGAGCTGCACCACCCCAAGAACGAGATGTACTTTGCACACCATCAGCTTCTGCCCCTACGTGTTCCTCTGGAGTTGGAGCGGGGCTGGGCTGGAGTTGCTGCTGGCTGTGGGTCTCTGAGATCTCCGTGCTTGCAGTGGGCCTGGGGGTCGCTGTCCCGTTGGTCCTGACGTCTCCGGCCACCCCCCTGGACTGGAACTGTACCGCCCTTGCCCCCTCCATCTGCAACTGCAAACAACCCCACTCTCCTGCAAGGGCGGTACAGTTCCTGGAGGATAGCAGGTGGCCAGAGACATCAGGACCAACAGGAACCCGCTCCCCGATGGGCCCCTACGACGCCCCGAGCTGCTCTCCGTCATCCGCAACCCAGGTTCCTCTGTAGTTGGAACGGGGCTGGGCTGGGCTGCTGCAGGCTGTGGGTCTCTGGGTTCTCCGTGCTTGCGGTGGGCCTGGTGGTCGACGTCCAATTGGTCCTGACGACTCCGGTGACTGTACTTACCTGCTGCCATCGCCGACTTGAAGACAGCGCAAAGCCCCCGCGCCGGTGCAATGAGCCGGTGCTGGAGAGGGGAGGGATGGGGTCACACACATAGCCGAGAACCAGAGGGGTGTTGGTGGGGTGAAACTGAAGGGAGCGACAATCTGCTGCTGCCTACACTGTGTATCGTGTCTACCGTGGGAACTTTTTAACTCAGCGGGCAGGTAGCAGCATATGGTCAATTATTAACCCTCCCGCGCAATATACCCTCACCTTCTCTTTTATGAATGGGGATTTAGTTCCCCTTTCTTCGAGGACCGACCGGAGGTTCCGCTGTCACCTCTGCGGGCCACCCTCGGTGAACCTCCTGTCTCCCTGTCCCTGGGATAGTAGGGGGCGATCAAACAGCACAATACCCCCCTCCCCCTCCAACTCCAGAGGAATCCGCTCCCCGATGGGCCGCTACGGCGACAAGTGGCAGTTCGCCCACAGCCCCCCAGCTGCGCGACCCCAAGAAGAAGACGTCCCTTGCACACCATCAGCTTCTGCCCATACGGGGAGCGTGTTCCTCTGGAGTTGGAACGGGGCTGGGCTGGAGTTGCTGATCTGGGATCTCCGTGCTTGCAGTGGGCCTGGGGGTCGGTGTCCCGTTGGTCCTGACGTCTCCGGTGACTAGGACTGTGCTGCTAGCATCGCCGACGTGAAGACAGTGCAAAGCCCCCGCGCCGGTGCATTGAGCGGGGAGCTGGGTAGGGAAGGGGTCACACACATGGCCGGGAAGCAGAGGGGTGTAGGTGGGGTGAAACTGAAGGGAGCGACAATCTGCTGCTGCCTGCACGCTGAGTTAAAAAGTTCCCACGCAAGACTCACGATACACTGTGTTCGTGAATCTACCGTGGGAACGTTTTAACTCAGCGGGCAGGTAGCAGCATATTGTCAATTATTAACCCTCCCGCGCAATATACTCTCACCTTCTCTTTTATGAATGAGGATTTAGTTCCCCTTTCTTCGAGGACCGACCGGAGGTTCCACTGTCACCTCTGCAGGCCGCCCTCGGTGAACGTTTTCAAGGACCTTTCTTCAAGGACCAAAAAAAATGTCCGCTATTCGGAGGTTTTCGTTATTTGGATCTTCGGATAAAAGGTTGTGCACCTGTATTTGTTTTAGTCCATAAAGATGGATTAATTAAATTGTGAACACGTAGAACATTAAAACCGCAGTGTTCGATTGTCACTGCTACCGTTGACACGTTATTACAGAATTAATTTTAACGACAAATCAATGCTCTTAATATGGAGGATCAGTACTGTAGTTATTTAATGAGCAACATTCACAACTATATGTTGGATTTATCCAGGTTTTACTTCTACAGTCGGTCATATGCATCACAAATTTGGTCAGGAGATATTTCAGTTGAAATTTTAATTTTAATTCTGAAGTGGGAATGATGGAAACAGTGTTTATCAATAAAAAAATATTTAAATCTGGTGCGTACAAACTGGGCATCTTCATTGCTGTTCACAAAATATACATTTAATCTGAGTGTCCGGTAATGTGGCGTTTTGACACCTTTAAACATATTACCAAAAGAACATTTGCTGCAGTTATGTCCTTTGGCCATCTCTTGTCAGTCAGTGTAATGTTTAACCTGTCAGATGGGTATAGTCTGTTTAACAGCTATTATCATAAAATGCCTTTAGAAATTTCCTTACAACCTGTATATTTTCTTGTGGATAAATTATGTGGGAAGCGAGAGTGTTTATGTACCAATCGCAATAACGACCCATGCTATGGCCACGTCGTGATCATTTTCGTTCCTTCACAGGAAACATGCTTGCATCAATCTGTAGTTTGCATGGTTAAGCATGTATGTTACCATGGTCCAGGATTTATTGACACAGGTTGATCATACGCTGAAAAATCCAACCACATTTTTGTTTGGAAGTGGAAAGAAATAATAGAAATTGCATTCATTGCAACGTGTAAAAAGAGTTGAGATACTGTATTATAATTTTGCTGCATGTCATTGTGGTATATATCATGTCTTGATTGGTGAATATGTTTAGTTTGTGACTTGATTTGAAGCAGAAATAATATGTGAATGCTTCATTGAGCATAATTCCGACCGGTAACTATGCACTTTTGTCCCAGCACATTATCGCACGCATCATGCTGGCCGTCTTAAATGACCACCTAAACTGTCATTGGGCAACCTAAAAAGCTGTCTAGGTTGTCCGGCTGGCAACAGGGAAAAAAAGTTAAGTGAGAGCCCTGTTTTTTAGCCAAACACTTGGGTCTTGTCTGTCAAGGCCTGCTGGAGCACCTGGTTGCTGACCATTTTGACTCCCCTTCCCACTCCCAATCCAATTTTTTTGTTCTTGGCCTGGCATTGCCAGAGTGATGCCACATGCGAAATAGAAGAACCTCACCTCATATTCTGTTTAGGTTGCCGACACCCAATGGTACGAACATCAAATTCACCAATTGTAAGTAATTTCACCCCCTCCCCCCCCCTCTCTTTCCCCTGCTCTACTCCTCTATAACACACACATTTTCCCCCACCATCGCTCACTAACCTTGTCACCCTGTTCCTTTCCCCTCTTCCACACTCTCAAATCGCATCCCCAAATCCCATCTTTTCCCTTGTCTCTTTTCGTGCTCCCTCTGGCCCTACATTTCACTTCTCTCCTTAACTGACAACCTTCTGTCTCCTTGTCATCTCTTTAGCTTTTGTCCATCCATCTGCCACTCAACCCACCTATTTCTCCCCCTATCCCGCACCTCCTTTCGCACCCCTCCTCCTCCTTCCTCTCTCCTCCCACCACACCCTCTTCCATCTATGTCTTTGGTCTTTGTCACTTATTTCATCCACCTCCCAGTCAACCCCCTCACCTGTATCCAGCTACCACTTGCCAGACTTTGCCCCACCCACACCTCTCTTTTCCAACTATCTCCCCCCTACCCCATTAGTTTGAAGAAGGGTCCTGACCTGAAACATTGTCCATCCATTCCCTCCACAAATGCTGACTGACCCGCTAAGTTTCTCCAGCACTGGTATTTTTGCTCCAGATTCAAGCATGTGTAGACTTTCTTGACCATGTCGGTCTCTATAATTTTCCCACATTTTCATTTTTGAAACAAAATGTGAAACTGAATATATTACCCTTAATTTTGGTTCTTTATTCAGCATGTTTATCCATTTATTACAGGGTTCTTCTGGAATTCTCCAATTAAAATGAGCAACAAACAACAATATGGAGACAGCCAAAAGTTTGAAACGTTTATTTATTGGGGGATTGCATCACTCGGTTTCTGAAAGTGAAATTAAAGAAATATTTAGCTCATTTGGAGTTGTTACAACTGTGGATATTGTACTTAGGAAAGACAACAAAGGTAATAATGAAATAAACTTTTAGGTTTGGTACAATGGCATTTCAGATACTTTTGACCAAATAACTCCAAATGGTCTGTAATCTGTCCTAGCTTCTCACAGGCAGTGGAGTCTGTTTGTTAAATTAGCTTTCTTATTTCCCTCACAGCCATGTTTCATCTTATTGCAGTGGAGGCATAATTGACATTGGTTCTTTCAATTCTGCATGATTCTATTTTTATGATTCTAGAGTCATATGTTCATAGTATAATTATGCATTTTCAATATTGCAGATAACTTTATGTACGTGATGGTAAATTCACTGCAAGATTTTATCTTGCTTTCTCCTTTCCTCTCACTCTTTTCTCACCCAGACAAGCATTACACAAATGGAATAACTAAATGGGTAATTTAGCTGATAACAGAATATGAACTCTAGCAACTGTTGAAAATATTTTTTGGCCTTGCATCAACAAGGCTGTCCATTCACTGCACATGTATTGTAAATTGATCTTTTAAAAAAAAAAAGGTTTTGTGTTCTTACAGTTAAACTTAACAATTTACATTTATATTTCCAGGAAATCCTGTGAAGGCCTTTGGTTATGCTAATGTAAACATCTCAGAAACGGAATTAAAAAGATGTATGTACATCAATTACATTTATGTAATATATGCCTAGTTTGTCGTGCATTGAGATTTCTATTTTATTCCCAGATCATTTTAAAAAAGGACTCCTAATGTGTTTGATTTTCCGAAATGACAGTACATTTAATAGTTTCATGAGTTCTGGGCAAAAAAATTCTGTAACATAGTAAAGTGCCTGTAGAGGGCGTGTGAAGCAACTGATTTTATCTGCATTACTGTTCACGTAAATTTCAGATTTGTTAATGAGTAAAGGGCCTGTCCCACCAGCATGCGATAGCATGCGTCTAGCACGACCAAACGTGGTCGTTTGAGGCGTACGGCCTCGTGGGGCCGGTCCCACTTCGATCGGCGGAGGCGTATGGAGTTGTGCGGGGCTGGTCCCGACATCCCCCGGGGCTCCAAAAATCTTGCACTGTCCGAAAATCCCGAGCGACAATGGCCTGTCGGCCCGCAGCCACATTGAGGCCGTACGCAGCGCCTCAACGGGCGTACGCAGCGTCTTCACGTCGTATGCAGCGTCTTGACAGCGTACGCCTAGCACGTGGCGTTGCTTGATTACGTCACCGCCCGAAGCCGTGTGACGTCCAAATTCAGTCGGCCTGCCTCCTGCCCAGCTGATTGGTGTGTATGATGTCGGGACCAGCCCCGCACAACTCCATACGCCTTTGCGGTTTGAATTGGGACCAGCTCCGCGAGGACGTATGCCTCAAGCGACCACGTTTGGTCACGCTAGACGCATGCTGGTGGGACAGGCCCTTAAGTCTAAACCAAATAAAAGCTAATTCAATTATTTTGGTATGAATATTTTTGTTTTCATCTCTGCAATTAGCTCTGAAGGTGTTCATGTTAAACATTTGTATTTATATTATGATTCCAGGCATGTCAGTTCTGAATAAATCAAAATGGAAAGGTGGAAAACTGCAAATTGAATTAGCCAAAGAATGCTTTTTGCATCGGTGAGTGGCTTCAGTTTATCATTGCGATCTTACAAATGGCTAATGTTCTGATTCTTGTTCCACTGAATTTACACACCGTTGTATTTGTGAAGTGTCTTAGACTTAATAAATGAAGTGCACATTTGTACAGATCTGAGTACCACAAGTTTATTAGATCTTCATGTGCATGCAGAAAGTTCTGTGCTGATATAATGGTGAGCATTAATAAATGCATGGTAGTTAATGTTGTTTGTTTGGATTTGACAAAGTTTCACGTGGCATTCTTGTTAACAGAATTAAATTCTTTGGAATTAATGTGACAAATTCATGTGGCATTAACTAAGGGACAGAAAGCAGTGAATCATGATTTTTTTTTTTGTGCTTTAAACTGACAAGATGGATGGTATTTAATGGTGTACTTTTATTACTACATATTCTGGATTTGATTATATAGGGCATCATTTTAAAATATGAAGATGTAAATGTAGTAAAATGAGCTGTATATTAATAAAGTTGTATAGTATATCAACAGCTTGGCATATGGTTGCCATAATCATCAAAATAAATTGAATGCAGAAAATTTTGAAGGAATTGAATTTGTAGGACGAATTGGGAGAATCAAGACAAACAAATGGGCCAATTTTTATATGATGTAGGATCAGTGAACCAGAGTGGTTACATATAAAAAAGGTTGCAAAGTCAATGGGGAAAGATGACAAAGCTGTTTTAAATACAAAAATAATCACACCGAATTCTTGACACTTTGGCTTTGGATGGGGGAAAAAAAGAGTTTATATTAAACCATATAAACATATAACCATATAACAATTACAGCACGGAAACAGGCCATCTCGACCCTTCTAGTCCGTGCCGAACACATATTCTCCCCTAGTCCCATATACCTGCGCTCAGACCATAACCTTCCATTCCCTTCCCGTCCATATAACTATCCAATTTATTTTTAAATGATAAAAACGAACCTGCCTCCATCACCTTCACTGGAAGCTCATTCCACACAGCCACCACTCTCTGAGTAAAGAAGTCCCCCCTCATGTTACCCCTAAACTTCAGTCCCTTAATTCTCAAGTCATGTCCCCTTGTTTGAATCTTCCCTACTCTCAGTGGGAAAAGCTTTTCCACGTCAACTCTGTCTATCCCTCTCATCATTTTAAAAACCTCTACCAAGTCCCCCCTTAACCTTCTGCGCTCCAAAGAATAAAGCCCTAACTTGTTCAACCTTTCTCTGTAACTTAGTTGCTGAAACCCAGGCAACATTCTAGTAAATCTCCTCTGTACTCTCTCTATTTTGTTGACATCCTTCCTATAATTAGGCGACCAAAATTGTACACCATACTCCAGAATTGGCCTCACCAATGCCTTGTACAATTTTAACATTACATCCCAACTTCTATACTCTATGCTCTGATTTATAAAGGCCAGCACACCAAAAGCTTTCTTTACCACCCTATCTACATGAGATTCCACTTTCAGGGAACTGTGCACAGTTATTCCCAGATCCCTCTGTTCACCTACATTCTTCAATTTCCTACCATTTACCATGTACGTCCTATTTTGATTTGTCCTGCCAAGATGTAGCACCTCACACTTATCAGCATTAAACTCCATCTGCCATCTTTCAGCCCACTCTTCCAACTGGCATAAATCTCTCTGTAGACTTTGAAACTCTACTTCATTACCCACAACCCCACCTATCTTAGTATCATCTGCATATTTACTAATCCAATTTACCACACCATCATCCAGATCATATGGTTATTATTACCATTATTAAATATTATACAAGGGCACAGCTAATTTATTGTTTCCAATTAACTGTGTTTAAGGAGGGCTTAAAGGGGCTCCAGAGTAGTTTTATTGGAGTTGAGGGACAGAAGTTGTCTTATTTTCCTTCAATATTTAGGGTGGCACAGTAGCGCAGTGGCAGAATTGCTGCCTTACAGCGTCAGAGACCAGAGTTCGATCCTGACTACAGGTGCTGTCTGTACGGAATTTGCACGTTCTCCCTGTGATCTCGTGGGCTTCCTCCAGGGGCTCTAGTTTACTCCCACACCCGAAAGATGTGCAGGTTTCTAAGTTAATGGGATTTTGTAAATTTTTTCTAGTAGAGGAGAGAACTACTGTACGGGTGATTGCTGGTTGGCATAGACTCAATGGGCTGAAGGACCTGTTTCCACGATGTATCTCTAAACTAAACTACAGAAAAGGACCAGAAGATATTTAAAAGTGGGCAAATAATTCAGTGTCTTGTTAGGTAAACAAGAAAGCCAGCTTCCTATTGCAAGGATAAATAAAGAGCATAAAATGTAATAGATTGGCAGAACTGGAGGTGGGGTATTGAAAGAACATTTTGGGATTATGCATAGTGATTACTTTGATGTGGAATGCCCTACGTGAAAATTTGTGAAGGTAGATTAAACAGCAATCTTCCAAAAGGAATTGGATCAATACTAGAATGGAAAAAATATACATGGTTATGTAGGAAAAGTGGGCTTGTACTAACTAGAGTCAGAGTCAGAGTCAATTTAATTGTCATTTGGACCCCTGGAGGTCCAAACGAAATGCCGTTTCTGCAGCCATACATTACATACAAATAGACCCCAGACACAACAATAATTACATTTAACATAAACATCCATCACATAGCTGTGATGGAAGGCCAAATAAACTTATCTCTCCACTGCACTCTCCCCCCCCCCCGATGTCAGAGTCAAAGTCATAGCCCCCGGCTGGCGATGGCGATTGTCCCGCGGCCATTAAAGCCACGCCGGGTGGTACGAGGTCGCACACCGGGTCTTGGTGTTGGAGCCCCCGGTGTGCGCTCGCAGAGTCCGCGGCCATTCCAGCCGCGCGGGGCAATGGTGTTAGGCCCCGCTCCAGGAGCTCTTCAACCCCGCAACTCGGGCGGGAGAAGTCGCCGTTGCAGGAGCCCTGAGAAGCGGTCTCCTTCCAAGGAGCCGTGGGCTCCCGGCGCCGCCGTCCACAGACCTGTCGTTGGAGCCTCCGACTCTCCGGTAGCAGCAGCAGCAGCAGCTGATGTCTCTCAAACAAATGACAGTAGCAAATGAGCCAACCAGCTTCACATGGTGATCTATCACAATATTCTCATTGCTTGCCATCTCAGGATCGAACAAGAATTAAAACTTTATTAACATATAGGCTGATTTTACATTTGACTCAATTTTTTCTCCTGCATTATTTGACGTAGACTTGCTCAAGAGCGACAGATTGCAGCTGAAAATAAGCACAAACCACATGTTGACAGCATTGCAATGGTGATGGAGTCTCTAAAGAAAGCTGGTGTTGAAAATTTTAAGATTAAATCTGCTGTGCCAGGAACAGAAGTACCTGAACATAAGGCAAGAAATTATTCCATAATCTGTTTCTTGCAAAATGTTATCTTGCAGTCGCTATATTATGAATTTATTTTAAAATTATTTTGAAACTAATACAACATTGCATTTTATCCAACACAATACAGTAATTATCTTGTAATATTATAGTAATTATACAGTAATTAATTATTTCTGTCTTTAAATGATACCATTCATGATGGTATCTTACGATCAGTGTTTTTAGGGTTAACTAAATTGTTGAGCAAAATTATGGGTCACCTTCCCAAACTTCCCACAGAACCAGTCCCTTGACCTTGTACAATCCTCAGAAAAATGCTCCCAAGTCTTCACCTCTCTTTAAAGGGATGGTGCTGAGCATTAGTCACAATGCAACTGTGATGTGACATTTTCTCTTAATTTACATGCTTTTATAATCAATGGCCCAGAATCTGTGATGTGAATGGAAAAAATTGAGGCATCTTCTGGATGGACATGCAGAGTAAAACATATTGTATGGAAGGTGTTGAAAGTAATTTTCTGCTCCTTCCCATGGGGCATGCTGTTGTAGCTTTCTCCAGTTTGATCATTTGAAATTGGTGAATACATGAAAACTGAGAGGGAAAACTAAATATGTTGAAAATGGTGCAACTGAATTTTAAGCATTACTAGACCAAGTGGGACCCATTGGGTCCCGTCCCCCAAGGCGGGCGCACGGCGTCACAGGGGAGGGCTGATCCCCGAACGCAATACTCCGCCACTCACCCATTGGTCCCAATACTCAGCCCTCCCAAGAGAGGGAGGGGTGGTAGAGGGGGAGGGAGATAGAGATAGAGAGGGAGGGGGTAGAGATTCACACCCCATCTCCCCCCTCCTCATTTCCCTCATCCTCGTCCCGTCACTCCCTTTCCCTGGCGCAGCACCCACCCAGGTCGTAGAGCAGCGCCAGGGCCTGGAACTCGGCCTGGATCTCGTACTCAGCCTGGCCCTGGCTGTAGACTACAGTCAGAATATATAAAAATCTTATTACCGCGTAGTGTTTTTGCGAAAATATAAAGATATACACATACACGCATACAAGATGAGATTTTTAAAAGTATTTATAATAAATCCTCTGAACCGAAATTTCACTGAGATTGTATTTGTAATTGCTAATTGCCTTAGCTAATTATTTAAAAATTAATTTTTAAAAGTTGAAATAAATATTAAGCTATGTTTATGGATATCAGCTTCTGTCTTAATTATGTGTAAATGTCTCGCCAACTATTTTTGTCCAAGGTAAAAGTTGAAAGTTTAGTTTTAAATGTTTCTTATTTAGTTTTAAATCTTCTCATGTGTGTCTGTGAGAATTATTAATGTCAGTTTTCTCAACTTGTCAGTATGATTAATCTAAATACACCTTGACAGAAGTCCAAGATTGTACAAATATTGCACAAGTTATTAGGCCTTAGTGGTCGGTCTCTCTGAGGTCAATCTGACCTAAAAATTAATCCTTTCGCATTGTGAACCGCTAAAAAGTATTTTAAATTACTTTTTTTCAGGACTGGATTGTGAGTAAATTTGGAAGAGTATTGCCGATTCTTCATCTCCAACAAAACAATAAGAAAAAAATATCCTTTATATAAAAATAGTACTTTTACTGGCTTCAAGATATCACTTTACAGCAACTGCAGTACTTTTGCAATTAATAATTACTGTTTCAATTTATGAGATATGGTAATCATTTTATTCAAAACAATTTTCTGCAAACAACTATGATATAATCAGATAATCTGCTTTATGGTGTTAGTAGAGAAGTATATATTTGCCATGAAACGAGGGGAAAACTCCCTATTTTTGATTAGAAAGAGTGGCGGCACAGTGGCATAGCAGCAGAGTGGTTGTGTTACAGCGCTACGGGTGCTGTCTGTATGGAGTTTGTACGTTCTCGTGACCACGTGGGTTTTCTCCGAAATCAGTTTCCTCCAACATTCCAAAGATGTGCAAGTTTGTGGGTTAATTGGTCTGGTATTAGTGTAAATTGTCCCTAGTGTGTGTAGGATAGTGTTAGTGTGTGGGAATCGCTGGTTGCCGACTCGATGGGCCGAAGAGCCCGTTTCCGCGCTGTATCACTACACTAAAGAGCACCATGACAATTTTTATGCCTGCCCTGGCACAGGTGGACTCTATGGAACATTTTCTCTGAATAACATTGAACAACAAATTGTTGGAGGAACTCAACAGTTGGAGCCGCATATGAGAGCGGGAAGGAATTGTCAATGTTTCAGGTTAAGACCCTGCATCAGGATTGAAAATGGAGAGAGAAGCTAGCCGGTATAAAGAGGTAACAGGGAGGGGTGAAACGGGGTCAGTTAGAGATTGGTGGGTGAAAAAGTAGTGAAAGATAAAGGGCAAATGAAGTTGGGTTGGGGAGAAGAAGGGTTGGAGCTGGCACACAAAGGTAGGTGGACCAAGGAGGGAAAACTCCATCTTTTTTCCTTGTCTGGTTCCACCTAACTCCATGTCCACCTCTTCCTCTGCACCAACAGGCTACTATCTACTGGCCCCTGTCACCTCTCCCCAACGCCACTTCATACTGGCTATCTTTCTTCTTCACTCACTAGCTGTCCTGGTGTAAAATCTCGACTGAAGCCCCGAAACAATTTTACATGGGTAGGACAGGTTTAGAGGGATATGGGCCTAATATGGCAGGTAGGTCTAGTACAGATGGGACATTTTGGTCGGTTTGGGCCAAAGGGTCTGTGTCCATGCTGTAAGACTCTATGACTAATTCCTTTCCCCATTTCACCCACCACAATCCCCTTACCACCACCTCCTGCAGATGCTGCTTGACCCAATGAGTTCTCCAACAGTTTGTGTTTTGCTCTGAATTTCATCATCTGTAGTCTCTTGCATCTAAATTGGAATGTGAGCCTATATTAGGACTGAAATCATATAACCATATAACATATAACCATATAACAATTTCAGCACGGAAACAGGCCATCTCGGCACTACAAGTCCGTGCCGAACAATTATTTTCCCTTAGTCCCACCTGCCTGCACTCATACCATAACCCTCCATTCCCTTCTCATCCATATGCCTATCCAATATATTTTTAAATGATACCAACGAACCTGCCTCCACCACTTCCACTGGAAGCTCATTCCACACCGCTACCACTCTCTGAGTAAAGAAGTTCCCCCTCATGTTACCTCTAAACTTCTGTCCCTTCATTCTGAAGTCATGTCCTCTTGTTTGAATCTTCCCTATTCTCAAAGGGAAAAGCTTGTCCACATCAACTCTGTCTATTTCTGTGTCTTTTTTTCTTTTTCTGTTTTATTTTATATGGATTTATTGACATTTAATCTATTCAATTAGTTTAATCAATCTCTGTAAAGCACTTTGGTTCAAAGTGATTTTGTTTAAAAGTGCTATATAAATAAATATTACTTACTTACTTACTTACTATCCCTCTCATCATTTTAAAGACCTCTATCAAGTTCCCCCTTAACCTTCTGCGCTCCAGGGAATAAAGACCTAACTTATTCAACCTTTCTCTGTAACTTAGTTGTTGAAACCCAGGCAACATTCTAGTAAATCTCCTCTGTACTCTCTCTTTTGGTGACATCCTTCCTATAATAAGGCGACAAAAATTGTACACCATACTCCAGATTTGGTCTCACCAATGCCTTGTACAATTTTAACATTACATCCCAGCTTCTATACTCAATGCTCTGATTTATAAAGGCTAGCATACCAAAAGCTTTCTTTACCACCCTGTCTATATGAGATTCCACCTTCAAGGAACTATGCACGGTTATTCCCAGATCCCTCTGTTCAACTGCATTCTTCAATTCCCTACCATTTACCATGTACGTCCTATTTTGATTTGTCCTGCCAAGGTGTAGCACCTCACATTTATCAGCATTAAACTCCATCTGCCATCTTCCAGCCCATTCTTCACCATATTCCGAAGATATATTGTTAATAAACAAAATAAATCGAGTATATATCTGTACTTCAAAGATACCATGCATGTTCTCTAATACATTATAATCTTTAGAGTATGAAAATAACTGAAGAGGGTTCATATTCGTGTGTTCTGACACTTTATTACAATGCTTTAAAAGGAACACAATTCACACAATCCTTAACTAATTTAACATTATAAAGTATGATCCTTCTAAATATTGTCACAACATCAAGAAGCTTGATCATGTATCTGATTCAGGAATCAAAATGCCAGTAACCAAGCTTACATGGCATCTTGATGAGCAGGATGATGAGACAAGTAAGAAAAAACGGGGGATTTTTCCAACTCCAACACAAACTGCAAAGAGGAAGAAGCTATCTCCCAACAAAAACTGTGTGGAGAGTTCCACTACTTCTGACTATAATGTTCAAAAAAATAAAATACTTACAAACTCAGTCAAACACAATGCCAGTAAGTATGAATTTATTGAGATGACAGGGAATAAGTTTGGTGTTCCCGCATTAGCTTCTTATGCAGGCTTCAAGAGACAGAACCTTGACAAGGAAGAAACTACTGCTGCTGCTCAAAGAAATGATAGATCAAAAGCTCATTTAGCATGCTATGATTCTGATGCTGAAGAACTGGAATTGATTACCGATGAACAGAAATGCAAAACTAAAGGTTTAAGTGGAACAGATGTAAAAGAACAAGACATTCTATTGGAGGTGGTCGGTGAGGATTACCTTTTAAAACACCAAACCCACTGGGCATTAAAGAACTCAATGAGACAGACGTCAAAAGACAATTACAATGATACATCGAACAGCAGTGGAAGTGAATATGATTCTGCTGACACGGATGAAATAATCTCAAAAATTATTCCACACAAAAAATTGCCAGAGATAAAATGTGATAGAAAACCAGATGTTGTGAATAGCAACACTGAAGTTAACACTGCAAAAGGGGATTGCGAATCTAGCGGTAATGAGGATACAGTGGCTGAGAATTCAGAATCTAGTGTGGATGCTGATTATGAAGAAATGACACGTAATTGTTACCGAATAGAGCTGTCAATAACAGACCTTGAACAACTGGTAAATAAATCCTCCAAACTTGAGAAAACTAGTCAATTGGAGAAAAGTGAAATGGACTTTCCTAAAATTGATTCCGGCATACCACCTTCTCAAGGCACGCTTTCATTGGAGCAAACAACCATACCAGCAAATATATTTTTGGATGTTCAGAATGAGGACAACAGTGACAATGAAATGACATCAAATGAACAGCTAAGTAACTTGCTTCCTTGTAAGGGCACTCAATGCTTTTCTGAAGTAAAGAAAACAAACATGAAAGGAGGCAAAATAATTAGTAATCCTTCTCTGTTGAATGTGAGGGATGAAATATATAAGGAGTCAGTTGACAAAAAGGAGAAAGTTAATGGAACCAGGGATGTGATTTTGGATTCCAAAAGTAATTGCAAACCGCCACCTTTCAAAGGTAGAAGATTTCTTCAAATCAACAGTTCCACTGCGAGCTTCAGTGTCAAGCAAGGTTTGCCTACAAGTGAAGAAAAATCAAAGTCTGAAATGCATAAAATGAGTGAAGAATCGAAAGAGGATGTAAAAGTTGAGAAAGAAACAACACAGCATATAGAGCCAACCAGCTCTCAGAAGATTGAACTATCATCATCATCTGTCACCAAAAGTGACAATGAGAGGAATAAGATAGAATCTAAAGCTGGAAATGATGGAAATGTTCCTGAGTGTCTGTTGATTAAAAACAAATCAAGTATCTCCCCCCGCAATGAGAATCCTGCTTGTGGTTTAGCTGCAGAATCTCCTCAAAATCTAGAGAAGCGGTTACTGGACAATCAGAAACGACTGGCTGCTTTACAGAAGAGGCAGGAAGAGACAGCAGTGCAAAAGAAACTCATCCAGGGAGCCCTCTCTGATTTGGTACGTTGAACATTTTCTTTAGGTATATTTTTAAACTGGGATACTTATTTTAGCAAACTTTTATTTCCTTGACAAGAATTGTTTTTTTACTGTTGGTTACTATCTACACAAAATCTGTTTTTATAAGCCATTCCAAGCAACCTACTTTTTGCAGATCATTGTAAGAACTTGTGCAAGGTGTGATTTATCCAGTCTGTGCAAAATATTGGTCATTCCATGTGTAATACAGTAGCATTTCATTCAGTATGTTAATTTAATAAATAGATATATTTGCACTAAATGTTGTACCCTTTATAGTTTATCTGTGCACTGTGGGTGCTTGATTGTATTCAGGTATAGTCTTTTCTTTGATTGAATAGCATGCAAACAAAAGCCTTTCACTATACCTTGGTACACATGGCGATAGTAAACTAAACTAAACTAAAGGTAGACAGGCACACAACGCTCGAGTAACTCAGCATGACAGGAAGAGAAGGAATAAACTAAAGATACATTTGTCACACAATGGCTGGGTTTGAATTTTTATTTACTAATTTCATTGGCTATATTTAAGAGGGAGTTAGATGTGGCCCTTGTGGCTAAATGGATCAGGGGGTATGGAGAGAAGGCAGGTACAGGATACTGATTTGGATGATCAGCCATGATCATATTGAATGGCGGTGCAGGCTCGAAGGGCCAAATGGCCTACTCCTGCACCTGTTTTCTATGTTTCTATATATAGGTATGTTGCAAAGCCTACCTGAAGCGTGGCTGAAAATCTGGCGCTGCGGGTGTGCACGATTTTGGCGCCGTTTAGAGGGGGGCGGGTTTAAAACGCGATTTTCACTAGGCTGTTCCAATCGAAGATGTTCAGCCTAGTAAATCATTAACGAAAAATCGCTGAAAGACCCCGTCGCAAAAGGTATTATTAGTTTTTATGGCCTTGTATAATAGTTATAATAGTTTAAAAACCACTCTCTAAACCCACGACCTCAGGCAACCACAGGGCCGCATGGAGCTGTATACAGAAGGTATGTAGCTTATTTTTACATTAAAAAGGGCTTCTTAAGAACCCTTTATACAAAGTTTAATTGCAAGTAGCTAATTTTGGGCTCTTTATATCCCGCAGTATTTTTCTGGGCATTTGAGGGCACAAATCTAGCGCAATGTGAACGTTCTAAACCAGCGCGTTTACAGGAACCCACTAGAAAGCTGATTTAAATGGACTTTAATTTACAGCAATTGAACACTAAATTCCTTCCATTTGGCCTATAAATTAATGTAAATGAGATTTCAAAATCATGTTTTATTGTGAATTATTTATGAATATTATTTGGACACTTGGGCTATTTAAAAATGTTAATCATTTATTAAGAAATGGATAGATGTTTAGATCTAGTAATTGAAGTTTGAAATTAGCTACACTTGGGTAACTAACTAATTATATGTTTTAATTTCAGGTCATCCAAGTAAGATTATTTTATATTTGTTTCAGAATGGTTCAATCTACGATAACTGAAAATTTCATTCAGTTCTCTTAATTTTTAAGAAGGTTATGGCCTTTTGACAGCACACGATCACAGCTTTTTTGTCTTGTCCATAGAAAATCAATAGGGAACAAGATGCTAATTTCCGAGTATGAAAATGGCCATAACTTTTTTAATACTTGAGATATGAAAGTGAATTGGGTGTCAAATTAAACTTCTTTTTATGCTTTATCTGATGGGATAAATTACAGACTTGATTTTTTAAATCTCAAATTTTTGTAACATTGCTACTATATACTGATTCTGCTACATGGAAAGTGACAAGTTGATTTGAAAGAAAAAAAAGTACTTGGGGGTTAATTTTTTTAAAATTTGTCATTTGCTATCGGTTGTCATTTAAAACTTTCTAAATTGGCATTGAATTAAATATTTAGTATATCGTTAAGCAATTTTTTTTGGTAGTGGTTAATATATTATATATATGAATTGTCACATTTAACTAAAATGTTTACAATTGTTACTGTTATATAAAATTTATAAACAGGATGTATAAACAAAAATTGAAATCACCAGTACACATTCCAAAGATAGATACAAAAAGCTGGAGGAACTTGGAGGGTCAGGCAGCATCTGTGGAGAAAAGGAATAGGTGACGTTTCGGGTTGACACCCTTCTTCAGAGTTTTCTCCAGTGATTCCGCCTAACCTGCTGATGTACTCCAGCTTTTTGTGTCTATCTTAAACCAGCATCTGCAGCTGCTTCCTACAAATTCCTAATGTTTATTGTTACTTAATCTCCTGATAATAGACTGGTATAAATGTAATTTATTCTTGAGCAGTAGTTAATCGTTAATTTTACTCTTTTAACATCTCTACATGATTAGTTAATGTAGTCACATTCCATGAATTAATTCTTCCTTGCTGTATTCCATGAATATTCTTAGTTTTTTTTTTTAATAATATTTTTACTCCAGACAAGTCAAAAATCTGGCAAAGGAAAACATGTTGTCTTTGATTCTGAAGAAGAGCTTGAAAGTGTTGAAGACATTTACAGAGCAGCAGATGCAAATCCATCAGCAGAAAGTCAAGACAAAAAGCTTGTTGCAAAAGTAAGTATGTGGATAATTTGTATCTTTTTAATTCTCAGCAAAAAGCTAATCGGGTCAATATAATGTGACTGCCTATCAGATAATCAAATACTTCCTGTGTACTTTATCTCTCAGTCTCAGGTTTAATAGTAAGATTAAACGAGAACTTACCAGTTTGAAGTTTGATCTTTATTTTATGAGGAGTAACGTTGAGGGAATACATGAAGAACCCCGCCAGGACGCATGTGTGTCATTCTTCAAAGCAGCGGTGTGAAATCACAGATAACTGTAATGACTAAACATAGTAAGATTAGAGAAGAGATACCAGTTGAGTATATGATCAAGGGTGGGAGCGGAGGGCACGTATTCCCTCAACGTTATTCCTCATAAAATAACGATCAAACTTCAAACTGGTAAGTTCTCGTTTAATCTTACTATTTTACTTCGGAATCACTTGAGTGACTACGTGAAGATTTTAAAGCTCTGTGATTCCATGCCATGCATCACATCTGCCTTGATTATGGGGAGAATAGTGTTAACATCATTAGACATCAATACATTGAAAAAACAACGATAAATTTATTAACACCAAATTATAGCCCCTATTTATGGGGTCAAATTATATTACAGAACTTAAAATTGTTTCTGCAAATGTTCCAGGTTCAATTACTGGTTTGTTATAAAATCGTTGGAAAGTTTTCTCCGTTGACCATCCTGCTGTCTTGAGGATTTGGTCCATAGGAACATCCAACTTCATAGCTGCCGATGTAGCTGCAGCCCTGGTGGAGTGAGATTTAAAAATGTTAGTGTCTACTCCAGCCTTTATTCGGACCTGTTTTAGCCATCTCGAGATGGTCTGGACTGTCACTTTTTTGTGTGGCTGTTTGTAGCTGATTAAAAGTGCCATTTCTTTGCCTGATGATCTTAGTATACTCCATATATAATAGCAAGTGTGTTACAATACAGAGACGATCATCTGTCGGGTAGATCCTGAATTCTATTTTTAGGCCTGCTGACCCCTGTCTGTTCTGTTTTGACTAATTCAATGATGTGAAAAGTTAAATTTCCAGATGAAGTAGTCATGTTGTCCAGCCTTAGTTTCTGGACGACTGGACCCTTTGTGCCGTGACCAAGGCCATCAGCATGACTGTTTTCATAGTCAGTTTATTTATGGACAGAGCTGCAGCTGGAGACAAGTTTCTTAACATGGTCAGTACAATGCTCACATCCCATATTTGGGAGTACCTGGTTCTTGGGGGATTAACATTAAAAATGCCCCTCATGAGTTTAGTTACCAGGGTGTGTCCCAACAGAATGCCGCTCTGTTCCTTGCCACAGGTATGTTGATAGAGCACTTCTGGCGCAGTTGATGGCACTATAACTGAGCCCCTCATTGTAATGGAGGCTTGCCAGGAATTCCAGAACAGACGGGATGTTCATAGATCTGTGGGTGATGTTATTGTTGTGACAGTACATTTCCCATTTCTTGATGTACACCAAGTACTGTTTTTTGGTGGACTGTCTGTGGGCCGCTGAAATAATATCCACTGTTCGGTCCGTCAGTCCCAGGTGTAGTAGAGGTGCTTTCAAACTCTACAAATTAATAGGTTTATATAATTATGACATGGGTGACTTTCCCTTGTTACGGGATGAACCAGTAAATTAGGTCTATGATGGATGGTGATGCATGGTTCTAATACCATGTTGAATATCACCGGGAACCATGGTTGAGTAGGCCAATCGGGTACTATCAAAATACCAGACGCAGAGTCTTGCTGTATTTTCCTTAATACCCGACTGATGAGGCAGAAAGGAGGGAATGCATAAATAAACAATTTCCCCCAATGCAGCGAAAATGCATCTGTTGCCGCTGCCCCAGGGTCTTCTGATAATGATTGGATAGGAACAATGCCTAATGTTATCTTTCCACCATTTTAGTTCCATTATGGCCTCTGTTGGTAGCTTCATTGGTCTGTCAAAATGACCACCATTAATTTTGAGTGCTCGTATTTTAGCCCTCTGTAAATTTCGATAATGT
This sequence comes from Leucoraja erinaceus, assembly GCF_028641065.1. Classification (NCBI taxonomy): domain Eukaryota; kingdom Metazoa; phylum Chordata; class Chondrichthyes; order Rajiformes; family Rajidae; genus Leucoraja; species Leucoraja erinaceus. The sequence continues at coordinate 43,443,874 of NC_073392.1, read as the reverse complement.
AAAGGTCCGAATTGTGTGGCTGGGAACGCAGCTACTATTTTGCCAATTATTCTTACTGCCAGTCTGATGAGTGGTTTAGTGATGTCAATGATTTTGCTGCAAGCCTCTATTAAGGCTGTAACCTTTTCTTTCGGCAAAGTCACTGACATGTGAACTGAGTTAATGGTGAACCCCAGATAATCCATTGTGGTTGAAGGCGTTAATTTAGATTTAACTGGATGGATGATAAACCCCAGTTTTTTCAAATAATTGTTTTGTGGCTGTTACCATTTGTTTAGCCAATTCCAAAGTTTTGCCCACAATAAGTATGTCATCTAGATATGCCATTACCATGTGTTTTTGTTTCCGCAGAAACGCTAGGGCTGGTTTCAAAATTTTTAGTGAACAGCCTGGGGGCTGATGTTAGTACATTAGGTAGTGCCCTGTACTGACATAGTGGACCCATCCAGTTGAATTTTAAATAACATCTGTGGTCACCTCTGATGGGTACTGTATAGTAAGCATCTTTTAAATCGATGCTTGCCATGTAGTAACCTTAGGAAATCAATTGCTTAGTAGTAACAAAGGTTTCCATTGGACACAAATTCCTGTGATTCGTGTTGGGTTTTCTCAATTACTCCTTTTTTATAAAGCCAGTTCAGCCTGTGCTTTTGATTTTTCTTTGCCTGTAAGCACGAACATTCGGTTCGGTACATGCTGAACTGAAGGGTTATGTTTTTGTATAAATTCCATGGTATAACCCTGGATATACTGTTTAAAATATAAGTGTCGGTAGTTAACTTATTCCATGCATCCCACCAACCTCCATGCTCCCTTCAATTCGTAAGGAACCAGACCCACCTACCTCCATGGTTACCAGTGGTAGGTTTATTACTTTTTCAGTATCCTCCGTGGACGTTGAGGTGCTGGTGTCTGGGTCTGTAGTTGGGTCGGTGTTGAGGGTTTGCGCATTTTCCAGGAAGGCCGGTCTGGGCCATGGCCTAAAAAAGACCGATGTTGAGTGTACCTGGCCTTCGAGCTTTCACCAGTTTGTCTTGTCCAACTGGTGGGTGCGTAGGGGTGCTGTTTCTGGCCGAAGTAGTTTTTAGACGTTGCTTTAATGAGCCCCAGGGTTTTAGCCTCATCGTTAAGTTCTTTTACCTGTTTGGATAAGTCACCTCCAAATAGTAATATTGGTGGTTTGGAGGTTCCAGGTTTGCACAGGCCTCCAAATTTGGTGTCTAAAGCCGGTTGGATGGCACTCTTCCTAATACTATTTAACTGGTATTGGGAGTTGCAAAATTCAGCCAGTGCATCCTGGTGATCTTGTGTCATGTCTTTTTCGTTGATTGTGCGGGCGAAAGCCGTAATTCCCGCTGTTAGGACTTTCAGAACTTTTTGTAGTTTCAAGTCCCTGGCTCTGATTGATGCTCCGACATGTTTCCAAATACACTGGTTGACACTGGGAACATTCAGTGATTTACAGTTCCCTGGTGGTGAGTGTCTTGCGGTGGTGTCCAGTAATGCATGTCCTTGTAGCTGATTGAATGACATGCAGTCGAGACTTGCAGCTATTTTAGGTTCCAGGTTTTGGCCAGGTTGGTCGGGTTGAATGAACTGGGACACCATATCCAATAGGTTTTCTTGCACCCCATGCACACTAGGAGTATGTTCTGCACACCCCTCTTCAGGGTCAGCCCAGAATTGACTGAGGGAGAAACACTGTGCAGCCCTACAAGAGGTATTGCTGTAGGACTTACTAGGCTGCCCACTGTGACTAGTCTCCATCTCCCGGAGCCTGCCACTTTGGAGTATTTGCTCCAACAGCCGCTCCAACTGGCTCCTATGCTCTCGGGCACTGGCCACTCGCGGCTGCTCCTGTTCCTCAAGCCGCTCCAATGCTCTCGGGCACTGGCCGCTCGCAGCTGCTCCTGTTCCTCAAGCTGCTCCAACCGGCTCCAATGCTCTCGGGCACTGGCTGCTCGCGGCTGCTCCTGAAGTCGCTCCAACCGGCCCCAATGCTCACGAGCACTGGCCGCTCGCGGCTGCTCCTGTTCCTCAAGCCGCTCCAACCGGCTCCAATGCTCTCGGGCACTGGCCGCTCGCGGCTGCTCCTGAAGCCGCTCCAACCGGCCCCAATGCTCACGGGCACTGGCCGCTCGCGGCTGTTCAAAGTCGGACTCATCGGAGTCAACGACTCTGTCAGTTTTTTTGCTTCGCTTTATCGCCCAGCCGTGGTGTTGATTTGGCCGGTGCGGGAGCGAAGTCGGGCACAGCTGTTCCCATTACGGGAGATTGGTGTACCGTTGGCTGCTGCTGGCTGCCCGCAACTCCGCGGTTCTCCCCTGCCAGCTTTTTCGCAGCCTTCTTGTTTCTCCTGGATCTGTCCATGCCTCCACCTGTGATAAAGTAAGTGGAAAGAACGCAGAGTCTCCTTACCTGCTGTTCCCGGCTTTTGAAATTCTGCCGCTAAGGGGAACGTCGTTCCCCCTGCTGTGACTCGTTGCAATGTGGCGATATGTCACGCATGCGTCCTGGCGGGGTTCTTCACGTAGTCACTCACGTGACTCCGAAGTAAAATTCTAAAATTGCCTAACTGAAACCTTTACCCGTTGGAGAGATTTGAGCTTGATGGTTTCTTTGAATACGAGCAATCTGTATCACCAAACAATTAGGTGAAATTTTCTACAAGTAATATAATAATAATAATAATAATAATAATAATAAATACTTTATTAATCCCCTTATTCAGGGGAAATTCAGATGTCCTTGCAGCACACTAATAAAAATACAACATAGCATTCAAGAAGTTTAACATTAAAACATAAAAACAAAGTCCAGTTCCCGTCCTCTTGTCCACCCAGAGTCGGACCTATTGAGGCCTCCACAGTCGCCGTTACGGGGCCCGATGTTCCCGGCCGTTCTCGCCGGGTGATGGTACTCCGGCGTCGGGAGAACCCTCAGCGGCTTGGGGTAACAGGAACGGCCGCCTTCTCCGCGCTGGACGGAGCTTCACACGCTGGCGATCTCGGCGAGAGATCCCAGGCTCCGTGATGTAAAGTTCAGCGCCGCAGCTGGCCGCTCCACAGAACCGCGGCTCCACGATGTTTTAATCGGCGGTTTTAGCGCGGCGACTCAGGCAAGGCATCGCCCGCTCCGCGATAGCGCTCCAGCGCTGTGCCACCGCCAAAGCCGAGGTTCTGGCCAGGTCCCCTCAGGAAACATCGCTCCAGGACCCGCTGGTAGGCCGGGAGGACGGGTCGAAGGAAGGCAGCCTCTCTGACCAGGTAGGGACTTGAAAAAGCAGTTTTCCCCCTTCCCCACCACCCCCCACACATAAAAAGATTAGAACCCCCCGACTACACACTTTAACGTACTAAAAATAATAAAAAAAGTGAAAAAAACGAAGAGCTGCAGGACTGGCACCCCCCTCTCCAATAGTGCACAAGTCTGCTTATTACTGTGTTATTCCGTTACTTTCCTGGTGTTGGTAACAACATGTTAGGTGGTGCAACAAAGTTGACTACATTTATAATATAATAAAAAGAAACTGTAGGTGTTGGTTTATACCAAAGATGGACAGAAAATGAATAGGTGACGTTTCGAGTCAACTATCCATTTAATCCGGAGAACCTGCCTGACCTGCTGAGTTACTCCAACATTTATTGATTATCTGACTACATTTCTGTTGTGTTTTTAACATTAAAAATCTCAATGGTCAACATAAATACACAATCGGGTAAAAAGAAAGCAAAGGATATCAAAGAATTATTGGAAAGTTGGCCGTGAAATTAGGGAAATGCTCTATTCTTACTTGGGGGCTACAATTGAATGGGTGAGAGTCAAGGAAGGGAATTGGGCATGATAGCAGAAGTCAAGAAATATAAACCACAATCATTAAAAACCACATAGCATATAATTTCAAACTGCCAGGAGATATATAAATTAACGGAAAATGTTGAAACATGTAATTATGTAAAACATAGGCATGCATTTGGAAGGCAGCAACATGTTCAGAAAGCGAAGAAGGACAGGAAATGGCACATGGAGTTCACAAGGACAGGGTACTTTCAGAATCTTTTCAGGAGTTGGTAATACTGAGCCTTTTAAAATGTGAGCCTTTTAAAATATGAGGAGAATAAACTAGATTTGGTGGATGCTAAAAGCACTTTTATTTCAGATTGCAGTCCTTGGAAACAATGAAGATGGAAATCAAGTCTAGGGTGATTGGGGGAAGAGGGGGAAGAGGGAATGAAGGCTTTTCTGGGAACTTGGATCTCAAAGATGGGAGTAAAGAATGAGTTGAAGAGATCTGTGGCTTTTGACGTTTTAAGGCTAAGGACTTGGCAGTTGGAATTTTTGAAATGCAATTCTTTAAAGTTAGAGTTGGACACAGAATGCTACCTTAGAAAGGGTAGAGGAATATTAGTGGTTAGATCAGAAATTGTCTGTTGTTAAAACCTTAGCGAATAAAGATAAAGCTCCATCTGAACCTCATTAAAGTGGCTAATTCATGGAAGCCAAATAGTAAACATTGATTTTAATTTTAGTTAAGCTGCATCACAGACAATCAAATTAGTCCTTGTCTAATATTCCTGAACATGATCTTTCTGTAGAAACATGGAGTTGCCCTGGCCAACTTCTTCAATTTTCCCAACAATTAAATATTTCATCATCTCAACTGTGGATTCTGAGTTGAATCTGACATTGCTTGTCTTTCTGACAGAAATACAATCTTAAGTCTCCTTTTTTCCCCCCCTCATTGAGTTGCTGGTCCTACTGTTGCTGTACTATCTCAGGGATTTCCAGCCACTCTTCTGTGTTGTGCTTAATATGTCCAACCTTGCAGCCCATTACAGTCAATTATATTCGGTCTTTGCCCAGAATCCACACATAAACCAACAGAATTAGATAATAATCGGATATTTTAATTCTAACAATTTTATGTTGAAGGATTCTGGACCTAATTGTTCTCTTTTAATTGTCTGAACTTTCCTTGTCTCTTTAACCACATTATCTCTGAATGCAGACATTACCTGTTCAAACTTTCAAAAGTCAATATATCAAATTTATTCCAAACTAAAAGGATTTCAATTTCTCTGCATTGCCATTAGGATTTCAAAACTAGAACCGTTGGGAACTTATTTGATAGTGAAGACGAAGAGGAAGAAGATGACAATGATGATCATGATGAAAGATTCAAAATCAAACCTCAGTTTGAAGGAAAAGCTGGTCAGAAGGTAAGAAATCCAATTCAAGAGATTTTGCACCAATGTTTTGGAGACTTTTTTTGGATTCCATAGTGCTCGGGAGTAAAATATTTTGTGCAATTACTATCATCAGTTTACGTGAAGAATAAATTAATGCTCCCCAATTTGTTTAGTTTTGATTTAATGGCATATCCATCACCATAGCCTAACCCAAATGAACAGTTTGTCTTCTTTACACCTAAATATAATCGTAATTCTGTTTATTTAATTGACAAGAAACTGATAACCTTATTAATTACATAAAGAATTTAATTGTCTAGATAGCTAAATATTTATCCATTTATATTTCCCTTACCATGACCTTCATTCAGTGCATTTTATACTGTTGGAGGATAGAGCAACAGTCAATTGAAATGAAATGGCAATCAAATTTGAAGCTCTTCATTTAATGTTTTAAGCGATTAAACGCCTCTACTTCCTAAGGAGACTGAGAAAATTTGGCATGTCTCCAATGGTTCATTCAAAGTTCCACAGAAGCATACTGTCGAGTAGCATCACAGCTTGGTTTGGAAATAGCTCTGCCAAAGACTGCAAGATATTGTAGAAATTTGTAAATGTAGCCCAGTCCATCACACAGACCAGACTTTGCACCCTTGACTTTCAGTATTCAGTATTTACTTTAATGTCATTTTCACTGAGTACTTACATCCACAGAAGAAACGGAAAATTGTTTCTCAATCATTTCCTGTCAGTGCAGTTAATAAAAGCAGAATAAATACATACAACTTTAAAATTAACATATCTAAAATAGACCTAAAAATAGAACTAAAAACAGACATTCAGACCGAACAGTGGCTTTGCTTTGACAGGTGTCTAGCTGTCAAAGTATGGGTGAGGTTAGATGTGTTGGTGTATGATGTATGGGGAGGGGACACAGTCCGTTAACCAGTTTTATTGCCTGTGGGAAGAAGCTGTGTAGCATCCTGCTGGTTCTGCAGGACTTCATCTGCACTTCACGCTGCCTCAGACAACCACCCAACATAATCAATGTCTTGTCCCATCCCAGGCGATCCTTCTTCTCCCTGCTCCAATAAAAAGTACAGAAAGATGCAGGCACGCACCACTAGATTCAGGATCAGCTTTTTTGCTGCTGTTATCAGATATATGAATGGTTCTTCCATAAGCTAGGTACTGTCTGATTCACCTCCACCACATTGGGGACATTGGACTTTGTCTCTGGAACAGATGGACTACGATACTAAAAATGATATTCTGCACTCTATCTTCCTTTTTGCTCTATCTATTGTACTTGGAGTTGACTTGGTTGTATTTAAGTATATCTGATCTGTTTGGATAGCATGCAAAACAAAGCTTTTCAGTGTACCTTAGTACACATGACAATAATAAACCTAAGTAATTTGAGGAACATCATTTACTTTTAAATGTTATTTATTCTCTTTTTATTCTGCAGCTCTTGGCCTTACAATCACGATTTGGTACAGATGAAAGGTTTCGCATGGATGAACGATTTTTGGAAAGTGACGAAGAAAACATGGGTAGCTGTTATAAAATTCTATGCTCTATACTCTGTTGGCTGCTTCTACTTTACTTTTTGATTGTTTAGCATCCATCAAGTTCAGCAATGTTTTTTGCATTAATTGGACTATTTTTACATCAATCGAGTTTAAGTGTACCAGTTCTGAAGACATCGGAGGTCGTTTTAGCCAAAGCCAACCCTTTTACATTGAGTCCAGTGAAAAGTTAAAGAGGGTGTGTGAAACAAGCATCTGGACTATTCCTTAAAAGTTCTCCCATAGCTTAGATTGTCTTTTTTTTAACCTGCCTGTGTCACTTTTGCTCTGTGTTGGTGCTCTCTGCTCAAGCCATAGAAACATAGAAAACAGTTGCAGGAGGAGGCCATTCGGCCCTTCGAGCCAGCACCGCCATTCATTTTGATCATGGCTGATCGTCCCCTATCTATAACCCATGCCTAACTTCTCCCCATATCCCTTGACTCCACTAGCCCCTAGAGCTCTATCTAACTCTCTCTTAAATCCATCCAGTGACTTGGCCTCCACTGCCCTCTGTGGCAGGGAATTCCATAAATTCACAACTCTGGATAATGTAAAGCATCAACTTCAAACTTCAGGATATTTTCACTGGTGGGAGAGTCTAGGACCAGAGGTCATAGCCTCAGAATTAAAGTGCGCTCTTTTAGAAAAGAGGCGAGGATGAATTTATTTAGTCAGAGGGTAGTTAATCTGTGGAACTCATTGCCACAAAGGGCTGTGGTGGCCATCAGTGGATATTTTTAAGGCAAAGATAGACAAATTCTTGATTAGAACGGGTGTCAAGGGTTATGGGGAGAAGGCAGGAAAATGGGATTAGGAGGCAACGATCAGCCATGATTGAATAGCAGAGTAGAATAGATGGGCTGAATGGCCTAATTGTACTCCTAGAACTTTTGAACTTCTGAATTATTAGTTTGAGGTGAGATAAATAAGGCACTTAAATTTGCTATCTTCCAAAATCTATTCACCTTCGGTAAGCATATTGTTTATACTGTAGATTTTTATGATAGTGAATTTGTTTCTTTCATGCATACCATTAAATTTAACTCCATGCAGTTATTGATTTTGTTGAGGGTCTTACCTTTATTTTAGGGGAGGAATGAATGGGAGGAGTGATTAGGTAGGTGGTTTTCTACAATATTTCTGTCTCACTCTTGGGCAGCAGCTCAGAATTGTTTATACTGTTTATGTGGTTTATGAGTTGATGCCATGGAATAGCTTTGTTTAAGCAAAGTCTCCACTGAGATTTGGTTTGTTGTTGACCTCATTGGTGGCTTCTTCCTATGCAACCTCAGGAGATGCAATATTTATATTTTATCTCTTTGTTTTTTTGAACAACCCAAATTGCCTTTCCAGTTGCAGCAGTAACTTACTTGTATTTTAAATGCACTATATGCACTACACAGATAAGGATTATAATTATTTTTGCAGAAGAATCTGCAGAAGTTACTGTTGGAAGCCAGAATGCTGAGGAAGATGAGTTTGTTGCAGAAAAAAGAAGAGCTCTGAATATCTTGAAAAGTGTTGTTCAAGATGGCATTGAAAAGATTGAAGACAAGAAAGAACGAGTAAAATTAAAATATTTTAAGTAAGTATTCAATAACACTAACTCATATACGTATGAAACGGGTCACAGTGAAATTATTACTTTTTAATCTGATCATGAATTTAACCAATAAACCAATTATTTCCGGTCATATTTTTAATAAAGGAAGAACCTTTTAATTATTTTATTGTATATTTGCTATATACGTTAAAGCTTAGTGACAATCTGCCTGTCCTGACCAGTAGTATCTGGAAACAAAAAGATAAGGCCTACAATAACATTTGTTGCAAGCACTGCCAGTGTAGATCTGTTCCTCAACCAACAAATGTTTTAATAGTTGATAACAACAAGTAAAGGCCAACCGCTTTATAAATGGCTAGGAAGTCTAGAGTGACTAATTTCAGCTCTTTAAAGCCCCCCTTCGGATTGCATTGAAATTAGATTCTACTTTGCACAACAAAATAATAACCGACAGCTTTCCAAAGGAAACAATTAACACAACTTTACACCAAAGGGAAAATAGAGTATTGCTATTCATATTTCACAGGTTTTACAAAATGCAGCACTTTATTTGCACTCTTTTTCATATGATAACATGATAAATACTCTTATTTTCAAAATCAAAACTTTGTTTGATGTAAAATGTTACATTTTTCCCAGAGATGTTTCTGCTCTGCACTATGATCCGACGAGAAAAGATCATACAGTCTATGAAACCAAGTTGGAGGAATCCAATAAAGAGAGGTAATCACTTTTGTACTTGAATGCTGAATGGTACAGTACATAATAATCTACGTTTGTTATTTTTTGGATACAGATGAGTAATTCTATTTTCTTTTTCTCCGCCAATTATGGAAATGTTCTGAACCAAATGTATAGTAATTTATTTGTTATATCCAAAATTGAGCATAATTTTGATAATACAATATCATGGGGGAAATTGCTACAACATACAGAACTGCCTTTCCTGCTAGAATAGAACATTTTGCTTGTGTAATGTATTTTGATGGTCTGAAATATTATGCAGCAGGATGGAGAAAAAGGTTTGTGAATGTCTATTCGTTAATTTGGGTCATGCTTCTGCCAAAGCAGATAAACTTTCTCATCCTTTCCAATAATATTGTACCTTGAACAGGGAAAATTTGAGGATGAATTTAATACAAGAATTAAATATATCCTATTCTGCAGCTAAACAAAATTAGGAATTCTGAAGCCAATGAAATTAAATTGCTTGCATTTTTGATAAAGCAACATTTTTTAGATACAACTACTGAATTTTGAATGACAATATAAACTTATTTGTGTGAGAATGTTATTTAATTTTCAAGTTAAATGATTTTTTTTTCTTGCTTTGAACAGTAATAGACAAATCTTTCAGAGGGAGCAACAGATAAAATTGAATTTTGGCCTCCTGTTGAAGTTGTATTCAGATTCAATACTTTCTCAGATATAATATTGGTCAATTCAGTTCTACTTCCTGTTGGGATACAGAACTTGAAAACTTCACCCCCTTTTTAACCAACAATCTTGCTCCCACTTTCACCTTGTCTAGTTCTTCTATAATCTTTTGCAACATAGCCCCAATTCTCTCTCTGCTCTTGCTGCCCAAGATGCTGTACATATCCAGAATTTTCAGCTTTTATTACAAATGTTTCAGCATCTATATATTTTTACCCCTTTCATAAAACTACTTTGGCTTTGCCTCAACCCATGATGATTCTGTTATGTGTAGAAAAGAACTGCAGATGCTGGTTTAAATCGGAGGTAGACACAAAATGCTGGAGTAGCTCAGAGGGACAGGCAGCATCTCTGGAGAGAAGAAATGCGTGACTTTTTCGGTCGAGACCCTTTTTCAGACTGATGTCAGGGGAGCAGGGGGGGACAGTGATAAAATGTAGTTGGAGACAGTAAGATTGGTGGGAGAACTGGGAAGGGGGAGGGGATGGAGAGAGGGAAAGCAAGGGCTATTTGAAGTTAGAGAATTCAACGGTCATTCTGCTGGCGTGTAAGCTACCCAAGCTAAATATGAGGTGCTGTTCCTCCAATTTGCGCTGGGCCTCACTCTGACAATGGAGGAGGCCCAGGGCAGAAAGTTCAGATTGGGAATGGGAGGTGCTGAGCAACCGGGAGATCGGATAGGTTAAGGCAGACTGAGCGAAGGTGTTCAACGAAATGATCACCGAGTCTGCCAGAGCTATCTCTTGACCCCTTTTTGCCCTCTTGATTTCCTTCTTAATATATTGCTCTCTCCCCTAAATTATTTCAGGGATGCGCTTGATCCCAGCTGTGTATACCTGATCCATGACCAGACCTGACCAGAGACTGAATTTCTTTAGTCTTCCAGGCTTTCTTACTCCCAAGATAGACACAAAAAGCTTGAGTAACTCAGTGGGACAGACAGTATCTCTGGAGAGAAGGAATGGGTGACGTTTCGGGTAAAGACCCTTCAAGTTAGCCTTGCCCCAATTCAGAATCAAAGCAAAAATATGCTATTTTGAGCATAATTATTGCATTCACACAATATGATTTGTCATGTTAGTATTAGAGGGTATGAGGTAATGTGCGTGGGAGGAAATATAAATATTTTGCAACAGTACTGAAACTGCATGCAACGTATTCATGAACAGTATTGCAATTTAATTTTAAAGAAACATGAGAATATTTTTAATTAAGTTGTATTTTAAAAGAGTTAATAAAAATTGAGCTTTTCACAATGTCTTCCCAAATTTTTGAAGATTACATTTTATTTCTTGAACTTTGTCATTCACATTGTGATATCTCCAAACAATTACTACAGTTTAAGACATTAAGATATTCAACAAATCTTAATATTCAGAAAAACCAGATTAACAATCTTGCAATAAACAAAATAATGTTTTGAGTGTATCGCTGTACAAAATCGGAAATCACTAAAAAATCAATCTGCCAGATCTAACTTCCTCACAGTATGTTTTATTTTATTTGTGGAGATGTATTTATTTTTCACATCATTCCCCATCCTTTCTCTGTTATTCTACTGACAAATGTAAATGTGTACAATGGATTTGGGAAAGACATTGGTAATCCCACTGAACCCAGTTATATTTCTTGCCATTTGGTTCAACGTGTTATGATAAAAAGCCTCCTTGTACCTTTTAACCTGATTTTGAAGTCTGTTTCTGCTAAGAAAAAGATGCTTTGATCTAGGTCATATTAGTCTGATTTTAACTACTGACTTGTTTCATAAATGTTGCAGCAAAGCAGAAAGAAAGAAAAGGAAAATAGAGGAAGAGAAACTTCCTGAAGTATCAAAAGAAATCTATTATGATGTCAATAAGGACTTGAAAGGGATGTTCACTTCCAATACCAAAGAAAACGAAGTTACATTGGCTAAGGAAGATGAAATTCAGCTAGAAAATCAGTGTCCTGAACCTCGCGAAATGCCAACCATCCAGCAGGCATTTGATTACCCATCCAGTAATGATGCTGCAAAAGAAGATTCGTCTAATTTTACGTTTTCGTTTTTTGAAGCAGCAACCCAAGATGGCAATCAAAAGTCAGGTAAACATATTTATGACTGCTGTTTGTTCATTTTGCTGATTAGGTTTGGGGATAGAACGTATTATCTCATAAGCTAACAGGTTTTAACCTCCAGTAGCCTTACTTATGCTAAATGTGCTACAAGAGGAGCTAACACACTGGACAAGGTCTACTCCAACATCAAGCTGGGCTACAGGGCTAGACCACTACCACACCTGGGCCAGTCTGACCATATGTCCCTGTTTTTAATTCCTGCATATTTCTGTCAGCCCACACTACAGCAATACGTTCATATATCAGTACCTGAAAAGTCATCCCAGTTACTAATTTCCTGATTGAATGGGAAACTGTAAATATGCCATCCAGTTATGTCAGGAGGAAGATTTGAGACCATTATTTTCAGAGAGAGGATGACTATTTTACTATCTATCCATTATGGGAGCCAGTGTAGCTCAGTGAACATAGGAGTGTTGGGTGGATGAATAAAAGGTGTTAGCACACTGGCGTTACTCTGGATGGCCTTTAGTTTATGAAAGAGAACAAAGTTATGAAGTAACACAAGCACGGATGAAAGTTTCAGCAGCAGCTGAGCTGATTTCGAAGTGACGTTGGGTGATTACATAGTGGCGGAGTAAGCAATTATGGTGAGAGCACATAGGCAAACCAAAGCGCAACTCTGATTCATATGTGGTATCAATGTTTTAATCATCTGATTCATTATTATATAGTTGCCGGGGGGAAGGCATGGAGGGGTTTGGAGCTGTTTACTTTGATCAAAGCTATATTGAGTTGAAGGACATTCCTGTTCTCAAATACTGAATAGACAATAGGTGCAGGAGTAGGCCATTTGGCCCTTCAAGCCAGTACCGCCATTCAATGTGATCATGGCTGAACATCCACAATCAGTACCGCGTTCCTGCCCTCTCCACTGAATCTGCTATCTTCAAGAGCCCTTTCTAACTCTCACTTGAAAGTATCCAGAGAACTGGCCTCCACTGCCCTCTGAGACAGAGAATTCCACAGACTCACAACTCTCTGTGTGAAAATGTGTTTCCTCATCTCCGTTCTAAATGGTTTACCCCTTATTCTTAAACTGTGGCCCCTGGTTCTGGACTTCCCCAACATCGGGGAGTCCAGAACCAGGTTTCCTGCCTCTAGCATGTCCAAACCCTTAATAATCTTATATGTTTCAATAAGATATCCTCTCATCCTTCTAAATTCCAGAGTATAAAAGCCCAACTGCTCCATTCTCTCAGCATATGACAGACCCGCCATCCCGGGAATTAACCTTGTGAATCTACGTTGCGCTCCCTCAATAGCAAGAATGTCCTTCAAGTTTGGAGACCAAAACTGCACACAATGCTCCAGGTGTGGTCTCACTAGGGCCCTGTACAACTGTAGAAGGACCTCTTTGTTCTTATACTCAACTCCTCTTGTTATGAAGGCCAACATGCCATTTGCTTTCTTCACTGCCTGCTGTACCTACATGCTTACCTTCATTGACTGATGAACAAGGACCCTCATATCCCGTTGTACTTCCCCTTTTCCCAACTTGACACCATTTAGATAATGATCTGCCTTCCTGTTTTTGCTACCAAAGTGGATAATCTCACATTTATCCACATTAAACTGCATCTGCCCACTCACCCAATCTGCCCAAGTCACCCTGCATTCTCATAGCATCCTCCTCACAGTTCACACTGCCACCCAGCTTTGTGTCATCTGCAAATTTGTTAATGTTACGTAATCCCTTCATCTAATTCATTAACATATATTGTAAATAACTGCGGACCCAGCACCAAGCCTTGTGGTACCCCTCTAGTCACTGCCTGCCATTCTGAAGATGGGATAGTGGCACATTTGGAAAGTGGTGAAATCATTGGACAAAGTCAGCATGGATTTACGAAAGGTAAATCATGTCTGATGAATCTTATAGAATTTTTGGAGGATGTAACTAGTAGAGTGGATAGGGGAGAACCAGTGGATGTGTTATATCTGGACTTTCAGAAGGCTTTCGACAAGGTCCCACATAAGAGATTAGTATAAAACCTAAAGCACATGGTATTAGGGGTTCAGTATTGATGTGGTTAGAGAACTGGCTGGCAAACAGGAAGCAAAGAGTAGGAGTAAACTGGACCTTTTCACAATGGCAGGCAGTGACTAGTGGGGTACCGCAAGGCTCAGTGCTGGGACCCCAGCTATTTACAATATATATTAATGATCTGGATGAGGCAATTGAAGTCAATATCTCCAAGTTTGCGGATGACACTAAGCTGGGGGACAGTGTTAGCTGTGAGGAAGATGCTAGGAGGCTGCAAGGTGACTTGGATAGGCTGGGTGAGTGGGCAAATGTATGGCAGATGCAGTATAATGTGGATAAATGTGAGGTTATCCACTTTGGTGGCAAAAACAGGAAAGCAGACTATTATCTAAATGGTGGCCGATTAGGAAAAGGGGAGATGCAACGAGACCTGGGTGTCATGGTACACCAGTCATTGAAAGTAGGCATGCACGTGCAGCAGGCAGTGAAGAAAGCGAATGGTATGTTAGCATTCATAGCAAAAGGATTTGAGTATAGGAGCAGGGAGGTTCTACTGCAGTTGTACAGGGTCTTGGTGAGACCACACCTGGAGTATTGCGTACAGTTTTGGCCTCCAAATCCGAGGAAGGACATTATTGCCATAGAGGGAGTACAGAGAAGGTTCACCAGACTGATTCCTGGGATGTCAGGACTTTCATATGAAGAAAGACTGGATAGACTCGGCTTGTACTCGCTAAAATTTAGGAGATTGAGGGGGAATCTTATAGAAACTTACAAAATTCTTAAGGGGTTGGACAGGCTAGATGCAGGAAGATTGTTCCCGATGTTGGGGAAGTCCAGGACAAGGGGTCACAGCTTAAGGATAGAGGGGAAATCCTTTAAGACCGAGATGAGAAAAACATTTTTCACACAGAAAGTGGTGAATCTCTGGAACTGTCTGCCACAGAAGGTAGTTGAGGCCAGTTCATTGGCTATATTTAAGAGGGAGTTAGATGTGGCCCTTGTGGCTAAAGGGATCAGGGGGTATGGAGAGAAGGCAGGTACGGGATACTGAGTTGAGCCATGATCATATTGATCATATCAGGCTCGAACGGCCGAATGGCCTACTCCTGCACCTATTTTCTATGCATCTATGAAAGGGGCCCATTAATCCGTACTCTTTGTATCCTGTCTGTCAACCCATTTTCTATCCATGTCAGCACTCTACCCGCAATACCATGTGCCCTAATTTTGCCCACTAATCTCCTACGTGGGACCTTATCAAATGCTTTCAGAAAGTCCAGGTACACTACATCCACTGGCTCTCCCTTGTCCATTTTCCTAGTTACATCCTCAAAAAAGTCCAGAGAATTAGTCAAGCATGATTTCCCCTTTGTAAATAATGGTTAAACTTGGAAGCAATGGAACGGTGACTGAGAGACAAAAGGAGGTGGTGTTGAGTGAGATACAGCTGTATATTGTCAGTACATTTGAAAACTGGGTGCAATAACTAGTTTGTTGGAGGGCTTCCAAAGTATTCATCCAGGAATGGAAAGAGAGAGAATTGTTGATAATTATGGATAAGCTAGGGAAGACTGGGTGAGTGTAGACCTACCTATCTGGATTTTGGTAGAAAGATGTTAGAGGAGGATGGTGAGGTTAATCTTGTCACAGGTTGCAGAGAGATGTAATAAGATGATGTTACATGTATTATCTCGGTTACAATCACATGGGATATCCCTATTGACTTTGTTAAAAGCCATTTTTATACAGTGACATGCCAAAAGCCTGACTGGAAAGGAAGATGGACACAAATCTGAGGGGAGAGGAGGAGTTTAGCAAAAAGTAAATTTGGAGTGTAGATTTAAAAAAAAACAAAGCACAAAGTTTGGAGCTCATTTGTAAATCCTTCCCTGTACAAGGATGCTGCTGATCATGGGTACTCAACAGAGTGTGCTGATCAAATGTATTACACGCCTACATTATTGTAGATTCAGTTTATAAAATGTACAGAAATCAGATCTTTTGATTTGTATTTTACTATTTTTCAGAACATTATGTAACTGGGCAAGTACCTATGTCGGCTTTTCCATGGCATGAAGATCCTCGATTCCAGGACAGCTCGTCTGAAGATGAGGATGACATAGAAAATTGTGAAGATATCACTGCAGAAAAGTAAAACATTGTTGTTAATTTGGAATTGACCTGGGTTTTTGGGACAGATCTTCTACATAAGGGGATAGGCCAGCTTTTAAACACTTAACTGGGAGGAGATTGGTTCCCCATGTATTGGGTGACATGCAGCCTTTTGTTTCATGTATGTGATAACACCAGCACATCCATCCTGTGCTAGTGGACTCCACCAGGGAAATGCTGACATCTTCAGATTTCCCAGCTCTTTCGACAAAGAATTCTGATGGTGGAAACTGCGGATTTTAACACAAAAGAATTAAGTACTGGAGTAACTCAATGGATTGGGCAACATCTCTGGAGAATATGGATTTGCAGCATTTTGGCGTGGAAGTCTCGATGTTGAAATTGGCCGCCACACCTGACCTACGTTCAGGGGGGCCTCTGGGGGTGGGGTAGCAAGTGCGCTTTTGTAATTTTGTCAGGATTAAAAGAGGTGACGGGCCACCAGTTTCCGGAAAATCAGAGGTGGACCAGTATTTCTACAGGTGCTGTCTGTACGGAATTTGTACGTTCTCCCTATGATCACATGGTTTTCTCCGGGTGCTCTGGTTTCCTCCCACAAGCCAAAGACGTACAGGTCTGTAGGTTAATTGGCTTTGTTAAAGTAGTAAATTATCCCTGGTGTGTAGAACAGTGCTAGTGTAAGCACTATGACTGATAGTGATAGCTAATCAGCTAATACGCAGTGACTAGTGGGGCGCACACACACACACACCCAAGTTTGCACATGACAGAAAGCTGGGTGGCAGTGTGAGCTGCGAGGAGGATGCAATTAGGCTGCAGGGTGACTTGGATAGGTTGGATGAGTGGGCAGATGAGGTTTAATGTGGATAAATGTGAGGTTATCCACTTTGGTGACAAGAAGGCAAGTTATTATTTGAATGGTGTCAGATTAGGAAAAGGGGAGGTGCAACGAGACCTAGGTGTCAGTCACTGAAAGTAAGCGTGCAAGTACAGCAGGTAGTGAAGAAAGCAAAGGGCATGTTGGTCTTCATGGCGAGAGGATTTGAGTATAGGAGCAAGGAGGTCCTACTGCAATTGTACAGGGCCCTGGTGAGAGAGTATTGTGTGCATTTTTGGTCTCCTAATTTGAGGAAGGACATTCTTGCTATTGAAGGAGTGCAGTGTAGATTCATCAGGTTAATTTCCGGGATGGCGGGACTGACGTATGAATGAATGGATCGACTGGCCTTATATTCACTGGAATTTAGAAGGATGAGGAGAGGTCTAAAAACATATTATTCTTAAGCGTTTGGACAGGCTAAACGCAGGAGGACAGAACCAGGAGTCACAATTTAAGAATTAGCGGTAGGCCATTTAGGACTGAGAGGAGGAAAAACGTTTTCAGCTGGCAGTTGTGAATCTGTGGAATTCTCTGCCACAGAAGGCAGTGAAGGCCAATTCACTGGATGTTTTCAAGAGAGAGTTACATTTAGCTCTTAGGGCTAACGGAAACAAGGGATATGGGATATTGTATGATCAGCCATGAACATATTGAATGGCGGTGCTGGCTCGAAGGGCCAAATGGCTTACTCCTTCACCTAGTTTCTGTGTTTCTATCCCTCACCTTGCCTCCTCTGTATCCCGTAGGTCAGCTCTTGCTCTCCCTCTCCACAGACAGAACAACAACCGAGTTCTCCGTCTTCTTGCCATTCATTCCACCAGCCTCCACATCCAACATATCATTCTCCGACATTTCCACCACCTTAAACCTTATCCACCACCAGCTCCCTCCAAAATCCCTTGCTCACTCACCCTTTCACACCCCAACCACCACTTCCCGACGTACCTACCCCAGCAACCGCAGGGGATGTAATACCTGTCCCCACCTCCGCCCTCACATCCAACCAGTGATCCCATCAGACCCACCAAATGAGACACAGGTTCACATGGATCTCTTCTAACTTCATCCACATGCATTTGAAGCTGCTGATGTGGCCGCCTTTACAGTGGTTAGACCAAGTATAGGCTGAGATTGTTTTGTTGAACATTTGCACTGGTGTGCCAAGACCTGCTGGATTTCTCAGTTAACCCTGTTAACACTCCTTCCCATTCTCAAACCGACCATTCTGTGCTGGGCCTCTTCTACTGCCAGCGTGAGGCCACACTTAGTGACATGCCAAAAGCCTGACTGGAAAGGAAGATGGACACAAATCTGAGGGTTACAACACGTTTGAGGAGTTTAGCAAAAAGTAAATTTGGAGTGTAGATTTAAAAAAAAACAAAGCACAAAGTTTGGAGCTCATTTGTAAATCCTTCCCTGTAGCACCTCATATTCCGCTTGTCAATCTTACATCCCAACTGTACGAACATATTTAAATATCCAATTTTATGTATCGAACCAACAACAACCCTTTCCCCTTCCTCTGTCTCCTTCCACCTATATCGCCTCCTCTGTCTTCGTATTTCACGCATCTTCTCGCCGTATCTCATAGCCTTTTGCTTTATTCCCATTTCTGGCCAATGTCCAAATATCTGCCAATCAAAACTCCCATCACTTGTATCACCTACCACGTGCTAGGCTCTGTCCTTCCCTCACCAGCTTTCTTCGTCCCGTATCCCCCCCACTACAATTGGCTTGAAAAAGGCAACCAACCTGTAACGTCACATGTCCATGTTCTCCAGAGATGCAGCCCGACCCACTGAGCTACTCGTGTACAGTATGAATTAACTGATAGCATGCAGAGATTTTAACTGTATCGTGGTACGTGACAAAAATAAACCTAAACTAAATAGTGTTCCCCAATTCATTTAGTTACAATAATATAATATGATAATATAATTCTATTAGAATTATTATAATAATAACATAATTAGCATACACAATGAAAGAACTACCTGTAATTATAAAGCAAATCATTTTACAATCGCTTTGATATCCTTTTGTGTTTGCCTTTGAAAATTATGGATTATTACGATAATATTTGAATTACATTTTAATTTTTACTTTATTTGTATTTTGTAAATCTTTTAATCCTCTTAATCTTAGTTAGAATTGAGAAAAATTGTGATTGCTTGGTAACTTTAGTGACATTTGTTTTGGATTTGTTTTTACAGTTTGGTGGCATTTCCTGAGAAGAAAACAAATTTATTTTTCTTTTTCAAAGATGACCAAAGACTCATAGGTAAAGTAAATGCATTTTAAATTACAATGTTTAGTAGATATATTTGGTTTCTGTACTCTTGTACTGCTCCATCTCTGGTGACAACATTTTAAATAGATTATGGCTTAGCACAACTCCATCTCTTTGCATCTAGATGGCCCTAAAATGTTTTGTCGAACTACACACCTGGAAGATGAGAGAGATGCCTGGGAAGAAAACCGAGATTTACTAATTGAGGTAAATGATTTCATAAATGACCGATTCCATCTACCCATCACTCCCTCCCCATTTGATTACACCTGTTACTGACCAGTTTCTATTCCACTCCCACCACTCTTTCCCCCCCGAGCAGCATCTGGATGCTTATCTACTAAATCCATTCCCCCCCCCCCCCCCCGAGCAACATCCGGTATGTACCCTGCCTTATACTAACACTATAAACCATCGTGATGTTTCAGTAAATCCACAAAGCACCACTTGGTGTCCAAATTATTCTTCCCAAAGAGTGAAGCCCTGAACTAAATCCAAAATCTTTGTATTTATTGGAATACAACCTTTGTATTCCAGCCCCTGATGAGTAAAGATCCTAATGCCAGCTACAAAAAAAGTTTTTTCTGTAGTTATCAGTCAGTTTTCATGATAATTTTGACACCAAAATGTCTCCGCTCATCCACAGCACTTAGTTTATTTCATCTCGGAAAATATTTTTCATTGGCCAAAAAGTCAAAGACCGTAAGGTGGGCGTCGATAAATAGATCCATGCTATTTCTATTCACTGCTGTCATAAATATGGAAGAAACATTAACTCTTGGAGATTTACATTTTATCCACTTGGATACTAGGACATGCATTTGAGTTACTATGCACTTTCTTTTTGTGCACCCTTTTGAATGTTGTGTCTTTCATGGGGAATTGGGTCAATAAGTTGTCTGCACACTTTAAAAAAAATTGACATCAAATGAGACTATTTATCATATGAATATCAAGAAAACAATCCAGCACCATTAATATCACCATTTTCGATGATTCGCAAACTTTTTGTGAGGATGGCTAAATTTTGACAGCATATAATTTCTGAGAACCACCCATTCAATCGCATTTGGAGTATTTGGGATTCTGGTATCTAAGCTGTAGGTAGGATGTGATTAAGCTAGAGAGGGTGGCAGCTCGCAGCTCGATGACCTAGCACTCAATGACCTCTGTCTGGTCAGGGAGAGTGAGGAGGTCATAGAGAGGAGTTATAGGGAGATGGTCACTCCAAGACCACGGGTGGCAGACAAGTGGGTCACTGTTAGGAAGGGCAAGGGGCAGAGGCAGGGACTAGTGAGTACCCCGGTGGCTGTACACCTTGAAAATAAGTACTCATGTTTGAGTACATTTGGGGGGGACAGCTTACCTGGGGGCAGCGACAGCGGCCGGGCCTCCGGCACAGAGACCAGCACTGTTGCTCAGAAGGGTAGAAAGAAGAGGAGGGCAATAGTAATAGGGGACTCTATAGTTAGGGGATCGGATAGGCGATTCTGTGGATGCAGTCAGGAGACCCGGATGGTAGTTTGCCTCCCTGGTGCCCTGGCCTGGGATGTGTCTGAACGCGTCCAAGATATCCTGAAATCGGAGGGAGAGGAGCCTGAGGTCATGGTACATATAGGTACCAATGACATAGGTAGAAAAAGAGAAGAGGACCTGAAAGGAGAATTTAGGGAGTTGGGAGGAGAGTTAAGGAGAAGGACCAAAAAAGTAACCATCTCAGGATTACTGCCTGTGCCACGCGACAGTGAGAGTAGGAATGGAATGAGGTGGAGGATAAATGCGTGACTGAGGGACTGTTGCAGTGGGCAGGGATTCAAGTTTCTGGATCATTTGGACCTCTTTTGGGGAAGGTGTGACCTGTACAGAAAGGACGGGTTGCACTTGAACCCGAGGGGGACCAATATCCTGGCGGGGAGATTTGCAAAGGCTTCTGGGGAGACTTTAAACTAGAACAGTTGGGGGGGAGGGAGTCAAATAGGGAAAGCTAGTAGTCAGTGTGTGAGGCAGGAGGCAGAGAAGGGAAGCACTCGGACCCAACATGTAGGGGAGAAAGAAGAAAAAGATAATAAACAGAGAATAAAAGGTGGTGGATTTCTTAAATGTGTATATTTTAATGCTAGGAGCATTGTAAGAAAGGTGGATGAGCTGAGAGACTGGATTGACACCTGGAAGTATGATGTTGTGGTGATCAGTGAAACATGGTTGCAGGAGGGCTGTGATTGGAAAATAAATATTCCAGGATTTTGTTGCTTCAGGTGTGATAGAATTGGGGGGGCAAGAGGTGGAGGTGTTGCATTGCTTGTCAGGGAAGATATTACAGCAGTGCTTTGGCAGGATAGATTAGAGGGCTCGTCATAGGAGGCTATTTGGGTGGAACTGAGAAATGGGAAAGATGTAGCAACACTTATAGGGGTGTATAATAGACCGCCTAATGGGGAGCGAGAATTGGAAGAGCAAATATGTAAGGAGATCGCAGATATTAGTAGTAAGCACAAGGTAGTGATTGTGGGAGATTTCAATTTTCCACACATAGACTGGGAAACACATTCTGTAAATGGGCTGGATGGTTTGGAGTTTGTAAAATGTGTGCAGGATAATTTTTTGCAGCAATACATAGAGGTACCTACTAGAGAAGGGGCAGTGCTGGACCTCCTGTTAAGAAATGAGACAGGAAATTAGGTGGCGGAGATATGCGTTGGGGAGCACTTCGGGTCCAGTGATCACAATACCATTAGTTTCAATATAATTATGGAGAGGGTCATTTGGCCTAGGGTTGAGATTTTTGATTGGAGGAAGGCATGGAGGAAGAAATGGAGGACATTCAAAGGTGACATTTTAAGAGTACAGAATCTTTATGTCCCTGTTCGGTTGAAAGGAAATAGTAAAAATTGGAAAGAACCATGGTTTTCAAGGGAAATTGGACACTTGGTTCGGAAAAAGAGAGAGATCTACAATAGTTATAGGCAGCATGGAGTAAATGAGGTGCTTGAGGAGTATAAAGAATGTAAAAAGAATCTCAAGAAAGAAATTAGAAAAGCTAAAAGAAGATATGAGGTTGCTTTGGCAAGTAAGGTGAAAGTAAATCCAAGGGTTTCTACAGCTATATTAATAGGAAAAGGATAACGAGGGATAAAATTGGTCCATTAGAGTCAGAGTGGACAGCTATCTGTGGAGCCAAAAGAGATGGGGGAGATATTGAACAATTTATTTTCTTCGGTATTCACCAAGGAGAAGAATATTGAATTATGTGAGGTAAGGGAAACAAGTAGAGTAGCTATGGAAACTATGAGATTTAAAGAAGAGGAAGTACTGACGTTTGCAAAATATTAAAGTGGATAAGTCTCCAGGTCCTGACAGGATATTCCCTAGGACATTGAGAGAAGTTATTGTAGAAATAGCAGGGGCTATGACAGAAATATTTCAAATGTCATTAGAAAAGTGAATAGTGCCGGTGGATTGGCGTACTGCGCATGTTGTTCCATTGTTTAAAAAGGGTTCTAAGAGTAAACCTAGCAATTATAGACCTGTTAGTTTGACGTCAGTGGTGGACAAATTAATGGAAAGGATACTTAGCAGGGCTCAAAATTAACAGGTGCCAATGGCAACTTACAGTCCCGCTGGGCAACCTAAAAGCCATGCCATTATGCCTGGCTTGGCAAGCAACCGGGACACCCGCCCGCCATCCGTGTCTTGGTCTCGGCTCGGCGTTAGCTCTCTGCTAGGCGCTCAGCTCTCCGCTCGGCGCTAGCTCTCGGGTCTCCGCTCGGCGCTGGCTCTCGGCGCTTGGCTCTAGCTCTTGGGTCGGCGCTAGCTCTCGGCCCGGGTCTCAGCTCGGCACGGCCGGCCGCCGAGTACATCACTGCCACGGCAACTGGTCGGCGTTGGCCACTTTCTCCCTAACTTTGCATTGTGGGAGCTCTGGCCGCCATTGCTGTCCGGTCGCTGCCACACCGCGACCGCTGAATAACAACGCAGAATCACTCCCTAGAGCTGCAGTAACTCCCTGGAGTAACTCTTGCTTCTTGGTTTCCTGATCCTCCAAAAATATTCGAAATGGAATTTAAATTTGTGGACCCACCACCACCAAACTCTGAAAAATAACAGCATTTTATCTATTTATTGTGTATATATATGGTCTATAGTATATAGACACACTGAACCTTTATCTCCTGTTCTGTATTATGTTTACATATTCTGTTGTGCTGCAGTAAGCAAGAATTTCATTGCCCTACCTGGGACACATGACAATAAAACTCTTTTGACTCTTGACTTGGACTTAAGCAAAAAAAGAGTTCTTGGGGAAAAAAAAGCTACCTTAAATTTAGTTGCGTCTGGTTGGTACCAATGGTAGGGTGAAGACTATTCCATGCTTTAATGGTGCGGGGGAATTCCATGGAGCAGCCAGCATCTCTGGATAGAAAAAATTGGGTGACGTTTCGGGTAGAAACCCTTCTTTACATTTCCTCTGGTTTTAATGTTTTTAGTTTAATTTAAAGATACAGCGTGGAAACAGGCCCTTCGGCCCACCGAGTCCACGCCGACCACCGATCACCCGTACTCTAGTTCTATCCCACACATCAGCGATGTAAGTCAAGAGTGTTTTATTCTCTCACGTCCCAGTTCAAACAATGAAATCCTTACTTGCAGCAGCACAACAGAATATGTAAACATAGTACTCTGTAAACAATGTTATAAACGAGAAAACAAAACTCCATACAGACAGCATCCGTATGCAGGATCAATTCCAGGTGTCTAGCAATTTTAGGCAGCAAATTTATGGCCAATGTACTGCCCCAATAGCCTTGAACTGAATTAAAACATACAATAGCTGTAAAGGGGGACAGCGTCACTTAGAGATTTAAGACTTTTTTTTTAGTAGCCAAAGTTATCAACGTATAAATTTTTGTGTGTTGGAAAATAAAATATAGTTGCACAGCTGGTGGACTTGCTGCCTCACACGCCAGAGATCTGTGTTCGATCCTGTTCTCGGGCACTGTCTGTGTTGAATTTGCACATTCTCCCTGCAAGTATGTGGGTTTCCTCCAACATCCCTTGTCTCTGTAAAATTGCCCCTAATGTGCAGGGAGTGGGTGAGGAAAGTGGGATAACAAAACTTGTGTGAATGGGTAGACAAAAATGCTGTAGAAACTCAGCAGGTGAGGCAGCATCTATGGAGCGAAAGAAATAGGCGACGTTTCGGGTCAAGACCCTTCTTCAGACTAATGTCGGGAGGGGTGGAGGCGGGAAAAAGAAAGGCAGTAGGCTGTGGGAGAGCTGGGAATGGGAGTGGAAGGAGGGAAAAAGCAAGGACTACCTGAAATTGGAGAAGCCAATGTTCATACCGCTGGGGTGTAAACTACCCAAGCAAAATATGAGGTGCTGTTCCTCCAATTTGCGGTGGGCCTCACTCTGATCATGGAGGAGGCTCAGGACAGAAAGGTCAGATTCGGAATGGGAGGGGGAGTTGAAGTGCTGAGCCACTGGGAGGTCAGGTTGGTTATTGCGAACTGAGTGGAGGTGTTGTGCGAAGCGATCGCCAAGCCTGTGCTTGGTCTCACCGAGGTTGATCATACGCTGAATAACCATATTTTTGTTTGGAAGTGGAAAGAGATAATAGAAATTGCATTATTGCAATGTGTAAAAAGAGATGAGATATTGTATTGTAATTTTGCAGCATGTCATTGTGGTATATATCATGTCTTGATTGGTGAATATGTTTAGTTTGTGACTTTATTTGATGCAGAAATAATATGTGAATGCTTCATTGACCATAATTCCGACTGGTAGCTATGCACTTCGTCCAAGCATGGATTTGGCAACCTAAAAAGCTGCCGAGGTTGCCCAGCTGGCAACAGGGAAAAAATGTTAAGCGAGAGCCCTGCTTAGAGATAATATATATAAGCATCTGGATAAACAGGGTCAGATTAGGAACAGTCAACATGGATTTGTGCCTGGAAGTTCATGTTTGACTAATCTTCTTGAATTTTTTGAAGAGGTTACTCGGGAAATTGATGAGGATAAAGCAGTGGATGTTGTATATATGGACTTCAGTAAGACCTTTGACAAGGTTCCTCGTGGAAGGTTGGTTAAGAAGGTTCAATTGTTGGGTATTAATGGTGGAGTAACAAATGGATTCAACAGTGGCTGAATGGGAGATGCCAGAGATTAATGGTGGATGGCTGTTTGTCAGGTTGGAGGCCGGTGACTAGTGGGGTGCCTCAGGGATCTGTGTTGGCTCCACTGTTGTTTATCATGTACATCAATGATCTGGATGATGGTGTTGTAAATTGGATTAGTAAGTATGCAGATGATACTAAGATAGGTGGTGTTGTGGATAATGAAGTAGATTTTCAGTCTACAGAGAGATTTAGGTCATTTGGAAGAGTGGGCTGAAAGATGGCAGATGGAGTTTAATGCTGATAAGTGTGAGGTGCTGCATCTTGGCAGGACAAATCAAAATAGGACGTACATGGTAAATGGTAGCGAATCGAGGAATGCAGTTGAACAGAGGGATCTAGGAATAACTGTGCATAGTTCCCTGAAGGTGGAATCTCATGTAGATAGGGTGGTAAAGATAGCTTTTGGTGTGCTGGCCTTTATAAATCAGAGCATTGAGTATAGAAGTTGGGATGTAATGTTAAAATTGTACAAGGCATTGGTGAGGCCAATTCTGGAGTATGGTGTACAATTTTGGTCGCCTAATTATAGGAAGGATGTCAACAAAATAGAGAGAGTACAGAGGAGATTTACTAGAATGTTGCCTGGGTTTCAGCAACTAAGTTACTGAGAAAGGTTGAACAGGTTAGGTCTTTATTCTTTGGAGCGCAGAAGGTTAAGGGGGGGACTTGATAGAGGTCTTTAAAATGATGAGGGGGATAGACAGAGTTGATGTGGATAAGCTTTTCCCATTGAGAGTAGGGAAGATTCAAACAAGAGGACATGAGTTGAGAATTAAGGGACAGAAGTTTAGGGGTACATGAGGGGGAACTTCTTTACTCAGAGAGTGGAGCTGTGTGGAATGAGCTTCCAGTGGAAATGGTGGAGGCAGGTTCGATTTTATCATTTAAAAATAAATTGGTTAGGTATATGGACGGGAAAGGAATGGTCTGAGTGCTGGTAGATGGGACTAGGGGAAAATAAGTGTTCGGCACGGACTTGAAGGGCCGAGATGGCCTGTTTCCGTGCTGTAATTGTTATATGGTTATTATATGGTTATATTGGTGCAGAAAAGATTCACGAGGACATTGCCTGGACTGGAGCACTTGAGATAAGAGACTGGATAGGGTGGAATTGATTTCCTTAGAGCGAATGAGGGGTTCGGAGTGGTATGTTTTTTCACATAGGTGGGTATATGGAATGAGCTGCCAGAGGAGATGGTAGAGATGAGTACTTTCATAACATTAAAAAACACATTTGGACAGGTTTGGAGGGATACGAGTCAAATGCAGGCAAATGAAATTATCTTAGATAACCACCGAGGTTGGCATGGATGAGTGGGGCCAAAAGGGCTGTTTCCTTGCTGTATAACTCTGAATCTTCCTTTGGTCCAAGGAAGGTCATGACTTCATACTATCCTGCTTCAATACCATCCAATGTAGTTTTGTCCAGTCACTTGGTTTTTCAATTCATTTTGAGTTTTTCTTTTCTCATTTATAGTATTATGCCACCAAATTTCATAAACTTTAATTTGTGGCTCCTTTCCTTCATTTAGGTTAATCATAGTAAAGAGCTTGGTGTTTGGGTCACAGTGTTGGCATTTGCTTTGTCCCACTAATTTGAACTGCCTAACTCCTAACCAATTTCTTTGCCAAACCAATAGATTACCGGTAATTTCATGCATGCTCATTTTTGTGAACGCTAACTTTTGTGGAACCTGAATGAATGCCTTCTGGAGGTCCATTTAAATAACAAATTTAACTGACAAGTCAGCTCATTCTCAAACATCGAAAAAATATTTGTTGTTTATTACTTCGCCTTTATAAATTTATTTGGCCTCACTGATCAGTTGTTTTTTGTTCAGAGCCTTTAAGCAACATTTTGCCTAAGAGGTTTTGACATTAGGTTATAGGGCCTATGATTTCTAATTTTATCTCTCACACCTATCCTTAAGAGAGGGGTAATATGGGAAAATCTCTCATACAAGGCGCAGCTCATGACAGAAAGCTTGAGAACAGCATGTTCAATGAATTACGAATTTCATCACGAACATTGTTTCCCATTTTGGGCGAAAATCCACAGAAACAGATACATTTATCTATCCTTCAATATTATTATATTGCCTTCACTGTTTTTTTTTGTTTCAATTGTATGTCAATTAATACATGGTGCTCTCACTTCCCTTATTTACTTGAGTTTAATCTTGCTCTTGTGGGGTTAGGGGTATTTGATATTCATCAAGCAGTTATGGGAACTGAGAAATTGTATAAAATTATGAGGACGTATGCAAAAGGGAAAAAACAGTGATTCCCCAGATTTGAAAACAAAGAACTGCAGAGGATATACAAGATACTATGGCAAGAAATACAAGAAAAGAGATGCATGGGAAATTAAGAGAATCCCAGGAGGAAGTCATCCATTGGTCTCCATTTGTCAGTATTTTTTCTTGAATAAATCCAACTCTTAATTTGTGGTTCTATCAATTAGTGGTTCTCCCAAGGTTACACAAAAAAGCTGGAGAAACTCAGCGGGTGCAGCAGCATCTATGGAGCGAAGGAAATAGGCAACGTTTCGGGCCGAAACCCTTCTTCAGACCCAGTGGTTCTCCCAAGTTTGTTGTGACCAAATCTTGCTTCAAATGTGTTGTGACGAATTCCAGCCTTTTCTAAATTTTAAAACTGGTTCATCCCTTACCCTTTTTTCAATCCTAATATTGAATACTTGTTATGCACACGTTTGCTTGCTCTTTTATCATTGTTAGGCCACTTAAGGCTCATTATTCATTATTTTATATCCAAAAATGAGTAGCATTTACTCGGTGTCATTCATTGCCTTGTCATTTCAAACTTTATCACAACCAAATAAGTACTTTTGTAGTGGTTATTATTGTGATATAGAAACTGCAGTATTTCTATTCAATTTGCGCTGGACAAGTTTTCACAAACAGCGCCATAAGAAGAAGAAGATATATCTTTATGATGTTGGTTTGAAGAATAATTATTAGTTAAGACAGTTCTGGGCACCATGTTATAGGAAAGATATTGTCAAGCCTAAAAGGGTTCAGAAAGATATTGTCAAGCTTGAAAGGGTTCAGAATTGAGGATGTCACCAGGACTAGAGGATGTGAGCTATAGGGAAAGGTTGAGTCGGCTGGGACTCTATTCCATGGAGCGCAGAAGAATGAGGGGAGATCTTAGGGGTATACAAAATAATGAGAGGAATAGATCGGGTAGATGCACAGAGTCCTTTGCCCAGAGTAGGGGAATCGAGGACCAGAGGACATAGGTTCAAGTTGAAGGAGAAAAGATTTAATAGGAATCCGAGGGGTAACTTTTTCACACAAAGGTTGGTGGGTGTATGGAACAAGCTGCCAGAGGAGGTAGTTGAGGCTGGGACTATCCCATAGTTTAAGAAACAATTAGACAGGTACATGGATAGGACAGGTTTGGAGTGATATGGACCAAGCACAGGCAAGTGGGACTAGTGTAGATGGAACATTGTTGGCTGGTGTAGGCGAGTTGGGCCGAAGGGCCTGTTTCCACACTGTATCACTCTATGACTATGATACCAGTGAAAACACACCCTTTACTTCCTCAAAGCCTAGATTACAATTGTTCTTACAACATTCGCAGCTTTTGTTACAAGTTGCTCCTTCCTTGTTTCTATGAAAATTAAAGTTTCCTATTGTAACGTAACCATTTGCAACAACTTCACTGGTTTCCATGATTGTGCATTTTGCTACTTCATCACTGATATTTGATCACCTTTAAATTACTCGTAAACATCTAGCATGCTTCTTGGCACTACACATTGTATTTTTACCTACCTTTGCCAAATCCCCATTGCTCGATCGTGTTCATTTTCAGTTAAAGCACATGTATTTTTCACCAATAGTTTCCTTGTTTGACATCTCTGTTGATGCTAGCAATTATTGACTTAAATTATTTATTCCAAGCCATAAATGCAACAGGTGTCACATATTGTCATGACTTTACTTAACCTGATTAAAAAAATATATATAATTGAGTTATGTGTACGAAAATTTAATTGTGATTTCATTATCTTAACATTTGGCTCGGATGAAATGATTTGGAATTTGATTCTCTCACATTTACTTCTACATCATACCTATCTCAACCACGGTAAGTAATTTATTTTTTGATGCAAGGATATTAGGAAACAGAATGCTCTTAATGATCCTCAATCCCGAGGGAGTGCCTCAGAGAATATAGAACAAAAACAGCGTTTGAATTGGATTCCTTGTTGAGTATAAAAAGGAATTGAATAATTAATTGGAAAAATAAAGTTCTGAGTATTTGGAAGGACAAGGAGAAATAGAACTGTGGAGTTGTTACTTTTTCAAAGCTATCACAGGTACAATTATAAAAGGGATCAAATCTAATCCAAATTACTAAAAATAATGACATGTTTGTTTGATCAATAAGTAATTTAAGTAGTGAGCCAAGAAAAGGTATTAATCCAATGTAATGTCACGTTTTATTCCTATTTTTCAGGAATACCGTAAGAAACACAAAGATGCAAGAAGGAAAATAAAAAACAAGCAATGAAACTTCCTAGCGATTAATATGCTGTGAATGAAAACTATTTGCTATTAACTATTCTTTATAAAGGCTCTTTGATAGGGATTTTGTTAATCCTAGTTTTATATGTGTGGTGGTAAACAGGGCAGCTACTGTTTACGAGCTTACACAAGCTAAGCGAGAGCGAAGATCAGTAGAGTAAGGGTAAGATTTAAATATTTTGATGTTTGGCATTTTTTATATTAAAAAATGTTTTAAAGTGATAAGTTTTTAATAATATTTCTTATAATACCAAGTGCATTTGATTGAGCTACAAAACTTCAGTTGTGAAGAAGGAGACATTTGAGAGTTTTGTATATTTTTCTCTCCAAGAAAACCGCCATTTAAATGGCCCAACAAAAATTAAATGTTACCAATTTTAATCAATAAATGCTGAGGAAATGGAGAGGACTATCCTGAAAATGGGTAGCATGAATGTGAGTTTCCCAATCAGAATATTAATTTGTTTTCTTTCCAACTCAGACAATGGACTTGGACAATTTATATTCAAGAATTGTTTATATAAAAACAATGGTTACCATTATCTAAATGGACACATATCGATGGGTGATCATCACATACCATAGAATATCTAGCAAATCATTAAAAAAAAATGTTTTTACTTTTATGAACATGAGTTTCTGGATGAATTAGTCTGTTATAACTCTAATACAGACTTGTTTTGTACTTATGGTGCCTCACCTGTTGTATGCATCATGCATTTTCCATTTTTAACTTCAATTTTTATTTTATATCAATGATTAGAAGTGCTGCTTCATACAATCTTAATTAGAAGGTGAACTTGATATACAGAATTATTTCTCACTTCTGTCACATCCTGCATCTTCTAGGAAATTTCCCGGGCAGTTATTATGAATGGGGAAGAATTGACTCGTATTACAATATTTATACTTATCCAGATACATTCCAGTGTATCTGCATAGTAGATACAAAATCCCGCCTCCTTGAAAATTTGTATATAAAGACTTTGACATACTTTAAATTACTTTATTAATTTTTTTGTAGATCGTCATTGCACATGGAAAATTAGATTCCTTTCAGTGATTTACACAAAGATTCTCTTGATTCTATCAGAGCTATTGGGAGGTTTTAATATTCCTTAAAAAAAGAAATCCAGAACAAAAAACTTTTTGGATTAGTTGCAAGATGCCTTTAAGGACATTGGAGGTTCCCTTATCACACAGGTTATCATGCAGGAATGTAAAATTGGAGTAGTGATAATTAAAAAAATTATTTGTTCACATTGTCATGACAAATTGCCAAATAGTTCTTGATGTGGCAGACATTTGCTCTTAATAAAAGATCAGTATTAAAATTAGATTGTTTCAAGGGTGTAATACCGCTCATCAAACTGTTGAACTGAGGATTGTTCTTGTAGTAACCCTGATGAGACATACTGGACCATGTCTCGTATTCAATGTCTTTCCAGTTACTAGCTGTAATACTTAGATTTCACTTGAAAACTTGTATTGAATAACATCATCTATGAAATTGACTTTTTTAAGGCAAGAGAACTCTATTTTCTATTAATTTCATCAACATTGTATCCTGCAAACTCGAAAGGCAGTCCTATCAATTTAAGTTTGTCGCCTGCTTAAAGGCCTGCTATTTCTTAATTACTGATAGTAGATTTGTACTTTATGTTTGGGGATCTCTCAACAACCACCCTTTAATATAGAATATTAAACACCATTGGTTATACAAGTGAGAAGATGAAGTTACACCTCAATGCACTTTTTAATGAACTCATTGAACTTAACTAAAATGTTCTGAGAAACACAAAGGAGAAGTAAACTCAGAGTTTTAAATAGGTTTTAAAAATCTCTAGCTTCTGGACAGGCCTAAGCTATGCATTAACCAGATTTCTACACTGTACCCTGATCTTGCTCTTCCAACTCTCCAGCGAACAATCAACGCAAGGGATTGTCCTGGTGCCAAGGTACTTCTCAAACTCACTCTGACTAACACATTTTAAAATGCTGCCATTAAAAACCCATGGCTCGATGAAATTAAATATATACGTTTTACTTATACAAGTCATATAAAAGCCCACTGTTTTACCCATCTTGACATCGGGTCTGGTCTTCTTACAAAACATCTCCACGATATAGATGTTTCAGCACATGTCCATGTGTGAATCACTCAAAAGGGCCATGTTGTAGGTGAAGGCAAGTCGGTACAGCTAACATGGTCTATCCCTGAATAAAATGCACCCATTCCTATGGTAAGATCCATTACGATCAATGATAAATCCAAGGCGAGCAGGTCACCCTCCTCAGTGGATGTTGTTTACTGGGATTTTCAGAGGCCTTTGATAAGGTGCCGCACGTGAGGCTTCAAAACAAATTACAAGTCCATGGCAAGATGCCAGCATGGATAGAAGATTGGCTGATTGGCAGAAGGCAAAGAGTGGGAATAAAGGGGACCTTTCCTGGTTGGCTGCGGTGACTAGTGGTGTTCTGCAGGGTTTGGTGTCGGGTCCTCTACTTTTCATGTGATATGTTAATGCTCTCGATAATGGAATTGATGGCTTTATGGTCAGGTTTGCAGATGATACAAAGATGGATGGAGGGGGAGTTATTGTTGAGGAAGCAGGAAGTCTGCAGAAGGACTTGGACAGGTTGGGAGAGTGAGCAAAGAGGGAGATCCCATGGTTGATTGGGCTAACGCATGAGGAGTGTTTGATGACTCTTGGCCTGTGCTAGCTGGAGTTTATAAGAATGAGGGGGATCTCATTGAAACCTACCGAATAATGAAAGGCCTAGATTGTGGATATGTAAATATTTTCTGCATTGGGAGTGTCAAGGACCAGAGGGCTCAGCCTAAGAATACTAGGATGTGCCTTTAGAATACAGATGAGGAGGGATTTCTTCAGCAGAGAGTGGTGAATCAGTGGAATTTGCTGCCATGGACATCTATGGAGGCCAAGTCATTGGGTATTTTTAAAGCAGAGATTGTTAGGCTCTTGATGAGCAAAAATATCAAAGGTTATGGGTAGAAGGCAGGAGAATGGGATGAGAGGGTAAAATAGATCAACCATGATTGAATGGAGAGCAGACTGAGTGGCCAAATTCTGCTCCAAAGTCTAAGGATCTTAACTCCCATTTCATAGGGATGGATGCCATTTTTAATACAGGTTGCTGAGCCTGCACATAAATTTGCAATGAGATTCATAAAATGGGCATCATACCTACGCTAACCAAGGCTATAAGAATAGGCCTATGGAGCAGAATGTTTTAACTAATTCAGAAAGTATTGTGAGATCTTTTATCGTTGAGAATAACAATATTTTCATTGGATGGCCATAACTTTGAAATCAGGACAGTGTGGCTGCTCTTAATGCAGGTAGGGGATCCTAATGCATCCAACACAAGAAGAAAACATCCTTGCTAAGATATTGATGTCCACTTTTCAAAAGCCAATAAGAGATGCCTACCACGGTGACATCTTTAAATATCATCTACTTTAAAAACAATTAAGGGTATCATTATTGGCCCAAGATAAGCTTGGACTGAACTTGCCAATATCTGATTTATTATTAAAAAATGCAAAGCAAGATTTAAAATGCTCTTCCAGAATACTAATTTCAGAACTGCCAATCAATCTTTCAATAAATCACTGCCTCAGATCCACACATTGTGCAAGTACTGAGAAGATATACCTTTATTGCACAACCTGTGAAATATTTCTATAGTAATTTATTTTGATTTATAATAAAACTTGCAATGGCCTTGTGAACTCTTAGGCTGTGAATTTATTTGGCAGTTCAGTTTCCTACATATTTAGATAAATCTAGAATATATAGTGGTATCATGAAAAAAAACATCAGGTTATTTTTAACCCATTTGTGACTTGCTGTCACAAATAATTTGTAATGAACATCAAAGGAAAGGCAGGTTTATGTATTGAAGCTAATGTTTATAATGAGAATCCATGAATAGTATTGGAAGCTTTATTGAATGAGTTGCATATAACAATAACAGATCCTCCAAGACTGGAACAAACTCCACAGTTTTTAACTTTATGTTGCCTCTGACTGGTCAATTGAGTTTTTGCAGTAACTCCAGACTGACAGGTATAACTGTCAATGCAACTGATTATCTTGCAAAAGGCCACAAAGTGCTGGAGTAACTCAGCAGGTCAGACAGCATTCCTGGAGAACATGGATTGATGATATTTCAGCTCGAGACTCTGAAGAAGAGTCGAGACCTGAAATTGTCACCTATCCATGTTCTCGAGGGATGTTCTCTGACCTGCTGAGTTACTCCAGCACTTTGTATCATTTTATGTATCAACATGCATCTGCAGTTCAGTGTTTCTACACTCTGAACATCTTGTAATCCTACCCTCAGCAATGACTTAAATCAGTCAAATCTCAGGGTATTCATGAATGGACAAGTACTGGCTTTGATGAACCCAAACAAAACAAACTTGGGAAATTTGCTCTTAATTTTTTTTTTTAAGATTAAAGAAACAAAGGGAAATATTGTATTCACTGAGGAATTATTTTGGGGTGCATCACCACACCTCTTTTCATACACCAAGATTGCCTCTCAAGCCTATAGTGTGTTCCAAATTGGGCAGATGTCAGAAGTTGCCTAATTTTTATTTTTAGTGATGCAAAAATGTGGAATTATGACCAATAACATTATTGTTCATCATTCTCAGTACTGAAGTCAATCAGAGATTTCCCTAACCCAAGATAGACACAAAATGCTGGAGTAATTCAGCAGGACAGGCAGCATCTCTGGATTGAAGGAATGGGTGACATTTTGGGTTGAGACCCTTCTTGAAACTACTCCCTTTGTAAATACCAACATATTGAGTGAAAACAAATTGTGGTCACTGATGTAACATAACAAGTTTGTTATGTTAGGTAACATAACAAGTTTGCTCAAAAACACAGGTTTGTTTTATCCAGAGATTATTAAAGGTGGGAACCACAGTTCTTCAAATTGTGGTCTGTAATCTTGCATCCAGCATCAAATTGAGATGGTAGATGA
Source organism: Leucoraja erinaceus (assembly GCF_028641065.1). Lineage (NCBI taxonomy): Eukaryota > Metazoa > Chordata > Chondrichthyes > Rajiformes > Rajidae > Leucoraja > Leucoraja erinaceus. Next base: position 43,408,942 of record NC_073392.1, on the reverse strand, counting down.
TGGCTCAATTTAACATCTTGTCTAAGACTACCAGAAGCACTTTTATATCTTTACTATTCTCGCATCAGAAATCTCTTCGGAAAAACCATCACAATTGTGATGGGTCAAAAGATCTTTTATGCTGCAAGAACCAATCAATTCCTTTTGGGGCTTTAAAATATCAACTCGTATGACTCCTACTGTTCTGCCACATTAGTGCATAATGCAGCATTGTAACCCACCCCAGGATGGTGAACCGTATTTGATGTAGTATCAGTATGATTAAATTCAGAAGTCCAACATTTCTGTCCTCAGGCACTCATTTTAATTAGTATTCTGAAGGAAGCCTTATTATATTTTGTTATTAATAACAAACAGCTTCACAATAATAATCTTTCCATCGTTTCACTTGTTTAATTCAACCCACATTATAGCCAAATATTTATTAAGTGGTGCAAAACACAATTTGCTAGAGGAACTCAGTGGGTCAGGCAGTATCTGTGGAGGGCAAAGACAGATGATATAAACCTTTCTTCAGGGAGAATATCTTCAAAATAGCCATAATTTGAGGAGATTTTACTGTGGAGCAGCAAAATTGAGATGAGTGCAGATGGTGGAATTTGAGTGGCATGCAAAATGCTAGAGGAACACAGCAGGTCCAGTAGCATGTGGGTGGTGATCAGCACTTCTCCGGTCAGTCTTTCTAGCATTGGACTCAAAACTAATTCCATCAAATTCCAGAATGTGGAAACAAAATAAATTGCAACATTAAATTTTGATTAAACCATACAAAGTCAAAGTAAATCAGGCAATAAATCTGTAATGGGTTACGATTGTTATATGGAGACATCAGGGACTTTTTAACTCCAGATTCCAGCATCTGCAGAGTGCCAAAGGAACTCAGTGGGTCAGGCACCATTTGTTTAGGGAATGTAGATGCGAGGAACTGCAGATGTTAGTTTACAAACTAAAGACAAAGTGTTGGACTAACTCAGTGGGTCAGGCTGCATCTCTGGATAAAATGGAAAGGTGACGTTTTTGGTCACCCCGCTTGGGTGATTTATAACCCAACAGTCTGAATATTGCTAGCCCCCCCCCCCCACCCCACCCCACATTTTATCCCCTAACCCACTATTCCCCTTTGCCACACCTGGACACACGCCCATTTCTCCCTGTCCACCTACATTCCTTCTTCTGGCTTCACAATTCTCACCTCTTCTATTATCTCACATGTTTCAACTTTTAATCTCTGGCCTTTGACCCATCATCTGTCTATCAAAATCCACCTTCACCTGTATCCACCTCTCAGTCGCCACGTGTTGTACTGATCTCCTTTCTTCATAGTCACAGTGACACAGCATGGAAACAGGCCCTTTGGCTCAACTTGTCCACACCGGCCAACATGCCCCAGCTACACTAGTCCCACTGTTTGGTCCATATTCTTCCAAACCTGTCCTATCCATGTACCTGTCTGTTTCTTAAATGTTGGGATAGTCCCAGCCTCAACTACATCCTCGGGCAGCTTATTCCATACACTCACCACCTTTGTGAGAAAAGATTCCTCAGATTCCTATTAAATATTTTCCCCTTCATCTTAAACCTATGTCGTCTGGTCTTCGATTCACCTGCTCTGGGCAAGAGACATTGCATCTATCCGATCTATTCCTCTCATGATTTTATACACCTCCATAAGATCACCCCTCATCCTCCTGCGCCCCACGGAATAGTCCCAGCCTATGCAACCTCTCCTTACAGCTCAGACCCTCTAGTCCTGGCAACATCTTCGTAAATCTTCTCTACACTTTCCAGCTTGATATCTTTCCTATAACATGGTGCCCAGAACTGAACACGGTACCTTGAATGCAGCCTGATCAATGTCTTGTACATCTGCTCTACAACTTCTATACTCAATACTCTGACTGATGAAGGTCTATGTGCCAAAAGCCTTTTTGACCACCTTATCTACCTGCAGCTCCACTTTCCAGGAAACACGCACCTGCACTCATTGATCCCTCTGCTCTACAACACTCCCCAGAGCCCTACCATTCACTGTGTAGTCCTGCCCAAAGATGGTCCTGCCCAAGTTAAACTTACCAAAATTCAACACCTCACATTTCTCTGTATTGGATTCCATCAACCATTCCTCAGCCTACTTGGCCAATCGATCTGCACATTTTTACAACCAATCGATCAAGATCATGCTGCACATTTTTACAACCATCTTCACTCTGCAAAATCACCCACTTTTGCATAATTAGCAAACTTGCTAATCTGGACCTGTATGTTCTCATCCAAATCAATGATACATATGACAAACGGGGACGGGCCCAGCACCGAACCCTGAGGCAGCACTCTGGAGAGAGTCAGTTCAGGCCTGTGTGAGAGAGAGAGAGGGGGAGAGAGAGTCCAAGAAGATAGACACCAGTTGCTAGCGGGACAGGCAGCATATCTGGAGAGAAGGAACCATCACCCAGACTGAAAGTTTCACCTCTGTAGATCATAAAAAACGCCAATTCCGTTAAGATACAGTCTTTATTCATTTTGACAAAATAAAAAGACGACTTCTTTATTGACCAGAGAAGTGCATCTGTCTAAAAAAACAGATATTCTTCAGTCATAAAGAGCTCGGGTCAACGACTCTTACCACCCACTACCCCCGATGTTCATCCCAAGTCACTCTGAAGTCCCGACTCGAAATATCGTCGCCCATCTATGTTCTCCAGGGTGCTGCCTGACACTCCAGCTGTCCAGCACACTGTGTCTGTATCTATAGGAAAGGGGACGTGTGAAGATTTGGGTTGGTAACTCGACGTCTGAAGGTGGGTCTCGACCCGAAGCGTCCCTTTCGCTCCACACATGTTGCCGCGCCTGCTGAGTTCCTCCAACACATTTTCTTACGATTATCAGCTGCTGTTTGCCATCTTTTTGTTTAGTCATGTGACCGTGCTTACAAATCAAGGACAACGTATTTCTATCTGTCGAGTTTCAAAGTATTGTGGTTTTAAGAATCGCCGCTCAGCCGTGAGGTTTGGATACTAAAGTGATAAACATCCAATTAATGCATTCGGGTCGAGTCCTCTTCATCGCGTTTAAATAACAACTCTGACAAAGCTCTCAGTTATAATATTTCTTCGTACGTTTTTTTTGTTACATCCAATCAATTATGTAGCTTGGCCCTGCAACTAGAAAAATAACAGATCCGAAAGCTTATGGGGTTTGTCAATTCGATGCTACGGATGTGATAGTGGTCGTTTCCGCCACTAACGAAATCCAACGACTGCCAATATAACTGTCAAGACTGTCCTCTGCCTAATGTTTTTACTCCCAAGTTCCGGTCTTCAATAGTACGTGAACCTTTTCTGACCTAAAGTATATGTGTATTTCCCGTTATAAAAGTGAGTCCAGTGTTAACCTACTGAAAATGGAGTTTCACAGCACATATGAAGTATCCCATGACATGAGAAGTATGTAAGGCCTATTAAAAGAAAAAAAGTTCCAGATACGTGCGGATCAATTTTCCGCCTCTCGGCGATCCCAGAGATCTGTAAATCTGGATCTCAATGCTGACTTGGAACATTAAATTGATCTTACAAAACAAAGCTGCAGATGCTCGAATCTGAAAAGAAAATAGCAATGCTGGAAGAATTTAACCAGTGAAACAGCATCTGTGGAAAAATAAATCAGACAACATTTCAGGTCAGAGACCCTTCCTCGGAACCCTACATTTTATTGTAAACAAAGACTCGACAATGTAAATTTAAAACAAGTTTATTGGCAAAGTACACAATACTCATTATTAAAATAGTTCGCAGGCGTCACTAGCTGGAAACTCAAAAAAGACAGTTCTCTCCACCCACTTGGTAACAGCTCGTCTCAGGGCAACTTGATTGTGACACGTTTAATCAATCTTCAAACGCACTGCAGAACGCTGCAAAGTCCCGTAGCATAAAACGTTCACTTTTCACCACGTCGTCCTCTGAAGGAAAATATTGTATGCTCTGATCTTGATCGACCGACTCAAACTCGAAATGTAACAGGTTATCGTCACACGGGAGAGACGTGGTGTAGTCCAGCCCACCACGGGCGTTCTCTAACACACCCAAATACGAGTCGATGTCAATGTCCAGCTCTATTTCTGAGCCACTGTCGTTCCCCGTCGAGTCTGACCTCATATGCATTAACTGATATTTCTCGTGCATCAAAAACTGATTAGTATTTCTGGGTGCTCTCATGCCTGGTGCCCGGTTGCCGTGTATGTTGGCTGGGCGTAATGTCACCCCCGAGGCTGTGAACGGCTGGTGTTGGCTGCCAGGGCCAAAAGCAATACCCCCTTTGGCACCTTCTGCTCTGCCTCGCCTGTGGCAGCGACGACCCCCTCGTTTCGAATCGGGTCTGTTCTTCGAAAAAACTCTCCTATCGTGCCGCTCTTTACTAGCCTCCCATCGGGCAACGCCTCTTCTGTTGTGGGACATTCTGACCAAAGATTATAGAGGAGCTCCTCTAGGATCTTTGATTCTGACTTCTTGATTGAGCGTGCCTTACCTTCTCACATACTCTTCGGCTTCACAGCCTTTCGATGCGAAGGAATCAAGTTGTTTCTTGAACGATAACAGTTACCGACGTGCCCGCAAGCACTTCTTGTCGTCTACCTTTTCACTATCCGCCTTAACTTTTTTTTCACCCAACGTTTACTACAGTGCATGCCCGGGGTTGGGTGAACCTGGATCAGCTTTTAGTGTCGCCAAGGAAATCAGTTGTTTTCTGGTAATATACTGGACTTAATACAAATTGCTCAAAGCGCTTTCTCCCAAACAGCTAACAGAGAGGCGTGTGCGTAGAGGCATTAAGACAACTACACACCGACGCTGCTCTGCCAACAACACTGATACTTCTTGTTACTGAGCTTTCTATTTATCAACGTTCCAAATTCGAACGCGAGGCTGCGTGTCACATGACCGACACCACCACCCCCCCCCCCCCCCCCCCCCCCTCTCTGCCTCCTTCACCAAAACATGGTCGACTCCCTAATTAGACAGGCAACACAGAGAGTGGGGGTTGGGGGGAAAGTTGTGTGGTGCGATCAAAGTCAAGAGAATAACAAAACGACAACAATCTCGAAAATAAAAAGCTTTAACCGTGCAGTTTATAAATCCGCAGAATACTTGTGAACAAAACAAAACAAAACAAAACCCACCTCTACCGCTGAGTTTCTCCAGCATTTTTGTCTACCTTCTACCTCTATCAATGTGCAGCGAGGAAACTGCAGTTGCTGGTTTAAACCGAAGATAAACACAACAATGCTGGAGTAACTAACGCTGAGTTACTCCAGCATTTTGTCTCTACCTCTTAACAATTTTGGTCGTCGTAGCTCTATGTTAAATGTAACTATTCGGGCACTTTTATTTATGGTTTGGTTTTAAATATGGCGCTGGTGAAATAAAATGATTTATTAATCGGAAAGGATCTGTCACGAAATAATGTATAATTTTGTCGGTATTTCATGATCATGTGGTTTGCAGCCACAACCATCGCGAACGTGACCAACGGCTGCTTTCTTCACTGTTTACAATGCAGAGTACAACGCGTTTGGCAGGGGAGAACAAATGGGGGAGGGGTCTATGAGAACATAATGTATCCAACTACTTTATCTGATCCGTACTGCACAGTACTCTGCAGGGACAGACGCCCGTGGCCTCGCGTCTCTTATTTTAGTTCTACGATTTTTCGTGAGGGGTCATTAACAGATTATTGTAGAACAATTCAGAATCATAAAAGGCACTCATTTTCATAAATGTCTTTGACAGTCACCAATATGTTCCTCAGCTCATCATGTATATGCTGACAATTATCATTTGTAGTAAATCCCATTTATCAGCACTTGGTCGGTATATGCCTTGGCAATTGCTTGATCAGTGGTTGATGAGATTGTTCTTAAAAGTTGTGAGAGATCCTGCTCCCACTCTCAGGCAGCAAAAGAAAGTGCTGGAGGAACTCAGCGAATCAGGCAGCATATGGGGAAGGAATTGGCCTACAACGGTTTTGTCGGGAGCCTTTTTCAGTCCTGTATGTAGCATGGAAGACGTGTAGTACAACCAAACCATGTTTTCTGAAGAAGGGTCTCGACCCTAAACGCCACTCATTCCTTCTCTCCAGAGATGCTGCCTGTCTTGCTGAGTTACTCCAACATTTTGTGTCTATCATGTTTTTTATCCTACCAATATGACCTAATTTGAAACCCTTATAGGACATCAAGTCAAGAAGTTTATTCGTCACATACACATACGAGATGTGCAGTGAAATGAAAAGTGGCAATGCTTGTGGATTGTGCAAAAAAAACAAACTACAAATAGAATGGAACAGAATCACATATTACATATTTGTGGGAGGGAAGAAAAAGGAAAAAAAACAGCAATTTAAAAAAGACACCACACAACAGTAAATTGGTACAGTAAAGTTAGTCCCTGGAGAGATAGGAGTTTACAGTCTTAATGGCCTCTGGCAAGAAACTCCTTCTCATTCTCTCCGTTCTCACAGCATGGCAATGGAGGCGTTCGCCTGACTGTAGCAGCTGGAACAGTCCATTGCTGGGGTGGAAGGGGTCTCGCATGATCTTGTTGGCTCTGGAGATGCACCTTCTGATGTATAGTTCCTGCAGGGGGGCAAGTGTAGTTCCCATAGTGTATTCGGCTGAACACATTACTCTCTGCAGAGCCTTCATGTCCTGGGCAGAGCAGTTCCCAAACCAAATCGTGATATTTCTGGACAAAATGCTTTCCACAGCTGCTGAGTAGAAGCACTGGAGGATCCTCAGAGACACTCTGAATTTCCTCAATTGCCTGAGGTGGTAAAGGCGCTGCCTTGCCTTACTCACCAGTGCTGCAGCGTATGATGTACGTCAGATCCTCAGAGATGTGGACTCTCAGGTATTTAAAACAGCTCACCCTATCCACAGGATCCCCATTTATCCTCACTGGTGTGTACGTCCTCGGATGATGTGCCCTCCTAAAGTCCACGATCAGCTCCTTAAGTTTTTTTTGATATTCAAGAGGAGGCTGTTGTCCTGACACCAGAGTGCCAGATCAGCCACCTCCTCCCGGTAGGCCTTCTCATCGTTATCTGAGTTCAGGCCCACCACCACAGTGTCATCAGCAAACTTGATTATCGAGTTGGAGCTGAACCTAGCCACACAGTCATGTGTGTACAGGGAGTACAATAGGGGGCTGAGGACGCAACCCTGGGGGGATCCTGTGCTCAGGGTGAGGGACTTCAATGTAATTCCCCCCATCTTGACTACCTGGGGCCTGGCGGTGAGAAAGTCCAGGACCCAGTCTGGTGGGGCCTATCGTGTTGAAGGCTGAAACTGAAGTCTATGAACAGCATCCTCACATAGCCCCCCTTCTGGTTGTCAAGATGAGAGAGAGCGGTGTGCAGAACCTGGGAGACCGCATCTTCATTACTACAATGATGGTTTTCTTAATCAATATTGCAGTGACCCACTCTTCTTTTACGGCTTCCTCCACCACAGCTAGGCTTTTTATATCAACTACAACCCCCCTGACAGCCTAGATCTATATATATGGCAATCTGCCTACTTCTGCAACAGATCCATGGCAGAAACCTTCACACTGGCCCTGCACTCATCACTAGAACATCGGGATAATGAGTGGACCTACATCCGTCTATAGTTTTGTCTTCACACCATAATTCCAAGAAAGCACTTTTTTTAGAACACTACGGATATTTGGCATGTCTCCAATGTATTTTTCCAAATTTGAAAGCTGCAGCAGAGAAAGCATCCTATCCAGATGCATCACAGCTTTGGATGGCAACTGCTTTGCCCAAGGCAGCAAGAAACTGCAGAGAGTTGTTACGCAGCCCAGTCTGTCATGCGAAGCAGTCTCTCCCATCTACACTTCATGCTGCCTCGGGAAGGCAGCCAACATAATCAGGACGACCAACATCCTGGCCATTCTTTCCCAACCCCTATCCCATCAGGCAGATGATATGAAAACTTGAAAGCCAATCCCACCAGATTCAATAACAGCATTTTTTGCACTATTAGACTCTTGAACTGTCTTCCAATATGCTAAGGACAAATTTTCAAATTTCCAATCAACCTCAATGTGGCTCTTGTAGTTTTTATTTTTAATCTGTACTTTATCCATCGCTGCAACACTATATATTTGGTACTTTACTTCCTTTTCATTTGCACTACCTGTTGTACTCATGTGTGGAATGATTTGCCTGTATGGTGCATGAAACAAAAATGTTAATTGTATTGAATTGAATTGAATTTATTTGTCATTCAAAAAAAAAAATTTGAACAAAATGTCGTTACCAGTCATCGTAACAATAAAAAGCAAACAAAAACACACAATTACATACATTTAACATAAACATCGATCACAGTGACTCTCCTCCAGGCACCTACTCACTGTGATGGAAGGTAAAAAAAAAGTCTTATCTCTTCCTTGCTTCTTCTCGCACTGTCAGGCAGTCAAAAGGCGATTGAAGCTCCTCATATTGAAGCCCTCGAGGGGGATTGGAATGAATTGGCTGAACCGGGCGGGCGATGAATGGTCCTGCGAACGGGCCGATTAAGCCTTGCGATTCGGGATATTCGGAAAAGGTTTGTGCAATCTACCCTATCTATACCCTTAATCATTTTATATACCTCATGACTAGTCATCCCAGGCAACAGCTTGGTGATTCTCTGCTGCTCCCTCTCCAGCATAATCATATTTCCCCTATAGTCTGGTGAGAAGAACTGCATGCAAGACACTAATTGATGTTTGGCCAATGTTTTATAAAGTGGGTGCATAATCTTGTATTCAATGCCCCAAATCCTGAAGACCAGCATCCCACATGGCTTCTTGATCATGTTTTCTACCCACAATGCTATCCAGAAGGATCCCTGCATTTGAATACCTATGTCCTCAATACTTCCTAGGACCTAACCTTGATAATATATGGCGTGACCTAATTTGTACTCCAAATATACGTCACCTCCCATTTATTAAATTCAATTTGCCATTTCTCAGCCTATTTCACATTCACTTCAATATCATTCTGTCGCCTATGACTACCCTCCACCGTTAACACCCACATCAATCTTACAGTCATCTGTGAATGTATTGATCGTGCTAACGAAGTCCACATCCAAATCATTCACTTTTATTACAAACAACAAAGGTCCCAGCACCCATGCTTGTGGAACATCACTGGTCACAGGCATCCAAGCACAAACCCAACCCTCCACAATCACTCTCTGTCTACTATTGCCAAACCAATTTTTGATCCAATTTGCCACCTGCCCTGTATCCCTCGTGCTCTAACTTCTTAAACCAGTCTCCCACCTGGTGCTTTGGCAGAGGCTATACTGAAGGCTATACATGCACGCCACCATGATGCTGTACTGCCCAGTTCCATATAAGCTATTTCCTCCATAAAAAAAATTAAACCAGTGGATCAGACATGCACGCCACATCTGCTGTACTGCCTTGACAAAATCATTCTGGTTATCTCTGATTAACCCCCCCCCCCCCCCCCACCTCCCTGCCCATCTTTAAAGTAATCATTAGTCCTGTTCCTCAGATTTTCCCGTGTACTGATATTGGGCTCATAGGTCTGAAAGGCTTTTCCCTGCTGCCCTTAAAATGCTGAAGTCATGAAGTCTGAGGCATCAGATCAAACATCAGCAAGATACACTCCTGGTAATTTATTGCTTTTCCTCTGCTACTGATTGAATGATCGTCCATATACGACATCACTTTGAAAAAGCACTAAAGATAGCAAAGGCACGTGATATAACCTTTGTTCACAGATAAGAAGACAGAATGGAACTTGGGCAAATATGTTTCGCTCCCAAAACAGGATGGAAAAATAACTAATTACAGGAGTTTGCAGAAAGATATAGACTAAAATTGCAAGTGGGCTAGAAGGTGAGAGATGGAAAATAATGTGGGAAGATGAGATTATTGAATTTGAAAGGAAGAATGAAAAAAAGACTGAATAAGGTATGCAAGATTTTTTTGGTGTGCTGGTTCATGAAACACAGAAAGTAAATATTGAGTTTGTTCAAGAAGGAGAAGAAGTCTGAAGAAGGGTTTTGGCCCGAAACGTTGCCTATTTCCTTCGCTCCATAGATGTTGACGCACCCGCTGAGTTTCTCCAGCAATTTTGTCTAACTAAGTAAATATTGAGGCAGAGCAAGCATTTAAGAAGGCAAATGGTATTTCAGCTTTCATTGTAGGGAATGGAGGAATAAAAGAAATCAAGACTTCTGCAATGATGTCACATCAAGACTTTGTAGTTTTGAATCCAAAGAATGAATATACTTCTCATTGTGTTGGATCACATGGACCACTTGGATAATTTGTAGCATAAAGGAGTTGTCCTGTAAAAAGAGATTGAGAACACTTGCCTGGAAAAGAAGGTGATCTCATTTGGACAAATACAATTCTGAAAAGCGCTAATGTAGTAGGTGCTGAGAAATTATTTGCTGGGCTAGAAAATCTGGAACGTGAGGGCATGGTCGTAGAATAAGGGTCAGTGCTAAGGATGAAGAAAAGGAGAAATTCCTTCACTCAGAGGTTTAAAATTCTTTAGAATTCTCCAAACCAGAGGGCTGTGGACACTTACTTAGGTATATATTCAAGATTCTATAATCTTAGATTTTGGAATACTAATGGGCATGTCCCACTTAGGTGATTTTTCAGGGGACTGCCGGCGACTGTCAAGTTGCCGGCAGTCTCCTGAAAAACCGGCAACTGGAACGCGACTGTCAGAGTGGAACACACACACACACAAACACATCGCAGATGGGGGACAGGGCAAGCAGGGGGAGCGCTGTCTGAAATTCCCACGGTGCAAAGCCAAGGTGATACAGACACACACCGCGATGAACAGGAAGGTTGGCGCTGTAATTAAGATGGCTAAAGTACAGTGCACGGTAAGTCCTTTAAAAGAAATGGGGGGGGGAGGAGGGAGAAGGATTGGAGACAAATTTTAAGAAGCCAGACAACTTTTAAGAAGGCAGAGATACACGGCTGGGAAGCTCGGCGGTCATTAACATTACCAGTCGGTTATCGTTGGTTCTGATAACTACCGCTTATGTTTTTTTTCCCCCAATGAGCCAATGAAATTCACTGGTCAGCACAGGCTACAAACTACAAGAACCTACGAGAACCTTTGACCTCCTTGCAACCCACTTGGACCTCCTGGCGACCCACCTATGGCACAAGAATTCTTGCTAGTCTCCATATAATATATATAACATATAACAATTACAGCACGGAAACAGGCCATCTCGACCCTTCTAGTCCGTGCCGAACATGGCAGCTTTATTCTAGTCGCCGCTAATTTTTCAACATGCTGAAAAACTTGCGGCGGCCATAATGAGGCTGCGATTCGTTCCCAGAATGCGAGAACTCCTCACGACCATGAAGGCGACACCCCAGCAACCACCCGCAAACATGTGGCGACCATGTGGCGACTGCATAGTCTCCTGCAGTCGCCTAAAAAGTTGCCTCAGTGGGACCGGCCCATAAAAAACACTTGGTATGTCCTTTTCACATATATATCTATTTTCTATCATATTCCATCTGTTTCTTTCTCTATGTCCTATCGGGACGTAAAAGGGAAAGCAGACTTATAGTATAGGATTAACCAATATCTAGTTGAATAACAGAGCAGATTCCAAGAAGCTTATGTTTCATGTGAACTTCTAAGCAGATGGTTAAAGATGCCATGCAAGGTTCATCAACACCCTCCAGGGAAAGAGCCTGTCACTTGGTCTGACCTATGGTTGGCACCAGGCAACATCAATGTGGTTGACTTATAAATGATTTTGTAGTGGCCCAGCAGACAACTTAACTGTAATATAATTGAACTGATAACAGAAGGAGAATAAAAACCAGATGGACCACCTGGGACTGCCTCGGAGCTGAATTTGGACACGACACAGCTGCCACTGCTCAGTCAACCTTGCAAATTCCTCTGGTGTCTAAAGTCCAATTTGAATTTTGCCAATGCCATTCTAATCCAGACCGTATCACATTCATGCTCCATGCATAGTCAAAGAGACAAGGTGTAAGTAACTGCCCTTGACATTGGGGCAGCAATTGCTCTAGTTTGGCATCAATGAACTGTTTAAAATACTGAAATTAATCAACATAAACGGAAAAGCATTCCAACGGTCAGAATCACACAAAAGAGGACGGTTGTGACATTTAGAGGCCAATCATCCCAACTCTTGTACTACAAAAAGTCTTCAGAGGAATATCCTCTGCCCAACCATTTTCAGTTTCAAAGAACATTCCTCCTGATAGAAGGATGGTCAGTTGATTCATCAAAGACCATCCTTCTATCAGGAGGAATGTTTGCTGACGATCGTTCGATGCTAAATTCCATACTTCTCAGTGCATGAATCTGCCATGCTTGCAAGACCTAGGCAACATTCAAACATTGGAAGATGTGGCAATTAATATTTGACCACAGAAGAGTTAGACAAACATCATCTCCAATGGGCGGCACAGTGTTGCAGCGGTAGAGTTGCTACCTCGCAGCGCCAGAGACTCAGGCTCGATGCTGACTACGGGTGCTATCTGTGCGGAGTTTGTACGTTCTTCCTGTGACCATGTGGGATTCCACCGGGTGCTCCGGTTTCTGCCCACATCCCAAAGACATGCAGGTCTGTAGGTTAATTAGATTCTGTAAATTGTCCCGTGTGTAGGATAGAATTAGTGTAAGGGTGATTGCTGGTCAGCAAGGAGTCGGTGGGCCAAAGGGCCTGTTTCCCCACTGTATATCTAAACTGAACTAAACTAAGCAAGAACACTAACCATCCAAAAATATGTTCAGCCTCAAGTCCAAAGACATTGCAACCATGTTCAACCATTAGTCCCAAACCAATGATTCAACATAGCCTTATCCTGAATCTATAATAGAAGCCTTCCTTCTCCAATTCAATTCACTCCATGTGATATCACAGAACAAATTTGCATAATAGGTGCAGGTCAACCATCGATTTTCTGCATCCTTGTTTACAGATCCTATCTGGATTATCCATTTTGCCAAACCGACAGAGGTCACGACCGCCGAGAGGTGTCCAACCATACTGGAACGTAACCATACCGGCCCGCAAAATCCACCTGGGAAGTTGGCTATGTGAACGGATCTGTTGGCCACCCACCAATCGGCACAAAAGTCCCGATGAGGTTGAGATCGGTCGCCTTTGCCGTGACATTTTCGGGGGCATTACGGCAGGACCGCCAACTCTCACGTATTGAGCGTGCGAATCACGCATTTCAGCCGATTCTCATGCTCTCACGCCGAATACAGTATTTCTCACGCTCAATTTTAAAAAAAATTAAGAAAGTCACGAAAAATTCAATTCGCCTAAGGCTTCCACACTCACCAATGAGAATAGCTTTCTATCACCGGGTTGCCCGTAAATAACCAACAATTTGATTGGCTTAAGCCGATAGCACACTATTTAAATGGCAAATTCTGCAGTGCTAATGATTCCATTTGACACTGCTGGAAATTTAATATAAAGTAAAATTTGTTTTAGAGGCGAATAAAAACCATGAGGGGAATATATAAGGTGAATGTATAGTCTTTTTCCCGGGATATGTGATTCAAGAACTAGAGGGCATTGGTTTAAAGCAGGGCTGTCAAACTACCGGCCTGCGGGATGATTTGGGAAGAAAGGAATTTAGTTTATGACGTCTAACGGTGAGACATGCCGGTGGTTCCAGCACCGCTCTCGCCTCCCACACTCAACTCCGACGGCTCTGTGTCCGTCGGCCACTCTGTCCACACCCCATGGAGTTTTAACCCCGGCCCGGAGCCAGGAGCGGACCGGGTGAGTGCCGCCTCCGAAGCCACAGGGATGAATCTTAGGCTAAGGCTCCGCTCCAATGCCCGACCCCCGGGTCACTGACCCTCACCTCCCCTGGACAGGCCCGCATTCCCGAGGGTGGTGGGGGGGGGGATAGGGGAACGCTCTCCGGACATCGGCAAGTGTCCAAATGTCTGCTCACTCCGAGTGTTGTTGCTGCTTCACTAACACACACTCTCACGCGCAACCTAACACACACTGGCACACACAAGATTTAAAGGGATATAGGTCAAATGCGGATAAATCGGACCAGTTTAGAGGGGACATCTTGATCTGCATGGCAAAGTTGGGATGATGGGCCTGATTCCATGCTGTAAGACTATGACACATTGTAGAAAGGGTGTAAATGCTCTGGAGATGATCCAGCGCAATTTATGAGGATGTTGGCAGGGCTGGTATTTTTCTTTCTCTTTGAAGTAAGATTTTATAACTGGGATTGTATTCTCTGCAGCAGCGGAGGTGAAGAAGAGACTTAGTTGAGGTGAATAATATGAGAATAGGACCTGTTTCGCTTAACAAAGAGTGTTGGAAGGAACTGCAGATGATGGTTTAAACTGAAGATAGACATAAATGGCTGGAATAACTCAGCGGAGCAGGCAGCATCTCTGGAGAGAAAGAATGGGTGATGTTTCGGGTCGAGACCTTCAGACTGCAGAGGTTGAAAAACAGCCATATAGATGTAAAACACAATGACTGGAGATGTGTGTTATCCATCTAAGGGCAGAAATCAGAATCATGCGTTCATCTTTATTGACATGATACCATAATATATATATTACAGAAAAAATAATTTAATGGGGTGGAACGGTGGCGCAGCGGTAGAGTTGCTGCCTTACAGCACCACAGACCCAGATTTGATCCTGATTACGGGTGCTGTCTGTACAGAATTTGTACATTCTTCCTATGACCACATGGGTTTTCTCTGGATATTCCGGTTTCTCCCACATCCGAAAGAAGTGCAGGTTTGTTGATTAATTAGCTTCTGTAAATTGTCCCTGGCATGTAGGATAGAACTGGTGTATGGTAGATTGCTGGTCGGTGTGGACTTGGTGGGCTGAAGGGCCTGTTTCCATATATATGTTTTACATATATATCTTAATTTCATTGAACTATATTCTTGGTTGAATTTGTGGCATTATTTTTGTCTTGTTTCTATAGTCAAAGGGTAAGGTTGATTAATTTATTTGTGCAGAACAGTAATGGAAGTCCGACTCCTCTTGCCTTGTTTCTATGTTGGTTAAAAGACTCGCTACTGTATGCACCAGATTGCACAATTTCAAGCTGAAAAATGCAAAAGCTCCCAACGCTCCCTTCTCACTAATCCCTAATCAGTGGTATACCTGTATAGCAAATTTTCGTAGCAGAATCCAAAATGCATTACTGAAACCTCACACCACACTATTCATGTCTTTAGCCAAGTTCAGTATTCAATATTTCTTTAATATCATTTCACTGAGTACTCGCATTGAAACATAGAAATTAGGTGCAGGAGTAGGCCATTCGGCCCTTCGAGCCTACACTGCCATTCAATATGATCATGGCTGATCATCCAACTCAGTATCCTGTACCTGCCTTCTCTCCACACCCTCTGATCCCCTTAGCCACAAGGGCCACATCTAACTCCTTCTTAAATATAGCCAATGAACTGGCCTCAACTACCCTCTGTGGCAGAGAGTTCCAGAGATTCACCACTCTCTGTGTGAAAAAAGTTCTTCTCGTCTCGGTTTAAAAGGATTTCCTCCTTATCCTTAAGCTGTGACCTGGACTTCCCTAACATCGGGAACAATCTTCCTGCATCTAGCCTGTCCAACCCCTTAAGAATTTTGTAAGTTTCTATAAGATCCCCTCTCAATCTCCTAAATTCTAGAGAGTATAAACCAAGTCTATCCAGTCTTTCTTCATAAGACAGTCCTGACATCCCAGGAATCAGTCTGGTGAACCGTCTCTGCACTCCCTCTATGGCAATAATGTCCTTCCTCAGATTTGGAGACCAAAACTGTACGCAATACTCCAGGTGTGGTCTCACCAAGACCCTGTACAACTGCAGTAGAACCTCCCTGATCCTATACTCAAATCCTTTTGCAATGAAAGCTAACATACCATTCGCTTTCTTTACTGCCTGCTGCACCTGCATGCCTACCTTCAATGACTGGTGTACCATGACACCCAGGTCTCGCTGCATCTCCCCCTTTCCCAATCGGCCACCATTTAGATAATAGTCTGCTTTCCCGTTTTTGCCACCAAAATGGATAACCTCACATTTATCCACATTATGCTGCATCTGCCAAACATTTGCCCACTCACCCAGCCTATCCAAGTCACCTTGCAGTCTCCTAGCATCCTCCTGACAGCTAACACTGCCCCCCAGCTTAGTGTCATCCGCAAACTTGTAGATATTGCCTTCAATTACCTCATCCAGATCATTAATATATATTGTAAATAGCTGGGGTCCCAGCACTGAACCTTGCGGTACCCCACTAGTCACTGCCTGCCATTGTGAAAAGGACCCGTTCACTCCTACTCTTTGCTTCCTGTTTTCCAGCCAGTTCTCTATCCACATCAATACTGAACCCCCAATGCCGTGTGCTTTAAGTTTGTATACTAATCTCTTATGTGGGACCTTGTCAAAAGCCTTTTGGAAGTCCAGATACACCACATCCACTGGTTCTCCCCTATCCACGCTACTAGTTACATCCTCGAAAAATTCTATAAGATTCGTCAGACATGATTTACCTTTCGTAAATCCATGCTGACTTTGTCCAATGATTTCACCACTTTCCAAATGTGCTGCTATCCCATCTTTAATAACTGACTCTAGCAGTTTCCCCACTACCGATGTTAGACTAACTGGTCTGTAATTCCCCATTTTCTCTCTCCCTCCCTTCTTAAAAAGTGGGGTTACGTTTGCTACCCGCCAATCTTCGGGAACTACTCCAGAATCTAAAGAGTTTTGAAAGATTATTACTAATGCATCCACTATTTCTGGAGCTACTTCCTTAAGTACTCTGGGATGCAGCCTATCTGGCCCTGGGGATTTATCGGCCTTTAATCCATTCAATTTACCCAACACCACTTCCCGGCTAACCTGGATTTCACTCAATTCCTCCAACTCCTTTGACCCGCGGTCCCCTGCTATTACCGGCAAATTATATATGTCTTCCTTAGTGAAGACGGAACCAAAGTAGTTATTCAATTGGTCCGCCATATCCTTGTTCCCCATGATCAACTCACCTGTTTCTGACTGCAAGGGACCTACATTTGTTTTAACTAATCTCTTTCTTTTCACATATCTATAAAAACATTTGCAGTCAGTTTTTATGTTCCCTGCCAGTTTTCTTTCATAAGCTATTTTTCCTTTCCTAATTAAGCCCTTTGTCCTCCTCTGCTGGTCTTTGAATTTCTCCCAGTCCTCCGGTATGCTGCTTTTTCTGGCTAATTTGTACGCATCATCCTTCGCTTTGATACTATCCCTGATTTCCCTTGTTATCCATGGATGTACTACCTTCCCTGATTTATTCTTTTGCCAAACTGGGATGAACAATTTTTGTAGTTCATCCATGCAGTCTTTAAATGTCTTCCATTGCATATCCACCGTCAACCCTTTTAGAATTAATTGCCAGTCAATCTTGGCCAATTCACGTCTCATACCCTCAAAGTTACCTTTCTTTAAGTTCAGAACCATTGTTTCTGAATTAACAATGTCACTCTCCATCCTAATGAAGAACTCAACCATATTATGGTCACTCTTGCCCAAGGGGGCACGTACAACAAGATTGCTAACTAACCCTTCCTCATTACTCAATACCCAGTCTAAAATAGCCTGCTCTCTCGTTGGTTCCTCTACATGTTGATTTAGATAACTATCCTACATACATTCCAAGAAATCCTCTTCCTCAGCACCCCTGCCAATTTGATTCACCCAATCTATATGTAGATTGAAGTCACCCATTATAACTGGTTTGCCTTTGTCGCACACATTTCTAATTTCCTGTTTGATACCATCTCCAACTTCACTACTACTGTTAGGTGGCCTGTACACAACACCCACCAGCGTTTTCTGCCCCTTAGTGTTTTGCAGCTCTACCCATACCGATTCCACATCCTCCAAACTAATGTCCTTCCTTTCCATTGCATTAATCCCCTCTCTAATCAGTAACACTACCCCACCTCCTTTTCCTTTCTCTCTATCCCTCCTGAATATTGAATATCCCTGGATGTTCAGCTCCCAGCCTTGGTCACCCTGGAGCCATGTCTCCGTGATCCCAACTATATCATAGTCATTAATAGCTATCTGCACATTCAACTCATCCACCTTATTACGAATGCTCCTTGCATTGAGACACAAAGCCTTCAGGCTTGTTTTTACAGCACTCTTACCCCTTATACAATTATGTTGAAAAGTGGCCCTTTTTGCATACACAGAGGAAACGAAAAAACGTTGCTCAATCGGTTTCCATTCAGTGTAAAAATAAGAACAAAAAAGGATAATACATAGAGCTTTAAAAACAAATTAAAATTACCATTTTTAAAAAGAAAGTAGGCCTAAAAATTAACAATATAATAAAAACAGTCATTCTGATCGACAGTGGCTTCACAGTGGCTTTACTTTGACAGATGCCTAACTGTCAAAGTATGGGCGCGGTTGGATGTGTAGATGAACGATATTTTGGGAGGGGACAAAGTCCGTTAATCAGTCTTATTGCCTGTGGGAAGAAGCTGAGGAGCATCCTGCTGGTTTTGCCTCCTGTACCTCTTCCCAGATGGCAGAATGGAAAAGATGTGATGTGATGGGTGGTCGGGGTCCTGGATGATGGAGATGGCTCTGCTGATGCTCCTCTTCTTGAATATCTCCAGCAGGAAAGGGAGTGGGGCACCGATAATCCTGCTGGCGGTCTTCACTAACACAAGTTGTTCCTGTCCGAGCAGGTCTATCACCTAACAACCTCCATACATGTAGGTTCATATAAATACACTGCAATGTTCATCAATTTAATTTTAGAGACACAATGAACTACAGATGCAGATTTACAAATCAAGACAAAAAGTGCTGGAGTAACTCAGCAGATCAGGCAGCATCTCTCGAGAATACAGACGGGTGACGTTTCGGTTTGGGACTCTTCTTCAGTGAGCTGACCTGAAATATCACCCATCCATGTTCTCCTGCGATGCTGCCTGACCTGCTAAGTTACTCCAGCACTTTGTAACGTTTTCAATTTACTTTTAGTTCCATATACTTTCTGACCTCCATTCGCATCAGTCTCGCAATATATTTATTTTCAAATGCCTATCCTCATATATAACCATATATAACCATATAACAATTACAGCACGGAAACAGGCCATCTCGGCGCTTCTAGTCCGTGCCGAACACGTATTCTCCCCTAGTCCCATCTACCTGCACTCATACCATAACCCTCCATTCTCTTCTCATCCATATGCCTATCCAATTTATTTTTAAATTATACCAACGAACCTGCCGCCACCACTTCCACTGGAAGTTCATTCCACACCGCTACCACTCTCTGAGTAAAGAAGTTCCCCCTCATGTTACCCCTAAACTTCTGTCCCTTAATTCTGAAGTCATGTCCTCTTGTTTGAATCTTCCCTATTCTCAAAGGGAAAAGCTTGTCCATATCAACTCTGTCTATCCCTCTCATCATTTTAAAGACCTCTATCAAGTCCCCCCTTAACCTTCTGCGCTCCAGAGAATAAAGACCTAACTTATTCAACCTATCTCTGTAACTTAGTTGTTGAAACCCAGACAACATTCTAGTAAATCTCCTCTGTACTCTCTCTATTTTGTTGACATCCTTCCTATAATTGGGCGACCAAAATTGTACACCATACTCCAGATTTGGTCTCACCAATGCCTTGTACAATTTTAACATTACATCCCAGCTTCTATACTCAATGCTCTGATTTATAAAGGCTAGCATACCAAAAGCTTTCTTTACCACCCTATCTATATAGAGATCCACCTTCAAGGAAATATACACGGTTATTCCCAGATCCCTCTGTTCAACTGTATTCTTCAATTCCCTACCATTTACCATGTACGTCCTATTTTGATTTGTCCTGCCAAGGTGTAGCACCTCACATTTATCAGCATTAAACTCCATCTGCCATCTTTCAGCCCATTTTTCCAAATGGCCTAAATCACTCTGTAGACTTTGGAAATCCTCTTCATTATCCACAACACCCCCCCTATCTTGGTATCCCTTTTTAAACAATGGAACAACATGCGCAGTATGCCAATCCTCGGGGACTATTCCCGTTTCTAATGACATTTGAAATATTTCTGTCATAGCCCCCGGCTATTTCTACACTAACTTCCCTCAATGTCCTAGGGAATATCCTGTCAGGACCTGGAGACTTATCCACTATGACTATGAGTTTCAGATAACTATGATGGGTTGCATTTAGGGAAGTCAGGCCAGAGCAGGATCTTTAGCGTGAACTGTAGTGCCTTGGGGAGTGTTGTAATGCAGAGGGATTGGGGAGTAGAAGTACATAATTCCTTGAAAGTGGTATCACAGGTAGATGGATGCTGTAGAAGGCTTTTGGCATGTTGACCTTCATTAATCAGGGAATTGAGTATAGAAGGTACACAAAAATGCTGGAGAAACTCAGCGGGTGCAGCAGCATCTATGGAGTGAAGGAAATAGGCGACTTTTCGGGCCGAAACCCTTCTTCAGACTGATGGGGGGTGGGGGGAAATCTTGAGAGTGAATGTTTCTGGATTAATTTATGGGAATTAAACATTAAATTCCTTCCATTTGACATATAAATTCATGACAAAGTGAGTTTTAAAAATCATGTTATATTGTGAATTCTTGTGTGAATGGGATCAGTTTGTTATTTGTTATTTGGATATTTAGGCTATTTAAATTTGTTTGCCTTTTCTTAAGAAATGGATAGATGTTTAGATCTAGTAATTGAAATTAGATGAATTTAATTGATTTGATGAAACTGATTAATATGATTTTTTTGTTGGGTATTTACTATTTGTTATAGCATTTAACTTCATCATTTCTATCTTTTTTTCTAAAACTGCATTAATAACTCGTTTCTGTTAATGCTGTTCAGTGTTTTTTTTCTTGACATTTTAAACAGATGTCTTTGAAGAAGAAATGCAAAATTGTCAATCCAAATGCCCTGCAAAAGAGACTGATTTAGACAGCAATCGCAGAGATTATCCGAATTAGGACTACTCCAAATGTGATGATCAACAGGACATTCTTAATGGGAAAGTAGCGGGCAGAAAGGCATGTCATGTGTGGTTTGAAGAGCAAAAACCTGTAGTTTACAATGCCAACATTGAAAAGTTGAGGAAAAACAAGTTGTACAGAGTTGCTTATTGGTTACAATCTGAGGAATATGATGATGCTACTGATTATGATATGCCAATGTACCATTATGATCTTCTCCATAAAGACTTGGTCTTTTGCTAGAAATTGTAATTTCTTTACCTGTCTGTTATGGACTTACAGCATATAATACAATAATATTAAAGTTCTGATCTTGAGAATATTACATTTTTGAATTTTCAAGGCAGTCTGGGTGTTTATTACTATTTCCGTCACAACGGTCAATTTTGTAATTAGCTACAATTAGGTAACTAACTAATTATATGCTTTAATTTCAGGTCATCCAAGTAAGATGTTTCATATTTGTTTCAGAATGCTTCAATCTATAATAACTGAAAATTTCATTCAGTTCTCTTAATTTTTAAGAAAGTTATGGGCTTTTATGTCAATTGATTGTCCTCGATCACAGCTTTTGTGTTGTCAATGGAATAACAATAGGGAACAAGATGCTAATTTTTGAGTATGAAAATAACCATAACTTTTTTAATGCTGAAGATATGAAAGTGAATTATGTATCAGATTAGAGTTATTTTTATGCTTTATCTGGTGGGATAAATTACAGGCTTGATTTTTTTAAATCTCAAAATTGTGTAACATTCCTACTACCTGACCCGCTGAGTTACTCCAACACTTCATGTCTGTCCTCGGCGCTACCTGACCAGTTGAGTTACTCCAGCCCGAAGAAGGGCCTCGACCCGAAACGTTGCCTATTTCCTTCGCTCCATAGATGCTGCCTCACCCGCTGAGATTCTCCAGCATTTTTGTCCACCAGCATTTCACAGTTGAGATACTTTGCGTGTACATTATCTTCAGTACTACCCGAGCCGCTGAGTTTCTCCGGCATTTCATGTCTGTCATCGGCGCTACCTGTACGTGACCATTTTACTCCAGCAATTCGTGTCCATGAAACATAGAAATTAGGTGCAGGAGTAGGCCATTCGGCGCTTCGAGCCTGCACCGCCATTCAATATGATCATGGCTGATCATCCAACTCAGTATCCCGTACCTGCCTTCTCTCCCATTGACCCCCTGTTACCCTTAGCCAGCACATTCGTGTAGCCAATGAACTGGCCTCAACTCAGTCTTCGGCCGAAGGGTCTGTTGCCCGGCTTGCGTGGCGATGACCCCCATCTGTCGACGGCCTAACCAACGGGAGGCGAGTACATTGGGAGGTGCCGCCCTTAGTTACGGGGGAGCCAATGGGCGGCGGCGTTGCTGATCGGACGGGGGGTGGGTGAGGGGCTCGGCGCTGCTGTGGATGCGAGAAGCCGGTGAGTGTGGCGGCCATGCGGCTGCGAGCAATGCTTGTGTCTTTACAGCCTTTAGTCGCGGAGAACACTCTCCCGTGTGGCGGGGCACTGAATCTGGCCGAGAAAGGCAACGCTGTTGGATGTTTGGAGCCGATTGAGGGAGACAAGCATGACAGCCGGCCGGCTCCTCGCAGCCAGGCCCTTCCCTTCCTCACCCCTTCCCTCCCTATGTGTAACCATCGGTCAAATGCCCAGACCTCTGCATTAGCTTGGCACCCCACGGAATTGCCGATCTAGGGGCTCTCTTCTGTAGATACCATGCAAGAAGCAAGTGCCCACTTTCGCTTTGCTCTCGATTCGCGTGTCATTCCGATACATTGGGAAGCCGGCTTGTGTTGCAAGTTGCCTGAAAAGATGTTTATTTTGTTTAGAGCGTAGATCCCTCGTCAAATCTCTAAACTTTAATTTGCTGAAACATTTACATCGTATTTCAAATATATGATTTATTTTCTAGTTTAAAAAAATCTATTATAAAGTAGATCTTGCGACCATTTGCTAAATATTGCATCAGCCTGCGGTGATCGTGCGATGAACTTGCTTTAGAACAGGAAAAGGCAGAAAGACTACTGTGAAGATAATTTATGAATTATCAACTTTTTGTAATTGCCTATGCTAAATCAAAACACATTATGAAATAAAATGTATTTTCACCTATAATTATATGTTTTAGCGGTCATTGTTTAACTCTGCATTAGTTTTGCCTATTTTCGTAGCTTGTCATTTTAAGTGTGAATGATTTCGGAAAGAACATGTGAAATTGTGGCGTATCATTTTGAGCAACAATATTTTGTTCTTGGTTGTTGGTTTCTTGGTCCTCCAAAATATTCCAAATGGAATTTAAACTGGAGGTGGTTAGGGTTTGTTTCTCTTTTCACAAACCACTTGATTGAAGATTGTGCTGTTTACCTGTCTGATTTTACGTTGTGTCCCTGACCATAAGTGTTTATTTTAAAACATTGTTAAATCGATGGGATTTTATCTAAACACTATATATTGATGTTACCAATGCACTTAAACAACATCTGTAATTTACCAAGACCATTATTCATTCATAATTGATTACTTTGATAATAGAGTATTTGAAAACTGTTTGTAGATGAGCACTAACAAGTGCAATCTACTTTAGGAGAATTGTTTGTTCTCAGAATTAGGATGGTAGATTTTGTGCCTGCTTTAATGACAGTGTCCACTTCTTCTTGATTGTGGCGTGCACAGCCTAAAGTTGTAGGACAACTTGTTCTATTTGATCTTATATGATTGTGCACACCAGGTTGATTGCATTCGTCGAAACAGGGCGGACCAGATGAAGGTTCCAATCTCCCACCCCAACAGTGTCCACTGATTCATTCACATCAGTTTAGCATTTTCTGGTAATTCTGACTATGCTTAATGCTAAACTAGAGTTTGCTTTGATCACCCAAGTGAGAATATTACCACTTAGCTATAATGAGGAAATCTTTATAAATACAGGTAGCTCTAATGTGTTAATAGAAAGTCCTGTGGGCATGAATTTTATTGATTCACATTTCACCACAATTTAATGAATATTTGCGTAATGGTTATAGAAATGACCAGATGTAGAAATAGTCCTTGTTCCAAACGTACACTGGCACCATCCCCCAATTCTTTCTCTGCTATATCAATAATTACATTGGGGCTGCCTCCTGCACCTGTGCAGAACCTCTTGATTTCATTAACTTTTGCACTAACATCCACCCTGCCCTCAAATTCACGTGGATTATCTCTGACATCTCTCCCCTTTCTTGATCTCTCCATCCCATCACAGTGGACAGGCTATCGACTGATGTCAATTATAAACTCACCTTGTCTCCCATAGAAATTTGGACTATATTTCCTCCCACCCTATCTCTTGCAAAGAAGAAATCCACTACTCTCAATTGCTGTGTCATGGACATGTGCTATTTCTTTAGTAAGTGTGATCTTAACCCTGCTGTCATAGATGGACCCCTCACCCACATCACCTCTGTGCCCTGCTGTTCAGCTCGTGTTCCCTCTCTAATCAGATGGAACAAGGTAAAGTTACATTGATCTTCATTTTCCCCCATCAGCCTCCACATTCAATACATCATTCTCCCACATTTCCACCATCCAAACATGATCCCACCACTAGTACATCTCCCCATCCCTATCTGTTTCCTCTTTCTGCAGAGACTGCTTCCTCTGCATCTCCTTACCTCACTCATCCCTTCCCACCCAAGTCACCTGAAACCACTGGTGATATAACTCCTCTCTCTATGGCTCTTCCATCATATATATCCAGCAGTCCATCCAATTGAGACATAGGTTTGCATGAACCTCCTCTAACGTCATCTGCATACGGAGCTCTTAATATGGCCCTTAAATAGGCAAGATCAAGTGTAGACTAGGTGATCGTTTCACAGAATACTTGCACTTGGTCCACCAAGGCCTGCAGGAACTCCTCAAAGAAAACAATGAACATTAATAGCCCATTATCTATTCATGTGCACTTTATCTGTTTTATTTATACATGTGTGTGTATATTTATACAATGGTATATAATAATAATAATAATAATAATAATACATTTTATTTATGGGCGCCTTTCAAGAGTCTCAAGGACACCTTACAAAAATTTAGCAGGTAGGGGAAAAACATGTAAGGGGAATGAAATAAATAGTAGAGACATGACTAGTACACAGTAAAGACAGAATTCAATTCAAAACACAATATGAGGCAATTAATGCACAGATGAAAAGGGAGGGAAACACACTATGGACACACTGATCTGTTCTGTATTCATGCCTTCTATATTCTGGTGTGCTGAAATAAAGCAAGAATTTCATTGTCCTATGTGGGACACATGACAATAAACTCTCTTGAATTTTGAATCTCTTTGTTGATCGCCATGTTAACTCCCTTTCCCGTTCCTATATTGATCTGTCAGTCCTGGGCCTCTCTCCATTGCCAGAGTGAGGGCACATTGCAAAACTGGTGAAATAGCATCTCACATTCAGTTTTGGTAGCTTCCAACTCAATGGTATGAACATTTAATTCTCCAATTTTAGGTAACATCAAAACACCACCCCTCCTCTCTCTCCCCCCTCCCTCTCCTTCCTCCTTCCCCCCTCTCCACGTCCCCCCTCTCCTCCTTCTCCCCCCCCCCCTTCCCCTTTCCCCCTCTCTTTTCCCCTCGCTTTTTTCCCCCCCACCTCTTCTTTCCCTCCCCCACTCCCCCTTCCACCGATTTCATGTCCCTTTTATCCTTTTCATCACTGGCTCTTGTCCAACCATCTGCAAATTAAAAACAAAAAACTTTCACCGATAACCACCTATCACTTACCAGACTTTGCCCCAGCCCATCTTTTCAAGCACTCTCCCCCCCCCACTACAATCAGTCTGAAGAATGATCCCAACCTGAAACGTTGCCTATCCATGTTCTCTGGAGATGCCGCCTGACCCGACAAGTTACTCCAGCACTTGATTGATTGACTATTCAGTTAAATAGTATTCTATGTTTTCAAATGGAGACCAGATAAACATTAAAAGAAAATAAGGCATTCAGCAATGATGAACGAGCAGTACTGTCAGATTATTTTTGGAATACACTAGCTAAGAATCCTGAAATATATGTTTTGTATTTCAGTGATAAAAGTACTAATAGTCCCTGATACCCATGCCTAGTTGACACCTTCCAAGACAACATACGGCTCTCTCCGCTGTTCAGTTCACCTTTTTTTAGTGTTTCCTACACAAATTCCATAATGGTTCCTCTGTAGTGCGGGAGGAGAAGGGTGTTATACACAAACGTTGATTGCTGGTTGTAGTCAAATTATGTGAATTTGTGTATACCACTCTGTCCTACTTTGCTGAATACCATACGCCAACACGGCACTGATTTTTATTCATGTTACACTTGCATGTACTCAGTGCTTCCGATTCCTATGGTATGACTTCTTATGGGTTTCAGTAAAGTTCTTTACCCTATTTGTTCTTTTTGGCTGTTTTCCTGGATAATTCATTTTATTTTGCATATTGACATCAACTTTTGTTGTTGTCTGATTATTATCTAACTCTTTTCCAGGCTTCTAAATTTGCTTGTTGTGTTTTGATATTTCTTTCTCCGGGTTTAAATTCAAATTTGAGGATTTGAATTTCTGAGGATTTTGGTTTTGTTGGTTAGGATTTGGATGCTTGAATTGAAAAAGTATTGTCTTCATTCAGAGTTGGTCGGTGTACCAATGAAATTTGTCCACATGTTTGAAAGACTTCACTGAAGGGACGAATGATGTCATGGAGGCAAGATGGCATAAAAATAAGAAATAGGTGATCAAGGTTACATCCTTGGTTGAGAACTAACTGTAGAAGTGAAAACAAAATCCACTATTTGTGGGTTTCTGATAGTGAGCTTATCTTTAGCAGCAACTGCTCAAACCTCCTTTCTAAGCCATGCCATTTTTAAAGCACAATTTCCTTAAAATCAATTAGACCATTCCTTTGTTACATCTTCTAATCCTAATATCAATATTCTTTGTTTTACCTGCAAAGCATCTTAGGGTTTAAGAAGGAACTGCAGATGCTGGAGAATCGAAGGTACGCAAAAAAGCTGGAGAAACTCAGCGGGTGCAGCAGCATCTATGGAGCGAAGGAAATAGGCAACGTCTGAAGAAGGGTTTCGGGCCGAAACGTTGCCTATTTCCTTCGCTCCATAGATGCTGCTGCACCCGCTGAGTTTCTCAAGCATCTTAGGGTGTTGCTTGCTGTTGTCTACTCTAAAGGGTCTGTCCCACTTAGGTGACTTTTTAAGCGAGTGCGGGAGACTCTGCGCACGCCTCATGATCATCACATGGTCGCCACATGTTCACTGGTCGTCTCTGGTGAGTCTTCTTCATGGTCGCGAGAAGTTCTGCATTCTGGGAACTAGTTTTGGCCTCAGTATGGTCGCCGCAAATTTTTCAACATTTTGGAACATTTTCTGCGACCAAAAATTGGTCGCCATGGAGAAAATCGATAATCCTGTATTCGTAGGTGCAGTTGTGGTGGGGTCGCCATGTAGTTATGGGTAGTCGAGGTACTTGTAGGTAGTTTTAGTTATTCGCCTTTGCTGACTCATTGTTAATCGCATTTTCATTGGCTCATTGGGGGAAAAAAACGTAAGCACGAGTTTTCAGAACCAAGGATAACCGACCGGTAATGTGAAATGCCTGCCAAACTTCACAGCTGTGTATCTCTGGCTTCTTAAAGGATGTCTGGCTTCTTAAACGTGTCTCCCCTCCCCCCCTCTTTTAAAGGACTTACCGTATACTGTGCTAGCTGTCTTAACCTTCCTGTTCATCACGGTGTGTGTCTGTATCACTTTGACTTTTCAGACAGTGCTCTCCCGCTTTCCCTGGTCCCCGCCGTGTGTCTGTGTCTGACAATCGCCGTTCCAGTTCCTGGTTTTTCAGCCAAGTGCCGCGAACTTCACAATCGCGGGCAGTCGGCTGAAAAACCGCTTAAGTGGGACAGGCCCTTAAGCATGTTATCATTCCTTTGCCCTACTGTCAGTATTCCAAATTTGCCTTGTCTCATGTTGAAGGAAAACAAATATTAATTGTCAGTTCTCTTTAAAACTGCCTGAAACTTTACAATAAAATGATGTTTGTTTGTGTTTTCATATGTCACAACTGGTAAATTTTATATGAAACAACTGGAGATGATCTGTTTCGACTAAAAAGTCAAGCAAATCGCCAATATCACATAAAATACTACAAAGTTACTTTCCCAATCTGACTAGATGGGATCTTGGAGCCAAATTGCCATTCTCCTGCAGATATTTTTCCTGTGACACCATCACTCCTATTCCCAATTCATACTTGATAGGGAGTTTAGCCCACAGTTTGTGTTGTCAGATACATTTCTCACCTCCTAATTTAATCTGGAGTTCTTCATCCTGTATGTTCTGTTCTTTGTTTGTTCTTTGTTCTTGTTCTAGATTACAATCTAGTTAAATTGTTTTACTTCTCAAATTAAATTGGCATGTCCTATTCATTTTCTTCTCGAATTCCAGCTCTAATTTTTTTGCTCTATTTCAGTTCCTCCTCGTCACAACTTACATCTTCAACCCATGCTTTTGCCTTGTTTTCCCCATGGCCATCTTTCTATTTATTTTTCCTTTTGGCATCCTTTTTTGTAATTTACGGTATTTGATCAGGCACTTCCTGCACCCACACACAACTTCCATCCGGCACTCAAATACACCTGGACCATTTCGGACACTTTCCTACCATTTCTTGACCTCACTATCTCCATCGCAGGTGATAGACTTCTGACCGACATCCACTATAAACCCACTGACTCCCATGGCTATCTTGACTATTCTTCTTCCCACCCTGCTTCCTGTAAGGACTCCACCCCCTACGCCCAATTCCTCCGTCTACGCCGCA
Organism: Leucoraja erinaceus; assembly: GCF_028641065.1. Lineage (NCBI taxonomy): Eukaryota > Metazoa > Chordata > Chondrichthyes > Rajiformes > Rajidae > Leucoraja > Leucoraja erinaceus. Next base: position 43,379,979 of record NC_073392.1, on the reverse strand, counting down.
TCTGCTCCCAGGATGATGTGTTTCACACCAGGGCACCGAAATGCCCTCATTCTTCAGGGAACGGGGGTTCCCCTCCCCTACTATAGATGAGGCTCTCACCAGGGTCTCTTCCACACCCCGTAACACTGCTCTCTCTCCCCATCCCCCCACTCGTAATAAGGGCAGAGTCCCCCTAGTCCTCACCTTTCACCCCACTAGCCGTCACATACAACAAATAGTCCTCCGTCATTTTCGCCACCTCCAACGTGACCCCACCACTCGCCACATCTTCCCATCTTCCCCCCTGTCTGCTTTCCGCAAAGACCGCTCCCTCCGTAACTCCCTGGTCAATTCTTCCCTCCCGCACCACCCCCTCCCCGGGCACTTTCCCTTGCAACCGCAAGAGATGCTCCACTTGTCGCTTTACCTCCCACCTCGACTCCATTCAAGGATCCAAGCAGTCATTCCAGGTGCAACAGAGGTTCACCTGCATCTCCTCCAACCTCATCTATTGCATCCGCTGCTCTAGATGTCAGCTGATCTTGTTGAGACCAAGCATAGGCTTGGCGATCGTTTCGCCGAACACCTCCGCTCGGTCTGCATTGATCTCCCTGATCCACCTGATCTCCCGGTGGCTCAGCACTTCAACTCCCCATCCCATTCCGAATCTGACCTCTCTGTCCTGGGCCTCCTCCATGGCCAGAGTGAGCACCACTGGAAATTGGAGGAGCAGCACCTCATATTCCGCTTGGTCAGTCTGCACCCATGCGTCATAAACATTGAATTCTCCAATTTCCGGTAGCCCTTGCTGTCTCCTCCCCTTCTCAGCTCATCTCAGCCCTCGGGCTCCTCCTCTTCCCTTTTCCTTTCTTCTCCCCTCCTTCCCCTCCCCCCCCCCCACCCTACATCACTGAAGAAGGGTTTCGGCCCGAAACGTTGCTTATTTCCTTCGCTCCATATTGCCTCTCTCTGCCATGTCACCCAGCCAAACTACTATAGATGCTGCAGCACCCGCTGAGTTTCTCCAGCATTTTTGTCTACGTTGTCTACTGGGTGCAGTTTACCAACCTGTATATCTTTGGGATGTGGGAGGAAACTGGAGCACCCGGAGGAAGCCCACAATTCCCTCTGATACCTTGGGCTATCATCTTCCGCAGCGTTACTTGCAGCACCTTATCAAAGGCCTTCTGAAAATCCAGGTAAACAACATCCACGGCCTCTGTGCGTGTAAGAAGGGACTGCAGATTCTAGTTTAAACCAATGATAGACACAAACAGCTGGAATAACTCAGCGGGATAGGCAGCATCTCTGGAGAGAAGGAATGGGCGACGTTTCGGGTCAAGAACCTTCTTCAACTTAAATTTCAGGTCGAGACCCTTCTTCAGACGGGTCTGGTCCCGAAAAGTCACCCAATCCTTCTATCCAGAGATGCTGCTGTCCAGCTTTTTGTAACTATCCACTGACTCTACTTGGTGTATCATGTATTTACTTAAAGAATTCCAACAGGTTCGTCAGGCAAGATCCCCCTTTCAGAAAACCATGCTCACTTTGGCCAATTTTATCATGTGCTTCTCAGTACTCAGAAATCTCATCCTCTATAATGGACTGTTATTAAAATCTTACCAACCACTGAAGTCAGTCTAACGGCCTATTGATTCCACTCTTCAGCTTTGTTCCCTTCTTGAACAGGGAGCAATATTTGAAATTTTCCAATCATCTGGAACCACTCGTGACTGTAGCGATTCTTGAAAGATCACTACTAAGATCACTACTAATGCATTCGCAATCCCTTAGTGCTACCTCTTTCTGAACCCTATATGATATCATAATTGGTCTGAACTGATGTTTGTATTTCAGGTAGAGCCTCTTCCATTATGTTTTCATAATTTTAGCCCATTGTTCCTTATGTTTTGTACTCCTTCCAATTTTCATATCAAGATACATAAAATGTTTAAATTATTATATTAAAATTGTGCTTTTTACGTCCTGCTTTATTGTCTGAGAATTGTTTAGTACGTTGAATGGTCCTCCTGCTTGATGACTGCAACTGCTGGCCCCAACTGGTACAGATACCCACTGGCTTGAGCAAATGTCAAATCCAAGCACATAGATTGTTAGATCTTTAATCAACAGTGAGGTTTTGATCGATTGAAAGATATAGCATGGTAAAGGCCCTTTGGCCCGCCAAGTCCATTCTGAGTATTGATTACCTGTTCTATGTTGTCCCACTTTTGCAACCTGTCCCGACACAACTTGCAGAGGGAGGGGAATTAGGAGATTTACACAGGTCAATTAGTTTACCAATCTGTATATCTTTGGGATGTGGGAGGAAACTGGAGCAACGGAGGAAGCCCACAAGGTCACAGGGAAAATGTGAAAACTTCACACAGACAACCCCCAATGCTTGGATCAAATCGATCTCCAGCACTGTGTGGCAGCATCTCAACTAGCAAGGCTAATGTGCTGCCCATAATGCCCCTGATTTCCAAATTACTTATAACTACTTGAACCTCTTTGCGGGGATTGTTTCCCCAAGTCATAATTTCTTGTTACTTGTTTGACTTAAACCTTTCAATTACTTGAATGTGATATTAGTATTAACAGCTTGGCTGTCCAATGTTTCTGATATCTATTGCTAGCTAAGACATGATCATAATTTTTGATCCACTGAGTTTATGAATTTGCTGAATTTATAACATCACTTTGTTCCCTATATTCAAAAGATTATTTCTTTCTCACAAATTAGATGTAAAGAATGGTTCAACCCGTGCCCGAAACCATCAACTTCCCTGCCGAGGAAGAGCAGATACTGAAGATCTGGAAGGAGTTGGACTGTTTTCAGGAATGTCTGAAACAATCTAAAAACAAACCAAGGTAATATATCTCAGGGTTTAAGAGGGAACTGCAGATGCTGGAGAATCGAAGGTTACACAAAAAAGCTGGAGAAACTCAGCGGGTGCAGCAGCATCTATGGAGCGAAGGAAATAGGCAACGTCTGAAGAAGGGTTTCGGCCCGAAACGTTGCCTATTTCCTTCGCTCCATAGATGCTGCTGCACCCGCTGAGTTTCTCCAGCTTTTTTGTGTAACCTAATATATCTCAGGGTTTTGCCCAGTAATTAAAAGAGAGCTATTGACATTTTGGTGAGATTTTCTCCAGTCTTTCTTCATTGTACAAACAAGGTACCAGTGAACCCTGCTTTATGGAAGTTTGGGTAATGGAAATTTGCCCCATACAACTCATGATCAGAAAATCTGAGGTATGGAATACAACTGTATTCAGTCAGAATATATGTGAAACATAAACACATTTTTTTTTTTCGTGACACTCACCCAGATGATGCGAATTTGCGTTGCGGAAATCATGATATGGACTGTTTTCTAGGAATGTAGCTCATCTGCCCCATATCTTCCAAACCTTTCAACCCTCACCCCACCCCACCAAAATGCAGGCTACCTGCAAAAAGTATATTATTACCTTAGTTGCCGAGTGAAATTGGGTGGCACTTTCAGGTAACATTTATTTTACTATACAGTTTCATTAGTTTATTTTCTATTTGCTAATTGCTAATGTGTTGTGCTTGAACTCACTAAAACAGCCACGATGAGAAGTTTAATTTCTTGTGAACAGCAGCCATGAAAGAGTACAAATGTTCCACTCCACTATCACAGCAATATTTATATTTGCCTCTCCCTCAATATCTGTGAAACTTTATATTTTTCTCACCACTATCTAGTTTTGAATGACTGACTTGACGTCCTTTTGATCTCCATAAACTCAATTTTTAAAAATAATCATCTCTCGGTATTGTCCTTGACATATTCATGGCTGTACATCAGTCTAATCTGCCATCCTGAATTTGTCTCCAGGTACATTCATTGGAAACCTTCATCCTCCTTATTAAATTGTGTCATCAATCATGATTCAACTCCACTATCTGTAAGGTTCTCAGTCTCCAGTCTAACTTTGTTCCAAATTGTTCTTATTTTCTAGAACACCCACCTACTCTACCTCTGGCAGTCTACATTAATGTTGGCAAATCTTTCAGCTTTGTTGGAGGTGCATTTTCACACTCTGTCTTTTAACCTTATGCACCTTCCAACTTTTTTCTTTTTTCGAAATGTTTTTCTAAAATACGATTTGTTCTCTTTAAACAAACTTTCAGTCGCCTTTTGCGCCCTTTGTCCTTTTACTTTATTACTTTTGATGTTCATTTTCCTTTCATAGCAAGCAGAAAATATGCCAAAGTATTCCTGTATAACTATATCATTATATTTATTTTCAGTATTGACTTTGTTGATAATTGAATATGTGCCTGATTTACTGATTTGAATTTAATTGTGGATTATTTATTATCAATGTTGGATTTCACAGGTACACTTTTTATGATGGTCCACCTTTTGCCACTGGCCTTCCACATTATGGTCATATTCTTGCTGGGACAATAAAGGACATAGTGACCAGATTTGCTCATCAGAGTGGATTCAGTGTGGAAAGAAGATTTGGATGGGATTGCCATGGCTTGCCTGTGGTAGGTTGCTGGAATTGATGTTATTTCACCAGATTGTTATTCTACAGGTGCACAACCTTTTATCCGACGATCCAAATAACGAAAACCTCCGAATAGCGACATTTTTTCGGTCTATTGATGAAAGGTCCTTGAAAACTTTACCGTGTAGGTGACAGCGGAACCTCCGTCGTATAAGAATAACTAAATCCCCTTTCATAAATTATATTGCATTTTTAACTATATACTCACCTCATTATCGTTAGCAATTTTTGAACTGACATTTACACAGTGTAAGTTGATTGCAGTTTTTTAACTCATGCAGGCAGCAGTAGTTTGTCAATGCTTCAGTTTTCACCCCACCTGTCCCGAAAGGAATCACTCCCCTCTCCAGCTCAGCATTGCCCATTTTGTCTTAAAATGCTACAGCATTGATTCATTAGACGTTTTAACCAACGGAACTTGACCCCCATTTTACTGCAATGTCCCAGATCAGCAACTGAGGTTCCAAAGAAATTAAAGAAGCTGAGGGTCAAATTAAAATTTGATCCCTGACAGTTTATCATGTATGAACAATTTTCTTTTAATTTTGTGTGTAGGAATATGAAATCGACAAGACGCTGGGTATAAAAGGACCTGAGGATGTAGCAAAAATGGGAATAGCTGAATACAACAGACATTGTCGAAGTATAGTGATGAGATATTCGGGAGAATGGGAGGTAAGTGTTGCTGTACAGCAGAAAATTGGAAACATTCAATTTCAAAACAAAAATATATATATATATATGGTCATGGCACCCGCGGGGGCTTTGCACTGTCTTCGGCGATGGCTGCAGGTCCCCCGGAGACACACCAATTGGATTCCACCAGGCTCTCCGCAAGCCACCCAGAGGCCCAAGATTGCTGGCCCAATGTGGGGCGGGTGCGGCTTTCTGGAGTGCTAGCATGGGGAGTTCCTGTTGGCCGATGGGAACTGGTTTACAAGAGTGGGGTTGTTTGCATTGTAGGCCGAAGGGCGACAGTTCCCAGTCTCATCCAGTCCAGGGGGTGGCAGACTCAGTAAACTCACCCCCAGCCTGCAAGCACGGCTGGACAGCCAGCAAAAACTGCCAGGGGCAATTCTGCTGAAATGAGGAGGCAGGGGCTGAGGGCAGCCACTGTCGCCGTAGAGAATTCCCTCTGGAGTTGGAGGGGGAGGGGAGTAGGGTTTGGCCCCCTGCTATCCCAGGGACAGGGAGACATTTTCATATTTTTTTACAGTTGCAAAAGGCACATTTCAATAGACACACAGTTGCAAAATTCACAGTTTAAAAACACAGCGAGGGCACTCACAGGTCAGTATTCTCAGTGTTCTGTAGATTTACCAGCTCAGCCACCAGTCGTGACCCAAAAAAATCTCCCTCCCCGACATCTGAATTACAAAGTGTCTGGTCCCAAGCCATAAAAGGTTGTGCCCATTATGAAATAAGAACTTGCGGTAGTTCTGTTTTAAATATATCTGCCTTTTGCATTTATTCTTTTTAACCCCCTCCCACCTGATGAAACAGGGTTGATTGCAGTTTTTCTGATTGTTTCATTGCGTGTCTGAAAGGAGAGCAGGATTGAGGAAATCTTGCTGTTTTTGAATGTTTGAGGAAAGAAATTAAAATGAGGGTCAAATTAAAATTTGATCCCTGACAGTTTATCATGTATGAACAATTTTCTTTTAATTTTGTGTGTAGGAATATGAAATCGACAAGACGCTGGGTATAAAAGGACCTGAGGATGTAGCAAAAATGGGAATAGCTGAATACAACAGACATTGTCGAAGTATAGTGTGAGATATTCGGGAGAATGGGAGGTAAGTGTTGCTGACAGCAGAAACTGGAAACATAAAATTAAAAAAAATTATATATATATATCTCTGGCCAATGTGGGGCGGGGGCTTTCTGGAGTGCTAGCATGGGTGTTGTTGGCCGATGGGACTGGTTTACAAAGGGACATTGTAGGCCAAATGGATTATTGGGCTGGCAGCTCAGTAACTCAAGCCTGGCAGGCTGGCAGCTCAAAAACTGCCAGGAATTCTGCTGAAAACAGGTGAGAGACTGTGAGAGAGAAGGGGGAAGAGGGTGGCCAATCAATTTTAGACATTTTCATATTTTTGTACAGTTGCAAAAGGCACATTTCAATAGACACACAGTTGCAAAATTCACAGTTTAAAAACACAGCGAGGGCACTCACAGGTCAGTATTCTCAGTGTTCTGTAGATTTCCAGCTCAGACAGTCGTGACCCTCTCCCTCCCCCATCTTACAGAGATGGAGCCACACCCACACTTGCGGGTTTTATAGCCCCTCCCCCTCCCACCAGAAGGGGTGCGGCCTTCATTGCGTGATTGAGGAGAGAGGATTGAGGCGTCTTTTCTAAAATCAATATACAGTGCAAACAGGAAGTGGTCAAGTTTAGAATTTTAATTATATAGCTATATGATCTCTCAATGGAATGAACAATGTAGAAAACGTAGAATCAAAAATGTTTTAGGTTGTAATGGAAGAGGGTTGGAGAAAACAACGGTGGGGGAACTGAGTGCCAACTGAGAAAAGTTGGTGAACACTTATTAATTGCTGCTGGTCTGTCAGATAACAGAAGATGAATGAGAATAGAGAGAGGGGTTAAAATAATACTGGAATTGTGAGGAACAAAACTGTGATTTCTAAAACCAGTTGTGAAAGAGAAAGCTAAAAGTACTCAGTGTGTCAGGCAGCATTTGTGCAGAGACAATAAAGTGGCTAATGCTATAGTTGGAACTATCCAGTCTGAAATTAACTAAAAATGGCTGGTGATGTGAATTCACTGAGTCTCGATGGCTGTGATGTGTTTAGTTGAGAGACAAGCTGCTCCTCCTTGAATTTCGTCCTCAGAATTTAATACTGAAGATTGCATGCTATAACGTAATCTTCAACATTTTTTTGGATAATTATTGAATATAGCATACACCCTCCCATATTGGTGTGTATGATTTGGGAAGTCCTCAAAAATTTTGTAAGAACTCTTGTTTCAAAAATAGGATCTCTTTGGCTGGTTTGGCTACATGAATTGGCCTCAATTACCTTCTGTGGCAGAGAATTCCACAGATTCACCACTCTCTGTGAAAAAAATGATTTTCTCATCTCGGTCCTAAAAGACTTCCCCCTTATCCTTAAAGTGTGACCCCTTGTTCTGGACTTCCCCAACATCGGGAATAATCTTCCTGCATCTAGCCTGTCCAACCCCTTAAGAATTTTGTAAGTTTCTATAAGATCCCCCCTCAATCAACATGATGTAATACATTAACAGATTGGGTCAAGTGTGTTAAATTTTGTGAAGTTATTTTTTCATTATCAATTATCAAAATTATCAATATTATCAATATTACAAGACAACAAAAAACTGATGTTCATTATTTAGCTTTTGCTGTTTATGATAAAGCTGAATTAAAAATGTTTATGAATGTTATTCTTCTCCATCAGACTGCTATCACTAGATTGGGACGCTGGATTGATTTTAAGAATGATTATAAGACCCTGTACCCATCCTTCATGGAATCTGTCTGGTAAGTCATAAAATAAACATGCATTTTTTTGATGATAATTTAATTTAAATATATTTGGTGACTGATTACTCTTATTCATCCATTTAATAAAGTATAATTGAATAATTGAATTGAATTATCATTGAAGACAAATAAAGAGGAAGCCCATTTAAGATGGAAGTGAATAATTCTTGAGGTTTATGCATTTTTGGAATATTTCACCAAAAGAAAATGAGACATTGAACATATTTGTGACAGACATACAATGATGTTTGCAGTGCATGGATGTCAAGATGCATGTGCAATAGGCAGGAAGATGGTTGCAAGTCCAATGTCAGACTGGCCATATTAAGAGTCATAGATAAGAAAGCACATATTTAACATTGCAGATCTCGACTGAGTGACTCTAAATTTTGGTGGTGGATTTCCAATTTGCGGACTGCAAATACTTTCATAACAGCCCACATTTATTAGCTTTTACCTGCATAAGCTTATTCTCTAGCTTCACAATACACCAAAACTGAAGTGTTGACCTTCTGGTTCACTGCATGCCAATCCCAGATTGGGTGTGCTGGAACGCTGATTCCTTAGTAATCAATATATCGTGCAACCTTTAAAATCTTGCAGTGTTTACAACCCCCTGTGCCCATCAATCATGATTATGCTGACCTCTGTTGCTGTAGCTTGAGAAACACGACCAGGATGTGAAAGCCATTGTCTGTGTTGAATGTTGTATTATTCCTACTATAAACCAGCAAGTGACGTTTTATGAGTTAATTAATGTAAATTATTATTTTATGTGATTTGGTTGTCATTATTCACCTATCTGTATCTGCTGCTGATGTTCACTAGATTCCCTGCACACAGCTTAAAAAAAAATCTCTGTGAAGGCAAACTGAGTAAACATTTCATTGGCTTCATTTAATAAGTAGCTTTATTCTACTGTAGAACACGAAGTATAATGGAAGACAGATCTCACAATGAGTTCATGTCCTGTTTGTATACATTTACAAAGCTAATCTATATAATGTGCATTTATAATGGGCCAAAGATAGACCCAAAAAGCTGGAGTAACTCAGCGGGACAAGCAGCATCTCTGAGAGAAGGAATGGGGTTGGGATCCTTCTTCAGAATGCCCCCTTATTGATTGTAAATGCCCAAAAAGGGGTGAAATTATTTTGGACCAACTGCTGGCTGAAATACAAACTAATATCAGGGTGAAGCTGCAGGTGGCTGTTGATGCTTTGAAAGTGTGAATAATCTAAAAATATTAATATTTGTCTGTTTGCCATGATCAGATTAGCCTGAAGATAAATTCCAGATTTGAGTACGGTGAAGTACGGAAGATAGAGTGGCAGGTGGCAATAATAAACAGCCAGAGAGCCTTGATAGTTCGTAAATCTGTCAAGCGGGTCATGCTGAGTGTCAAGTCTTTCGAGGATGGGGTTGGCATCGTGATTGGAACTCCATTATTCTGGCTACTGATCTTCAGTTGGATTCGTGCCAGGGGACATCCTGATGGAAATATAGTGTGATTAGGAAAGTTTGGATGGTGTTCTAATCATTGAAGATTGACTTCTTCGCTTCTAGGCTTTTACAGTTTAACTGCAATTTGTTGAAAATATTTTTGGAAATTGTCTTACTGCTGCAATTGTTCTATAATGTTTATAAGAACTAGTTCGGTTTCACGTTTTAATAAATGTGAAACATTTGTTGACATTTATATACAATGTAGTATGTATTTATTTGTTTCCAAAGGACTGAAAGACTACTTTTGTCATCACCTTCATATGATCAAAGAGCTTCTTGGCCTGGATTTTCTTTGGTGTAATTCTCTGCTTACAATCACCTTTCCTGTTCCCCAGAGTTCAACATTTACCTTCTGTGGATCAGTAGGGCTGAATTAGCTTGCTGAGATGAGCAGCAGATCCCAGAAGGTAGAAATGTGTCTCACTAGAAACGGTCGCACCTGCAAAGCTCGTGTGGAATGACAAATGACAAATCTATATCCTCTGTGTGTCAAGTTTCAATGCTGCCAGTTGTCATTGTTCTTGAAGAATTAATTAAGAATGAGATTATACAATTTACTAACATTTAAAAAAATCAATTAAAACACTGTTAAATATTTAAACAGTAAAATAGACGTAATAAAAATTTGTACTGTATCCCAGCCATTCTTCCCTGAAGCCAGAATGCTTAATGTCTTGCCGAGCTTTTCTACCTAGTTGGTTTCTACATGTAGTCCAGTGACAGAGTGCAAACTGGAAATCACAATTGGAGTTTAGCAGCAAGATTGAAACGCCCACTCTTATGTGGGTAAATGTTGAATCTGTCAGTAATTACATGCAAAACGTGGACTCTTGGCTGCCATAGATTTTGTCTGGACGTCTCTGTAAAATCATTTCCTCCCACAGCCTTCATTGCTTCTAATTCTTCACTGTTTTTGCATCAGCTGTTTTGTCAAATTCATCAGGCACATCATTCATTCAATGAAAACATCATCCTATTCAATAGTTTATTCTTGCACAATCATAAATCACAAATTAATGAGCAATTAAACCAGGTTTAATGCCCAATCCTAATTGGGATACGTTGGTGATGTGGTAAAATTCCCAGATTAATAATTCAGTGATTTGGAATAACAATCCTTAGATTTCAAATCCACCAGGACAGCTATGGAATTTAAATTCAATTAATAATCTGAATTTGGAAATAAAATCTGGTTTTAGTAACAATAAGCATAAATAATTACTGGATTGTTGCCAAAAACTATCTAGATTGCTATGTCTTTGGGGGAGGATACAGGGCCGTCTTAACGCATGGGCACGCTGGGTAGTTGCCCGGGGCCCCATGAGCACATGCTAATCTATGTATCGTAAAATATTATTGTAGAACATGAAAACGGAGAAGAACATCGCAAGTGCATGACGGCATATTTGATTCGGCATAAAGAAACTGGAAGTGTAGGTGCACTGCTCTGCCCGGGGGCCTAGAATGCTGTTAAGATGGCCCTGGGAGGATACCTGCTATTCTTAACTGCCATGGCCTCTATGTGCATAAAGACCCATGCCTTGTGGTTGATTCTTAAATGCCTTAGCAAACCACTCAGTTCCATCATTAGTACTGCATTTAAACAGAGGATAAAACTTGATGAAGTTAGCATTGACCTAGGCACCAAAGTTATTCCCAGCCCTGTTGCTGTGCAAAGTCCTCTTCACCAGGGACTGGTGTACAAATTGGGAAAGCTGTTCCACAGATGAGTTGGGCAACAATCTGACTTGATTGCTTTCACAGAATCGCACCACCAATAGGTGAGATTCATAAGCGGTGGGAAAGCCCTTTCCTGAAAGCTGTTCAATTCCACCAAAAGTGGTGGCATCATAGTACGCAGTTGAAGGAATTGGTTCTTGAAGTCCCCAACACTCTGCAGACAGTGCAAAGTCACATGGCAATAGTTCAAATGTGGACAAGATAGCTTCATCCTGATCGCCACCTACTGTCCTCCCTTAGCTGATAAATCAGTGGTCCTTTATATTGAGCAACACCTGGATGAATTTCTGTGTCCATCACTAAGGCTCGAAGGGCCGAATGGTCTACTCCTGCACCTATTGTCTATTGTGTTTACAGCAACAGCACTGACTGAATCTTGAGAAGCAGCTTTCAGTCAGAGTCATCACTTGGGACAAATTTACCTGACAACATCCTCGTGAATCTCAGTGACCTGTGCATCTGTCTATGCTGGAGTTGGCACAGTCTTTGTGGAGGCAATCTTCTGTCTCCACACTGAAGATTATGTTGTCCACCACAATCGTGCTTAATAATTTGGACTCAGAACCAACCTGGACGCTGTAAACTGGGCATCCACGAGGACCTGGGATATCAGCAGCAGTGTAATCTCATGACCCTGTATATTCTTCACTCAACTATAATGCAAGATGATCAAGCATGGTTCAAGCTCCAACAGATAAGTGGCAAATAAAGTTTGTGCCACAAAAGTGCTAAGCAATGATCATCTCCACGAATGGCTCTGCCTTCAATACCATAATTCCAACCAAACTTGTCTCCAAACTCCTTGTCCTAGGATTCAGCATTCCTCTCTGCAAATGGATCATTAACTCTCTGACCCATAGAGCACAATCAATAAGGATAGGCGACGAAACATAGGTGATGAAACTCCATAATAATTCTCAACACTGGCAAGGTTGCATTCTTAGCCCCTTACCATACTCTCTTTTACATTGGTTACACAAAAAAGCTGGAGAAACTCAGCGGGTGCAGCAGCATCTATGGAGCGAAGGAAATAGGCAACGTTTCGGGCCGAAACCCTTCTTCAGACGGGTTTGCTTTTTTACATTATTGTGTACTACTCTCTTTTACATTATTGTGTGACCATATATTGCTCTCACCTCACGTCTGCAGATGACATTATTGTGATAGGCCATAGAAACATAGAAAATGTGCAGAGTAGGCCATTCGGCCCTTTGAGCCAGCACCGACATTCAGTATGATCATGGCTGATCATCCAATATCTGTATCCCGTTCCTGTTTTTCCCCATATCCCTTGATTCCGTTACCCCTAAGAACTATAACTCTCTTGACAACATCCAATGAATTGTCCACTGCCTTGTGTGGCCTACCCCATATTAAATGGCCTACCCCATATTCTTAAACTGTGACCCCTGGTTCTGGACTCCCCCAACATTGGGAACATTTTTCCTGCATCTATCCTGTCCAATCCTTTAAGATTTTTATATGTTTCTATAAGATACCCTCTCATCCTTCTAAATTCCAGTGAATCCAAGCTCAGTCAACCCATTCTTTCATCATATGTCAGTCCTGCCACCCTGGGAATTAACCTGGTGAAATCGCTCAATAGCAATAATGTCCTTACTCAAATTATGAGACCAAAACTGCACACAATACTCCATGTGCGGTCTCACCAGGACCCTGTAAACTACAGTAGGACCTCCTTGCTCTTAAACTCAAATCCTCTTGCAATGAAGGCCAACATGCCATTAACTTTCCTCACTGCCTGCTCTACCTGCAGGCTTACTTTCAGTGACTGATGTCCAAGCACAACCAGGTCTTGTTGCACCCCCCCTTTCCTAATCTGACAGCATTCAGATAATAATCTGCCTATCTTTTCCTGCCACCAAAGTGGATAACCTGACATTTATCCACATTATACTGTGTTTGCCATGCATCTGCCCACTCTACCAACCTATTCAAGTCCCCCTGCAGCCTCATAGCATCCTCCTCGAATCTCACACTGCCACCCAGCTTTGTCTCACCCACAAACATGGAGATGTTACATTTAATTCTCTCGTCTGAATCGTTAATTATATATTGTAAATAACTGGGGTCCAAGCACTGAGCCTTGCAGTACCTCACTGCTTGCCATTCTGAAAAGGACCTGTTAATTCCTACTCTTTGTTTCCTGTCTGCCAACCACTTCTTTATCTGTCAATACCCTACCCCCAATACCATGTGCTCTAATTTTGCACACTAATCTCTTGTGTGGGACCTGGTCAAAGGCTTTTTGAAAGTCCAGAAACACCACATCCACTGGCTCTCCCTTATCCATTCTACTTGGTACATTCTCAAAAAACTCCAGCAGACTAGTCAAGCATGATTTTTCCTTCATAAATCCATGCTGACTTTGAAGGATTTTTTGAGGATGTAACTAGGAAAATGGACAAGGGAGAGCCAGTGGATGTAGTGTGCCTGGACTTTCAGAAATCATTTGATAAGGTCCCACATAGGAGAGTAGTGGGCAAAATTAGGGCACATGGTATTGTGGGTAGAGTGCTGACATGGATAGAGAAGTGTTGGCAGACAGGAAACAAAGAATAGGGATTAACGGGTCCCTTTAAGAATGGCAGGCAGTGACTAGTGAGGTACCGCAAGGCTCGGTGCTGGGACCGCAGCTGTTTACAATATACATCAATGATTTGGATGAAGGGATTCAAAGTAACATTAGGAAATTTGCAGATGACACAAAGCTGGGTGGCAGTGTGGACTGTGAGGAGGATGCTATCAGAATGCAGGGTGACTTGGACAGGTTGGGGGAGTGGGCAGATGGATGGCAGATGAAGTTTAATGCAAATAAATCTGAGGCTATCCACTTTGGTAGCAAAAACAGGAAGGCAGATTACTATCTAAATGACGTCAAGTTTGGGAAAAGGGGAAGTACAACGGGATCTGGGGGTCCTTGTTCATCAGTCTATGAAAATAAGCATGCAGGTACAGCAGGCAGTGAAGAAAGCGAATGGCATGTTGCCCTTTATAACAAGAGGAATCGCATATTGGAGCAAAGAGGTCCTTCTGCAGTTGTACAGTGCTCCAGTGAGACCACACCTGGAGTATTGTGTGCAGTTTTGGTCCCCTAATTTGAGGAAGGACATTCTTGCTATTGAGGTGGTGCAGCGTAGGGTTACAAGTTCCCGGGATGGCGGGACTGTCACATGCTGAGAGAATGGAGCAGCTGGGCTTGTACACTCTGGAGTTTAGAAGGATGAGAGGGGATCTCATTGAAACATATAAGATTGTTAAGGGTTTGGACACGCTAGAGGCAGGAAACATGTTCCCGATGTTGGGGGAGTCCAGAACCAGGGGCCACAGTTTAAGGAGTAAGCCATTTAGAATGGAGACGAGGAAACACTTTTTCTCACAGAGAGTGGTGAGTCTGTGGAATTCTCTGCCTCAGAGGGCGGTGGAGGCAGGTTCTCTGGATGCTTTCAAGAGAGAGCTAGATAGGGCTCTTAAAAATAGCGGAGTCAGGGGATATTGGGAGAAGGCAGGAACGGGGTACTGATTGGGGATGATCAGCCATGATCATATTGAATGGCGGTGCTAGCTCGAAGGGCCAAATGGCCTACTGCTGCACCTATTGTCTATTGACCGATTCTGTCACTGCTTTCCAATTACGCTGCTATTACATCTTTAATAATCGACTCAAGCTTCTTCCCCACTACTGATGTAAGGCTAACTGGTCTATAATTCCCTGTTTTTTCTCTCCTTTTTTAAAAAGTAGGGTTACATTGGCTACCCTCCAGTTCACAGGAACTGATCCAGAGTCTATAGAACATTGGAAAATGATCACCAATGCATCTACGATTTCTAGGGCCACCTCCTTGAGTACTCTGGGATGCAGACCATCAAGCCCTGAGGATTTATCTGCCTTCAGTCCCAACAATTTACCCAACACCATTTCCAGACTAACGTGGATTCCCTTCAGTTCCTCCCTTCCTTAGTGAAGACAGAACCAAAGTTTAAGTGGTCTGCCATATCCTTGTTTACCATTATAAATTCACCTATCTCTGACTGTAAGGGTCCTGCATTTGTCTTTGCTAATCTTTTCCTTTTTGCAGATCTAAAGAAGCTTTTACAGTCAGTTTTTATATTCCCTGCAAGCTTTCTTTCATGCTCCCCCCCCCCCCCCCCCCCCCCCCCCCCCCCCCCCCCCCCCCCTCTCCTCTTAATTAACCCCTCTGTCTTCCTCTGTTGGATTCTAAACTTCTCCCAGTCCTTTGGTTTTCTGCTTCCTCTGGCCAATTTATATGCCTCATCCTTGGATTTTGATCTTTGGATTTAAATCTTAGATCTTCCTTGGATTGGCCAGATCTCAAACAATGATGAGACTATCAGGAAGCAAATAAGAGACATTGGTAGCATAGTATCAAAATAATAAGTTCACCCTCAATGTGAGCAAAACAAAGGAGTAAGTTATCAACTTAAGAACGCATGGTGTAGTGCACAATCCAATCTGTATCAGAGGTGCTGAAGTGGAAATGGTCGAGAGTTTCAAGTTCCAATGTGTAAATATCACCAATAATTTGTCCTGGTCCCATCACATTGGCACTATAAGCTTGCTGATGTTCTGCTTGCTTAGAAGACTGTGGAAATTCGGCATGTCTCCAATGATTTTTACCAATTTCTATAAATGCCCCATAGAAAGATGGCGATACATCATACATCACAGCTTGGTATGGAAACTGCTCTGCCTATGACCAGAAGAAATTTCAAAGAGTTGTGCATACATCCCACTAGGTCATGCAAACCATCCTCTCACCCTTATCAACTACATCTACACCACACACCCTTCAGATAAATGTCGATATAATCAAGGGCCACTCACACCCTGGTCATTTTTTTCCTTCTCTCCTGTCATTAGGGTAGAAAATATAAAAGCTTGAAAGCACTAACACCAGATTCAAGAACAGCTACTTCAAGCTGTTATCAAACTCTTAAACAGAACTCTCATGTACTAAGGATGTACTCTTAATCTCCCATTGTGACTCGTGCATTTTTAACTGTATTTTCTCTGAAGCTGCAACACTATATTCTGCTGTCTGTTTTTCTCTTGCACACCCTAATGTACTTGCGTATGGTATGATTTGCGTTGGTAGCACTCGCAATAAAGTTTTTCACTGTATCTTGGTACACGTGACAATAATAAACCAATACTAATACCTTCTCCAACAAGAGGAAAATCTATTGCTTACCCTTGGTTTTACTGTGGCCAATTTCCCCCACCATTAACATCTCGGGGGCAGAAACTCAACTAAATCAACCTCAGAAAGCAGGTGAAAGATCCAGTGGTGAGTGATTCATGTCCTGATACTCAAGCCACAAGTTAGGAACATGGCAAAATACTCCCCACTTTCCTGGATATGTGTACCTCTGGCCACTCTAAAGCTTGACACATTCTTGGACAAAGCAAACTGTTGAATTGGCATTCTGTCAAGCACCCTAAACATTCCCTTCATTACCAATTCACAATGGCTGCAGTGTGTTCATTCTACACAGTTTACTGCAGTTAAATGCCCAGGTATTCTGACAGTAACTACACCAGTAGGGCAAGTAGACACGTAGCAGTACTGCCACCTGCAGATTCATCATCCTGACATTGAAAAATATTGCCAGTTTGTCATTGTCACTTGTTCTTAATCCTGGAATCCCCCCCCAAACAGCATTCTTAATCTTGAGAAGATGAACTGCCACATATTCCCAAGGGCAATTAGGTGGGCAATAAATGCTATGCCCAGATGCCAGCAATGCCCAGATTCGGAAAAAAATAAAATACAAATATAGGTGATAGAAAATGCTAGAAGGGTTAGTAGAAGGGAAATTAATCGATACAGTTTGATTCCTGTCCCACAGATGTTGCTAACTGGTTTTATAACATTGCTATTATCAGATGGCCAGCAATATACATGATTTTTAAAATGTTCTGCAAATAATTGGTACTAGGAGAGGTTATGTGGGCATCTAGCAATTGACGATACTTAGTTGAACAAGACAACGATCATTTTGGGAATGAGAAATAAAGGAAAATATTTTTCCACCAAGTTCTTAACATCAAAAATAATTGTTGACCTCTTAAAAAATATATATTTGATTGATTTGTTTGCAAATCAAATAATATGTTTGGTCACAGTGAGTATGCAAAATATAGATCCACAAACCGGTGGAACTGTACTTTCATAACATTTCCAGGAGGTGGCACTATGGATCCTGTAAAAAGCTTACATGATGATGTTTTCTCATGTTTCTGGGAGCAGCATTTTTCATTGGCGATTGTGGAAATTGCTGGAAATTCAGCATTTATTGCCCATACTAATTACCCGTTTTCACTACTTGTTCAGATGCTTTTAAGATCAGCAATGGTGTCTGGACTCTGCACTTCCAGGTAGTAAAGACCTGACTGGGATTGTTTGATTAATGCAGTTTAATTTGCCCATTGCTAGTTAGATTACAATAATTGTTAATATAATGACCCTGATACTGTCAGTCGATACCACTGATTACGAGTTTTTGTCAAGGATTTGTGTTGACCAGTCTACCTCTGATTCTTTTGAATTTCTACCAATTAAATTTAAATCTAATACTGAGGACCCCATCATTGCACAAGCCAGTCACTGACCAATTTGGTTCACCCTTTGATTCAAGAAACTACTGGATGCACAAATAGACTTAACATAAGAATATAGGAAATGGAAGCAGAAGTAAGCCATTCAGCCTATGTGCCTACCTTGACCTTCAGTAACATGGCAAATCTTTTTCTCCAGCACCACTGTACTCCACTCACCCTATATGTCATGATTGACTTAATATCCAGAAGTCTAGAAATCTCTGTCTTGAATACACCAAGTCATTGAGGTTCCACAGGCCTCTTAAGTATATAATTCCAAAGTTTCACTACCCACTTGAAGATTTTTACTGATCTCAATCCTGTTTATCAAACCCTTTATATTGAAATTATAAACAGTGCAGGTCTATCCACCACATCAACCCTATAAGAATTTTGTGTGTTCAATAAAATCACACCGCATTCACCTAAATCTTGTTGAAATCAGCTGCAAACACTCCTTCAATCTATCGTTGATAGTAACAGCCCTTGATAGCAGGTCACTGAGCATGCCATTTCACTGAGCATGCCATCAACGAATTGGAGTAAACTTTAAAGTCAATTGAAGCAAAGCTGGTGGATTGGATTGGATTTGGTGGAATTTGTCATGGTCTGAAGTCATCTTTAGCATTTAGGTGGATTGCTATAAACTAATACATTTGTTTTAGAACTTCACAAGTTTTTCAGCTCAATGTTCATGGCTGTTTTAGAAGTCCCTACCCTGGGAAAAAGACTGTGACTATAGACCTTATCGATTCCCCTCATAATTTCATAAACCTCTATAAAGTTATCTTAACCTCTTAAGCTCAAACGAAAAAAGCCCCAGCCTCTCCTTATAACACAAGCCCAGTCCTGGTAACATCCACGTGAATTGTTTTTGCCCCCTTCGCAGCTTACTGACATCCTTCCTATAGCTGGGTGACCAGAAATCCACACAGTACTCCAGGCCTGAGCTCGGCAACGTCTTGTACAATTACAATGACGTCTCAACTCCTGAACTCAATACCTTGACCAATGAAGGCAAGGGTGCCAAAATCTATCTTCACTGCTCTGTCTGTGTTGCTATTTCCAGGGAATTATGTACTTGTATCCATAGGTTGTTCTACAATACTTCAGGTCTCTGACATTAAATATGTACGTCCTATCCTGGATCAACCTCCCAAAATGCTCTTTTCTGAGGGTGTTTCCATCTGCCGTTCCTTTCCCCGTTTTCCTATCTAATCGGCATCCTGTTGTACCAACAGACAACCTTTATCATTGTCCATAGCACCAATTCACAAACTAATCATGCTACCTTACATTCCCATCCAAATAGTTAATATGTATGACAAACAACAGGGGACTCAGCATTGATCCCTGTAGCACACCACTGGTCACATGCCAAGAATCTGAAAAATAGTCCACCACTACTACTAGCCTCTGATTCCTTTCACAAAGCTAATATTGGAGAGCTAACTTTAGATCTCATGTGAACTAACCTTCCAGGCCAGCCTAGTATGTGGGCCTTACTATACTGAATTGTGGAGTGCATCAGCATAAAGTTGCTGCTTGGTTGAGTTGAAACAAGGAAAAGAAAAATCAGCAGACAAATTTCCCCATCTGTCATTGAGAGAGCTATGAACTTCATGTAAAAAATTGTGACGGAATAAACTTAAATGGACAATAATCTGACTTTGAAATGCAAATGTTGCTATAATGTACATATTTACATCTGTTTTCCTTTCAGGTGGGTGTTTAAGCAACTATACGATAAAGGACTTGTCTACAGAGGTGTAAAAGTTATGCCGTTTTCCACCGCATGCAACACTCCTCTTTCCAACTTTGAAGCACATCAAAATTATAAGGTGACAAACAAACTTTTAATTACAATATTTGTACTAGTGTGGTTCTAGTTATGGCACTAGGGTAGTCTACTTCAAACTCTTCAGAATTTTGCATTCCAAGACTAGGTGTTTTGTGATTTTAATTGATTATAATTCTGGAAGAAATATAAATCAATAGGAAATGGCTCTTATTGCAAAGGAGAAAAGGTCTGTTTTCATGCTGTTTGACTATGACTAACTATCGGGTGAAAAGCTTGGTGATTTGCAATTAATCTCTAAAAGCATTGATTTCTGCCCTATATGAAGAATGATGCATTGTAATGTTTTTTCCCTCAATAATAAATGAAAATTACAAGCCTTATTTGGCTCAGATGCTTTCGTTAATTTATCAGTGGTAAAAACAATTTTCAAAGGTAAGTTTATTGTCACTATTTTCTATGTGTCTGGGGAGAAGGCAGGCACGGATTATTGATTGGGGACGATCAGCCATGATCACAATGAATGGCGGTGCTGGCTCAAAGGGCCGAATGGCCTCCTCCTGCACCTATTTTCTATGTTTCTATGTACCAATTAAGGTACAGTGAAACTCAAATTTTGTTGGTATATCTATCTTCTCAGCCCTAGTTGTGAAACTGATTTGATCAAATTTACGAGGAAATTTGCTGCAATGATAATAAACATGATGTAAAGTTGCTTGCTGGTAATGCCTTTCCATCTTTGCGTTATCATCATTGGGTGAATGGGTACCTTTCATAAATTTCCCCCAAAGAGATAGATTTATTTGAAGAAAGTTATCCTTTTTGACCTCCTGATGGGATATAATACTTCTGTTCAGAGGCGACGCAGTTGCCTTCATGTGTTGAGTTTAGTAGCGTTAGATCAGCTGAGGTGCCCTGGCTTTTAAAGATTAAATTGCTTTTGTAGTGTGAAATTCGGCAGATCTAGATGTGAAAAATCTTATTAGTTTTTATTCTGAAGATGAGGGATTGACATTTTTGAGAACCAGTTAATATTTCTTAAGGGTGAATTAATCATTTGTTTAAGATGCAAGTTTTGTAAGCAGTCATGAAACTGAAACTGAGGTTTTAATTTCCTTTCTATTTATTCAGCCTTTGTGCCACATTTCCACATTATGGATTTTATTTCTGAGTTTTGTATTCTGGTTTATTATCAAATGACATTGTAAATGCCACGATTGTATCTGCCTCCACCACTATTCGCAATGCATTCCAGGTACTCACCACTCTCTGTAAAACAAAATTTGTCCTGCACATTTTCTTAAAATGTTCCCTTCTGATGTTAAAGCTATTCCCTCTAGTCTCTGACATTTCTACTCTGGCAAAACGGTTCTGACTGCCGATCCTTTCTATGCCTCATAATTTTATATATTCCTATCAGGTTTCCATTCATCTGCTAAGGCTCCAGGGAAAACAACCCAAATTTATCCAATCTCACTTAATAGGCAATACCCTGTAATCCAGACAGCATTCTGGTAAACCTCTTCTGCACCCTCTCCAAAGCCTCCACGCTCTTCTTGTAATAAGGTAACCAGAAATGCACACAATGCTCCAAATATGGCCTAATCAAAGTCCTGTAAAGCTCTCAGCACAGCAGCAGAGCTGCTGCCTCACATCATCCAAATATCTGGGTTCGAACCTGTCCTCGGTGCTGTCTGCATGGAGTTTGCATATGCTCCCTGTGACCACATGGGTTTCCTCTCACAACCCAGACTTGCAGGTTTGTAGGTTATTTGGCCTCTATAAAATAGCCCGCCAGCGGGTGAGACACTTTGGTCTCGAACCGTCATTCGCCAAGCTCGAACACTCGTGTGGAGCTGGCGTAATCTGAGCCGACCAATCAAAGCCGACCTAAGTGAACAGCTGAGGGTATGTGCAGCGGACGACGGAGCTCGTCTTCACTTCACAGTCAACACGTTAACACACACACCTTGCCCTTTTGTACTAATTGTTAAGCTGCATTGTTTATATATTAAACTGAGTGTTTATACAACACGTGAACCTCTTCACAGCAGTGTTTAGAGTGGATGCAAAAGTGGGTTAACATAGAACTAGTGTGAATGGGTGATCAATGATTGGTGTGGACTCGGTGGACCGAAGGGCCTATTTCCAAGTTGAATCTCAAAACTAAATTACACATTGCTTCCTGACTCTTATACTCAGTGCCCCAATGAAAGCAAGCATACCATTTGCTTTCTTTATTACTCTTGTCCTGAAACATCTTGAAATCAATAGCCATTAAGAGCATTGTTCATTTTTTAATAATGATTCAAAAGGCATGGTAATTGTTAAAAATATAGTTTGGGATATGATCTCTTCCTATATGTCAATCGAAATGTGCAAATAATTTGCACTTTAATGTTAATTCTTCGACTGTGGAAAGATGTATAATTTGATTTAATGCTTGTAGGATGTTCAAGATCCTTCTGTGATTGTGACTTTTCCACTGGAGGAGGATGAAAATATTTCATTGGTAGCTTGGACAACAACACCATGGACCTTGCCCAGCAACCTTGCTGTTTGCGTCAGCCCTGAATATCAATATGTGAAAATCAAAGGTACTTGTTCTGAACTTATGTGCATACGTTTCTAAAGCTTGGAAGATAAAAACAACTTTGCATTCCACTGTATAATCCAGTTAATGTTAACAAATCTTTTGTGATGTTGTTTACTAATGAGACAATAGCTGGTTATTAAGAGGAAGTGTGGACATGTGTACTGGAAAGGTGCCCAAGGCATTTGTAAGAGTAGATAAAGTTAATATTCCGGTTCCAGAAATGTAAGTCGTTTCCTCCTGAGCCCCAGATGCCATCCATCATTTCCACAAATTAATCAAATAGTTTGTTCTAAGTCCATGGTCACAAGTGTGGTTCTCATTAAGATTGCCTTAGGTTCTGTGCTAATTGGCAGAGATAGGAATGGTTAATCTTTGGATTGACATTTTTTCATCAAATCTAAGAAAAATTAACAGTGACACAAATTTTAAGGTGTAAACAAAGTGGGGAGGAGAGAATAAAATGGAAGTCTGTCATTTAGTGGAGAGCAGGAGAAGTTAAATATAGATGGGCAATGCAGCCAAGCGGGAAGGCATTACCAAATAATGAGAAACGGGTTTAGTTTAGTTGAGAGACATAGCATGGAAACAGACCCTTTGGCCCACCGATCCCACACCAATCAATAATCACCAGTTCACACTAGTTCTATGTTATCCCACTTTCCTACACGTCGGGGGTAGAGAAGGCAAATCAATATATAAAATTAGAAAATATGCCTTTTCTGGTAAATAAATTGTCTCAGAAAAATGGTAACCATGGTTTCATTATGTACACTGGGAATATTTTACACAAAAAGATTATTCCACTTACATTTTTTGAATTGGCTCTTTCCAGATCCTGATCTGACCATGATCAATATTATGGTGGTTATGTTAGTAAGACAGTAATCCAGACAACTGGGATATGGTATTTCAATTCACTCAGTAGTCTGGAAACTTAAGATTATTACGAACATTTCAGACGGGAGGAAATCTGCTGTCCTATTCTGATCTGGCTGAAATGTGGCTTCAGACCCACAAAATACAGATGACACTTGAATGGCTTCAGAAGCCATTCACTTCATGGATAATGAGGGATAGACAATAAATGCTGCCTTTTACATTGATGCTTAAATCGCAATCAGGGAGTAATTAAAAAAAATCAACCTTAATTGAGGCAGAGGACGTAGAATTATTATTTTACCCAACTGATAATATGATCCCATGTGGTCACATGACTTTGGGTTCAGTTTGGGTAATGAGGTTGTAGTTCTGGCATCTTCTGTAAATTAGTAGCCTTCGTTTGCTGGAGATAAATAGAATAGATAAATAGAATAGATGAACCTTTTCATCTGAAAGTGATACCTCTCACACTTGCTTTCAAGTATGGTTTGCTTTCAAGTAGATTTTGGTTTCAAGTAGTTTTTCAGAGGCAGTGCATTGTCAAATTAAAAGAAGCTCGATTGATGTTCTGTTCCTATTCTGTGGTGCTACGGAGTGGTACAGTGTATGCTTGTCACTGTAATGCCTTGCCACAGTTGAAATGTGCATTTTATTAGCGGTGATCATATTGTAGCAATATATAAGTTTACTGTTGGAGCCTATCTGAACACTACATATGAAAAATGTATATATTATTTTCATCTTGTTGTTCATGTGATTGACAAGAGTGGGATTAATTACTAACCTCCTACTCTCTGCAAAACATGGCACCCCAAGTGCCTCCCCACAGGGTTCTCTGATCTCTTAGCTGCTGAAAACAGTCCAGGAAGACTCAGTTAAGAATTGTTTGCACTGAGTCAGTTGCTTTTGAGTAAATTTGACAAGAGTCACTCAAACAAAAAGAAAATCTGCTGTTGCTGGGAGCATGAAATAGTAAATAAGGTAGCATCTTTGAAAAGAGAAACAGAGTTATCATTTCGGGTTCTAACAAAGGGTCTTGGAGTTGAAATATTAATTCCCTTTCTCTTTCTGCTGATGCTGTCTGATCTGTTTAGTCAGAGAATTATACAGCATGGAAACAGGCCCATTTACACTAATCCCATTTGCTCATGTTTGACCTGTATTCGTCTAAATCTTTCCTATCCATGTACCTGTTCAAATGTATTTTACCGGTGTTACCAGCATTTACTGTTTTCATTTTTTAAAGACAGTCATTAGGGTGTACTGGTATATGTGTCAGCACTTTTGGGATTGAGTTTGCCTGCAATGCATCTATAATTCAAAAGCCTCCAAATCCTTTGTGTTAAGACTCACATATTAATAATGGACATTTGAGCAATGTATAGAGGCTAGCAGATGCTGATGAATATGCACCTAAGCAA
This sequence comes from Leucoraja erinaceus, assembly GCF_028641065.1. NCBI lineage: Eukaryota > Metazoa > Chordata > Chondrichthyes > Rajiformes > Rajidae > Leucoraja > Leucoraja erinaceus. The sequence goes on along the minus strand of NC_073392.1, from coordinate 43,355,339 downwards.
GAAGTTAATGCTTTCAGGGGAGAAAATAAATGAAATTGATCAGAAGAAAATGCCCTTGTTCGCTGCACAGTCCCTTTATTTTGGAAGTCTATGCAGCCTCTGATTTTGTTTTGTCCTTCACTGTCCTTCAACACCTACGTTGCCATGGTAACAAAGTCCGACAAGTAGCCTGTATTGCAGGTACTTTTTTTTTTCAGACGTTGAATCGTATGACACATACGTTAGTAGCTTATCAGCTTAGCTATGCCTATATTTAATTGTAGAATTATTTCTGTGACTTATGTTTTGCTCACCAACCAGTAACAATTTTTGATGTCTTTGACCCAGATAGAACAGTGTTGTTCCCCATCCTCTTCACTCAACAACAAAAGTACGCGTTTATAAGGAAGTGTAAGGTACTTCATGGGAGGTTTTTATGAAAGAAATGTAATTGAATCACAAAAGAAGACAGAAGATGGTTAAAGAGTTAGATTTTTAAGAAAAGGGTGGAACAGAGAGTGTCATAGAGAGATAAAGCATTGAAATAGGCCTTTGGCCGATCAAGTCACAGCCTACCATTAACAACCCATTTGCATCAATTCTATATCAATCATATTATTTATATCCTGCATTCTAATCAATTTCACACACACAAACACACACACACACACACACACACACACACACACACACACACACACACACACACACACACACACACACACACACACACACACACACACACACACACACACACACACACACACACACACACACACACACACACACACACACACACACAAATTAAACCAGAATCAATTTGCAGGGGGCAATTAACCTATCAACCTACACATATTTGTTATGTGGGAGGAAACCAGAGCATGGAGGGAACCCGTGGTCAGTATTTAGGTAGCTCTACTGACTGCATCATTGTATTGCCTGGTTCAGTGAGTTATTTCAGAGGCTGTGGAAAGCTGAAGACACCTGCAAAGATGAAATCGGGATGGACAGGGTTGGAATTTAGGTTCTGTGGATGTTTTGATGATTAGAGGAGATGCAGGGACTATTATGGATGAGACCATTGCTAGGCAGGGAACCCATAATGATCAGTGAGTGCAGTGAATGGAGTAGTAAGTGTTGGGATAATGCTTTTCATGGATCAAGGATGCAACATTAGAGACCCACCAGGACAGCTGTGGAATATTCGATGCATGTTAACAGCAAAAAACAGTATTTGTATGTTTTTAATGTTGGAAAATACTGAACAAGCTTCAAAGGATCCTTATCAAATGAAATTTGTCAGCCTATCATGAGGAGCTACTGGGCCACATATCCAGAAGCCTGGCTGAAGAGAGAGGTTTTAAGAAGCATCAGTCAATATGGAGGTCAGCGAGCACATGTTAATGTGTGGATTGGCATTTAGTAAGAGTTAAGACACAAAAGTTTTGGGTAGGTTTGTAGGGTTGAAAGCGGCCAGCAATGCATTGGAAATAATAAGTCTGTGTGTAACATAGATATAATTGAGGATTTTAGTCGCAGATGAGCTGAAGTAATTAATAATATCAAGGTTGAACTTTTCCTACATAACAAAAGCCCCTTTCAGATCACCTTGTCTATGCCAACTATGATGCCTATTTATACCAATCCCATTTTCCTCCAATCGGCCTATTCCCACTAGATTTTTTTTCTGTCCAAGCCATTGCCCAAGTACTTTTTAAATGTTGTAGTTGTATCTGCACCCACCACCTCCTCTGGTAGCTGGTTCCAGATATTCACCCTCTGTGTGAAAAGCCGACCCCTCAAATCTCCTGTAAATTTCTACCCTCTCACCCTTGATCGATGCCCTCAAGTTCGAGATTCCCCTTCCCTGGGAAATAGATTCTCACTATCTATGCCCCTTACAATTTTTTAAACCTCTAGAAAGTTTCAACCTCTTGCGATCCAGTGTGAATAAAACCATCCTGTCCAATATGTCCTCTCTCCAGTTGTAAGCTTGTCTTTTTCGACTTCAGCCATTTGCTTGGAAAAGGTATAGTGTTGTTGGCTCAGAAAAGTATTTGTTTCAGCATTCCAAATTGTGATTATGGTCATTTGCAATATTTCACTTGGCAAGTTTCTGCTTGTTGAATCCTGTAAGTCAGTGAAGCTCACTAATACTTCTGAAATGGTAGAGGGGCCAAGAGAAGTAGTGGTGAGGCAGAATTGGTACAGTTGGTGAGCGTGTGGAAACTGCCAACTTGTTGTGGGCTAGTACAGTGGAAGGACAGTGTATAAATTAGATATAGGAGGGTGCTACGGATAGATCCTTGAGATTAGCATGCAAAAATGGGAGATTTTGTAATTAATGCATGTCTGGCTGTGAATGCCTAGCGAAGGTAGATGCTAATGGCAAGCCGTATGAAGTTGGATGAATAGAACAATTTATCTGTGTCAAAGGTTGCTGACATTTCAGTTGCACAGAATGTCTATATTTTTCTTTCGAAAAATTCTAAGCTAAGAAGTAGCAGGCATGGTTCATAGATCCTTCGATTCAATTTGTTTAGTCGATATTCAAGGGTGGTTTAGTTATTTTGGCTTTGGTGCAAGGGTAGAAGCATGACTGTGAAATACCAAGTTCTTACAAAGGAATGAATAAGGTTTCAGAAGTGTGTGAGCTAATGATGTGGTGGGATGATGATGGTGATGATAATTTATTGTCACTTGTACCTAGCTAGATGCAGCACAATTCTTTGTTTTTGCACACAAAGCACACAAAAGAGTCGCCACAAAGGCACCGACAAAGTTACAAAAAGTACTCATCCCTTCTTCGCCCCCCCACTGGGTCCCGCTTAGTTCTCAGCGCCTCCCCCCACCCCCCACGCAGGGACCCTTTTGTTCTCAGCAGTGTGGCTCATGCACCTCGGCCCAACCTCGACCTTGGCCCGTCTCGACATTGAGGCTCCGACCCAAGCTTGAGTGTCCGAAACAAATTATCCTCGGCCCGACCCGACCCGACCCGAGCTTGCCCGCGGGCGAGTCAGCCCTGCGTGCTGGGAATAGCATCATATCAGAGATGACAGTGGGTGATGTTGTTGGTGGACTAGATATTTCACCTGCTACATGGTCTGTTTACCCCTCTCATAACTATTCCTGATTGCGGTGTTAAATGGATTTGGCCATGTGTTGTGAGATATGGTACTAGGAGCACAGATACCTGGGTATAATGTCAAAAGTCTCCCAGCATTCAAGCACTCTACAGTAAAAAAAAGAGCTGATTTATGAAATGGTAAAAGAAGGGATATAAGTTGCTTGAAGTTTAGTGTTTTCCCACTAATTATTACAACATTAGGGTAGACAAAAATGATGGAGAATCTCAGCGGGTGAGGCAGCATCTATGGAGCGAAGGAAATAGGCAACGTTTCGATTCGAGACCCTTCTTCAGACTGATGTGAGGGTGGGGGGGCAGGAAGAAGAAAGGAAGAGGCGGAGACAGTGGACTGAGGGAGAGCTGAGAAGGGGAGGAGAAAGCAGGGACTACCTGAAATTAGAGAAGTCAATGTTCATACCGCTGGGGTTCAAACTCATTCAGTTATTGTACAGTAGCTGATAGCTGGCTAGGCGTGGATAAAAATGTGTTGAAATCTCCACAGTCATGATGTACCCAACTGGAATACTGTAATATAGATCTTGTTAGTTTTCAACTGATTATATTGCTCATTTGATCTTATGGAGGTGAACTTCATGCCTCCAGAAGCTGATTTTTAATGATGTCCCAAGAACTGCAGTTGGAGTTGGTTTTGAATGAAAGCTTTTTATCTCTTTTGTAGTCCTATGGCTAACCATGGTAAGCAAAAATAAAGATCACAACATTCTCAGATTCCAGGTTTCCATTTGTGTGTTTTCATATCAGCCAGTGTAAAGCAACACACTTTTGAGTAGTTAAGAATCATTTCATGTGGTATCCTTGCTGTGCTAAACTGGTTACCTTTGCTGTGTTTTTCAACTAAATTTGATGATGATAAAGTAACCGAGCAAATGTCTGTAAAATCATATTTTAATTGGGATTTTTCAGAAGTTGTGCACAAAACATTTATTATTTTGAGATATGGTGTTAATGCAGAAATGTGACATGATCCGAAAGATCATCCATGGTCTTGAATCAGAGCAAGTTCAAGCGACCAAATAACCTTGCGTTTATATTTATTTTTGTCAGCACAACACAGAATAGTGGAACTGTAGTCAGTTAAGAACAATATTTTGCATGGTGTAAATTGAAAGAAAATTTGGCTTAAAATACGCTCTTTATCTGTAATTTATTAAAATTTATGAACTTTGTACTCGCAAGAAAATGCATAAAATGCTATCGGAGTGAGTAAGGGGCCATGTATTCTGAGCTAAGTGATTTGCCTACTGACTCCCCCAAATGTTTGCCCATAAACAAGGATTGCAATGGAATACTTATCATTTGATTTGAAAGAATAAATGCAGAATCCAGCACAAAGCAACCTATTCAATTGTCATCCCAATTACCACCCTGAGAATCCACTTCCCTCAGTCGCTTGAGGCACTGTTATAGCTGTAAAGTGCACTTCAGCAACTTATCAATGTTTCTTTAACAGTACCCCCCCAATCTGCAGCTTGTGCCACTTAGATAAATAGTGACAAGCGATGATGATCTCCAAATTTTCTTGCTGGCTTTTCACATGGAAATTGATCATATTTCACTGCATCTCAGTCTAAATTCTGGAATTCCTTGCTTAAGAGCACAGTAAGAATAACTTCATCACAGAGACATCTATCATGAAAGATGTGTGGTTTGGGTATTAAAAGGTAGGCAAACTAGCGATTTTAACATCCCAGCAAAAAACAAAAGATAGTGACAAATAGTTTTCTGATCTGAGACTCTGTTGCATAAAAACATATTCTGCCTTCTGATTGATGCTGAGATCCTGTCTTTAAAATTAAATAAGCAAGGTAGCAATTTATTTCTTGTAGGGTTGTCAAACTAAACTGATGCCATGTCATTTTTTTTATAACAGAGATCTCTTCTGGAAACATTTACATAATAATGGAAGCCAGACTGGTAGCACTCTTTAAATCTGACACTGAATATAACATCCTCGAAAGGTTAGTGTAGGATCTCATGCTTATCATGTGATGGTGTATTGACTGTTTGAAACACTTGTTCTATTCCTTAAAACACGTTCAGAAATTGAATGATTCACTGCTGTATTTTTTTTTGTAAAATAACAAATTGAATATTACAAAAGTAACTATTTACCAGTCAGTTGTTCATGACAATGCAGATGGACTTCAATATTTGTTTCCTACTCTTGTCTACAAAAACAAAATGCTGCAAACACTCAGCAAGTCAGGCAGCATCTGTGGAAATTGAAATAACATCATGTTTTAGCCAAGGACCCTTCTCAGAAAGGTTCTTTTTCCCTTCTCTTTCACTCGCCGTAAAGTTTATTCTACTTCTGGCAATGATGTTGTACTGAAGGGTCAAGGGTGTTTAACTGTCTAATGCACCAGAGCAAGAACAATTAAATACCTGGTTCAGGTATTCAAGGAAGAGGAGTTCAGTTTCAATCTGAGCATGTTTGATTGCAGAGAGACGGGAGAGCATGCAAAGATATTGAATCTGCATAACTATATATATCACATGAATATTTTATATAATGTATATGTCCATTGTCTATCTTTATTGGTATATAGTCTGTCTGTGTTATAAATATTACTTGCACATTTGGAGTATGGGGGAAGGCAATTTCAATCCTCTGTGTAACTACATGTTGCATTATTTGAATTGACAATAAAGTTTACTCTTACTTTTACTTACTTTTACTTACTCTATGAGCTTCACGTAAACAAGGAATTTCATTGCACACTGGTGTATATGACAACAAACTAAATCTGACGTGAACTCGTTAAAACTAAAATGATAAAAGCAGGTTTATGGTTTGCTTCATAACCAGTATATTGAAAAGTTAAAATGGGAAGCAGTGTTTTTTTTTAAAAGACAATTTTATTTTGAAACCTAAAATCTTTTATCAATGTAAACATTGAATTAATTAGGGAAAAGTTAGTGTCCTTCTCCAACATGCAAATAACAGTGGAGGAGAGATCATTTGTCAATAATTGATATGAAAAAGCTATAGCAAAAACCTGGAAAGAAAATTACCATGATTGAGTGGTTATAGTTACGTCAAATAATTGGGAAAAGTTAATATCACTGTTCTTGGATTGAAGACGATTGTGAGATGTTGCTTAGAGAGGGTTTCAAATTGATTGAAGGTTTGATAGTGAAAAATTATTCCCACTTATGACTGAGCAGGAACTAGAGTTCATAGATTTAACTTTATAGGTATACTATTTAAAGGAAAGATTAGGAATATTTTAAGGATGGGGTTAATATTAACCTGTTTGCATTAGTAATTTAAACATGGATTTGTACAGTTAAGCACATGCTCTTTGAAAGCTGCAATACAGTTTTGTGCTGGTCAATGGCTGATATGTTGTGTTCTATGATTTTTACTTTCATTTTTCTAGGTCACTTCCTCATTTCTTCCCTCCTCTGCCAGTTTTCCCTTTGCTTTTATATCTATTTAATAGTTTTCTTACCTGCTATCAATGTTTAAAGCAAAGAGCGGCACAGTGATGCCGCTGATAGAGCTGCTGCCGCACAGCGCCAGAGAGCACATGATCATGACTTTGGGTGCAGACATGAGCTACGATCAGGATTGTTTGGAGTTTGTATGTTGTCCCTGTGGTTGTGGGTTTCCTCCAACATCCCAAAGATGTAGTTTAATTAGCTTCTGTAAAATTGTCTCGAGCGTGTGGAAAGTTGATGAGAAGGTGGGACCATTGAGAATTAGTGTGAACGGGCGATCAATGGCGTGGACTTGTTGGGCTGAAGTGCCTGTTTCCGTGCTGTATTTTTATACTAAAATGAAACTATCACAGTCATAATCACAAGAATACTTTATTAGCCAAGTATGTTTTGCAACATACGAGGAATTTCATTTGCCAAGTCAGTCATACAAATAAAAAGCAACGGAACACACAAAATACATTTTAACATAAACATCCACCACAGTGACTGCTCCACATTCCTCACTGTGATGGAAGGCGAAAAAAAGTTCAAATCTCTTCCCTTCTTTGCTCTCGGGGGCCTTAAGCCCTCCGTTGACGGGACGATCTTGACTCCTGTAGCCGGCAGTGTTTGGGCCCTCCGCATCTGGGGGATGTCAGCTCCCCTGCGCCGGCGATCAGACCCCGGGTCGGGGTTGGTCGAGCCTCTGCGTCGTTGGACTATATGTTATTTACTATCCAATTCCCAATCTATTGCATTCAATCTGTCGCAACCACACTCAAAATTTGAGGTCAGCTCTAGGTTCCAAGACCCTTGAGTTTTGTCAAAAATTGATGTCTCCCAACTAAGAAGTCATGGCACAGGGGTGTCATTGTGAAACCGGATGTTATTTCTGAGGAGTTTAACCATCTCATGCACAATTGTACTGTATTTTTTATCAGATTTTTAAAAGAACTCGTAGGAGATTTATTGGTCCTTTGACAAAATCCATTGGTCGCTTTCACTTATTTACTTCCTTGTAACCTATTCTTTCCCACATGCCGTTCATTTCTCTTTTTATTTATTTTGCCAAGTACCTGTAGAGAAGGGTACTTTACAGTTACTAGTCAACCTTGTAGCATATCTTTATATGATGGGAGGAAACTGGAGCACCAAACGAAACCCATGTGTCACAGGGAGAATGTGCAAATTCTATCAAGCCATCAGCTATGATCTTGAATGAACCAGATTATTGAAGCTATGCAACTGCTGTAAATCTGTCCAGACAGTTATAAATAAATATGAGGTTACACAGAAAAGCTGGAGAAACTCAGCGGGTGCAGCAGCATCTATGGAGCGAAGGAAATAGGCAACGTTTCGGGCCGAAACCCTTCTTCAGACTGATCAGGGGTGGGGGTGGGTGGGGACAAGAAAGGGAAAAGGAGGAGTAGCCGGAAGGCTGGAGGGTGGGAGGAGACAGCAGGGGAGCTGAGGAAGGGGAGGAGACAGCAAGGACTAACAGAATTGGGAGAAGTCGATGTTCATGCCCCCGGGGTGCAGACTCCCCAAACGGAATATGAGGTGCTGTTCCTCCAATTTCCGGTGCTGCTCGCTGTGGCCATGGAGGAGACCCAGGACAGAGAGGTCAGAGGCGGAGTGGGAGGGGGAGTTGAAGTGCTGAGCCACCGGGAGGTCAGCTAGGTTATTGCGGACCGAGCGGAGGTGTTCGGCGAAACGATCGCCCAACCTCCGCTTGGTCTCACCGATATAGATCTGCTGACATCTAGAGCAGCGGGACGCAATAGATGAGGTTGGAAGAGATGCAGGTAAACCTCTGTCGCACCTGGAACGATTGCTTGGGTCCCTGAAAGGAGTTGAGGGGGGAGGTAAAGGGACAAGTGTTGCATCTGCTGCGGCCGCAAGGGAAAGTGCCCGGGGAGTGGGTGGACCGAGAGGGAAGGGAAGAATTGACAAGGGAGTTATGGAGGGAGCGGTCTTTGCGGAAGGCATAAATATGATCAAGTATGAATAGGATTATGATGTGTTGGCATAAATATTGATCCGGGTAAAGTAAAACAACTTCAGTACGTTGATAGCCGTAAAAGGTTCAATGAACAAATCTAGATTTTCAACAGTCTATAACTCTCAGGCAAATTAGATCACTGTCTGCTATTTCCTGAGTTCATTCCACCTAGGATGGCACAGTGGCGCAATTGTAGAGTTGCTGTCGTACAGCGCCGGAGACCCGGGTTCGATCCTGACTACAGGTGATTGTCAGTACGGAGTTTGTACGATCTTCCCGTGACCTGTGTGGATTTCTCCAGGATTTCCGGTTTCCTCTTAAGAATTTCAATTCTTATTGTCCCTTCTTGATTCATTCAAAGCAAGGGGTTGAGACAATAATAATACTGAAACATAATTTGTATAATTTATTCACATATTTGAATAGAGACTAATTCCTCCTCACTGGGTCATCAACAGTGCTCTGATGGCTTTAAAAATAGTCAGTTGAAATGGATAGATGCTGTGAAGATTTAAACTTCTGCTATTGTGACTTGCACTAAATATATATTTAATAATGAACAGTCTGGAAAGCAATTAAAATTATTACTAACTATAAATGGCCTGATGCATTTTGCAAAAAAAATTAATTTGCATTGTCAGATTTGGATTGCTTAAAGAACCCAGAGAATTGTGTTGAAATGTTTGCATGCTTTCTTCAAATAACTAACATTTCCATATGTATGATCCATCTAAATCAGTAATGCATAATTTTGCATCATCAGTGTGATTTGTTTTTTTGACAATTAGATTGCCATTGCATTAATGTTAATACTATAGTGTGGAAGTTATTTAGATGCACATTGCTATAAATCATTGATGCAAAATGGTAAGAGAGCTCAGGAGTCAGGAGATTGCTTGACTTCAAAGCACACTGAAACCATCCAAGTGAATATTTTAATGCTTATGATTTACAAAACAAAAATGTTTCATCTAACTTTCTGAAGCTTTGACAAAAAAGCCAAATTTAATGTACTGTACTATGCTTATTCTTCACGGTTATGGTAGCTCTTTTTTGGGAGTAAAAGTGGTTCTAAGTAAAAATTGAAGAGGTGCAATATTTCATGGATAGTTCATTTTGAATGTAGAATTTTAAAATAGAACCAGGACCGAGAGCACAAAGCACATCAGGCAATATCTGAAGAGAAATTAATTACGTTTTCAGGTTTGTGATCTTTCATCACAACTGGACAAAGCTAGATTCCAAAAGAAGGCTAAATTGTAGAGAAACTGGAGAGGTGTAGAGAACAAAAGGGAATGTTAGTTGAGGGGAAAGCGATGACTGACAAGTGGTGGGGAAGCTTTGTGAAAGAGGTTTGAAATAATAATTAAATCGTTTGAAATAATGTCTATATTTTAATTGTAGCTAAATGAAATATCAAATTTGCATAAAGAGAAGAAAAATGAATTTGAGAAATGTGAGATACAATGCTGAAATGGCTGATTATTTTAAATCATTAAATTCATTTATAAGTTCAAAATATTATTTTTGGAGGATGAAGTATTCTTCAATTTGCATTGAGCTTTGTTTGAACAAGGAGGGAAGCTAAAGATCAGAAGGTAAGAGTGGAGAATTGGTGTCAGAGAGAAAGGAAGGGTTGGAGTCATTCTTGCAGGCTAAATGAGATATTCTTTAAATCAGTCACTCAATCAGTGCTGTGTTTTCTGCAATGCAGAGAATTGTAAGCTGTATACTGAATTGAAAGAAGCATGTGTAAATTGCTGCTAGACCTGAAAGATTTTTGGGAGGTCCTGGATGGTGGGAATGGATGATGTCTCTGGTGGGATGAAATCAATAATATGCTGCTTTAGTACTTCACATGAAGATGCAACCAAGTATAGTTTGCTTGTGATGTTTCAGAATGATATCAAAGATCCTATGATTAAACGATGTTGCCATCCATCCTTACTGCAGCAATGAATACCACAAAAACAGGAGCTAATAGATTGATTGGGCATTTATCGCCTTCCTATTTGAAAGTCACACTTCACTTCCTGAAAGTCACAGGTTCACAACTATTCCTTATATGGCGGTCATTTCATTCAAATAATTTTGAATTAATAAACTGTGTTTGAAATATTTGATAGCATTAGAAATCAATGATTTTTTACACAGTTTCACTGTTAGTGTTTGTATCCTTAATGTTAATACATGCTTTGTATCTCATTTTATTTCCTTTTCTCAATAAATAATTTTCTGCAGGTAGAAATAAATGGACAGTTGGAGTGTGGCTAAATATATCGTAATTTAGCTAGAACTGATAATTGTGATTTATTCTATTGGCTCGTCTGGAAGAGTCAAATTACATTCTTGTATCGTCGGTTAAATAAAGTCAATTAAAAATTTGTTTTTTTCCTTTCCCAAATAAAGATTCAAGGGCATTGCCCTGAAAGGCAAGAAGTACAAACCATTGTTTGATTATTTCTTAGAGGTAAGGACAGTGGTACACCCATATGCAATTTATCACCATTGCTAATCATTGACAAAATACAAAATGTTACACCATGTTATTGATAAAATAATCAACTGCAAACTCAGCAGTCTAAAAGGAGGAGGAAGGGGGAAGAGGGGGAGAGAGAGAGGAGGAGGGGGGGGGGAGAGGAGGAGGAGGGGTGGAGAGAGGAAGAAGGAGAGGGGAGGGGAGGAGGAGGAGGGGGGGGGGAAGAGGGAGGGGGGAAATATACATTTCTTTAGTCAAAGGGTGCTGAATCTGTGGAATTCTTTACCACAGAAAGCTGTGGAGGCCAAGTCAGTGGATATTTTTAAGGCAGAGATAGATTGAGAAAAGAACAGGACTAATCAGGGTTGGCAACAAATGACTATGTGCTGTATGTGTTTGTCTTGTAGTGCAAAGAAACTGGAGCTTTCTCAGTGCTTGTAGACAATTACGTTAAAGAGGAAGAGGGTACAGGTGTTGTACACCAGGCTCCATACTTCGGTGCTGTAAGTATTCTTATCAATTTTCATGGGAAAATTGGGTAACATTTCCAATGTGCAGTCGTACCTTTTGTAAATTCCATTTCTTCTCCATCAGTGTATATACCACATACCCATTGTGGCATATTTTCTGTGTCTCCAATTAGTTCTAGTTCCATTTAAGTGGCTCTGAATGATAAAACTGTTATAAGAAAAACTCTGGAGATGGAAAAAGGAATACTCTTTTTTGATTTGAATGATTGATGGGGACCATTGCATTGCCTGGAATTCTTCAGAATGTTATTATTAGCAGTAAACTGAAAATATAACAATTGGGACCAGTGCAGCATTTGTAGGATTTGCATCCTGTACGCTTTCCAATAAACATATTAATCTAGTCCATGTTTCTTTGTGTGTGAACTTTTCAGTGGAATTACTAAATCTTCGCATTGGTGATGATAAAGTATGTTTACCTCCGTATGAAGTTATTGTTTTCTGAAGAGACAAAGTGGATGAATACACCTTGAAGTGTATTTTTCAATTGTTTTCAGTTACGTAGATTCTGTTTCTCAAGTATGAAATGGAATGCCACTAAATTTAAAAAATCCACTCCATCTTGTGGCCCTGATAAATTTCACTCAGTTTTGTTATCCATTTCATGAACACACCAGGGAATAGTTTTCAGTGGCAATATCATCAGCCTTAAAAAAAAAATAAGTACCACACAGAATTTAACATCAGTGGGAAAACCACATCGTCATTGGTATCACATTAAAGTTCTGACTTGTTTGTGGCTATGTAATGGCTTAAAACATGGTTTCAAACAGGTAAAAGCAATGCGCATGGCTGTTTGGTTAAACTTCTGATCGTAGCCATTTGCAATGGATTATTTGTGCTAAATCTAACGTGATACCTTTGTTAGACCTCCTTGGTAATTCTGCACGGATCCTTAACTGCCGTACCTGCAGGATGATCTGAGCTTGGGCCCTCCATTCTGCTGCCTCTCTTGATGGCAGTGGGCTACAGTTGGCATTCGTGTCTTGAAGAACCAGTGACCCCACCACTTGACCACCACCATGTTGCCTTTCATAGTTCACTGCTTTTAAAGGGCATTTTCATTATTTTTTTAAAGGTTTCATATTTAGGGACATTTAAAAACGTTACCCGAACGTGGCGCCGACGGACGAGAAGCCGAAGAAAATAAGTCGAAGCCAAAGAACCGAATGGAAACGAGGCCGAAACGCCAAAAAACCGAAAGAGTACGAAGACGAAACGCCTACTAACCGAAAGAGCGGGATGCCTAATAGCCAACTAACCGAAAAGCTGCGTCGCCTAAAAGCAAACTCACTGAATGGCCGCTCTGTCGAAACAACACCTACCCGAAAGGCGGCGTCACCTACAAGCCAACGAACCGACTGCCGCTCAACAGAAAAGTCCAATAATGGACATGACTTTGCTGGGGGGGCGGGACTTGTCAGCGATTGGTCCAGACCCCCCCTGTCCATCACATCACTGTGGACGGATGAACATTGTCCCACACCTTCGCTCCACCCGACCCGCAGCCCGCGGAGGGTGGCCGTGGGAGAGTGGGGGCTGTCCCGAAGGATGCACACCTTCAACCGCTTTCAACTTGGTGCTTGGGTTCAGATTCGCCTATGGCTTGTGTGGGAACATGAACCTCATGCTCCCGTCTCCCCTTTTCTCTCCCCCTTCTCTCTCTCCCCCCTCTCTCCCTTCTTTCTCCCCCTTCTCTGTCTCCTCTCTCTCCCCTCTTCTCTCTCTCCTCCTCTCTCTCCACTCTTCTCTCTCTCCTCATCTCTCCCCTCTTCTCTCTCCCCTCTTTCTCTCCTCCCCTCTCTCCCCTTTTCTCTCTCTCCTCCTCTCCCTTCTCTCTCACCCCCTTCTCTCTCTCCTCTCTCTTCCCCTCCTCTCTCTCCCCTCTCTCGCTCCCTCTCTCTCTCGCCCCCCCTCTCTCTCTCTCTCTCCCCCTCTTTATCTCCCCTTGTCTTTATCTCCCCTTCTCTCTCTCCCCCTTCTCTCTCTCCTCCTTCTCTCTCTTTCCCCTACTCTTTCTCTCTCCCCTCTCTCTCCCTTCTCTCTTTCTCTCCTCTTCTCTCTTTCCCCCTTCTCCCTTGTGCTTGTGTGCATTCTGCAGGCAACAAGACGGTAATAAATAAAACATGCTTCTTGTTGTCAAAGGGAGAGGGGGGGGAAGTGGGAGGAGATAAAATTGTCCATTGTCATGCAGACTTGTCATCGACCCGCCAGGGAATGTGTGTGTGTCCCATGTTTTCAAAGAGATTTACTCTGCCCCGAGCCGTCTGTCCCCGTTGCTGGGGTGGGGGTGAAGGTCCGATGGCGGTGCATTCCGGTCAGTGACTCTGGGTGGGCGGACGCTCCCGCCGGTGGAGACGGAGGAGAGAGAGAAGCGGGGGAGAGAGAAAGGAGAGGGAGGAGAAGAGAGAGAGAGGGGAGGAGAGAGAGAGGAGAGAGACAAGGGGGAGAGAATGACAGGAGAGGAGGAGAGAGAGAGAGAGGGGAGAGAGAGAAGAGGGGAGAAAAAGACAGAAGGGGAGAGAGAAGGGAGAGAGGGGGAGAGAAGAGGGGAGAAGAGAGGAGAGAGAGAAGAGGGGAGAGAGAAGAGGGGAGAGAGAAGAGTGGAGAGAGAAGGGGGAGACGGGAGCGTGGCGGTCATTTTTCCACACAAGCTGTAGGTGACTGGGCAATCTGAACCCAAGCACAAAGTTGAAAGCGGCTAAAGGTGCGCATCCCTCGGGACAACCCCCACTCTCCCACGGCCACCCTCTGCGGGCTGTGGGTCGGGTGGAGCGGAGGTGTGGGACAATGTTCATCTCTCCACAGTGATGTGATGGAAGCGGGGGTCTGGACCAATCACTGACAAGTCTCCCCCCTCCCCCCCCCCCCCCCCCCCCTGGCAACGTCATGTCCATTGTTGGACTTTTCTGTTGAGCGGCAGTTGGTTCGTTGGCTTGTAGGCGATTCCGCCTTTCGGGTAGGTGGCGTTTCGACAGAGCGGCCATTTGGTCCTTTTGCATTTAGGCGACGCAGCTTTTCGGTTAGTTGGCTTTTAGGCGTCCCGCCCTTTCCGTTAGTTTGCATTTAGGAGTTCTATCCTTTCGGTTAGTTGGCGTTTCGTCTTCGTACTCTTTCGTTTTTTTGGCGTTTCGGCCTCGTTTCCATTCGGTTCTTTGGCTTCGACTTATTTGCTTCGGCTTCTCGTCCGTCGGCGCCACGTACGCACACGTTTAAAACCAGTTTAAATTAAATTAAAAATACAAATTTTTAAAGATAAATATATTGTCACTTTGAAGCAGTTAAGACATTTTAAAGAAAAATATACCTGAACATCACCCTGCCTTATTAATTATTTTCAGCAATCCAATTCAAAGGAATGAGATCATTGTTTGTACACCAGTCAATGCTGGCATAAAATATAATGTGGCGGGTGAGGGGATATGATGCCCTTCCTTTCCAGCAGTCCTGTGGATTTTGCTACTGTCTCTAATGTGGCAACGTTGTAGGTCAGGTGACCCTGCTGGTCATTATGGATGTGCTATCTATATCGGAGTGTGATCTGGCCCATGAAGTAAGATTCTCTCATGAACAAGTTAAGTGAATAGTAGAATACAGTTTACCAGTTGAATTCTGCAGTGTCCACCTCTAATCTCTAAGCACTCCGATGGATGTGAAAACAACTGAGAAATAATTATCTAATTTTAGGGAGAAAACCCAAAATATGCATCAGAGAATGGATTTCGATATAATTGCCTCTGAGATACAGATCTTGAGACTGGGCAATGTGATAAAAAAACTATTTTGTGTCACAGCTAATTTTGCAGTGAATACAGGGATCCAAAAGGTCGAGGAGATCATTTGGATGATGAAGACTCTTTTTAAATGATTTGTTTTACTGAGTTTTTTCCCATTAACTGACAGTCTTTCCTTTTGTTACAATCACGAGTTTTGATCAGTTTCCTGTGCATTAGTGGAGTGATCTTTTATTGACTCAGTTTCAGAAATAAGGGATAAATTGTAAATTAATCATCATTTACCATGGCCAAAACTACTATCAACACTTGAAAGGATTAAGTTGTTTTTTAGGTACTCAAAAAAGCTGGAGAAACTCAGCGGGTGCAGCAGCATCTATGGAGCGAAGGAAATAGGCAATGTTTCGGGCCAAAACCCTTCTTCAGACTGATCGGGGGTGGGGACAAGAAAGGAAAAAGGAGGAGGAGCCCGAAGGCTGGGGGATGGGAGGAGACAGCAGGGGGACTGAGGAAGGGGAGGAGATAGCAAGGACTAACAAAATTGGGAGAATTCGATGTTCATGCCCTCAGGATGCAGACTCCCCAAGCGGAACATGAGGTGCTATGCCTGCCTATTTGTCGGTTACGTCGAGCAATCCTTGTTCAATACATACCAGGGCCCCATCCC
Source organism: Leucoraja erinaceus (assembly GCF_028641065.1). Classification (NCBI taxonomy): domain Eukaryota; kingdom Metazoa; phylum Chordata; class Chondrichthyes; order Rajiformes; family Rajidae; genus Leucoraja; species Leucoraja erinaceus. Next base: position 43,339,374 of record NC_073392.1, on the reverse strand, counting down.
CGACCTCTACCTCCGCTACATCGACGACTGCTTTGGTGCCACCTCCTGCACCCGCACACAACTGACTGACTTCATCCACTTCACCACTAACTTCCATCCGGCACTCAAATACACCTGGACCATTTCCGACACTTCCCTACCATTCCTTGACCTCACTATCTCCATTGCAGGTGATAGACTTCTGACCGACATCCACTATAAACCCACTGACTCCCATGACTATCTGGACTACACTTCTTCCCACCCTGCTTCCTGTAAGGACTCCATCCCCTACTCCCAATTCCTCCGTCTACGCCGCATCTGCTCCACGGATGAGGCGTTCCACACCAGGACATCTGAAATGTCCTCATTATTCAGGGAACGGGGGTTCCCCTCCACCATAGATGAGGCTCGCACCAGGGTCTCTTCCATACCCCGCAACACTGCTCTCTCTCCCCATCCCCCCACTCGCAACAAGGGCAGAGTCCCCCTAGTCCTCACCTTTCACCCCACCAGCCGTCACATACAAAAAGTAATCCTCCGTCAGTTTCGCCACCTCCAACGTGACCCCGCCACTAGCCACATCTTCCCATCTCCCCCCATATCTGCCTTTCGCAAAGATCGCTCCCTCCGCAACTCCCTGGTCAATTCTTCCCTTCCCTCTCGTACCACCCCCTCCCCGGGCACTTTCCCTTGCAACCGCAAGAGATGCAACACTTGTCCCTTTACCTCCCCCCTCGACTCCGTTCAAGGACCCAAGCAGTCGTTCCAGCTGCGACAGAGGTTTACCTGCATCTCCTCCAACCTCATCTATTGCATCCGCTGCTCTAGATGTCAACAGATCTATATCGGTGAGACCAAGCGGAGGTTGGGCGATCGTTTCGCCGAACACCTCCGCTCGGTTGCGTAATAACCAAGCTGACCTCCCGGTGGCTCAGCACTTCAACTCCCCCTCCCACTCCATCTCCGACCTCTCTGTCCTTGGTCTCCTCCATGGCCACAGCGAGCAGCACCGGAAATTGGAGGAACAGCACCTCATATTCCGTTTGGGGAGTCTGCATCCTGGGGGCATGAACATCGAATTCTCCCAATTTTGTTAGTCCTTGCTATCTCCTCCCCTTTCCTCAGTCCCCCTGCTGTCTCCTCCCATCCCCCAGCCTTCGGGCTCCTCCTCCTTTTTCCTTTCTTGTCCCCCCCCCCCCCCCCCCCCCCCGCCCCCCCCCACCCCCGATCAGTCTGAAGAAGGGTTTCGGCCCGAAACGTTGCCTATTTCCATCGCTCCATAGATGCTGCTGCACCCGCACTGAGTATCTCCAGCTTTTTTTGTGTACCTTCGATTGTCCAGCATCTGCAGTTCTTTCTTAAACAAGTTGTTTTGTATGCTTCTTCCGAACTCCATCACCCGAACAAACTTAATTTAGTATTTCATCTGCAGGATGATTTTCGTGTCTGTGTGGATTATGGTATAATTCAGAAAGATTCATCCCCTGTGTGCCCTGTGGATGCCTCTGGTTGTTTCACAGCTGAAGTGAAGGACTTTGCTGGACAATATGTGAAGGTCAGTAGTTGTGTCATGTTCTGATTGTGCAACATTTCTAGTTGGCTGAGCATATCAACAGATGGATTAAATGGTAACTGATTGTCAAACTTCCATTCAGTCATGTAAAAAAAGTTAAGATTCACAGTTAAGGTTTATTTCTGCAAAGTGCTAAATAAATAATAGTTTAGAAGATTGCTGCATTAATTTGTATTTGTCATGAATTGTGTAGATATATATTTAAAATATTTATTTCAAGATATGAGTTTTAACTTGAAATTGTTTAGCGTTTGGAATTAAATCATGTCTAATTTCCTTTTAGGATGCAGACAAGAACATCATTAAATATCTGAAAGATAAGGGTCGACTGGTTCATTGTAGTACCTTCAATCACAATTATCCATTTTGCTGGAGGTAAGAGCTGTTATAAATGCGTGAAGCCTTCAATCATTCTATAAGGAAATTAAAAATGTGCTTGCTATCATTTGAGTGACATACCAGGGCTTCTGATTGTGGACAATTATTGGTGCAAAAATAGGCTGCTCAATTATCAGAAAAAAAATGAAACACCTTACGGTCTTACCCTCTTCATGTAATCACTCTCTGGGAAGTAAACTTTCCCAAGGTAATTTCCAGATGAATGTATCCTCCAGAATCGGGTGAGGAATTTGCCATCTTAAATCAAAATCTATTGCATTCAGTTACATCATTTCCATCACTGCCTTAACTAAATAAATCAAAGAACCAAACTGAACAAAATGCTCACGTTAATTTTAAAAATAATCTTGCCATTTATAAAGTAGTCCAGATTTTCATGTAAGTGACCAGGCATTCCTAGAGGTTTAGGCTATTGTAGCGATGTATGCATTACATTAGGATTGTTTATTAAAGATGTATAAGAGATCATATAAGTGACATTATTATTCACTGCAAACAATTTTCTGGGATTGTTTAATTTAATTTATCAAGACCATTGACAGAAAGCAAGAAAAGAAATGATGATCAGAACTCCATTCATTAGTTACATTAGTGAACTTTAGGATAAATTGCATGAAAAGGCATTTGAGCTGCAAATATTCATTTTACTTCTCATACAATCATCTTCATTATATCAAGTATGTTTGAAATGTTATAATGATTTGTCTGAAGTTGTCTTGCTGTTTCCAGAAATACATTACATTTTTTAATGCCAAGAAATTTCCCATAACATCATAATATAATTTCAGATGAAGATGACCTATAAAGCAATATTGTGAATATAGACAGTTATGCTGCTTGAACTCATTCCAACCTTTCCGTTAATCATGGTTCATTCGAATTTCAACTTCAGTTAACCACAATATCAAAATCAAACTTTTCATTTATACATGTATCACCCACTTCTCATGTAATGTCAGAAGAACACTCAGGGTTTTATCAAACAATATTTTGTATCTAGTCCCAATGAGGCAATATTAGGCCAGATGAGCAGGATTTGGTTAAAAAGGCATGTTTTAAGAACATAGAAAGCAGAACAGTTCAACACAAGAACAAACCCTTCAGCCCACGATGTCTGTGCCAAACATGATGCCAAGATATGGGTATTTTTAAAGCGGAGATTGAAAGGATGTTGAATAGTAAGGGCATCTAAGGTTATGGGGAGATGGCAGGAAAATAGGGTTGAGAGGGAAAAGTAGATCAACCATGATAGAATGGTGGAGCAGACTTGATGGGCCGAATGGCCTACTTCTGCTCTTGTGTCTTATAATCATAGACCATCTCTTATCTTCCTGCATACAATCCATATCCCTTCATTCCCTACATATCCATATGCCTAACCAAAAGTATTTTAAATGCCACGATCGCATCTGCCTCAACCACCACTCTCGGCTGCACTCACCACTCACCGCCCTTGCTCTGCACATCTCCTTTAAACTTTGCCCCTTTCACCTTAAAGCTATGCTTTCTGGTATTTAATTGTTCCTTCCTGGTTAAAAGGGTCTACCTATCTATGTCTACCTTATCTATGCCTCTCATTATTTGATATACTTCTATCACGTCTTCCCGCCATCTCCAGCATTCGAGAGAAAACACTCCAAGTCTGTCCAACCTCTCCCTGTGCTAATAACCCCTAATCCAAACATAATTCAGGTAAATCTTCTCTATACCCTTTCCAAAGGCTCCACATCATTCCTGTAAAATGGGGTGACCAGAACTGCACGCAGTACTCCAAATTTTGGAAAACTTCATCATGATTTCCTGAGTCGAATTCAATGTCCTAACATATGAAAGCAAGCATACCATATGCCTTCCTCACCACTCTATCTACTTGTGTTGCCACTTTCAGGGACTTATGGACTTGGACTTCATGAGCTCTCTGTACATCAATGTTAAAGGTCTTCCCATTAATTCTAATAATTATACAATTAATATAATTTTCCCTTACATTTGACCTCCCATAGTGCAACACCTCACACTTGCTCGCATTAAACTCCACCTGCCATTTCTTCACCCATTTCTGTATCTGATCTACACCTGTTGTATACCTTGACAGCTTTCCCCATAGTCCACAACCCCAGCAATCTTGATGTAATCTACAAACATACTAACCAATCTGTCTGAAGAAGGGTCTCAAACCGAAATGTCACCCATTCCTTCACCCCAGAGATGCTGCCTATCCTGCTGAGTTACTCCAGCATTTTGTGTCTATCTAACGTTTACGTCCAAGTTCATTTGAATATATCGCAAATGGCAGAGGTCCCAGCACATATCCCTGCGGACCTCCACTGGTCACGGACCTCCACCGTGAAATTTGTATTTTTACCACAAACCCGTGTCTTCTATCAGTAAGCCAGTTCTGAATCCATACGAACAAATCACTGTTAATCCCATGCATCTTAATTTTCTCGATCAGCCTACGATAGGGGACTTGATGAAATACCTTACTAAAATCCATGCAGAGCCGATCCACCACCATGACCTCATCGATCACCTTTGTCACCATTTCAAAAAAAACTTGACAAAATAAGACATGACCTGTCATATCACAATCACAATAATACCCCAATTAACCCATTCCTCTCCAAATGGAAATCAATCTTATCCCTAAGAATCCTCTCCAATTGCTTCCCTACCACTGACGTGCAGCGCACTGGTCTATAATTGCCCAGATTTTGCCTACTTCCCTTCTTAAATAAAGGAATGTCATTAGCTACTCTCCAGTCCTCCCAGGCCACGCCAAGACTAGAGAAGACGTAAAGGTCTTCGTCAACGCTCCCGCAATCTAATTTCTTGTCTCTCTCAATAACCTGGGATAAATTCGATCAGATCCTGGGGATTTATTGACCTTATACCTCCTCCCTTTAGTTTAGAGATACAGCATGAAAACAGGCCCTTTGGCCCACCGCGCCGACTGCAATCGCCCATACACTAGTTCTACCCTAAACACAAGGGACAATTTACAGAAGCCAATTAACCTACAAACCAGCACATTTTTGGAATGTGGGAGGAAACTGGAGCACCCAGAGAAAACCCACATGGGCAAAACCGGCAACTGGAACAGCGACTGTCAAAGTAGAACGAACACACACACACACACACACACACACACACACACACACACACACACACACACACACACACACACACACACACACACACACACACACACACACACACACACACACACACACACACACACACACGCTCTGAGTGAAATTCACTCGATGCAAAGCCAAGGTGAAACCGCGATGAACACGAAGGCTGGCACTGTACTTAAGACGGTGAATGCACAGTGTACGGGAAGGGTCACGTAAGTCCTTTAAAAGAGGGGGGGGGGATTGGAGAAGGAGTGGAGACAACTTTTAAGAAGCCAGAGATACACGGCTGTGAAGCCCAGCAGACATTTAACATTACCGGTTGGTTATCTTTGGTTCCGAAAATTACTGCGTACGTTTTTTTTTCTCCCAATGAGCCAATGAAATTCACCGGTCAGCACCGGCTAGAACCTAGGAGAACCTTCGACCTTCTGGCGACCCACCTACGGCACGAGAATTCTCGCTACTCTCCTTGGCGTTATTCTAGTCGCCGCTAATTTTTCTCGCTAACTCCCCGGCAACCACCGCGAACATGTGGCGACCATGTGGCGACTGCATTGTCTCCTGCAGTCGCCTAAAAAGTCGCCTAAGTGGGACAGGCCCATAAGACAGCAACTCCACTGCTGCGCCCCTGTGCCACCCTCCCCCTTAATTACAAACTGTCCTTGCATATTTGTATTTTCCACACTGATCTCGTTGTACTCCATGCCCTTCTTCTTGGTGAAACAGTTGTAAAGTGCTTGTTTAGTACTTCATCTACATCCCAGACTCCAAGCACTAATTCCCTCCTTTATCCATAAGCGGTCCTATTTTCTCCCGGATCGCCCTCTTGCTCTTAATAACAATATAACATGCTTTGGGATTTTCTTTAATCTGACTCATCAAAGACATTTTGTGGCCCCTTTTAGGCCTGCTAATCACTCGCACAAATTCTTTCCTCATTTGCTTATATTCCTCAAGATTCCATCTTCTTAAATCTTGCATGTGCTTCCTTTCTCTTTTTGACTACATTTACAACCTCTTTGGACATCCAATGTCCCCTTACTTTGCCATGCTTATCACTCCTTCTGACTGGAACATACCCGTTCTAAACTTCGATCAACTGGTCTTTAAATGACTCCCACATGTCAGATGTTTAAGAAGGAACTGCAGATGCTGGAAAAATTGAAGGTAGATAAAATGCTGGAGAAACTCAGCGGGTGAGGCAGCATCTATGGAGCGAAGGAAAAAGTGTCGAGAAACGGCCCAGAAACGTCACCTTTTCCTTTGCTCCATAGATGCTGCCTCACCCGCTGAGTTTCTCCAGCATTTTTATCTACCCACATGTCAGATGTGGACTTACACAATCACAATCGATCCTAGTGTACTCTACCGAGCTTTTGCCTAATAACAGCGTTGTTTGCCTCACTCCAATTTAGTACCTTTCCACAAGGTCCAGCCTTCTCCCTAATCAAAACAATCGAGGGAAATGTGCTCACTATCCTCACAGTGCTCCGCCATTGAAACACCAGGCACCTGGCCAAGTTTATTTCCCAGCACAAGGTGCAGTATGTTACCTTCTCCAGTTGGACTATCCACATACTGTTTCAAGAAACCCTCTTGGATACATCTCACAAATTCTGCTCTGTCTAAGCCTTTGGCACTGTGCAGTCAATATTGGGGATGTCAATTTGGCATCTTGCAGTATTCTGTACACATATCCATTCCTCCATCTCCCGCTCGCTATATGGGAGCCTATAGTACAATCCCATTGGAGTGCTTTGATCTTTCTTATTTCTTAGCTCTACCCATATTGTCTCAGAGGGCAAACAGTCCAGTATGTCCCCAAACACTGATTCAGGCTCCATAAGTTCATTTGCTTTCCCCACAATATTCCTTGCATTGAAATAAACAATCTTCAGCCCATCAGTCTCACCAAATTTCTACACCCCCTTGCCTTCTATTTTATATCCTCCTGTGTTGCACTAGCAAACCTCCCTGCATGGAGAGGATTTAGGAGATTATTTTGAACCTGGAGAGTTAAAAAATAAAAGCAAAGTTGCGTTGGGACAGAATTCCGGGCTTTAGGGTCAATGGAGCAAAAGGCTCCCAACAGCGATTTTGTAAAGACCAGAATTGAAGTCATGCAAAGTGCTTGGGAGAGTGCAGGTTTGGAGCTTTCAAAGATGCGGAAATATGGGGAAATAATAATGAGTGGTAGCTCATGTTAATATAATCACTGAAGTGATTGGTTATAAGATATGGAGCTAAGGAATAGTTTTGCTTGGCTCAAATTGGTGGATTGTTCAAGTGAATACTGTTTTTGCTGGTAATCAGAACATTTTGGAAATGGTGATTAGGTCAGACAGCATCTATGGAGAGAGAAATAAACGGTCATATCAATTATCCTTTCATCAGATCTGGAGAAGGTTGGAGATAAGATCCGTTTTAAGATGCAGAGAAAGGGATAAGTTAGATTTCAAGTTTGAAAATAATGCACGGGTCAAAGGATTTGGTAATTATGTCACTTTCCTCTCGATTTGCATCATTGCCCATTTGCCATTTAGTATGTCCTACATTCAACCCCTTCACTGTTCCACCACATCCTTTCCTCAGCCAATAGTCAAAGGAAATGGTTTATGCAACACATCAGCTAAAACAAAAGCAATTTTGTGAGGAGGAAATAGATGGACTTTGTTAAATTAAAAATTGGTGAGTACATCAATTCAGGGTTAATTCGAACACCATTGTTGTGTGTGGTCAGGTACAATATTAGACAGTGGCAGTGGCAGTGGGAGAATAGGGTTGTCTCAGGGGAATAATGTTTCAAAATCGATATCAAACTTAAAGTCTTGTAGGTAAAACACTCGATGGACTGTCTTGAAATTTTAATTTAGCTGAACATTCATGGTATTTTGGAACAGGGAGTTCTATATTTCTAGCTGCTTCAATATTAAAATTCTTTCCACATTATACACTCAATTTAAACAGACCTGTTTCCGATAAGGTCTTATTTGTGCTGTTATCTTTAGGTCCGGTGTGACAGGGGATTGAAAGCCTTTTTGTTGCTGTTCCAATTGCACAAATGCGTCAGTATTTTTAATACATTAGATACCTGAATCTGATCCATGTTTTCTATTGGCAAGGTTTCATCTTTTTAGTAACAAATATACCATTGTGTAAACATGCATGGGATTGCCCTGAGAAATTTTGAAAATTGTTGTTCACTTATTGCTTAAGTAATGAATTGGGTTAACAGTTTATTTTGTCAGTTTAAGTTTCAGTTATAAGAAAGTAATTTTCCAAACCAAAATTGAATTAGCGAAATTATCAGAATTCAGGTTCGGAACTGCTGTAGATTTGGGAGGAACAGCAGCAGCAGATTAGCAAGAGATACGACTGATTGGCTCTAGCCCAAGTGGGAGGAGAGAAGTGAGTCAGTGTGGGAAAACAGTTGAAAACTGAGGAATTTGCTTTGTAAATTGGTAAATCAGGCAATTTATCAGTCAATTTAAGCAAGACGGCTCTTAGCGAGCGGCAGTGAGGGAAGTGCCCTGTGAGTAAAGTGTGAGTCTTTGGCTCGAGAGTCTTCGGCGAGGAGGCTGAGGAGAGGAGACCACGCAATACGCTTGAGAGGTAGAGACGAAAGAAGGAGATGTCAGGCAAGCTGATTCAGTGCGATGCTTGCAGTATGTGGGAGGTCAAGGACACCGCTGGTGCCTCTGGCTGCTACAAATGCGAAAAGTGCATCCAGGTAGAGCTCCTGAAGGGCCGTGTTGGGGCACTGGAGAAGCAAGTGGATGACCTCCGGTTCGTACGAGAAACTGAGTCGTTCCTCGATAAGTCCTACAGTATGATTGTTACACCTAAGGTACTGGAAGAGAGAAGGTATTGTATTGTCTTGTATTGTATTCTCGACAAGTCCCGTACAGTACGACTCACAAGTTACAAAAATAAATAATAAATAAATAATAAAACTAAGGAAATTGACTGTACAAACACAGAACATAAAATGGCAGAGGATGGCACCATAGTGGTGGAGACAGTGAGAAAGGGAGGGAAGCATGGAATGCCAACGTCCCCGGGTGGTGTACCTCTTGTAAACAGGTTCACCTGCTTAGAAGCTGTTGGGACAGAAGACGTGAGCGGCGGACTGGCTTGCGATGCGAATAGGGCTGTTGAGCCAAAACCAAAAAGGCCTAAGGCAGGCAAGGCCATTGTAGTGGGAGACTCCATCGTGAGAGGTACGGACAGGGGTTTCTGCGGCAACAGACGGGATGCGAGGATGGTGTGCTGCCTTCCCGGTGCCAGGATCCAGGATGTCACGGACAGAGTGCAGAAAATCCTCAAGGGCGAAGGTGAACATCCGGAAGTGGTAGTGCATGTCGGCACAAACGATGTCGGAAAGAAGGGGATGAATATTCTGCAGCGTGACTTTAGAGAGCTCGGAAAAATGTTGAAAAGCAGGACCTCCAGGGTTGTTATCTCTGGTTTGCTTCCAGTTCCCCGTGCTGGCGAGAGCAGGAACAGGGAGATACGGGACCAGAACGTGTGGCTGAGGAACTGGTGCATGGGGCAGGGATTTAGATTCTTAGATCACTGGGATCTGTTTTGGGGTAAGGGGGAACTGTACAAAAGGGACGGATTGCATCTTAACAGGTGTGTGACCAGCATTCTGGCAGGCAGGTTTGCCACTGCTACACGGGTGGCTTTAAACTGAATAAGGGGGGTGGGGTGTCGAATGGGATAGTGGAGGATGGAGTTAAAGGGAAAGGGTTTCTTAAATGTGTGAGCGTAGAGACCGAGGGGTGTAAAATGAGGGTAGAAGCAATAGGTAGCAAGGTGAAAAGTAAAAGTGGCAGGCAGACAAAAATCAAAAAGGGCCACTTTTCAACATAATTGTATAAGGGGTAAGAGTGTTGTAAAAACAAGCCTGAAGGCTTTGTGTCTCAATGCAAGGAGCATTCGTAATAAGGTGGATGAGTTAAATGTGCAGATAGCTATTAATGACTATGATATAGTTGGGATCACGGAGACATGGCTCCAGGGTGACCAAGGCTGGGAACTGAACATCCAGGGATATTCAATATTCAGGATGGATAGAGAGACAGGAAAAGGAGGTGGGGTAGCGTTACTGATTAGAGAGGAGATTAATGCAATGGAAAGGAAGGACATTAGTTTGGAGGATGTGGAATCGGTATGGGTAGAGCTGTGAAACACTAAGGGGCAGAAAACGCTGGTGGGTGTTGTGTACAGGCCACCTAACAGTAGTAGTGAAGTTGGAGATGGTATCAAACAGGAAATTAGAAATGCGTGCGACAAAGGCAAAACAGTTATAATGGGTGACTTCAATCTACATATAGATTGGGTGAATCAAATTGGCAGGGGTGCTGAGGAAGAGGATTTCTTGGAATGTATGCGGGATAGTTATCTAAATCAACATGTAGAGGAACCAACGAGAGAGCAGGCTATTTTAGTCTGGGTATTGAGTAATGAGGAAGGGTTAGTTAGCAATCTTGTTGTACGTGCCCCCTTGGGCAAGAGTGACCATAATATGGTTGAGTTCTTCATTAGGATGGAGAGTGACATTGTTAATTCAGAAACAATGGTTCTGAACTTAAAGAAAGGTAACTTTGAGGGTATGAGACGTGAATTGGCCAAGATTGACTGGCAATTAATTCTAAAAGGGTTGACGGTGGATATGCAATGGAAGACATTTAAAGACGGCATGGATGAACTACAAAAATTGTTCATCCCAGTTTGGCAAAAGAATAAATCAGGGAAGGTAGTACATCCGTGGATAACAAGGGAAATCAGGGATAGTATCAAAGCGAAGTATAATGCGTACAAATTAGCCAGAAAAAGCAGCATACCGGAGGACTGGGAGAAATTCAGAGACCAGCAGAGGAGGACGAAGGGCTTAATTAGGAAAGGAAAAATAGATTATGAAAGAAAACTGGCAGGGAACATAAAAACTGACTGCAAAAGTTTTTATAGATATGTGAAAAGAAAGAGATTAGTTAAAACAAATGTAGGTCCCTTGCAGTCAGAAACAGGTGAGTTGATCATGGGGAACAAGGATATGGCGGACCAATTGAATAACTACTTTGGTTCCGTCTTCACTAAGGAAGACATAAATAATTTGCCGGAAATAGCAGGGGACCGCGGGTCAAAGGAGTTGGAGGAATTGAGTGAAATCCAGGTTAGCCGGGAAGTAGTATTGGGTAAATTGAATGGATTAAAGGCCGATAAATCCCCAGGGCCAGATAGGCTGCATACCAGAGTACTTAAGGAAGTAGCTCCAGAAATAGTGGATGCATTAGTAATAATCTTTCAAAACTCTTTAGATTCTGGAGTAGTTCCTGAGGATTGGCGGGTAGCAAACGTAACCCCACTTTTTAAGAAGGGAGGGAGAGAGAAAACCGGGAATTACAGACCAGTTAGTCTAACATCGGTAGTGGGGAAACTGCTAGAGTCAGTTATTAAAGATGAGATAGCAGCACATTTGGAAAGTGGTGAAATCATTGGACAAAGTCAGCATGGATTTACGAAAGGTAAATCATGTCTGACGAATCTTATAGAATTTTTCGAGGATGTAACTAGTAGCGTGGATAGGGGAGAACCAGTGGATGTGGTGTATCTGGACTTCCAGAAGGCTTACATAAGAGATTAGTATACAAACTTAAAGCACAAGGCATTGGGGGTTCAGTATTGATGTGGATAGAGAACTGGCTGGCAAACAGGAAGCAAAGAGTAGGAGTAAACGGGTCCTTTTCACAATGGCAGGCAGTGACTAGTAGGGTACCGCAAGGCTCAGTGCTGGGACCCCAGCTATTTACAATATATATTAATGATCTGGATGAGGGAATTGAAGGCAATATCTCCAAGTTTGCAGATGACACTAAGCTGGGGGGCAGTGTTAGCTGTGAGGAGGATGCTAGGAGACTGCAAGGTGACTTGGATAGGCTGGGTGAGTGGGCAAATGTTTGGCAGATGCAGTATAATGTGGATAAATGTGAGGTTATCCATTTTGGTGGCAAAAACGGGAAAGCAGACTATTATCTAAATGGTGGCCTATTGGGAAAGGGGGAGATGCAGCGAGACCTGGGTGTCATGGTACACCAGTCATTGAAGGTAGGCATGCAGGTGCAGCAGGCAGTAAAGAAAGCGAATGGTATGTTAGCTTTCATTGCAAAAGGATTTGAGTATAGGAGCAGGGAGGTTCTACTGCAGTTGTACAGGGTCTTGGTGAGACCACACCTGGAGTATTGCGTACAGTTTTGGTCTCCAAATCTGAGGAAGGACATTATTGCCATAGAGGGAGTGCAGAGAAGGTTCACCTGACTGATTCCTGGGATGTCAGGACTGTCTTATGAAGAAAGACTGGATAGACTTGGTTTATACTCTCTATAATTTAGGAGATTGAGAGGGGATCTTATAGAAACTTACAAAATTCTTAAGGGGTTGGACAGGCTAGATGCAGGAAGATTGCTACCGATGTTGGGGAAGTCCAGGACAAGGGGTCACAGCTTAAGGATAAGGGGGAAATCCTTTAAAACCGAGATGAGAACTTTTTTCACACAGAGAGTGGTGAATCTCTGGAACTCTCTGCCACAGAGGGTAGTTGAGGCCAGTTCTTAGCTATATTTAAGAGGGAGTTAGATGTGGCCCTTGTGGCTAAGGGGATCAGGGGGTATGGAGAGAAGGCAGGTACGGGATACTGAGTTGGATGATCAGCCATGATCATATTGAATGGCGGTGCAGGCTCGAAGGGCCGAATGGCCTACTCCTGCACCTAATTTCTATGTTTCTAAAACGAACATCAAACAAAGGTCAGAAATGGGAAGTAAATATATATTGCATTATACATATTGTTCTTGTTTTAGTCTTTTGCAAAGTATGCATTGGCAGTGAATGATCCTCAACAAAGGAATTAGAAGAAAAAATATTAAACTATCAAATTTACTTCCCAGTGGGTTTATTAATACATTTTAATGTTAACCTATCAGTACAGTAAATCTTCAAATTTAAAACATTTGGCATTTAGGGTTGAAATGAAGATGAGACATGATAGTTAAGTGTAATTTTGTCTCAAGTGCTGAAACACAGTGACGAAACAATGGTTAATCTAATAAAGGAAGCATTTTTGAGATGAAATATGTACAGAACACAGAAATTTGGGATAACCAGATTCTTATTTTATGCACCATATTGTGAAACAGAGGTTTTATTACTTTTTAATGCACATTACCCAGCTCTGATACATCCTAACATTGTTCATCTGCTCTTACTCATCATACATTTCACATAATCCAACAGAAGAGTGAATAAACTAAAAATAATTACTTGAATGTGATGTGATATGTGACGTTTGCATTGAATTTAGATTTTCTTCTGCAAACTTGTCAGTGAATTTGTTCCAGAATTTATTGGTAAAATTATTTGAAAATGCTGCAACAAGCTTAAAGGAGATTGTAGGGTCACAGAAATGGTGCAGCAAATAACATCTCATCTACATACATTAAGTGGATCAATAACAGCATGACTTTAACCATAGAACTTATGTTCTTGATCTTGAACATAACCACTCCTAGTAAATTGTTTGAGTTTGCTATTTAATGGTCTACTCAAACATTGCATATTTTTGTAAGGATATGTTAGTCATCTAAGCTACTCACTCAGTCAAATTCCAGGTGGGTGTGGAAGAGCAATTGACATTGAAGTTTGCTTCACCAAATTTTAGATATGACCCAATGGCAAAAATGTTCTGTTTCAATAACAATATTCAATTTCCCAATGACCCTCAGAATAGACACTTATCCTACATACAGTACAATATACCCCATGCCAAAGGGGTTGCATTCCTAGAAAATTATCACCATTTTCCATCATGCAGTCCCTTGACAGAAATTGACCATTTTTTGTTTATTTTTCTTTTTTTCCTCATGAATTCTGAAAGAGCAAATTTTTATTCTGTATCTTAAATATTTTGCCAATGATTTGTTAATTCCTTAAGGACAAATTGCTGTTACCGAATTGCCTTAATGTGAGGGTACACTATAATTGTTCCGATAACATTCAGGCAATCCTGATATTTCATTTAAATAAAATTGGTGTTCAAGGTTCAAGTCCAGAATTGGTTGGAAATTGAGTAGAGCTTGCACAAACATGCTCACATTTACGGGTTCCTTTTGCACCCTTCAGAGGAACTTGAAAGGTAATTTTCTTTTTGTCGACATAATGTGGCCAGGTGCGGCAGGAGTGATCGTGTGCTTCCTGAGTTCAACCGTGAAACTTGTCTAAAGATTGTTGCATGCAATGCAAGTAACCCAAAGAAAACTGACAATCCAGCATGACCAGCAGCTCCCTGGAATTATTATCTGCTGGATTAGCTTTTAAATTGCCTGAGATATAACATCCTGTTTTGTTTGGTTAGAATTGGGTTTGCAATTATGTTATTTGTGGATATATAATTTTCTTAGCTCTTATTTATGTTTCAGGCCATTACGTCCATGGAGTTTGTTTGTCCAGTAAGATCCTCCAGAAATGTCATAGGTTATTGTCTTTTCACAGGTCGGACACCCCACTTATTTACAAAGCTGTTCCAAGTTGGTTTGTGCGAGTGGAACACATGGTGGACAAACTACTGGAGAATAATGACAAATGCTACTGGTAATGAATCATCTAACTGAACATAAATATTAAATTGTGCTGTAAAATTGCGATAGTACGTTAATCATACTGCTTAGTTTAAACTGCATAATACTCCTGGTATTGATAGAAGTAGATATATGCTGCGCAGAGTACGACCTAATTCTGAAGCAGTTTTTGCTGCACAGTAATACTTAAGAGTTAAACATAGAAACATAGAAATTAGGTGCAGGAGTAGGCCATTCGGCCCTTCGAGCCTGCACTGCCGTTCAATATGATCATGGCTGATCTTCCAACTCAGTACCGTACCTGCCTTCTCTCCATACCCTCTGATCCCCTTAGCCACAAGGGCCACATCTAACTCCCTCTTAAATATAGCCAATGAACTGGCCTCAACTACCCTCTGTGGCAGAGAGTTCCAGAGATTCACCACTTTCTGTGTGAAAAAGGTTTTTCTCATCTCGGTTTTAAAGGATTTCCCCCTTATCCTTAAGCTGTGACCCCTTGTCCTGGACTTCCCCAACATCGGGAACAATCTTCCTGCATCTAGCCTGTCCAACCCCTTAAGAATTTTGTAAGTTTCTATAGGATCCCCTCTCAATCTCCAAAATTCTTGAGAGGATAAACCAAGCCAATCCAGGCAATATTCCTAAGACAGTCCTGACATCCCAGGACTCAGTCTGGTGAACCTTCTCAGCACTCCCTAATGGCATTTCGTTGTCTCCTACAGTATTTGGACAATGAAAATTAAAATTGAATCTGAATCTGAATCTGAATCTGACATCCCCGGAATCAGTCTAGTGAACCTTCTCTGCACTCCCTCTATGGCAATAATGTCCTTCCTCAGATTTGGAGACCAAAACTGCAGGCAATAACCGTACGCAAGACACACGCAATGGTGTGGTCTCACCAAGACCCAGAACAACTGCAGTAGAACCTCCCTGCTCCTATACTCAAATCCTTTTGCTATAAATGCTAACATACCATTCGCTTTCTTCACTGCCTGCTGCACCTGCATGCCTACCTTCAATGACTGGTGTACCATGACACCCAGGTCTCGTTGCATCTCCCCCTTTCCCAATAGGCCACCATTTAGATAATAGTCTGCTTTCCTGTTTTTGCCACCAAAATGGATAACCTCACATTTATCCACATTATACTGCATCTGCCAAACATTTGCCCACTCACCCAGCCTATCCAAGTCACCTTGCAGTCTCCTAGCATCCTCCTCACAGCTAACACTGCCCCCCAGCTTAGTGTCATCTGCAAACTTGGAGATATTGCCTTCAATTCCCTCATCCAGATCATTAATATATATTGTAAATAGCTGGGGTCCCAGCACTGAGCCTTGCGGTACCCCACTAGTCACTGCCCGCCATTGTGAAAAGGACCCGTTTACTCTTACTCTTTGCTTTCTGTTTGCCAGCCAGTTCTCTATCCACATCAATACTGAACCCCCAATGCCGTGTGCTTTAAGTTTATATACTAATCTCTTATGTGGGACCTTGTCGAAAGCCTTCTGGAAGTCTAGATACACCACATCCATTGGTTCTCCCCTATCCACGCTACTAGTTACATCCTCGAAAAATTCTATAAGATTCGTCAGACATGATTTACCTTTTGTAAATCCATGCTGACTTTGTCCAATGATTTCACCACTTTCCAAATGTGCTGCTATCCCATCTTTAATAACTGACTCTAGCAGTTTCCCCACTACCGATGTTAGACTAACTGGTTGCTGTTTTTTTAATGACATTTGATACTGTTATTGTCCATACGTGTATCACTTTTTTAGTTCTTGTGGTTAAGTTTAATTTGTCAAACATGACACAGTTGAAAATCTTTTTCCAACATTTACAGGCATCTAAAATGTAAGCATTTTTTAAAACAAATGCATTGGACTGCTCCAACTAATTCAACTTTGTGAAGAGTATCATAAACTAAGAACTAGTGAGCTGAGATTTCAGAAACAACTGCATCCGTTTGGTGAACATACAACTGCAGTGCTGTTAGGTGGAAAGTACCAGAATTTTGACCCAATGACAGTGAAGAAGTAATAATGATTTTTGTGTCCAACCTGGCCTGCTGCAATATTTGGAGATGATGGTTTGCAAATGTATTTGACATTGGATTCTTTGTTGGTGGAAGTTGTGGATTTGAGATTTTTGAGCAGCAGTCGGAGAATTGGTGATCTTTTTCTATTACCCATTGTGCTTTCCCCAATGGTGAAATTAATGGGATACCAGTTATCAATAGTTTAGAGCTTTGAGCACATATTCAATGGAACTTGTCATTTCAGTCTGCAAAGAAAGGAGACATCCCAGTTATTTTGACTGAACTTAGTCCCAGGTTTCCAAAAGTAATGCCATCCCATTCCTTCAATCAACTAACATTTGCATTCACACTAATTAACCTGCACAGTAGAAGAAATCGTTTTTTATCATGTACACGCTCACCTTCTGAAAAGGTGAGTTGTATGAAGCAACATTGAGCTTCAGCATTAAGCTATGTGAATCTATCTGAATTGGGTGGAATAACAGTTAGTACTGCTGGTAAGCAGCCCCAATGATCAAATTGGAAGTTTTGATCCTAACCTCCAATGCAGTGTGGAATTTGCACTATCTCCCTATGACCATGTAGGTTTTCCCAGGTGCTCTGTTTTCCTCCACATCCCAAAGATGTTGATGGTTTAATTGGCTATGGTAAATTATTGTTGTAGGTCTGTGACTGGAGAACTGAGTAATGGAGCTGGAAGGGGCAGTTAATAGACATGTGAGAGAGCTTAGGTCACACAGAATTGGGAGAATGGGAGAATGTTCAGAGTCATCATAGATTTGATGTGCCGAATTGCCGCCTTTCTCATAAAACATGAATTAGGATGAGACTCTTTAGATTAGGAATGTTTACAACAAGCAATTGGATCGGGAAGGAGTAGAGGGATATGTTCCAAATGCAGCCAAATGGGATTAACAAAGACATCACGATTGACCTTTGAATGAGTTGAAGGACCCGTTTCTTAACATATTAAAGGTACTTTCTAAATGTAAGTTGTTGAGTTAACTTTAGGTTGGAGTGGGTTATAGTGATGAATTGCACCTGGAGAGCACAGAAGAAAGAGGGAGAGATTGGAGGACAGCATGACGGAAAGTTTTGACTGGACTGGTGTGAGGAAACTAAAGTTCAGATAATCCTTTGGCGTGGTTCACAGATGATTTAGGAGACTGATGGAAATGCATCATTAACAAAGCCAAAAATGCTCTGGAAGGTCACCTGCCTGACTCAGTCCACCAGTTCCTGAAAGAAAATGAACACCTAGGTTCAGCAAATTATTGAAATGACATCCTTTGTTTCTGAGGAGTGGATTAATCTCCCAGAGAATTGTAGAGCACAGAAATGGGTACTCATTGGCCAACCTCCACCAGGCCTACCAGGACTCCAATATATGCTAATCACATTTGTATGCATTAGCTGGCTTCCTTTTATTCCTTTCCTGCCGCACGTACCAGTCCAAATGCTATTTAATTGTAATTATATCTGCCTCCATTGCCACTGATGGCAGCTCATTTCAGATATCCACCACCCTTTGTGCAGAAAAACTAGTCCCTCATATCTTTATTTTTTTCTGCTCTCACTTTAAATCTGTGCCTTTCAGTTCTAGATTCCCCTGCCCTGGGAAAAATATCCTGAATAACTATCCTATCCATGCCCCTTATAGTTTTAGAAATCTCTGTGAGGTCATCCCTCAGCCTGCTATGTTCTAGTGAGAATAAACCCAGCCCTATTGAATGTTTTTTTTAATAAAACTACATCTCTCCTGACATCCTGGAGAATCTTTTCTGCACCATCTCTATTGCCACTGCATCCTTCCTGCAGTGTGGCGACCAGAAATGTGTACCATCCTGCAAGTGTGCTGCAGCCAATATTTTGTACTGCTGCAAATGATATCCCGACTCTTGTACTCAGTGCCATGGTCAATGACAGCATGTTTACGATATTATTTCTTCGCTACTCTATCAAGCTCTGTCACCATTTTCAAGACCTGTGTACTTGCACCCCAATGTCTCTCCGTACATCAATGCTCTTGACATTTACTCTGCATGTTCTACCAGAATTTGACTTCCCAAAGTACATGAACTCATATTTATCTATTAATTCCTATTTGCCATTGCTTTGCCTAGCTTCTGAGCTGATCTATGTCCTGCTGTAGCCTTAGGCTACCTTCCTCTCGATCTACAACTGCACCAATTTTTATGTGGTCTTCAAATGCATTAATCAGATTACCTACAAATTACAAATCTCCAAACTCTGATCCATGTGGTGCCACTGCTTCGAGATTTACAATCAGAAAAAGGAACCCTTCACCACTCTGTAATGAAGATCCCATGTAATTGTCAAAATAATTGTTTTGGTGGTGGAGCTTTGTTGGTGTCATCGTAACACATGATGCACTTCCTGGGCTATTTATTTTTGTTTCTATTTTCAAATTTATTAATTGCACCCAGCTTAGTTTTATAGCTTACAACTTGAATTCTTGTAGGCGGTGCAGAGTTTAACTGCTGAGTATTTTAAAGTAATTTTCAGATGTGCAGAAAAAATTGTGTTGAATCCCTTTGAGTAAGTGGATTCTGTGAACTTGATATTCTCAACAAAGTGGCTTGGTACATTATTGGCTGTGATTGGTTTGCTTTTTGTCATAGTAAAAAAGCTTTGTCAAGAAGGACATGTAATCTCAATAGTCAATGGTGTTATACCAAACAATTATAAATCAATTGTGACCTGTACAGGAAAATTAACTTTGCAATGAAATGATAGGTCAGAAAAAATACCAGGCAATGACTTTTTCTCAACTAAAAGTTGATGTTATTTATTTGTGTGAACAATAAAAGCTGGTTGTTCAAGAAGGAACTGCAGATGCTGGAAGATCGAAGGTACACAAAATTACCTGGAGAAACTCAGCGGGTGCAGCAGCATCTATGGAGCGAAGAAAATAGGCGACGTTTCGGGCCGAAACCCTTCTTCAGACTTCAGACTAAAAGCTGGTTGTTAACTTGTGATTAAAACAAATTAAACATTAAAGAAACCACAACTTCACAATTCAGTGGAATAAAACCATGTTTGTATGGCAGTACAATTAATCCCACTTGACCAGGATGCATTGTTGGAGAGCAGTATTGTACGTCTGTTAATAGTCTGAATTTACATTGGTCTTTTAACTCATTGCCATGTGAATTTATACCACAAGGTGGGGCCATTTAATGCTTTTGCAGAAGACAAATGAAATTTTGAGCGAGCTTTATATATTTATTAGCTTTGTTCAAACTGCCTTTTGCAGATTTCTGCATCTTAGTTCCAATCTATTTTTTGGAGAAAAAAAATTGATAATAGGTCCAATGTATGTGATAATGTAAAACCGTAATACTAAAGTATCTTCAGAAAGTGCACAGTTCATTTATTTTTAATTTGGAGGATCATAATTTCAGTGAAGCACTGGCTAATGGGGCTACTCGGTTTTGGCCGGTTGCTAATTAAGAAGAATGGCCTGGTTCACCTGCCTAGGGTCTCACCTTCCTGCTACTGTTGTCATTCTTTCATCTTTGCTGGGTCATTATTCTGGGACTTCCTATCAAACAACACAATGGCAGTATTTTCAATATTACAGTAATATCACACTCCAAAGATGTACAGATTTGTAAATTAATTGGCTTGGTATAAGTGTAAATTGTCCCTAGTGAGTGTGGGATAGTGTTAATGTATGGGGATCGGTGGTCAGTATGGACACGGTGGACTGGAGGGCCTGTTTCCACGCTGTATCTCTAAACTAAATTAAACTACAGTAGTCCAAGAAGGTAACTGAGCAATGTGTTCCCATGTCCTTTTGGAATGAACATTAAATGCCAGCATTTTAAATTGTAAGCAATTTTGTAAAACTATTTCATGATTAAGAAATAGTCTGAAGAAGGGTCTCGACCCGAAACGTTACCCATTCCTTTTCTCCAGAGATGCTGCCTGTCCCGCTGAGTTAATCCAGCATTTTGTGTCTACCTTCGATTTAAACCAGCACCTGCAGTTCTTTTCCATATATTTCTTGATTATGTTGTGTCTCTTGTCGTATGTGCTAACTGTTTAATTATGTTTCAATCCCAGTTTGGCAAGGCATAGTGAAAGGTACAGTGCCTTCCATAATGTTTGGGACAAAGACCCATCATTTATTTATTTGTCTCTGTACTCCATAATTTGAGATTTGTAATAGAAAAATCACATGTGGTTAAAGTGCACATTGTCAGATTTTAATAAAGGACATTTTTACACATTTTGGTTTCACCATGATGGAAGAATTCTCAGAATTCCCTCTATAATGAAGAAAAATCCCCAAACACCTGTCTGACAATGCAGAGGCTGCACTGCAAGATGCAAACCACTGGTTAGCTGTAAAAATAGGATGGCCAGGTTACAGTTTGCCCCCCCCCCCCCCAATTTCAAGGCACCATAATGTTTGGGACACAGCAATGTCATGTAAATTAAAGTAGTAATGTTTAGTATTTTGGTGCATATCCTTTGCATGCAATGACTGCTTGAAGTCTGCGATTCATGGACATCACCAATTGCTGGGTGTCTGCTCTGGTGATGCTCTGCCAGGCCTGTATTGCAGTCATCTTTAGCTTATGCTTGTTTTGGGGGCTAGTCCCCTTCAGTTTTTCTCTTCAGCATATAAAGGGCATGCTCAATTGGGTTCAGATCGGGAGATTGACTTGGCCACTCTAGAACTGACCATTTTTTAGCTTTGAAAAGCTCCTTTGTTGCTTTTGCAGTCTGTTTGGGATCAATGTCTTGCTGTGGCCATTGGGTTTTGAGGCATTTGTTTGATCTTGAGCAGATAGGATGTGTCTATACACTTCAGAATTCATTATGCTACTACCATCAGCAGTTGTATCATCAGTGAAGATAAGTGAGCCAGTACCTTCAGCAGCCATACATGCCCAGGCCACAACACCCCCACCACCGTGTTTCACAGATGAGGTGATATGATTTGGATCTTGGGCAGTTCCTTTTCTCCTCCATACTTTGACATTGCCAACACTCTGATATGCTAATCTTCGTCTCATCTGTCCAGATTTTCCAAAAATGTGGTTCCTCTTTTAAGTACTTCTTGGCAAACTGTAACCTGGCCATCCCATTTTTGCAGCTAACCAACGATTTGCATCTTGCAGTGCAGCCTCTGAATTGTCAGACAGGTGTTTGGGGATTTTTCTTCATTATAGAGAGAATTCTTCCATCATCAGCTGTGGAGGTCTTCCTTGGCCTGCCAGTCTCTTTGCGATTAGTAAGCTTACCAGTGCTCTCTTTCTTCTTAATGATGTTCCAAACAGTTGATTTTGGTAAGCCTAAGGTTTAGCTGATGTCTCTTGACAGTTTTATTCTTGTTTCTCAGTCTCATAATGGCTTATTTGACTTTAATTGGCACAACTTTTGTCCTCATGTTGATAAATAGCAATAACATTTCCAAAGGTGATGGAAAGACTAGGTGCTGAGAGCTCTCTTATACCTGCATTAAGGAGGCAATTAAACACACCTGAGCAATTACAAATGCCTGTGAAGCCATGTGTCTCAAACATTATAGTGCCTTGAAATGGTGAGCAAATGGTGAAACCAAAATGTATAAAAATACCCTTTAATAAAATCTGACAATGTGCACTTTAACCACATGTGATTTTTTTCTAATCTCAAATTGTGGAGCTCAGAGGCAAATAAATAAATGATGGGTCTTTGTCCCAAACATTATGGAGGGCACTGTTTGTCTGGTAGTCGAATATGTATGTCAGGTAATTCTAAATACTTCTGATAATCTTGTTCTCCAAAAGGCAAATATGTCATGAAACTCAGATTCTCTCTACAGTATTATGAAGTACAATGTTACTGGGCATACAAGATAATTAGTTAATTCTTAAACTCTTTAGACTTGGTGTGCTAAATTAATTCTTCAGAAAGAAAGAAAAAACGTATCACTTTTTAGTGGAGTTTTCAGCACGTTGGTTTGAGAAACTCTTGTTCATAGAAATGGGTTTGTAACTATTTTTGGGTGGCCAAATCAAATATTTGTATTAAATATTAATTTTAAATTTGAGGAATAAAATTAGATATTTCAGATGGGTTTCTGAGTATTTTGGATGGCCACATCAAATTCTGGTATTAAATATGAATTCAGCAGTTTAGACACTCCCATAATAAACTACAGCGCATTGTCAACAAAGCATCCAAAATCATCAGCACTCCCCTCCCATCAATAGAATCACTCAATCTCAAACGGTCCGTGTCAAGGGTGAAGAAAATCATTTCTGATCCCTCCCACCCAGCTCACTACATCTTCCACCTGCTGCCCTCGGGGAGGCGCTACAGCTCACTGTCTGCCAAAACACGATTTAAAAACAGTTTCTATCCATATGCAATTCGAACTGAACACTCTATGATAATATCACAAAGCCACCTCATGCATGTACTGTATACTGTATGTTGTTTGTGTTTCATGTTATGTTTGACGGGAATCAGCCTATTGTGTAACATCCTGTACTGAATATGAATTCCACCAGCTTGACTGTGTGATCATTACATAATCTGAATCTGAATCTGAATTTGAAATTTATGGAGTAAGGTGAAATATTTCTGAAAGAAATGCCTGATGTTGAAACTAACTTGAATGCTGCAAGAGTACAGTCAAATATGATTAAACATCAAATTCCTCTATGTATCATGTGAGACATGAACACTAGTTTCAAACATAATCATTTTTCAATAAAGACTGTAAGAATTGGAAGCAGAAATATATTTAACGATTTTTCCCCCCAAACAACATTGTTGCAAATTTGTACTGGTTGCTAAATGCAGAGCATGAAGGATGCAAAATAATTAATCATTTTACTTGCAGTCATTCATTAGTATGGTGCCTCAACTCCATCAATTAGATCAGCACTGGCAGAAGCTGGATAGTGATTACTCAGGAAATCTTATGTGTGCAATTTGAGGCAACTAAATGTATTTAAAAGATAGTGTCGATGGCTAAGGAGGTAAAGAACAATAAGAGATGGATGTAATTTTCTGCACAATGGAAGTGAAGTGATTTAATAAATTTGTGTCCTATGGATCACATGTCCTTTATATTTTGCTTAATATCCTTGAAAGGTGTTATCTTTAATGTTTCTGACTTTTCAGAAATGGAATAATTTACGGATTGTGATTTTTTTTGGTTTGACTTCAAGAAAACTTATAATTAGTTTCATTTTCTGCGGTTGAACAAAACGACAGCTAAATGTAAAAATCCCAGCGCTATTTATCATTCTGATCCACTTGAATGGAATATGGACTCAGTGGAATGCTGAATGAAACTGGTCATTCCAAATAAATTCAGCTCTGCCTGTGAAAATTAATTACTGATAACCTTCCTTGCCCGCTTGCATATGTGTTTGACATGAGCAGACAAAGTATAGGTTAAAGGAAAGGAAGAAAAAAGTTGATTTTGAATATCAGCTCATTACTTAAAACTGTCTAATATCTGCCTGGTGGATGTGGTGTACATTCAAGCACATCTCTGCGCCATGGTATTCACCTTAAGCTCCTATTGTCCAAACCTCTTGAACAAACAATGGCGTTGCATTTTTACCTTATTTTCAAATCCAAACATGTTCTGCCCATCCCACTTCTGTGACATCTAACAGAACCCTCTGAGAGACTTGACTGCCAGACCCATTTTCATGCCACCATCTATTTCCACCTTTATAACCCGCATCTCAGTTTATCTGCTATTCACAGCATTCGCCGACCGTCACAATGAATTCAATGCCATTATATGTTCAAATCACTTGAGAGCTATTTGAATTGACTATCTCCTGACTCAGAGGCTAGACTGTAAAACAAAATGAAAGGAAATGCATTCTTTATTTTAATTCAATTGCATTCCCAATTCCCATGCACAGGGTTCCCGAATTTGTCAGAGAAAAGAGGTTTGGGAATTGGTTGAAGGATGCACGCGACTGGGCCATTTCTCGCAACAGATATTGGGGAACACCCATTCCTTTATGGGTTAGTGAAGACTTTGAGGAGGTGAGTAATGAGTTGAAAAAGTAACTAATTCAGATTCTTAACATGGTTCTCAGATAAAATATTTCAAGGAAATAAATAGGAGGCTTTGATTATCAGATTTAATAATCTTGTTTATGTATTGATATGCGATTTTTTGACAACTAAATTAATGTAACCGCTGATGCAAAATGACCTGCCCGCGGTTGGCATCTTAAAATATATTTAAAACATCCGTCGACTGGAAACTGAATGACATTCCAGTTGCCAGATAATGTTTTGGAAGCATTCCCGTTGAAGTGTATTTTTAAGAAGATTTCTTGTAATACAGATTTTTTTGAAAGCCTGTTTTTTTTTTTTACAAGAGTGTTGTTGACTGTTGTGGTAAACTTTGTTTTACTCAAGGTATAGATCATTCTTAATCTTGATTCCATCATCAAATAAGAATCAAATTAAATCTCTGTTCCCCATAATCATTGTTTGTTTGGGTTGACAATCATGTTCTCTGTCTTGATTAGTTTGAGCAACTAGAACATTAGAAAGAAATTCAAAGTTTTGCTCCTCTGAGTGCCAAAATATCCAATTTCATTCCCAAGGTTCCCATTCTCTCTTTTAAGAATTTTTTTCCCCCATTCCCAGAAAAACATTGTGGCATTGCTCCAATGTTCAGTCAACCATACCTTGGGTGTGGAAAAATAAACCGTGCATGGGAATACAGTGTCTCCCAAAATGTCAGCAATGTCCTTAATTCTGAATGTTAATCTTGCAATAATCAATTTATGATTCATATTTTATTGGATCACCTACATTTTTCCATTGCACCCGTGTGTAAAAATACACGCAGATGCTAGTGAATGATTTTTTAGTGGAATACACCAGCCAGTAGCATGACAGTGGTGACCTCAAAGTTATAATATATGTAAATTAATATCATTTTGATTGGCGCATGTTGTTAAGATTTCAATTTAATTGTCTTTTTGGGTGCCTGAAAATTGCTGAATCTCTTGACTTTTTTAACATCTGAAATTTTGCTATTAAAATTGAACATACCCGAACAGAAGAAATTTAAACTGAAATATTCAGGTCCCGTGTATTTTGAATCACAAATGGCATGCGGTTGCATTGGTAAACAAAACTTGAAATTTAATTTACCTGTATTCTTAACCCATCAATTTTTTTTGCATCATCTCTTTTTGCACAGATTAAAAACAAAAAAATGTAAGTAAATACTCAGCAAATCAAATGCGTCTTTGAAAGAGATATAATTAAGGTTTAAATAAAACTCTTAATTAGAAATGGTTAGGTGATACAACAAGGTAGATTTAAGTTTTGGATGGGGTTTGGACAGGATAAAGGGATTATCTCTTAACATGGGGAGCCCAGGGTTATCGTGATGTTATCGATGTTTACAGAGCCATCTGGTCGAAAGATTAACGAGGAAAGGTATGAAAAGGTAAGCTGGTACAACAGAATTGGCCCGTCAAGTTGAGTTTATTGTTATATGTACAAGTACGGTGAGGTACAGGTTCAAAACAAAAACCTTGCACACAAAACACAAATTCCACACATGTTCTACAAGAGGGAAGACACATTAGTACGAAACAATTAAAAAAAAAATTCCACGATAGTGTTCCTTGCTCAGGTAGGATTAGGATTGTGCAGAACCTGCTCGAAGTCTCGGCAGATGGCTCAACCCACCCAAAGGCACGGCAGTACCAGGAGGGAGCCTTTGGAGACTTTGGACGCAAGGAGTGGACCAGTAGGAGGGCGAACCGGGTACTGCCTCCAGTGCCGTCAAGTTCGGCGGCAGGAGGCATCCCTGGGACACAAAGATGGCTGGGCAAGGAGAGACGTCAAAAGCAACGGAGGAAGCCCCTGCAGGAGCCTGGGGCTTACGTGGATCGGGAACTGCTCCAGTAGACCGAGCGTGCGGGCTGACCGGACTTTGGAAATGGCACCAAAACATGGCGGTGCCCGCACGTGTATATATTTTAAAGAATTTCACTGTGCAGTTGCATTTGTGACAAATAAAGCTCCATTGACCATTGAATTCAAGAATCTGTTGATTGTTGGAAAGTAGCTGTTCCTGAACCTGGTTTATTGGGGCTAAGTCTTCGGCATTTCTGCCCAAATGTATCAGTGAGAAGAGGACATAGCTCGGAAGATAGATGCTGCCTTCTTGAGACAATGCCATTGATCCTGGAGAGTTGTGCCCATAATTGACTGGGTTGAATCCACTACTCTGCAGATTTGAGTTCCTCTGCTTTGGAATTTTGATTAAACAGGAAAAGTAAATTGTACACTCTTTACCTCTAATTTACTGATGAGAAAGGAATTAGTAGAATTTTCAGCTCACAAATAGGCCACTTGGCTGAATGGACCAAACCATACACAACACACTCGCCATAAATGTTATCTATCTTCCATGTAAATACAAGATACACTACTCTGATCATGACCTGATCCAAGACTTCAACTGAGCAAAGAGATGTGGGCCAGACTGTGCTAAGACAGACCCATATTCAGGAATTGTCGCCTGTAACTAGGCCAGATACAGAGGGCCTATTTCAATGACAAGACCTAGATGCCAACTGCATTTTGGACAGCAGAATGCAGTCCCTTCACACAAAGCAAAACTGGTCTTATGCTAAAGCTAGCACCGATGTTAGATTTTATAACTCCAATTGTCAAGGATATTTTTAAATAAAATGAAATAATTAACCTGCATTAAACTTTAAAATGGAAAGTTAAATTTACGTTCTGGGAAATTCTGTTCAGTTGTATAATGGGTTGATGTAGCTGCAATGGGAGTGCTGTGTTTAGTTTTGCTCTGCTATAGGAAGGATGCCAATTAGCTAGAAAGAGTGCAGAGAAGATTTACGAGGATGTTGCCAGGACTTGAGCACCTGAATTGTAAGGAATGTTTGGGCAGGCTAGGACTTTATTCCTTGGAAAGAGTCCTTGGATCTTGTTGAGATGTATAAAATCATGAGGTGAATAGAAAGGGTGAATGCATAGAGTCTTTTACCCAGAATAAGTGAATCAAGAACTAGAGGATATAGGTTTAAGGCAGGGGTCGGGAACCTACGGCCCCTGGGCCGAATGCGGCCCATAACCCGAAATCATCTGGCCTGCAGGCAGAGTTTTTTTTCCTGTAATCTGGAGCGGTGAGCACGGTCGAGCGCCGAGCTCCGGCCGTACCGCATCCTGCGTAAAGTCGCCGGCAGGGCCACGCACCTTCTGTGAACACGTTTAAAAAAGAACTGCAGATGCTGGAAAAATCGAAGGTAGACAAAAATACTGGAGAAACTCAGCGGGTGAGACAGTCAAGGGTTGCATGAGGCTGCCTCACCAGCTGAGTTCCTCCAGCATTTTTGTCTACCTTCTGTGAACACGTGATTTGATGCCTGCTATCCGGAACGGGATGGGGGCGGGATCCATGTGTACACGTGATAGATGTGGCCCGCCATCCGTTCCCAGATGCATCCTGGCTCCTATGCAGAACAAGGTTGCTGACCTCTGGTTTAAGGTGAGAGAAGCAAGATTTAATAGGAACCTGAGAGGCAACTTTTTCACACAAAGGTGGTGGTTATATGGAACTAACTGCCAGAAGAGGTACTTGAGGTAACTGCATTTTTAAAGACGCTTGGACAGGTACATGGATAGGAAAGGTGAAGAAGTAAATGGGCCAAATATGGGTAAATGCTGTATGACTGATTCTAAAAGCATAACAATGCTGGATGTACTGTGGAGCATATAGTGAGGGTGGACTGACGGCCTTGCTATCCTCCACCCCCACCCCAGAAAGATGAGGCCTATGTTTAATCACAATCCTGTTGCAACTTTACTAAAAGCTTGTTTTACTTTTGTGGTAGGGAGAGCATTTGATTGATAGAAATTGATCCATGAAAGATATGTATGGATTTGTGTGCCTTCACTTCAAAGGCTTTGGAATGGAAAGATGTATGGCTTTGTAGGAAATTAGAGTATGCCCAGGATGGTGTGGGTTTTTGATATTAGCTGCCTTTTTGAGGCATGCTTTGCCTTGACTCCATAACTGGTGGGGAAATCAATACCTGTGATAAACCAGGCAATGTCCACCAATTTCTGCAGTCACCTTCCGTCCTGAATGTTTGAACCAGTCCATCATGCAATCAGTCAGTATGCCCACCAGTGTAAACAAAGACACAAAGTACCGGAGTAGCTTAGCGGGTCAGGCAGTATATCTGGAGAATATGGTTAAGTGACGCTTCTATTGCCACCCTCTTCAGACTGAAGATGCTGCCTTACTGGATCGGTTTTTTTGTAAACTATCATCTGAAGTTCCTTGTGTCTGCTCTCCCCTGTACACCTGTCGGCGTTCAAAAGAGTGTCTACGACATGCCAAAGCAAGGCTCTGAACCGAAACATCGCCTATTCATGTTTTCCAGGTATGCTGCCTAACTCACTGAGTTAGTCCAGCATTTTATATCTCCCTTTATGCCAAATCTTCTCTTGTGTTCCTTACTTAATTTAAGGTGCGTTTCTGCAAAGTTAATCTAATGAGGAGCCTTGCTTTGTTAATTGGTTAAATTAACGATTATTCTACATTTGCAGTCTCAATTATGATAATAACTTTTTTATTATTGTGCCTTTTATATGCATTGGTACACCTCTCAACCAAAATGTTGCATCTTGGTTTACACAGAGTATCATTGCCTGTTGTTTACCACATTAATTTTATTAGAATTCTTCACTAATTATTGTCATGAAAATAGATTGATTCTTTGTTCAGAAACTTGTTGTGATTATAGCCATTATTTTATTGACAGGTGGTGTGTGTGGGATCAGTAGCAGAATTGGAAGATCTGAGTGGAATCAAAATTGAAGATCTTCATCGAGAGAGGTGAATCATATTTGAATGCAAACATTGTGGTTCTTCTTCTGAATATTTGACGATACTGTTTTATTTTGTTTGTTGTTGGTCTTACCAGGTTTATCATTTATAATGAATAAACCATTGAGGTGAAGTTTGGTGACATGAGATCATTTCTACCTGCTGTTTAACCAGAATGAGTTCAGGGGTAACACTTCTACTTTTGAGAAGATTGTAGATTCACACTCCTGAACACGTAATCAAAGCTGACACTTTAGTGCAATGTGGAGAAAATGCTGCACTTTCTAAGCTGCCTTTACATACGACATCACACTGCAATTTATGTGTCTTTCTAAGGTGGATGTGAGCAATGTGTGGTACTAAGTAGAACAGAGAGTTGTCCTGATCAATATTTGTCCTTCAACTAGCAGCATTTAATTCTAAAATCAAATTACCTAGTCACTTATTTAATTGTTGCTGTTGAGATATTTGTTTGGACATACTTGCTGTTATGTGTGCCTGCTTTTTAACAACTTGGTTCAAAAGAACTTTGAATTTCCCTGTGTTTCAAAATATCATTTAAATAAATGTTCCTTCACTAATTGAATTAATCTGACGAAGGGTCTCGACCCGAAACGTTGTCTATTCCTTCTCTCCATAGATGCTGCCTCAACCGCTGAGTTTCTCCAGCATTTTTTGTCTACCTTAACTAATTGCATATGTCTTTGCAAGTGTTGTAAATGGGCAACAAATATCACCTTGCATCTCTGTACAATCTGTGTAAGACTTGAGAATTAACAGTTGTGTTCCTTTCTTCTTTAAAAATATCGGATAGCATGCCAATTATCAAAGTGTACAGGCTTACTCTGACAATTATGTTTTTAAGTAAATAGAATTATGAAAGCAGTGTGAATTGGCTTTTTAGAATGCATCCACACTGTTTAAATGTCAGATCTTCAAAATTAAATCATCTTTCATCAATTTCTGATGAAGAAAAAATCCTGTTGATCCTTGGTTGGATCTACCACGACTTATCTAAATCCAATGCCATTTTTTGTTTTATATTGCAGCTATATCTTTGAGATTTTGTGAGGTGTTTCTGTTTTGGGTACTAAAAATAAAAATTGAAACAGGAGAGGTCCCGGTGCATACCCAGCTAGTTTATGCCATTCCTGTGTGCCTGCTAAATGCTCATTGCTTGATTTCCCAGTGGTGAAAAATAAATAACTCATGATTTACAGTGTACACTGTAATGATGTAGTAGAGACCTTCAAAGATTTAGACCTCTCAATAATTCTCTTACTATTCCACATCTAAATGTACCAACTTCTGAAATCATATAATTCAACATGGATTTGTGCCTCAACATGGATTTGTGCCTGGAAGGTCGTGTTTGACTAATCTTCTTGAATTTTTTGAAGAGGTTACTAGGGAAATTGACGAGGGTAAAGCAGTGGATGTTGTCTATATGGACTTTAGTAAGGCCTTTGACAAGGTTCCTCATGGAAAGTTGGTTAAGAATGTTCAACTGTTGGGTATAAATGCAGGAGTAGCAAGATGGATTCAACAGTGGCTGAATGGGAGATGCCAGAGGGTAATGGTGGATGGCTGTTGGTCGGGTTGGAGGCAGGTGACTAGTGGGGTGCCTCAGGGATCTGTGTTGGGTCCTTTATTGTTTGTCATGTACATCAATGATCTAGATGAAGGTGTGGTAAATTGGATTAATAAGTATGCAGATGATACCAAGATAGGGGGTGTTGTGGATAATGAAGAGGATTTCCAAAGTCTACAGAATTATTTAGGCCATTTGGAAGAATGGGCTGAAAGATGGCAGATGGAGTTTAATGCTGATAAATGTGAGGTGCTACACCTTGGCAGGACAAATCAAAATAGGACGTACATGGTAAATGGTAGGGAATTGAAGAATGCAGTTGAACAGAGGGATCTGGGAATAACCGTGCATAGTTCCTTGAAGGTGGAATCTCATATAGATAGGGTGGTAAAGAAAGCTTTTGGTATGCTAGCCTTTATAAATCAGAGCATTGAGTATAGAAGCTGGGATGTAATGTTAAAATTGTACAAGGCATTGGTGAGACCAAATCTGGAGTATGGTGTACAATTTTGGTCGCCCAATTATAGGAAGGATGTCAACAAAATAGAGAGAGTACAGAGGAGATTTACTAGAATGTTGCCTAGGTTTAAACAGCTAAGTTACAGAGAAAGGTTGAATAAGTTAGGACTTTATTCTCTGGAGTGCAGAAGGTTAAGGGGGGACTTGATAGAGGTCTTTAAAATGATGAGAGGGGTAGACAGAGTTGATGTGGACAAGCTTTTCCCTTTGAGAATAGGGAAGATTCAAACAAGAGGACATGACTTCAGAATTAAGGGACAGAAGTTTAGGGGTAACATGAGGGGGAACTTCTTTACTCAGAGAGTGGTAGTGGTGTGGAATGAGCTTCCAGTGGAAGTGGTGGAGGGCAGGTTCGTTGGTATCATTTAAAAATAAATTGGATAGGCATATGGATGAGAAGGGAATGGAGGGTTATGGTATGAGTGCAGGCAGGTGGGACTAAGGGAAAATAATTGTTCGGCACGGACTTGTAGGGCCGAGATGGCCTGTTTCCGTGCTGTAATTGTTATATGGTTATATATCCATTTTATATGCCTCTTCCTTCATTACCTGTTTCATCTGCCCATTACCCCTCCCCACCTCACCTGGTTCAATCTATTACCTACATTCTCTCTAAACTGTTATGCTGCAACTCTCCACTCCAATGCATGGTCTCAGCCGGAATCGTTGACTGTGCCTTTGCTTCCACAAATACTGCCTGACCTACTGTCTTCCTTCAGCAGTTTGTTCTTTGCTGTAAACTCTGCAGCGTGACAATAGAGTCTGTCAACATCTACCCCATTGCTTTATCTTAGATTCTTCTGAAATATTTCAGTGAGCCTTTATTCATGAAGCAAGGCCGTCATCATCTCTGTGCCATTAACTGATTAGATATAGTGATGAAGAGGTCATCGTCTGTCCATGAACAAAGAATGCTTGCTAAGGTGAAGGGCACCAAGATGTTGTTAAACTATTGCTCAACATCTTTCATTGTCCAAAAAAAACAAGAAAATTATTTGTGTAAGAAGCTAACTGTTGTATATTGTCTTTCATGATGTTGGAATATCTCCAAATAGTTTCTTGTCAATGGACTACTTTTGAAATGCAGTTTCTGCTGTACCATAGAAAATGCATGCTTCTTTGGTTGAGAATGTATTTCTTGCAGAGTTTAATAATCATTAACGTAAAGCTTGGCTTTTTCAACTTCTTGAAAGATGTATTAATCATATTATTTTCTAGTGTGGATCACATCACAATCCCATCGCATGGTGGAAAAGGTGTATTGCGACGGGTTTCTGAGGTCTTTGATTGCTGGTTTGAAAGTGGAAGCATGCCTTATGCTCAGGTTCACTACCCTTTTGAAAACCGAAGAGAATTTGAGGACAGCTTCCCCGCAGACTTCATTGCTGAAGGAATTGACCAAACAAGAGGATGGTAAAGATTTCATTTCTATTGCAACAATTTTATCCTTTTAGTCCTTTATTAGTTCACAATATCCATAGTGCTTAACAAAGGATAATTTACTAAAACTGATATTCTAATTGGAAAGTAATGCCCTGTTGAATTGTGTTTCATTATAGAAATATATTTCTTTTGATTTGTTTCTGCAAAACATTTTTTTAGATTATGAGAAGTTTGGGTAAGAAGTCAAAGCACAGTCTCCACAACAAGTCGTCATCCCTGATACACAACAAAACTTGTTATACCGAGACAATATTTCAATTTCTCATTTTGGCTAACTTGACGGTCTCTGACATGACCCATATAATTTGAAACTGGGTTGTTTGAGTGCTGTGACCCAGTGGGAAATAATTCAAGACTGAGTAGAACATTTAGCAGATGTTGCTGAGTCATGTAATTGAAGGCTGTGCTTGAACATGAAAATCAATGAACAGTATTATATTTTGAAATAAAAACAGAAAATATTGGAAATACTCAGCAGTTTGGGTACATCTGTCGATGGAGAAATAGAGTTAACTTGAACTGCTGACATTTCCATTATTTCTGTTTTTCATTCAGTTCTTCACCATTTGCGTGGGGGTTTGACAGTTGGGTACAACATTTTGAGTTCAAGATTCTCTAATTAAAGAAAAATTAATAAACTATGAATTAGAAATTATGATTGCTGTCTCTGTCAGATTATGTTCACCAAATTCACTAATTTCCCCATGGAAGTATTTTCTATCTGAATATATTGGATCATTAATGAGGAAAAGCTGGTTAATGCAGAGTTAAATGTGTTCTCATTTTTGCAACAATTATTATAAAAGATAAGAAACATTTTAAGATGTTCACTTCCATGTCATTAAATGCATATTTATAATCTTGAATCAACTAAATTTTCACTGCACATCAGCAGTATATTTGAACATTTTCAAATAAATAACTGTTTTAAATGCATCTGTAGGACATATATAATTGTGTGCTAATAGTTAATCGTCAGTGCTAGAGTTGAAAGTGAAACAGGTTTAGGAGGGAGATAAATGAAAAGAGACATGCAGATGTCATTCATTCCTGAAGTCAAACTGGCCCCATTCTTCCAGTTAAAATTGTGTGGACATTTGTAATGAAAGCTGCTGATATAAATCAGTTTAGTTGAAGTGACATCTTCACACAAATGGTGTGCTATAATATGTTTATGACAGGAGAGTTAGTAACTGCGGCAATTGAATTGTTTCAATCCTTTAATCTTCAGAGCTAGACTAATCAAAATGTGCAGAGGAACAAATTCATTTTCCTGATTGGTATGATTTCTCCAGATTTATCTTGGTATCTGTTTTAAAACCAGCTGTTGGTCACAGAATTGATAGCAAAGACAAGGCATTTGGCTCAGTTGATCTATACCAAAGTTTATAGTGGACAAATTCATACACACATGCACACCAACACACACATCTCTTGAACCGTATTTACAGTGCCTTTTCTTGTTCGTGCAGTATCCTTATTTTAATTGGCATTACGGATATCTACGATGTGTATTAAGAAGCTTCTTTTATCAATTCCTTATTGGCTTTATTAAATATTTATCTTTTACTTTTGTCCTGCAATTTTGGATTTCAAAAGGGGAAACCGAACCAAACCTCATAATTACTTTAAAGATATGTTAGCTTTTCCTCAGTGTTCCTTTTTGTAATGAAATAACCCCCTCAGGTTAGGTCCATACACAGTTATATACACACAGTACTGACATTATTTGTATAATTCCTTTTGATATCTTTGTAGAAACAAAGAATTGCAGATGCTGGTTAACATACAAAGGGATACAAAGTGCTGGAGTAACTTCTCTAGTTTGATATCTTCTCTCATATAACCATATAACCATATAACAATTACAGCACGGAAACAGGCCATCTCGACCCTTCTAGTCCGTGCCGAACACATAATCTCCCCATGTCCCATATACCTTCGCTCAGACCATAACCCTCCATTCCCTTCCCATCCATATAACTATCCAATTTATTTTTAAATGATAAAAACGAACCTGCCTCCATCACCTTCACTGGAAGCTCATTCCACTCAGCTACCACTCTCTGAGTAAAGAAGTTCCCCCTCATGTTACCCCTAAACTTCAGTCCCTTAATTCTCATGTCATGTCCCCTTGTTTGAATCTTCCCTACTCTCAGTGGGAAAAGCTTTTCCACGTCAACTCTGTCTATCCCTCTCATCATTTTAAAAACCTCTATCAAGTCCCCCCTTAACCTTCTGCGCTCCAAAGAATAAAGCCCTAACTTGTTCAACCTTTCTCTGTAACTTAGTTGCTGAAACCCAGGCAACATTCTAGTAAATCTCCTCTGTACTCTCTCTATTTTGTTGACATCCTTCCTATAATTAGGCGACCAAAATTGTACACCATACTCCAGAATTGGCCTCACCAATGCCTTGTACAATTTTAACATTACATCCCAACTTCTATACTCAATGCTCTGATTTATAAAGGCCAGCACACCAAACGCTTTCTTTACCACCCTATCTACATGAGATTCCACTTTCAGGGAACTGTGCACAGTTATTCCCAGATCCCTCTGTTCACCTACATTCTTCCCTACCATTTACCATGTACGTCCTATTTTGATTTGTCCTGCCAAGATGTAGCACCTCACACTTATCAGCATTAAACTCCATCTGCCATCTTTCAGCCCACTCCTCCAACTGGCATAAATCTCTCTGTAGACTTTGAAACTCTACTTCATTACCCGCAACACCACCTATCTTAGTATCATCTGCATACTTACAAATCCAATTTACCACACCATCATCCAGATCATTGATGTACATGACAAACAACAGTGGACCCAACACAGATCCCTGTGGCACCCCACTCGTCACTGGCCTCCAACCTGACAAACAACCATCCACCATTACTCTCCGGCATCTCCCATTCAGCCACTGTTGAATCCATCTTGCTACTCCACCATTAATACCCAACCATTGAACCTTCTTAACCAACCTTCCATGAGGAACCTTGTCAAAGGCCTTACTGAAGTCCATATACACAACATCCACTGCTTTACCCTCATCAATTTCCCGAGTAACATCTTCAAAAAATTCAAGAAGATTAGTTAAACATTAGATTAGTTAAACATTAGTTAAACATGACCTTCCAGACCTCTCAATTAAGAAAGATATGTGGTTAAAAAACTGGAGCAGTATTTAAAGAATTGTTTTCCACCCTTTTTTTGTTCTCATTTCTGCATCATCTTATTGTGTTTAAAAGATAATGGGGCAGAATAGTTTCAAGCATGCATTGGAAATAAAGTAACCACAAAGTTGTTTTATTAGCTGCTGCTGGAAGAATAGGTGAGAAGAGTACGTATTCATGAAATCAATAACAAATATAGTTTTTTACTGAAATACATTGATTTGTAAAGTTCATAGATTTTGTGACCCTTTGAATATTTCCAGTGTTTTCAAATTTTATAACAATTAAATAAGTGTTGTATTGGGGATATGTTGCACCTCATTCATGAGACTATATGATTGAAAATTTGCTGTGGTTCTCAAAGTATATGAACTTATTTTCATAGGTTTTATACCCTCTTGGTACTGTCTACAGCTCTATTTGGCAAACCACCTTTCAGGAATGTGATAGTAAATGGACTTGTACTGGCAAGGTAAGTGTTTCTAATACATATCAATCCATCCATATCCATATCCTTATAACTATAAAACTCTGATCAGAGATGTATGTGTGTGTGTATTTAATTATTGGTTTGTGTATTTTCACATCTCGAAAAAATGATGCGCGAACAGGAAAATGTTTACATATTCTGGTAGAGATTTACCCTCGTGGAGTCCGAAATCAGCTTACCTGAAAAATGTGTGCATTATTTCTTGAGTTATTAATAAAAATGTTCACAAATCTGATCCAACTTTGAAATCAAAACACTTGTTTTTCGCTGATGACGTGACAATGGATCTGCCTGCCGTCGGCTCGGGCTGCGTCTGCTCGCGCTGCGACTGACGTCAACTCCCACCGCTCCCTCTTTCCCCCCCCCCCCCCCCCCCCCGTTGTTCAAAAGTCGCCCTGTCGACTGAAGACTGCGTCGGCCCAACCAGCGCAATGACAGGAAGGGATAGATCCTGTGCAGGGTTAAATAAAGGAGACATAAAAGATAGACACAAGGTACTGCACTTGCGAGAATCTTGAACCAGGTGCTGGAATAATTCAGCAGGTAAGGCATCATCTCTGGAGAATGGATAGGTGTGTTGGTAGACAAAAATGCTGGAGAAACTCAGCGGGTGAGGCAGCATCTATGGAGCGAAGGAAATAGGCAATGTTTCGGGCTGAACCCCTTCTACAGACCTTTCTGTTGGGTCAGGGCCCTTCTTAAGACTGATTGTTGTAGGGGGAGAAAGCTGGAAGAGAGGTGGGGGCGGGACAAAACCAGGCAAGTGATAGGTGGATACAGCTGAGAGTAATTATTTTGGCAGCAGGGTGTACAGGGTAGAGATGAAAAGGAGACAAAAAGCTGAGAGTTAAGAGAAATGATGTGAAGGGTAAAGTGTGCATCCAGGGGAGATAAAAGAGGGGGAGGGGTGGTTGTGCTCTGTGCAAGCGCAAATGTTCGGTGAAATGGTTGTCACGGCCAGGTCTACGCTTGGTCTCATTGATGTAAAGGAGGCAGTGAGGTTAGAGGAGGAGCATGTGAAACTCTATCTCACCTGGAAGGACTGCTGGAGTCTCTGGATGAATTTGAGGGAGGAAGTGCAGTGCCTGGTGTTACATGTTACATGTCCTGCGGTTGCAGGTGGAAGTACCTTGCGGAGGTGGTGGTTTGGGTAGGAAGGGATGAGTGAAGCAAGGAGTTGTAGAGGGAATGGTCTCTGGAAAGCAGTGGGGATGAGATGATGCAAAGCCAGTTTTCTGTTCAGTCAGCTTGCTCTCCCTGGATCCCATGCGATCTGACCTTCCAGTACAGCCTACCAAGCAGAACCTTATCACATGTCTACGGCTTCAACCTTTCTGTTTACTTCTTCAAAAAACTCAAATCAATTCATAAGACGATCAGATTCGTAAGCCACGATCAGATTCATAGGACAAGCATACTATGAGATAGACAACAAATTCAATGATGCTACATCACATGTACCAATAAATTCCAGGCATTTATCTCCTTTGTGGAGTAAATTGGGTCATATTTTCAGAAGTCCAGGAACATTGTTGTTTGACGAGGTGAACGCAAGGAATAGGCGCAGTTTTGTTTTTAAGCATGGCCATACTGGCTCCGTTTCAGTATTTTGGAAATTGGAGTTAAATGCAGCTTTAAAGGCTAGCCTTTTAGAACTAATTTCTAAAACAGCTTTTTGATTTTCTTTTTGACTTCACTGGACATGAAGGCGTTAGTATACATTTTGAAACCCAAGGGAGGTATTTTACCAAAGATGACAAAGATGACGATTGGCTGTTAGATGTTAATAGAGAATGACGCATGAAGTTAAATTCAAGGATGACATGATCTTACCAGAAATGGAAACAGAAAGGTTCAGCTCAAGGTCTCAAGGTCTCAAGGTCAGTTTATTGTCACATACCAATTAAGGTACAGTGAAACTTGAGCTACCATACTAGCCATACTATGTGAAAAGCACCAAGACATACAACCACATAAAAGTTAACATCAACAGCCATCACAGTGGCTTCCACATTTCTCACAGTGATGGAAGGCAATAAAGTTCAATCTTCTTCCTCTTGTTCTCCCGCGGTCGGGGCAGTCAAACCATCCGTGTTCGGGGTGATCAAAGCCCCCGCAGCCGATGATCGAAGCCCACATCGGGGTAACCGAAACTCCCGCGTTGTGGCGGTTGAAACTCTCTCCGCGGCATGGAGCTCCTGAGTCGGCCTCATCTTACCAGAGACTGCGGGCTTCACAATGTTAAGGTTCACAGGCCCCGCGGTTGGAGGCTTGATCCCCGGCCAAGGGATCGCAAGCTTCGCGATGTTAAAGTCCTGCAGACTCCCGTGGCTTGGAGCTCC
The DNA here is from genome assembly GCF_028641065.1 of Leucoraja erinaceus. Lineage (NCBI taxonomy): Eukaryota > Metazoa > Chordata > Chondrichthyes > Rajiformes > Rajidae > Leucoraja > Leucoraja erinaceus. Next base: position 43,300,149 of record NC_073392.1, on the reverse strand, counting down.
CGTCGGTCTCCAGGAAAGGTCACCAACTCCACGATGTTAGGCCGCAGTGGGAAAGGATATACGAAAGGGAAAAAATTTGCAGCTCTGTCGAGGTAAGAGATTGAAAAAACGGTTTCCCCCAACCCCGCACATAAAACAAACCAAGGAAGGCTAAAACATACTTTTTAACACATACTGAAATGAAGAAAGGGCAGACAGACTGTTGGCGAGGCACCACCCAGTTGCCTAACAAAATAAAATAATTTAATTAGTACACTTAGTTTTGAAAATGCTAATAATTTTAAACATATAATTATTTGTATCTTATTTTTTGCATCCTATTTGTGTTTGTATCCATAGTGATGGTCAGAAAATGAGCAAACGCAAGAAGAATTACCCAGATCCAATTAATATTGTTAATAAATATGGCGCAGATGCACTGAGGTAAGATGCATCTATGAATTCATTGCATCACACTTGATTTAGAAATCTGTACTGGAAAATCTTACTGAACAGTAGTAATTGAGAGTTGCATGTTAGTCAATGACTGCTATGTGACGTAGATCCTGTGTCTCAAATCTGATGTTCCTATGTATGATCAAATAATATGAGATGTCAAAAATAAATAGGGTGCTCTAACACATGAATTTATCTATGTAGATAATCATTCAATAACCTTATGACATTTATGCCATCACTACTGTTTCTCCTTGTTCATTATTTGTTATACACCAAAAAATGTCAAATGTGATTTAACCAACAGTTTTTCAAATGAGCTTCTCTACTCTTCGTAAAAAAAGGTTAAAAAAATTATTTTGGTTGTTTTCCTTAGCAGCAGCGATTGATAACATATGGAATTATAGATAGTGTTCCATATGCCATCCCTTTATTGTGTGTTCAATTGTTCTTCCATTTAAGATGAAATGGTTAGATTTAATAGGAATCTGAGGGGTAACTTTTCCACATGTGTGGAACATGCTGCCAGAGGAGGTAGTTGAGGCAGGGACTATCCCAGCATTTAAGAAGCAGGTAGACAGGTACGTGGATAGGAACGGTCTGGCGGGATATTAACCAAATGCTGGCAGGTGGGAGTAGTATAGCTAGGACATGTTAGCCGGTGTGGGCAAGTTGGGCCGAAGGGACTGTTTCCACACATTTTCACTCTGTGACTCTATTTGAGCAGCCAAAGTTATACAGCTAGAAAGGAAGCAAAAATGCAACTTTTGTTTCCTGTTTGTTCCGATCAGTTACATATAATTTCAATCCAAGATCTTGCTCTAAGTTGACCTAGCCAATTCACATTGACGTAATTGGAAAAGTTGTTTTTTTTGTATCTGATGACCAAATAATCTGATGGATAATATTGAAATGCTGCTCAAAAAATCTGACACTCAATATGAAAAGTGAGATTTATTTTTGATACGTACTATCATCATGTGACAAAGATTTTCAAATTTGCAGATGACACGAAGCTGGGTGGCAGTGTGATCTGCAAGGAGGATGCTATGAGGCTGCAGGGTGACTTGGATAGGTTGGGTTAGTGGGCAGATGCAGTATAATGCGGATAAATGGGAGGTTATCCACTTTGGTGGCAAAAAAAGGAAGGCAGATTATTATCTGAATGTTGGCCAAAAATGCTGGAGAAACTCAGAGGGTGAGGCAGCATCTATGGAGCGAAGGAAATGGGCAATGTTTCGGGTCGAGGCCCTTCTTCAGGATGGTGTCAGATTAGGAAAAGGGAAGGTGCAACGAGACCTAGGTGTGCTTGTACATCAGTCACTAAAGGTAATAATGCACGTACAGCAGGCAGTGAAAAAAGCTAATGGCATGCTGGCCTTCATTGCGAGAGGATTTGAGTTTAGGAGCAAGGAGATCCTACTGCAGTTGTACAGGACCCTGGTGAGACCGCACCTGGAGTATTGTATGCAGTTTTGGTCTAATTTGAGGAAGAACATTATTGCTATTGAGGAAGTGCACTGTAGGTTCATCAGGTTAATTTCCGGGATGGCGGGACTAACTATGATGAAAGAATGGGCCAACTGGGCTTGTATTCATTGGAATTTAGAAGGATGAGAGGTTATCTTATAGAAACATATAAAATTCTTAAGGGATTGGACAGGCTAGATGCAGGAAAAAAACACAATGTTGGGGGAGTCCAGAACCAGGGGTAACAGTTTAAGTTGATGCTGCTGCACCCGCTGAGTTTCTCCAGCATTTTTGTGTACCGTCACAGTTCAAGAATAAGGTGTAGGCCATTTAGGACTGTGATGAGGAAAAACATTTTCACCCAGAGAGTTGTGAATCTGTGGAATTCGCTGCCACAGAAGGCATTGGAACCAATTCACTGGATGTTTTCAACAGTTAGATTTAGCTCTTGGGGCTAAAGGAATCAAGGAATATGGGGGGAAAAAACAGGAACGGATTACTGATTTTAGATGATCAGCCATGATCATATTGAATGGCGGTGCTGGCTCGAAGGGCCAAATGGCCAACTCCTGCACCTATTTGTTTCTAAATTTGTATGTTTTGATCAATGGAATGGCAATTTTAATCTCAAAATTGTGATGCTTATCTAATAGTCAGGAGAATACTATAACTTGACTTTTATCTTACATAAAGATATTAAACTTTCAATATTTGCAGTACTAGTTGTGAGTCATGCATTTTTTATGGATGGATTCTGTCACACCACGTTATAGTTTGAAGTAACCCAGAAGGATAATTCTGTTAACAGTGAATAAGTAGAGAATTTGTGATTGAAATCTTCATATAACATGACATTAAGTGTTAAAGGTAATATTTACTTCTGAGAGTGAGTCGTGTTGGAAAATAACAGAAACTCTTGAATATCTAACAATTTTTTCAGAAAATTTTACTTTATTGGAAAGACTTATAAAATTTATCTTACGGGACATAGTTGTCCTAATCTTGAACAACATCTATCCTTATTATCACTATCTTGGATGTGGGTGTGTGTGTGTATATTTATTTGTTTGTGTGCGATCACATCTACTCAAAGAAACAAAGCTATTGACGGAGTGCAGCGTAGGTTCACCAGGTTAATTCCCAGGATGGCGGGACTGTCATATGCTGAGAGAATGGAGCAGCTGGGCTTGTACACTCTGGCGTTTAGACGGATGAGAAGGGGATCTGAAAGATTGTTAAGGGCTTGGACACGCTAGAGGCAGGAAACATGTTCCCGATGTTGGGGAGTCCAGAACCAGGAGCCACAGTTTAAGAATAAGGAGTAAGCCATTTGGAGCGGAGACGAGGAAACACTTTTTCTCACAGAGAGTGGCGAGTCTGTGGAATTCTCTGCCTCAGAGAAGGCAGGTTCTCTGGATGCTTTCAAGAAAGAGCTAGATAAGGCTCTTAAAAATAGCGGAGTCAGTCAGGGGATATGGGGAGAAGGCAGGAACGGGGTACTGATTGGGGATGGTCAGCCATGATCACATTGAATGGCGGTGCTAGCTCGAAGGGCCAAATGGCCTGCTCCTGCACCTATTGTCTATTGACGCGCTAATGGGAAATCTTTACATATTCCGGTAGAGATTTACCCCCTGGAGTCATAAAACGGCTTACCTGAAAATTTCCTGCTGTATTTCTTCAGTAATTAATAAAAATGCTCACAAATCCGATCAATTCAAAACTTTTTTAATTCAAACACACCCTTCCCCCCTTTTTTTCTTTCCACCCTCCCCCCCTTCCCCACACACCCTTCCCCCCCCCCCCCACACACCCCCCCTTCCCCCACACCCCCTCCCTTCCCCCCCTCCCTACCACCCTCCCCCACACCCCCCCCTCCCCCATACGCACCCTTCCCCACACCCCCCTTCCCCCACACCCTCCCTTCCCACACCCTCCCTTCCCCACACCCTCCCTTCCCCACACCCCCCCTTCCTACACCCCCTCCTACACCCCCCTCCCCCACACCCCCCCCCCCATACCCCCATACCCACCCCCCTTCCCCACACCCTCCCTTCCCCCACACCCTCCCCCCCACACCCCCCCCTTCCCTCCCCCCTTCCCTACACACCCCTTCCCCACACCCCCTCCCTCCCCCACACCCCCCTCCCCCATACACCCCCTCCCCGCCCCCTTCCCTCACACACACTCTCCCCCACACCCCCCCACCCCCCCCCCCTCCCCGCCCACACGCCCCACTTCCCCCACACCACCCTCCCCCATACCACTTCCCCACACACCCCCCTTCCCTCCACCCTCCCCCTCCACACCACCTCTCCCCCCATGCCTCCCCATTCCTCCTGCCTCACCCCCACCCCTTCTCACCTCCCCCACCTCCCTCTCTCCCAACTCCCCTCCCCACCACCCCAACCCCCCACACCCCCCGTGGGGGGGTTTAAAAGGCAAGGGGCAGAGTGGGGGGGGCGGGGTATCAGAGGCGTCACAACGGAAACCCGTCAGCCACGCCTGCGCAGTTGGGGCTATGCGTGAGTGGTGGAATATCGCGTTGGGGGTCCAGGCCTCCCGTGTGAGAATGGGACCCAATGGGTCCCACTTAGTCTAGTAAATATAATTTTATAATGATTTGGAAAGTAAAAAAAACATATAATCAGAAATAAAAATGGAAAATGTTCTGATGCTGGAAATCTAAATTGAAATGCAAATTCTCATCAAGAAGCAACGATTTTGAGAGAAACTGTTAACATTTCAGGTAACTAACCTTTCATCAGAATTTTGATTTTGAATTCCCACTGTCTGCAGTATTTTTCATTTGAAAAATTAATTGCAAGTCTGTTTTGTAGCTTGTTTCCACATTTGAAGATGTTAAATCTGAAATGAGTATATTTTATCTATTTCAAATTATAAGCCGATTACTGGTTAACTTTCATATCAGGTAAAATTGCAGTTCAGTATTCTTGACTACTATTGGAAAAATTAGTGTTATTGTAATTCATTGTAGGACTATATAAAAAATATACCATTCTCCACAAATTATGCTCATTTTTTTTTCAGACTGTATCTTATTAATTCCCCTGTTGTGAGAGCAGAAAACTTACGGTTTAAAGAAGATGGAGTGAGAGATGTTCTCAAGGATGTCTTCCTGCCTTGGTACAATGCGTACAGATTCCTTATTCAGAATGTTCAAAAATTGCAGAAGGTAATGGAATATGTTTTTGTATATATCTACAAATTGTGTACATCAATTGTGTAGAGATTGTTGTTTAATTTCAGTACACTAATGCTGAAGTACTTAGAAGTATACAAATGGACCGTTGGCTTTAGTTCATAATTAGATATTGGTCAATTATTTGTGAACATTCTGATGATTTATCATTCCAGGAGGAAGGTATTCAGTTCCTTTACAATGAAAGCACAGTTGAGGACAGTAACAACATCATGGATAAATGGATACTTTCATTTACACAATCACTCATCCAATTTTTTAAAACTGAAATGGAAGGTAATTATATATATGAAAACCCTTATTCCAAAAGTTTTGATCTGGATTCTTTAATTTTGTTGCCCCCTCAAATGCTAATGATATAATCCCCTGTAAAGTTAACCTGTTAACCGATTGTGACTATTTTTCTGAGCCTGCCTTCTGCCTGCTTGTCTAGTCTTGACCCACAATTTACATTGGAGCATTATGCTAGGTTGTAACGTGTCATTTTGAAGATAATAGCGGGGAAATTTCTGAAAAGAAAATGTTTAAAATATACAGCTACTTTGGATTTTCCTTCAAACACAATTTTGTTTTATTTTGAAGCATACAGGCTCTACACTGTGGTGCCCAGACTAGTCAAATTTGTGGACATGCTAACCAATTGGTATGTGAGAATGAATCGTAAAAGGTTAAAGGTAGGTACATTTTTAATTCCTTTTCAATGTAACCCGTTAGGGTACTAGAATTTAAGAAATCTTTAGACCCGTTATTATGTATTGACGTATGAATTTGGAGAAAGAATAATTTACTCAGCCCCTCAAGCAAGCGCTGCGATTCAAGGGTCTTCTGATTATAACGTCAACTCCGCATTCCTGTCTTACTGCAGTAACTTTCCATAAAACTGTATACAAAATATTTCTCGACCTGTTTAAAAGTAACAGGAGACCTGTTTCCAAAGGCATTTGAGGAAGTCTTCCAAAAATCTAAATTTCCTGAGAAATGATTCGCCTTAACACTGTCATAAATGGATGATTAACCTAGTTCTCAATTCTCCAACAAAAGGATAGATACTCCCATCATCCATCTGACAAACCCTTCAGGATCTTTCATGTTTCAAACAATCCCCAGTCATTTTTCAAAATGAGTGGATACAAGTGTAGCCTTTTCAATTTATCTTTGTAAGTCAAGCCTCCTGTTCCTAGTAGAAACAAAATGCTGGAGTAACTCAGCGGGACAGGCAGCATCTCTGGAGAAGGGTCTCGACCCAAAACATCACCCATTCCTTCTCACCAGAGATGCTGTCTGTCCCGCTGAGTTACTCGAACATTTGGTGTTTATCTTTGATTTAAACCAGCATCTGCAGTTTTTTCCTACACATTCCTGTTCAAAGGTTTCTAAGGTATTTTATTGCCACATGTACCAATTACCATGCAGCCATACAAAAAAAAGCAACAAAACATACATCTACATAAAAGTTAACATAAACATCCAACACAGGAAACATTCCCCACATTCCTCACTGTGATGGAAGGCAGAAAAGTCCAATCTTCTTCCTCTTTATTCTTCCTCGGTCGGGGCGGTCGAAACTCCTGCGGTTTGGAGTTCCCGAAGTCGCTCTGACCAGAGACCGCGAGCTCTGTGATGTTAAGTCTGCAAGCACCCATGGTTGGAGCTCTGAGGTCGATCCCTGGCAAAGAGATTGCAGGCTCCGCGATGTTAAAGTACTGTATGCTCTTCGCGGTGGAGCTCTCAAGAGTCGATCTCCAGCAAAGGCCGCCAACTCCTCGATGTTAGGCCGCAGTGCGGATGGAGATACGATACGGAAAAAAAATTGCATCTCCATCGAGGTAAGAGATTAGAAAAAGTTTCCCCCAACCCCCTCCCCACCTCCCACCTAAACAAGCTAAAGAACACTAAAAACATACATTGAACACATACTATTAAAACACAAAGAAAGAAGGGACAGACAGATTGTTGGCAAGGCAGCCATTGCTAGTGCCACCCCGTTGTCAGTTGAATAAACCTATTCTGAATTGCTTACAAGATATTTTTTTTTTTCCCCCAAACTAAGGAGACTAAAGCCTAGAAGTGGTCTCACATCTAGAGTGTCGATGTGAGACCCCTTGCTTTTATGTCCATTAGTTTCAGCATCTGCATTTTACCTTCTGCAAATTGTGTACCGGGCCATCTAGGTCCCTCTGCCTCTCAGAATGTTGTAATCTAACACTATTTCGATAATATACTTTGTAAATCGTAATCTGTTCTCTCATTTTACGTGGCACACCACTTGCTACATCTTGTCATCCAGACAAAGACTAGTTTTCTAACTGTTAAATTAACTGATCCTCTGTCCACACCAAAATGTCCACCAAATAGTTTTAGGTGGAATATAAATGGAAGAGTTGTCTCTTTGCCCTTCTCCCCTGTCCCCTTACACCTATATTCCTTTTACATTTCATGCTTTTTCTCTCTTTACTGGCTCTCATTACCTTTTATCTTTTCATCCCTAGCTTTTGTCCAATCATCTGCCAATCAGAACATATGCCGTCACCTGTGTCACCATCACTTGTAGGCGTTGCTGTGCACGCCGCACCTTTCTTCCAGCTTTCTTTTCCCTACATAATCAGCATGAAGAAGGGTCCTGACCCAAAACTTTGCCTATCATATTCTCCAGATATGCTGCCTGACCCACTAAGTTACTCCAGCAATTTGTAGTTCTGCACCTTGCGCCTACATTTTACTAAGTATAGGTAAAGTTATACTTTACTAATGACAGTCTGACTTTTACAAAGGCTTCTAAGCTAGTAATTTCTAATCATCTTTGCTCTCTTATTTTCTTTGGGTGAATTTTCTGCTAATTCTATTTTCTTTTTTACCTCAATAGGGTGAAACTGGTACTGAAGATTGTGAAAGGGCTTTGGAAACGTTGTTTGCTGTTTTGTTCTACATGTGTCGGCTGATGGTGAGCACATACAAACTCTGTTCTTATACTTCAGACAAATATTTATAATTATCTGAAATTTGAACTGCCTAAAAACTGCTCAATTTACCAATATTTCTTCTTGAAGTCACGTTCAGTAACAATTGCTTCGTTTTTTTCTGCTCTTTACACGTAAAATTATCTTTTCTCAATTAAGAAACAACACATCAGGTCAAACAATACTAGGAGGAATCGCATAACCAGCAGAACTGAAATCATTAAGTCTCTAAGAAATATTACTTGAGCCTTTGTTGACACGATTCTGTTCAGTATATGTACAGAATTTCTCGTAAGGATTTTTTTTACTGTCTTTGTTCAGTTAAATATTGTTAAATATTTTTCCTGACTGAATTTATTCAGTTAGGTTGCCTTTTCTTCAGTTACATTTCCTTGAACGTGGATAACTAAAGAGATAATCTTGCCATCAATGATACAATGAAAGTATCAGGAATTTTTAGATATGATATGAGGGATGGTAATTAAGTCATTTGTTCTATTTTGAGAAATCCTTTTGAATCACTCACATTGGCTTTCATATTGTCTCTTTTTGTTCCAAGGTTTCAGAATAATGAACAATGAATGGTTGCTTGAATGTCTAAACTCTGACAGGAAAATGTTGTATAGAAAGTGTTTCGAAAATAAGTTTTTTATTTTACGAGTAAACTGGAAAACAAAAAAGATCAATCATTAGCATTAAAATACATGGAAATAGGTGGGTGGTGAACTGGATAGAATGTTCTGAGAACTAGCAAAGAGTAAATAGACTGAATTACCTATTTTACTACGTGAAAACATATAGCGTTTTACAGTGCAAATTACATGCAACTGATATACACATGCTTTCTTATCTTTGATTTCTGTCGATTGTTTTTTGTTTGAAAGAGTCTTTCTTCACTACAATTAACTTCATAGTTGTGTTCACCGCTTTAGGTTATGCCAGTTAAATAATCTGTAAAAGTCTGGGAAAGACTACATTAAGTAATTATTTTACCTTATTTTTATTAATTACTGTAGTTAATGGCTAGGAATTCTCTGTCCATATTGTTGTTACATTTTTTTTTACTTTGCAGAAAATTGGAATGATTATTTTATTATGTAAGAGTTGAATATTAATAATGTAGGTGCAAAGACATTTAAATTCCTTTTTATATTTTACCATGTTCAGGGACTGATAGAATTATACAGGGAAAACTTGAAGAAAGCACATAAGGGTAGATACAGTAGCTGTTGGAAGTCCGTCCCTGTTTTCGCATTTACAATAGTCTAATAAGATTGGTGACATTGCAGAAACCCTGACCAGGGAATTTTAGAAAAGGACTAGAACTGGAATTCCATATTCTGTAGTGAAAACGCTCATTGATAACTAGAGCCAGGAATTTGCCATAAATGCCATGAGTGCCTTTTCATACCTTTTTTGATGATTTCATGAGGATAATGCCTTTTTCACAATCGAGTGCCTAAATCAGCCTTTTTTTGCCAAAAGGTTGTGCTATTTTCTCTCGTTGTACCGTGATTACAATGACGTTTTCTATGTTAACACGTTAATATTAATAAGTTATTATTAACGTGTTAACATAGTATCTTACAAGAAAACCTCCACCACCGGGGCGAAACCGGGGGTGCCACCGTCGGTCGTTCATTCGTTCGTGCCGCTGCCCGCAGGTTCAGTCTTCTCCAAGATCTATTTGAGAAAGAACTGCAGATGCTGGAAAAATCAAAGGTAGACAGAAAATGCTGGAGAAACTCAGCGGGTGAGGCAGCATCTATGGAGAGAAGGTATAGGTGATGTTTCGGGTCGAGACCCTTTTTCAGACTGATGGGGTGGGAGAAAGGAAGAGGCGGAGACAGTAGGACTAGAAGGAGAGCTGGGGAGGGGGTGGAGGGAGAAGACAAGGGCTATCTAAAATTAGAAAAGACAACGTTGATACCGCAAGGGTGTAGACTGCCCAAGCGAAATACCCAAGCTCGTCTCCTCACTACATTTACTGCTGGCTCCAGTCGCAAATCTGAGTTTTTGAAGTTAACAACCATCTCTTTAGTCTTGGTTATATTCAGGATGAGACAGTTCTCTTTACTCCAGACACAGAAAGCATTGGTCAAGTCCCCGTATTCTCCTCATGCCCGTTCCTTACACATGCTACAATCGCTGTGTCATCTGAATATTTCTGTATGTGGCATGTGTCAGACTTATATTTGAAGCCTGCAGTATACAGGGTGAAGGGGAACGGGGCCAGAACCGTTCCCTGTGGGGCTCCAACATTGCACACCACTGTCCCGGAAACACAGTCCCCCAGCTTAACAAATTGGTCAACCCGTCAGGTAGTTGTGTATCCAGGAGATAAAGGTGGAATCCACCCCCATCTTCTCAAGCTTGTCTTTCAAAATCAGTGGTTGGATGGTGTTGAACGCACTTGAAAAGTCGAAGAACATAACCCTCACGTAGCCACCTGGTTGGTCCAAAAAGAAGTAAATCCGGTGCAGCATGTAGATGACTGCGTCATCCACACCAAGGTTCTCCTGGTACGCAAACTGTAGTGGGTCGAGTGCGTGCTGGACCTGTGGTCTCATGAGACGAATGAGTAGCCGCTTCATTGTCTTCATGATATGAAATGTGAGGGCCATCGTAGTCTGTAGTCGTTGATCTCGGTCGGTCGGCCGCCCTGCTTTGGGAACCGGCACGAAACATGATGTTTTCCACAGACCTGGTACCCTCCCAGACTGGAGACTCAGGTTGAAAATGGTCCAGCTGAGCCGCACAGTCTTTTAGTAGCCTGGAACATACACCATCAGGGCCAGCTGCTTTACCAGGGAGCAGACTCCTCAGCTCAGCTCTCACCTCGTCCACCATGAAGAACAGTTGAGGGGATGCTGGCATTGGAGGTGCTGCAGATGTGGTGTTATTGGGGCTGCTTCGCGGAGGTGATGGTGGGGGAGAGGCTGCACCTGCAGAGGTGGGAGGGGATACCAGATCAAACCTGTTATAGAACAGGTTAAAGTCATTGGCCCTGTCCACGTCTCCTGACAGCTGGCTTCTCTTCTCCTTGAAGCCAGTGATGGTCTTCAATCCTCTCCACGCCCCTTTGATGCTGTTGTGCTGCAGTTTCCTCCAGCTTCCCTTTATAGTCCCCATTTGCCTGCTTCATGCTCCTTTTCAGGTGGTGCTGTACCCTCTTGATCTTTTCCCGGTCACCAACCTTGAAAGCCTCCATTTTCTTGTTTAGGAGGCTCTTGATGTTGCTTCTAATCCAAGGTTTGTTATTGGGAAAGCAACAAACAGTTCTTACTGCCACAACAACATCCCTGCAGAAGTTGATGTAGTCCGTTATGCATCCAGCCATCCTGTCGATGTCCATACTGCTGTTGAATTCCTGTGGCTCCATCAGTATGTCCGAGTCTGTGCATTGAAAGTAGGCCCTCAGTGATTCACTGGCCTCTGGTGTCCACTTTCTAAAAGACCGGGTGGTTGTAGGCTGTCTCAGTACACATGTTTGTAAGAAGACCTTAGGTAAACAGGCTGTGATCTAATTTGTCAAGCTGTGGAAAGGCTAAAACACAATAGGCCTCCTTGACATTGACATAGCACAAGTCCAGTGTCTTATTGTGCCTTGTGGGACAGTCAACATACTGAGAGAAGCCCGACAAGTGGGGGCTGATGTTCACATGATTGAAGTCCCCTGGTATGGCAATGAGTACGTCCGGGTGTCGGGTCTGTAATCTCGCGACAATCTCTTGGATGATGTCACACACGACTACAGGCTCCGCTCGAGGAGGAATATAAACAATAATGGCGACTATGTGGGAGAACTCCCTCGGTACATAATAAGGTCTCAATCCAACCGCCAGGAGCTCAATATCCCGACAACAGATCTTATCTTTCAGTGTTCAAGAAGGAATTGCAGATGTTGGAAAATCGAAGGTACACAAAATGCTGGAGAAACTCAGCAGGTGCAGCAGCATCTATGGAGCGAAGGAAATAGGCAACGTTTCGGGCCGAAACCCTTCTTCAGACTGATAGGGGGTGGCGGGGAGAAGGAAGGAAAAAAAGAGGAGGAGGAGCTCGAGGGCTGAGGGATGGGAGGAGACAGCCCGAGGGCTGAGGAAGGGGAGGAGACTGCAAGTGACCTGCATTACGCCATCTATAGTTCACCAGCAGAGGAAGACCCCCACCTTTGATCTTCCCACTCGCCTTCGGGTCTCTATCCACTCGTACCGTCGTGAAGCCGGGTAGATCCACACAGGAGTCCGGGATGCTGTCCGTGAGCCACGTCTCAGTAAAACACATGAGACTGCACTCACGGTAGACCCGCTGGTTCTTCATGAGGGCCTCCAACTCCTCACACTTGTTAGGGAATGAGTTGACGTTCCCCAAATGGATCGATGCCAGATACGGCTTGTTGGATGCAGGAATTCCACTGTGGAAATTGGAAAACAAATCTCTCAGAGGTATTTCTTCTACCGCGGGCGCGGTATGGACTTACCATCTCCCCTGGAGGGGAGCTTCGACCGCCGGCCCTGCAGACTGCGGTGCTTCCGGCAGGTACTTTAAAACTTTGACCGCCAGCCTGCAGCCTACACCAGCCTGAAGCCGCGGTCTCTGGTTGGGAAGAGCCGATCCTGGACTCACCTTGACTTTGACTTTGTCCCTTACCATCTGGATGCCTGCAGCAACGGCGTGGAGGGTGGAGGTCCTGACCACGGGGGAAAATGGAGGAGGACTGGCCAAGTTCTGTGCCTTCCACCACAGTGATGAATGCTGTGGTGGATGTTTGTGTAAAATTTTTATTGTGGTTGTGTGTTCTTTATTACTGTACCGCTGCTGGCAACCCAAATACCACCGACCCTGGTTGTGTGGCAATTCAATTATATCAATATATAGAGAAACATACACCAAGCGAGTCATCATTACGGAAAAATCATGTTGACAGCAACTTCAACATCGTTGTGCAGAAAATTATAGATGAAATTGTATGCAACAAAATATGGATCTCAATAGATGAGACAACCGATGTAGTCATCGGTGCACTGGAGGCAGGTCAACCATCAAAGGAGTATTTGTTGACATCGGAAGTATTGGAGAAGTCAAACAGCTCAACTATTGCCCAGTTGTTTACATCTTCACTTGTTGTACTTTGGCCAGAAGGTGTAAAAAACGAGAATATTCTTCTGTTTGTGACTGATGCAACTCAGTACATGAAAAAAGATGCTTGTGCTCTTAAAGTTGTATTCCCCAAAATGTTGCATTTGACATGCTTAGCTCAAGGACTTCATACAATTGCCAAGCACATACGTAGCTTGTTTCCAAATGTCGATCGCCTAGTTTCCAATGTCAAGAAAATCTTCCTCAAAGCACCGTCACATGTGCAGTTGTTCAAGGAAATGGCACCCGAGATTCCGCATCCTCCTCAGCCCGTTTTGACTAAATGGTGTACATGATTCTCTGCTGTACTCTGCTGCAAATTTTGAAAAGATAAAATAAATCATCAACTGTTTTGAAGAAGAATCTGCTGCAGTCAGGATCGTCAGTGAAATCATGCAGAAAAAGTAACCTCCACCGCGATCTTGTGTTTATTGCTTCCAATTTTACAAACTTCCCATAAGCTATCACTTCTCTTGAGAAATGTGGCGAAACATTAGTGATTTTAGGTAACAAAGATCTTGAAGAAATACAAAACATTGCTAAAGTTCTCAAAGGTAGTTGTAATGCACAAGATATCAACATGAATATAGAGTCTGTAGCTTGTTTTGAGTATGCACCAGTGACCTCAGTTGGGTAGAAATAAGTTTTTCACAACAAGCATATTTTGTCTGACAGACGTCATAATTTGAAAAAAATGCTAGTAATTATGTGCAACCAGGCAACTTTGGTCATTTAATGTAGTATACTTTTATATTATCATTTTTAACCATATTTTGGCTGGGGCGGTGGTGGGCGAAGATACGATAGCAACATCTAAGAGGCATTTAGACAGACACGTGAACAGGTGGAGTTTGGAGGGATATAGACCACGTGCAGGCAAATGGGATTAGTTTAAATGGACATCATGATCATCCCATTTGTCTGTGCTGTACAATGTTATATAGTATTATTGCTTAACAAAGAGAGCAAATTTTAAATGATTGGGCATTTGAAGTTTCAGATGCTTTTGTTGAAACAACCTGTTCATGTAAATATTCTGAGGATAGGACCCAGATATCCACAGAGCATGTGTTTATTACAGTTATGAAAGCAAGCTGTTTGGATACTCAGTTCCACAGTGGAACTGGAGCACTTGCGTTTAGGCCAAAGGGGAAGTGATTCAGAGGGGATCCGAGGAATTTGGATTCTGAAACAGATTTAAGATGTATCAAGACAACACTTGAATTGCCAGGGCATTGAAGGTGAGGGAACAAATGCTGAGAAACAGAATTAGTGTGTAACCTATGGTTGTTCTGGACATAGCCGCTGTTTGAATGTGTGGTGTGACTCTTGAGGCCAGACTTGCTGTTTCCCCACTGTCACCCTGCTGTTCTGTTTCTCATAACCCCCAGTTTTCTAAATGTAGTACTAGAGCATGAGGAAAGCTACTCTACAATTTCTAGGTTTTGCACACAGACCAGCGTTTCCACTTTGAAGGAAATTACCCGAAATGTTCAAAATTCTGGTTGTCTCAAGTCAAGTCAAGTCAAGTTTATTTGTCACATACACATACGAGATGTGCAGTGAAATGAAAGTGGCAATGCTTTTGTGCAAAAGACAAACAAGCAAACAACCAAACAAACTATAAACACAATCATAACACACATATTCTTTTACATAATAAATAATGGAATGAAAAACGTTCAGTAGAGTTAGTCCCTGGTCAGATAGGCATTTACAGTCCGAATGGCCTCTGGGAAGAAACTCCTTCTCAACCTCTCCATTCTCACCGTATGGCAACGGAGGCGTTTGCCTGACCGTAGCAGCTGGAACAGTCCGTTGCAGGGGTGGAAGGGGTCTCTCATGATATTGTTGGCACTGGAGTTGCACCTCCTGCTGTATAGTTCCTGCAGGGGGGCAAGTGAAGTTCCCATAGTGCGTTCGGCCGAACGCACTACTCTCTGCAGAGCCTTCTTGTCCTTGGCAGAGCAATTCCCAAACCAGATGGTAATGTTCTCGGACAAGATGCTTTCCACCGCCGCTGTGTAGAAGCACTGGAGGATCCTCGGAGACACTCTGAAATTCCTCAATTGCCTGAGGTGGTAAAGGCGCTGCCTTGCCTAACTCACAAGTGCTGAGGCGTGTGATGCCCATGTCATATCCTCGGAGATGTGGACTCCCAGATATTTAAAACAGTTCACCCTATCCACAGGATCCCCATTTATCTTTGGGTAATTTTAGGAAAATTAAATAATTATGGGAAATTTCCAGGCCCAGTAAGCCTTCCCCACCAGCACATGTGCGACTGCCGCCCCAACTGCTCATGTGCGGATACCGGGCCCACTGCACACACGCGGGGAGATGCGAAGCGGTCCAATCAGGCCCGGGAAAAAAGTGTATATTTACGACCATCCACGCCTGCGCAGTTGGGGGAGGCCCGTCAACCGCGTCATAATTGAAAATGGCACCGGTGACGCGTTAGGGACGCCGTCTCCCCGCGCATGCGCAGTGGGCCCGGTATCCGCACTTGGGCAGTTGGGGCGGCAGTCGCACATGCGCAGTTGGGGAAGGCTTACCTCCAAATTCCAGCTAATTTGGAATTCTATTTCAGGATAATAAATTTTGAGGTGTGGAAGCACTGACATACTCATTGTGCAGTGCTTAATTCAGGTACTGACAGCTCCTTTCCCTGCAGATATTGCTACATGATCAGCAGCGAAGAAGAAAATCATTTTTGCTATTCATGGTTGTAGCTGCCCACAGAGATTTTGTGAGCTTTGAGCTAAAACTTGTTCAGTTCCAATGCATGTTCTGGGAGGTCACCCTCTACAGTGAACTATGGCGTGCATCAGCTGGACAAGAAACCGTGAGGTTCTAAAACCAATCATATGGAAGAATCCTCAAGGGTGCACATACAGTCTAAACCAGATTAAATTAAAAATAGATTTAAATAATATAGAGAAAGCAAAATAAAGTTTGTGATGAAAAGATAATTTCTTGAATTAATATTACAATTCTGATAAACGTATGCACTCTGGGGAGATAGTCATTCAGAAAGGATATACAGATAAGCAGGATGTTTGCATTTACAGTACTGCGGTGTCATTGCATTAAATTGTATTAGTGATAATTAATTCTGTTATTGCCAAAGATTAAATGTTGAAATTGTGATTTCATAGGCACCCTTTACACCATTTATCACTGAACTGATGTACCAGAACTTGAGACACTTGATAGAGCCATCTTCTGTCGAAAATAAGGACACAAGCTGCATTCACTACCTCATGCTTCCACAAGTAAGGTATGATGTTTTCCATATTATTCCAACATAAGTACATTTTCTTAAAAAAGAAGTTTAACAACATTTCAAAAACAGTGTTATTCCAGTTAAGAATTTTGAAATATATTAAATTATGCAATTTAATTTTTTTTTAATCCTGTTAAGTAACAGAGCTGTCAAAATATATTTTGAATAAGCTATTTAATTTATAATTTTTGTTATCGTGATTGGTCAACATGCAGTATGAACTTCCAAATGTTTAATGGTTTAATTTACATATTTCAATTTGAAGCCTTTCATCCTTGTGCTTTTATCGTTTCCCCTCATCTTATTTGCATTTCACATTTAGTTTTACCCATTTGTCTGGTCTCTGCAAGTGATTTCTTTAAAAATGTTAAAACCTGTTTTTCTTATCTGAATCCCAAAATCTACTTGCAAGTTTGTTTTTGGGTGCAATTTGTATTGGTTAACCATTAAGCAATACCATTTACCCCATCAGTTATCAGGGAATCTACTGGATGCTAGCTGGTTTGTGGTTCTAAAATTGGTATTGTACAGTGGATGTATGAAATAAAAAATGTGAATGATGTCAGAGAAACCTGAAGAAAATTAATGTTGTGATGAGCTTGTCTATACTTTGTGGCCACTGGTTTGGTGTGCAAGAAAACACCAGTTGGATGGCCCCAGTAACTTGGGTACAGTATATTTATGGATCATAGACCAACATATTTTCTGCCATGTTCAAAATCCTACTGAAATATCCTTGAATCTTTTTTATGTATTATATGAATGATCACTTTGGATGATGCTTCATAAACAAAGCATGGCTTGTAGACTTTTACATATTGTATTTTCAATTTATTGAATCTCCTGAACATTTACAGTCTATTCCATTAATCATATTGAAGGTGGCAGTGGTTCAAGATGACTATTATGCTTGAGAATTTCATTGATATTTAACTTGAGTGACACTGGAAATAAGCAGTTGACATTATCCTTTGGGAATGTGATTGATCTCTGTTAGGTAACAGCTTTCTATTTACTCATTCTCATTGGACAATAAAAGTCTGTGGGGTAGAAGGGATTGAGGGTACAGGCGCATAAATCACTAAAAGTACCAAAGCCAATAAACAAAAAAAAAAACTATATTTCAAGAGGGATAAAAAAAAAACTGAAGTAATAATAATATATGACGTTGGTTAGTTTGAAAGTCTCAACAGCAATTCAAACAATTATTTGCGCTGATCAATGCCCTTTCCCCTGCATTTCATAATACTTTGGAATATATATCACGTTACTCTTTGTTTTGCTTCTATTTAGCTTGTCCTGAACTTCCATTTTCTTTGTAGCGAAGTCTTAAATCCTACCGTCATTTCTGTTGTGTTTGTTAAGTAATCACTTATGACTTGTTTTTCCCCTAGGGAGTCCATTATTGATAGACGCATTGAGACAGCAGTTGCCCAAATGCAGTCAGTTATTGAGCTTGGAAGAGTAATACGAGACAGGAAGACACTTCCAGTTAAGGTCAGTCATCGTGGATCTCGCACCTATACCTTTTATTAAAATATTTTTTGATTTTGGCTTGAAATATGAACTATTTAATTTACTGTGCTTATCCAGAGACACTGACTATAATTGCAGAGCTTGCAAATTCTTCCTCGGACAATGCTGATTCTACTCCCTGCTTCTGCTTCCTCCCATATTCCACCGCTGTGCTTTAAGGTTAATTTGCAGCTATGAATTGCCACTTGGTGTAGGTTAATGGCACAGAGAAATTGAAGGGTATGTGAAAGATAACACATTACAGAGCTGCAGTGGAAATGGGGAAAAGATTGATGGGAACACATGAGAATACAGATGGTGGTATCTTGAGCAAATGCAAACCATTAGAGAGATTCAGGGCTAGGCAGCATCTGTGGACGGAAATGGACAGATGATGTTTTAGGTCAGGTGGAGGGAAGGTAACTGGGAGACAGAGTTGAGGGGAAAGAGTGTGTGGATCCAGGTAAGGAGGAATTGTTCGACAGATGAGTCAGATTGGGGAGAGAATGGAGGAGATATTAACCAAGGCTGGAGGTGATAAATGGAAAAAATAATGGAAGCAAATTATGAAATTTGATAAGAAGGGAAGGTGGGGAGTAAAATGTAGAACTAGAGGAGGGATGGTGTTTAATTTGGAACAGGGGAAAGGGAAAATAAAATGGGGGACTTGGACAGGTGGATGATGTGAATGAAGGAGCAGAAAGGGTCCGGGGAAAAGAAAGCTATGCGGAGGCGAGTGGTGGGTAGATAAGAAGGGAGGGTGGTTTTTACCTGAAATTGGAGAACTTGATTCAACACAGGCATATTAGTTTCATATTAGTTTATTTGAAATTTTATACAAATTAAATCTTTGATTCTGCATTATATTTATCAGTAGAGATTTTTTCATACCTTTGCAAATATTTTGCTTGCTCTTTTTGTCAGTTGGAGGTTTGTATGTAAATTACATTTTATTCATCTGTTTTTTTACCCATTTGTGGTTCAGCAGTTCAAGAATGGTAAATTAAACACTGTACTATGCGTACAAATTAACTTACACAATCAAGAAAATGTAATGATATTTCACATTATTATAGTGTTAATTGATGTGCATTAAAATCTTATGGTTATAGAGTCATGGAGTTGTACCTTACAAATAGGCCCTTCGGCCCAACGGGCCTGTGCCAGTCATCATACCTATCTGTACACATACCACTTGCCTGCATTCATTCCATATCCCTCAATGACGTGCTTATTCAAGTATCTGTCGATAATTTAAAAAAATATTGTTACCTACCCCCGTCACCTTTTTTGGCAATTCATTCCAGTTATTAACTTTAGTCTTTGTGTGCAAAAATTACCTCACAGACCCCCTTTTAATGTTATTGTCTTTTGGGTCAGTTTCCATATTTGCATCTTTTTCCTTGTTTTCTTTCCTGGCTGCATTTTTCATGATATGACATGGATATGACATGGGCATCACACGCCTCAGCACTCATGAGTAAGGCAAGGCAGCGCCTTTACCACCTCAGGCAATTGAGGAAATTCAGAGTGTCTCTGAGGATCCTCCAGTGCTTCTACGAAGCGGCTGTGGAAAGCATCTTGTCCGGAAACATTACCATCTGGTTTGGGAATTGCTCTGCCCAGGACAAGAAGGCTCTGCAGAGAGTAGTGCGTTCCGCCGAACGCACTATGGGAACTTCACTCACCCCCCTGCAGGAACTATACATCAGGAGGTGCAACTCCAGAGCCAATAAAATCATGGGAGACCCCTTCCACCCATGCAACGGACTGTTCCAGCTGCTACGGTCAGGCAAACACCTCCGTTGCCATGCTGTGAGAACGGAGAGGTTGAGAAGGAGTTTCTTCCCAGAGGCCATTCGGACTGTAAACTCCTATCTCACCAGGGACTAACTTTACTGAACGTTTTTCCTTCCAATATTTAATATGTAAAAGAATATGTGCGTGTTTGTGATTGTGTTTATAGTTTGTTTGGTTGTTTGTTTGTTTGTCTTTTTGCACAAAGTCCGCGAGCATTGCCACTTCCATTTCACTGCACATCTCGTATGTGTATGTGACTAATAAACTTGACTTGACTTGACTTTTCAGTGATGTGACAAATGTTAGAATTACGAGTGAAAGGCTTCTTCAATTAATTTGTTTTCTAGTATCCTTTGAAAGAAGTTGTGGTTATTCAGAAGGATTCAGAAGCACTGGAAGAAATCAGATCCTTGGAAAAATATATTCTCGAGGTATGATCATATTTATTTTAAATTATCTGAATTTTTAAAATGTAAATATTAAAATTATTTTGTGATGGCCCTCAGTCCTAAGGTTTGAGCCATCCTGTGGGGTCAGTGCTGATTGGATTTTTCTATATATTGTTTTCACTTTTGATGTTTTCTCCATTGACTTTTCTTGTATACCTTTCACCTTTATTTTGAACCTCCTTTGGCAATAATTATTTTCCTCAAACCAATTACTTTATTTCATCCTGTTGTCTCTAATTGCTCTGTTCATTTTATTATATAATCACTAGCTATCCAATTCCACCACTAAAAACCAGTCGGGACAGTAAATTACCAAACTGTAAATAACAAATTTAACAAACCACATTTGACATTGGTCAATTTTGTGTTCAATCACTGGTAGAAGTGCTAGTGTGCAGTAGTGTCTAAAGCAAGTTTTTTCTTCTTGTAACTTAAATGAATTTAATTCTGAGGAATGGAGTTCCTCGTTTTTTGCAAAATGTGTGTGTAGTTGAGCTTGTTGAGCGTTGGAAGTAGTGCTTAAGCCCATTGATGATGGCAATGGAAGAAGTAAAAGGGTGCATGTTGATTTGCTTAGACATGCAAAAAATGCTTTGGAAGAACCAGGAGATGGGATGTTTAAAAAAGTGATGGTCACTCTTATAAGCTGAAAGAAGAAGGGTAAGGAAAGTGCTTTTAAGTGATGACACTAGTGGTATGTGGAGGTGGTATCACATGGAAGTGGTAGAAATGCTGGAGGTTGACTTGTTGAATGTGAGGATGAGGGATGTTGGAAGGAGAAGACTGGTTCTTATGGGAGGGCAGGGAGGAGTTGAGAGCAGAGGGCTGGAACTGGGGCAGGCATCTTCTCAGCATTGTAAGAAGAGATCTGATGGTGGTAAAGGAGCTGCAAAATGCAATAGTCTAAAGGAACCATTGTAGGAAGAAATATTGGCACCTGTGAGAGTTGGTGTGCTAATTATTTTTGGCAGTTAACTAAAATGGCAGTCGAGAAATTAGGAAAGGGAAGTGTTGGACAGGGATCATATGAAATCAAGAGTGTCAAATATGTTTTAATGCCATTTGTACCAGGATTGGAACAATGAAATTCTTACTTGCTACATTAATGCAGTAAGTAAACAAATAATAATAAATAATACAATGTAGTGCGTGGGTCTCAGAATGAGGCAAGTAGTCCGCAGTTTGAGAAGCACTATACTTTATTTCCTCCCGGTTCAGGGGAAGACGAAACCAGGGGAAGATGGCACCCAAACCCTGCCTTTTATACCCTCCGGCTAAGGACCGCCTCCGGACTGCACCACTCCTGTGCCGAGGGGTTCGGCAGTATAATGGGACGACCCTTAGGAGCCGCCACAGGACCCCCCCCCAGAACCAGAGGCACAAAACGCACCAGCGGGCGCACGACCCGGCCGGCCCGCGTGCGGAAGTCAGCAGATCCCGGGGCTTGCGGGGCGTAGGTGGAGGGACAGGTCGAGGGGCCGGCGGGAGGACAGGTGGAGTGACAGGTGGAGGGAGTCGTGAGGGGGGACGCCCTCGGGGCCGAGGTTGAGCAACCAGCACCGGCTGGTCAATGTCCAGGTGCGCCGGCTTCAAACGGTCAATCGACACGGCATCCGGCCGGCCCCCCATGTCCAGGACAAAAGTCGACTGCCCGTGTTCCAGCACCCGGAACGGGCCCTCGTACGGCCTCTGAAGTGGCGTCCGGTGGGCATCATGGCGCAGGAAGACGTATGGGCAGACCGTGAGGGCCATTGGCACGTGTGGTCGAAATGTCCCATGGCGGGATGTCGGGACGAGTGCGAGCCTGCCAACTCGCTCGCGAAGGCGTTGAAGGGCGGAGGAGGGCGTTTCCTGATGCTCCGGCGCCGACGGCACAAACTCCCCGGGCACTGTGAGTGTTGACCCGTACACCAGCTCCGCCGATGATGAGGCCAAGTCCTCTTTGGGAGCGGTCCGGATGCCCAGCATGACCCACGGCAACTCGTCCATCCAGTCCGGGCCGGTGAGCCGTGCCTTCAATGCCGCCTTCAGCTGCCGGTGGAACCTCTCCACCAGACCGTTAGCCTGCGGGTGGTAAGCCGTGGTGTGGTGCAGCTGCACCCCCAGCAAGCGAGCCATGGCTGACCACAGCTCGGAGGTGAACTGTGGCCCCCGGTCGGAGGAGATGTGCGCCGGCACCCCGAAGCGAGCAATCCAGTGCGCGGACAACGCACGAGCACACGTAGCCGATGAGGTGTCAGCCAACGGAATGGCCTCCGGCCACCGCGTGAAGCGGTCCACCATGGTCAAAAGGTGGGTGATGCCCCGGGACGGTGGAAGGGGCCCCACAATGTCCACGTGGAGATGGTCGAACCGCCGGTGAGGTAGACCGAACTCCTGGAGAGGTGCGCGGACATGGCGCTGGATCTTTGCTGTCTGGCACGGGATGCAGGTGCGAGCCCAATGGGCAACTTGCTTGCGCAGACCGTGCCACATGAAGCGAGCTGCCACCAGTGCCGTTGTTGCCCGGATTGATGGGTGAGCCAGTCCGTGGATGACCTCGAACACTCTCCGGCGCCAGGTGGCAGGGACGATGGGGCGCGGCTGACCGGACGACACATCGCACAGGATTGTCATACCCCCAGGACCGAGAGGGACATCCTCAAGGCGGAGGCCGGAGATGGCAGTCCGGTAGGCGGGCACCTCGTCGTCCGTGAGCTGTGCCGCCGCCAGAGCAGAATAGTCCAATCCGGGCGCCACCTCGAACACGGCATTTATAGCAGGGCGGGACAATGCGTCGGCCACCCGGTTCTCTTTCCCCTTGACGTAGCGGATGGCTGTGGTGTACTCGGAGATGTAAGCTAAGCTGCTGACGTGCGGACCAGGGGTCGGAAACCTTCTGCAGGGCGAAAGTGAGCGGCTTATGGTCGGTGTAGGCAGTGAACGGGCGGCCCTCCAGGAAGTAACGAAAATGGCGCACAGCCAGGTACAGAGCCAGGAGCTCACGATCGAACGCACTGTACTTGGTCTGCGCGCGGTTGAGGTGCCGACTGAAGAAGGCCAGAGGCCGCCAAACTCCGCCCGTCAGCTGCTCCAGCACAGCACCAACTGCCGACTCCGAGGCATCCACAGTGAGAGCAGTCGGGGCATCTTCCCGCGGGTGCACCAGCAGCACGGCCCGAGCAAGGGCCTCCTTCGCGCCGTCGAAAGCTGCCGACGCCTCGTGGGTCCACTCAACGCTCTTCGGCTGCCCACCCGCCAGAAGTTGATACAGGGGCCGCATGATGTGGGCTGCGGATGGCACGAAACGATGGTAGAATGCCACCATGCCGACAAATTCCTGCAGGCCGCGCACCGTGCGTGGGCGGGGAAACCGACGGACTGCGTCAACCCTGTCAGGTAGGGGAACTGCGCCTAGCGCAGTCACGCGGTGGCCGAGAAAGTCAATTTCGTTGACCCCAAAACGGCACTTGTCCAGGTTGATGGCCAAACCATGCTCGCTGAGCCGCTGACAGAGCTTTCGAAGGTGAGCGCAGTGTTCCTGCTGCGAGCGGCTGGCCACCAGGATGTCGTCCAGGTACACGAACACGAATTCGAGGTCCCGACAAACCCCGTCCATGAGGCGCTGAAAGGCCTGTGCAGCGTTCTTGAGGCCGAACGGCATCCGAGTAAACTCGTAAAGCCCGAATGGCGTGATGATAGCCGTCTTGGGTACGTCATCCGGGTGAACCGGGATCTGGTTATAACCCCGCACCAGATCCACTTTAGAAAAAAATGTGGCCCCAGCCAAATGGGCCGTGAAGTCCTGGATGTGGGGTACGGGGTATCGATCCGCTGTTGTTGCAGCGTTCAGCCGTCGGTAATCCCCACAAGGTCGCCAGCCCCCGCTTGACTTAGGGACCATGTGGAGTGGGGACGCCCAAGGGCTGCTCGAAGGGCGGACGATCCCCAAGGCCTCCATCGTGCGGAATTCCCGCCGTGCCAGACGCAGTTTATCTGGTGGCAGTCGTCGTGCTCGTTCATGGAGGGGTGGGCCGGTAGTCGGGATATAATGTACAACTCCGTGGCTGGGGGTTGCTGAATGAAACTGCGGAGTGAGAATGTCCGGGAACGCAGCCAAGATTCGTGCGTATCGGGAGTCCACGGACGCCAGTACCGCCACAACAACAAATTAATGATCAGTAACTAGACATTTAGGGTGCAAAACCAAAGTACTTAGTGTAACCAAAAACAAAGTCCTTAGTAGATCGTTGCTGTGATGGGTTGTGGTTAGAGTTGTGTAGTGTGGTTTAAAAGCCTGATGGTTGCTGGGAAGAAGCTGTTCATGAACTTTGAGATCACCTTTCTCAGATTCCTGTACCACCTTCTCTATGGTAGCAGCAAGATGAGAGTGTGGCCAGGGTGGTGTGGGTCTTTGACACTAGCTATGCCTCCTGTACATCCCTTCATTGATGGAGAGATCATTATCCATGATGCACTGGGCAATCCCTCCCACTTTCTGCAGCCTCCTTCATTCCTAGGATTTCAAGTTACTGAACTAGGCCTTGATGCAACCTGTCAGTATGTTCTCACCAGTAGAAGCTTGATATTTAGGAGTTTGATAGACTTTGGCAACATATCAAATCTCCTCAAGAAGTACTGGCGTTGATGATTTTTCTATGTGATGCATCAATGCGCTGGCTCCAGGACAGATCTTCAGAGATATGCACCCACAGGAACCTGAAGCTCATGACTCTGCATTACCATGCCATC
Organism: Leucoraja erinaceus; assembly: GCF_028641065.1. Classification (NCBI taxonomy): domain Eukaryota; kingdom Metazoa; phylum Chordata; class Chondrichthyes; order Rajiformes; family Rajidae; genus Leucoraja; species Leucoraja erinaceus. The sequence continues at coordinate 43,275,144 of NC_073392.1, read as the reverse complement.
GATGAAGTCGGGTTTATTGATCCTCGGCTTTCGCCTTACAAAGTCTATAATTAGCTCATTGATCTTGCTGACGTTGAATTTTGTTCTGGCACCATTCACTCAGTCTATCAATCTATCTTCTGTAGCCTCATTAATCGTTACCCATGGTTCGTCCAACAATGGTGGTATTTGAGTTGTGTCAAGCTGCACAGTCATGGGTATAGAGAGAGCAGACCAGGGACTAGAGCATGGACTGAGAACGTAGCCCTGAGGGGCTCCTGCACTGTGGAGGAAGTGTTGATCCAATTTCATAATGATTGAGGTCTGCAGATGAGGAAGGTGAGGATCCAATTACATTGGGACAAGCAAATTCCCAGTACCCTGTGTTTGATAAGTTTAGAGGAGATGATGATGTTGAACGGCAAGCTGTAGTTGATGTGCGTGTTCTTCTTGTCCTAGTGCTCCAATGCAGAGTGGAGAGTTAGCAAGATCAGATCTGTTGTGCAACTACACTGGGGCACTCTAGAATTATAGTGGTTACTAGACTAAGTGAGACCCGTTGGGTCCCTGCATCACACGGGAAGGCTGACCACCAACGCAATATTCCACCTCCACCAATTCCAATACTGCTCGCCAGTGGGGGGGGGGGGTGTTTGTTGCACTAGTATGGGTGTTGCGGGCTGAAGGTACTGGTTTCCAGAGGGCTAGTATAGACATTGTGCACCGTATGGATGCTTGGGCAGGCATCCAACTGTTGCAACGATTTTAAAAGCCAAGCCAAGGCAAACAATTGGGCTGCAGCTACCCGACAACCAAAATTCATTTTGTGAACTCAAACTTGTTAAAAAGGGCGAGGCAAACAATTGGGCTGCAATAATATCTCTCATTTTTCATCGACGGAAAAAATCCTCCGCACTCATACGGCGGAGGGGGGCTCTCAGCGAGGTGGCCAAAAATGATTGCCGCAGGTGGCGCCGTTCTCTCGGAAATCACAGCACAGTCGGCCAAAGGCGGTCAAGATTTAGTAATATAGATAGGTTCTTACTAAGGCAAGAGTTGATTGCGTCATAGAAGTGGTTTGGGGGATTCCCGTTCATTGTGGTTGCAGTATTAATTTTGTTTTCTCATACCCTTGCCCTTCGCAACCAGAATCCAGTCAGGGTTCTTCTACTTACACCTGGCCAGCTTGTGCATTCAAAGGATCATTACCATTTCAGCCTCTTCAAGTGTAATGCCCATACTAATATATTTTCTTCTTCTTAAGCATCTTGATGCAATTTCACTGCAACACCTCGATTCGCTGTCATGTCATCCCTTGGATCTATGGCCAAAAGCATACCAGCACTTTTACTTCCTTAGAAGGCTAAGGAAATTTGTCGTCTCCAGTAACTTTTACCAATTTCTACAGTTGGCTGGCTTAAGAGTTCTGATGGAGGGTTTTTGATGTGAAACATTAACTTAATTTTTCTTCCCACAACCTGATCATGCTGAGTATTTCCAGCAATTCCTTTTTTTAATTAATGGGATTAAATTGCCTGTGCATTATAGAACTCAACTCATTCATCTACTTTTAAAACTTTGGTTTGCTCATTGAACCAATCCACTCTGGTATAGTTTAGTGTTCATTTATGTACATTAACATTTTTATGGGAGAGACCAGTAATTTTTTTTAGACAAAAAATGTGCCATTATGCATATCAATTGTAAATCAAGCTATTTCTTTTTTGTCCATCCCTTCATTTTAGTAATCTTTTTGTAATAAAATTGAAGAGCATAAAATTACATTTTGAAAAAAATTAAAATCTAGTCTTACACTTTTAGAGGCGCTGGTACCATTACAAAAAGAGTACAAGGAAAGAAACATAGAAAATAGGTGCAGGAGTAGGCCATTCGGCCCTTCGAGCCTGCACCGCCATTCAATATGATCATGGCTGATCATCCAACTCAGTATCCCGTACCTGCCTTCTCTCTATACCCTCTGATCCCCTTAGCCACAAGTGCCACATCTAACTCCCTCTTAAATATAGCTAATGAACTGGCCTCAACTACCTTCTGTGGCAGACTTTGATCAAACATTTTACCCTATTTGGAAGTAGCCAGATCATTGTTAGAATGTGCTTACACTTTCATAAGTAATAAGTGGAATCCACATCATAAATAATTTAACTTTGTTGGGGCACATGATTGGAATCCCTAATGGATTCTGGCATGTAATTTTGTTTCTCAACATACATAGTTGTTAATACAGTACCTGTGGTTCATCAAGCAAAGTGCTGTCTGTGAATAATGAAGTCAACACTGAAATGTTTCAGTTTATTACCGTGTAGAGAGCTGTTTGAGATTTGTGGTGCCAAAATACACTATGTCACTTACTGTAAAAATTGGTCTCCTTGTTTAAGGATGCCTGTAACCACGTCAAAGTTAGTTTACTAGACAAGTAACAGGAATTGGTTCTTAACCATCTGAGGAAAAGTTGGAAGTGCTAACCACTTATCCGTTGGAGTTTAGAAGATTGAGGGATGACTTGTTTGAAATGTATAAGATTCTCTGGGCCCTGATAAGATGTACATGGAAGGAGGTTTCTTTTAGAGTGATAATGTGTGGAAACAGACCCATCAGCCCAGCTAACATGTCCCAGCAACACCAGTCCCACCTGCCTGTATTTGGTATATATCCTTCCAAACCTGTCCTATCCATGTACCTGTCTAATTGTTTATTAAATGATGGGATAGTCCCTGCCTCAACTACCTCCTCTGGCAGCTTGTTCCATACACCCACCACCCTTTGTGTGAAAAAGTCACCCTTCAGATTCCTAGTATATATTTCCCTCTTCACCTTCAACCTATGCCCTCTCTGGTCCTCAATTTGCCTACTCTGGGCACGAGATTCTGCATTGTGCATTTTGTGAGAGATGCTAAATTATGGAATAACTGCTTAAAAAATAACAGTTCTCTTTTAAAAGTGAGATTTAGAGTTCAGCTGCTTTTTTCAAAGCTTTGTGACTGAGTTGATTGGTTTGAAGGCTGACAGTATCTTTCTGGACACAGTTAGGGAAAACATCATGGAGTCCACCAAAATTTTCTTGATAGATTCTTATTGTCAATATTAAAAGTTTTAGTAGAAATTTGAATTGATCTATACATTTGGTTTTGTGTGTGTGTGTGTGTGCGCATAAAACGATTCTCAAGTTATTACTGAAAATGTTCAAAAATCTGACAAGACTTTTAATTTTAAAACGACTGTCTTTCGCTCATGACGTCACAACGGGTCTGCGTCGTGTCCCGTCTTCTTCGCGCTGCAAGTGACATCACCCCCCCCCCAACTGCTCCTCCCCCCCCCAGTTATTTAAAAGACGCAGAAAGAACGAGCAAGTTGGACCCTTTACTCGCCCTGGTTCGGCGCATGGCGGGGACGTTGCTGCCACAGGCCGAGCTCGGCGATTGTACCTGGACCTGGGCAGAAGCGGAGCCTGGAGCTGGAGTGATTGAGTATTGCGTTCGGGAACCAGCCCTCCCCTGTGACATCGCGCATCCCCCCCCTCACCCTCTCAAACTCCCCCCCCCTCCCTGTCCCCCCGCTCCCTCTCTGCCCCCCCCCACTCCGCCCCCTGCTCCCTCTGCCTCCCCGCCCCCTCTGCCCGTGCCCGCCCTCTGCCCCTGCCCCTGCCCTCCCTCTGCCCCTGCCTGCCCTCTGCCCTGCCCTCCCTCTGCCCCTGCCCCTGCCCTCCCTCTGCCCCTGCCCTCCCTCTGCCCCTGCCCTCCCTCTGCCCCTGCCCCTGCCCTCCCTCTGCCCCTGCCTGCCCTCTGCCCCTGCCCTCCCTCTGCCCCTGCCCCTGCCCTCCCTCCCTGCCCCCTGCCCCTGCCCTCCCTGCCCCTGCCCCCTCTGCCCTCCCTCTGTCCCTGCCCTCCCTCTGCCCCTGCCCCTGCCCTCCCTCTGCCCCTGCCTGCCCTCTGTCCCTGCCCTCCCTCTGCCCCTGCCTGCCCTCTGCCCTGCCCTCCCTCTGTCCCTGCCCTCCCTCTGTCCCTGCCCTCCCTCTGTCCCTGCCCTCCCTCTGTCCCTGCCCTCCCTCTGCCCCTGCCTGCCCTCTGCCCTGCCCTCCTGCCCCTGCCCCTCCCTGCTGCCCTGCCCTGCCCTCTGCTGCCCTCCCTCCCTGCCCTCCCTCTGCCCCTGCCCCTGCCCTGCCCCCTGTCCCTGCCCTCCCTCTGCCCCTGCCCTCCCTCTGCCCCTGCCCTGCCCTCTGCCCCTGCCCCCCTCTGCCCCTGCCCCCCTCTGCCCCCCCTCTCTGCCCCCTCTGCCCTCTGCCCTCCCTCTGCCCCTCCTGCCCTCTGCCCCTGCCCTCCCTCTGCCCCCCCTCCCTCCCTCTGCCCCTGTCCCCCCTCTGCCCCCCCTCCCTCTGCCCCTGCCCTCCCTCTGCCCCTGCCCGCTCTCTGCCCCTGGCCCTCCCTCTGCCCCTGCCCGCTCTCTGCTCCTCTGCCCCTGCCCGCCCTCTGCCTCTGCCTGCCTGCCCTCCCTCTGCCCCTGCCCTCCCCTCCTGACCCCTGCCTGCTCTCTGCCCCTGCCCCCCTCTGCCCCTGCCCTGCCCTCCCTCTGCCCCTGACCGCTCTCTGCCCCTGCCCTCTCTGTGTCCCTGCCCTCTCTCCCTCTCTCTAGCCGTGCATGCGAGTTGGGGGCTATGCGTGAGTGGAGAGGGCAGGGATTGGGTAAATGGAGCGAATGAATAATATAAATATAATATCAAGTGTGTGTGTATGTGCGGTGGTTAGTGTGAGTGTGTGTGCGTGCGTGTGGGGGGGGGGGGGGGGGGGTTAGTGTGGGAAAAAGGGCCACAAACCCCCCCCCCCCCCCCCCCCCCCCTCCTCTGCCTGCTTGGTCTAGTCAACATTAAAATGTGGATGAAAAAGATGGTGGATCTGTATTGCCATTTATAAATTATTACTATTGCTATAATCCTAACTTTTGTCTCTGACATAGTTTGAACAGTATTCTATGAGGATATGCCGGTTGTGTCCAAAAATTATAGTGATGAAAGAGATTGTGGTATAATTCAAATTAATGCATTAGTGAAACAGATGAATATTTTGTTAAACTCTCGGGAAGTCTTGAAAAAAAGAATATTTATTTCATAGCCCAGGCCAATTAAAGGAGTTAAATATTTATAATTTCATAAGAAATCATCTCAACAAATAATATGGTTGCCACTTCATCAATTCCCCTACCATTCCCAGGCCACTTGCGAGGCCACATGCAATCTGGAGAACGGCATCTCATCTTCTGCTTGGGTAACCTACAACCCAACAGCATGAACAGTTAAATTCTCCAAGTTTGGGTAACCTTCTCAACCCCCACCCCTGAATCTCTCTTCTTCTGATCTAACCAGGTCTTTTAATGCACATCTTTTTTCTCCATCACTCCATCTTCCCATCAACCCTCCCTCTTATTTCACATAGCACCCCTTGCCCTCCTTTCTTTTCAGTTTTTACTATCCACAGCCCAGTTATCATCTCCAGCCTTTGCGACCATCTCCACCCTCCCCTCCCCCACAGAACCATTTATCTTTCAACTTTTCCTTTTCTGGATCCATCCATCACTTGGCAGCTCTTGCACCGCCCCTTCCACTTGCCTCTTTCTACCAGCTATCTCCCCTTTACTTGAAGAAGGCGCCTGAACTTGGAATGGTGTCTCAACATTCCTTTCACCGATATTGCCTGACCCGTTGAGTTCCTCCAGCAGGATCGGTTTTGTTCAAGATCACAGAATCTGCAGTCTCTTGTGTTGCAACAAATAATGTGGTTTTTCATCTTTTTCTACTAAAATGTTGCACTTTCATTAATTTATCTAGAGAGTTAAAAAACATGTGTATAAAACCATAAGAACGTAAGTTTCTTATAGAAACTTACAAAATTCTTAAGGGGTTGGACAGGCTAGATGCAGGAAGATTGTTCCCGATGTTGGGGAAGTCCAGGACAAGGGGTCACAGCTAAAGGATAAGGGGGAAATCCTTTAAAACCGAGATGAGAAGAACCTTTTTCACACAGAGAGTGGTGAATCTCTGGAACTCTCTGCCGCAGAGGGTAGTCGAGGCCAGTTCATTGGTTATATTTAAGAGGGAGTTAGATGTGCCCCTTGTGGCTAAGGGGATCAGAGGGTATGGAGAGAAGGCAGGTACGGGATACTGAGTTGGATGATCAGCCATGATCATATTGAATGGCGGTGCAGGCTCGAAGGGCCGAATGGCCTACTCCTGCACCTAATTTCTATGTTTCTATGTTTCTATAATACCCTCTCCATTCCATCTAAAAGATTTGAAACTTTTGGGTCCAGATCTTGTTTAATGTTTGAATAAATATTGTAACACTTTAAGATTAAACAATCATTGTATTGATGAGTATATTCAAGGATAATCTGTCTCAAACTTAATTAAGCAGTTGGCCAACTGTATGAGGGAATTAATTACGCAGTAAAAATACAGCGAGCTTTTGAACAGGAGAGCTTTTGTTCCCCAGTATATGCTAGTATTCATAATGTTAATTAATAGACAGGAAATAGAAGTGTGACAAGCTGTTGTTTATGGTATGTTATTTTCTGGAAGCCTCGTGGTTTTGTTTAAAACCAGAGTAATCATAATTTACTTTAAACAATCAAAATATACTTGAATTTTTAATAATTTTAAGCATTCTTAAATTAAACATAGAATTAAAATTATTAAGGGTGAATTGTGGAACAATGGGCAACTTGTTCATTTTTTTCAGAAACTTGTTGTTCCACAGCAATAATCCTTTTTAACATTTTATTTTAAAAAAATCTGTTAACCTGATTTATGGTAGGTTTATCCTTTCGATCCTGGAACAAATGAACAAGATTAGTCAATTCAGCCCTTAAACTGTGGTCTGGAATTTAATTACATCATAGCTGATGTGTGACCTTACTCTATTTACCTACTTCATATAACACCAAAGTGTTCCCAAGCGGATTTTCATTGGAAACAAAGTAGTTTTTGCCAGCTACAGTAATACTACTCAAGAAAACATTTTGACAGCTACATAGATAGGAAAGGTTGAGAGGAGTATGGTCCGAATGCCGAAAAAAAAGGACTAGCTTTGATGGGGCATATTGGTTGGCCTAGACGAGTTGGCATAGATTTATTTTCTCTTTTCCATGCTGTCCTTTTTCAAGGAGAGGAAAAGTAAAAGAAAAATGCTCTTGTTCCTTTTGTATTATAAAATAGAAACTGTAATCATTCTCCTTGACAGTGTGCTCACTGATATCCCCATTGTGTCACCTGTTCCTGAATTAGTTGTTATTTATTGAGCCATGATTTAAAAAAAGTGATGGACAAGGAATAAATTATTGACCTTGTCAGGGAACTAACTTCATTTTGACTCCCTCCATATAACACACTGAAACCAAGTACAACATTTCTCAAAGGTATAGGAAGAGTTAGTGATGTACGGTCTTAACTTTTTGTTGCCTTTCCCCACAGTGGAAAATTTTGATTCTGTTGTGGGGGGACGTTCTTGGTGAATTCTATAATGTGTTATGTAATTTTTCTGATTTTTTTATTTTTCTATGGATGTACGGAAACTTTATTATTTCATTATTTCTTTTATGTAAAGCACTTTGGTTTCAACGTGAGTTGATTTAAACGTGCTATATAAATAAAATGTACTTACTTAGAGTCAGATATTGATAGTTATTCATATATTTTGTATCAAAACCTATTGTTGAAAAAGCTAAATATGTAAATTAAAATGTAAAATTATGTACAGTTTTTAAAAAAGGTATAACTAATACATTAAAGATCTAATGGCTGAAAATGTCTAATTAGTCACGACTGTTTTATAATTCCTCATAGGAACTAAATGTGCGTCAGCTGACATTGTCCACAGATAAAGACAAGTATGGCATTCGGCTTAAGGCAGAACCAGATCACATGGTGTTAGGAAAGCGCCTAAAGGGAGCATTTAAATCTGTTGCAGCCGCCATCAAGGGACTCCAGAGTGTACAATTGGAAGAATTCCAAAAGTCAGGTGTGTATTAGGAAACTATTGCCTTGCTATAACATAATGAAAAGTCCTCTCCTATTCAAACCCTAGTGTATGTGTCATCGCCATATTTTAAAAGAAAGAAAAATCATGTTGTAGTTTTTCATCTAAGTTTTTATCCAAGTCAAGAACATGGGGACATAGGCAGTCAGTTAAAACTGAGATGATCATTAAAGGGTGGTGAATCTCTGGATTTCTGTATCCCAGAGTATTGTTGAGACTTAATCATTGGGTGTATTTAAAGATGAACTGAATAAAGTTTTTTAAATTTGAAGAAGTGCTATTGAAAAAGTGACACAGAAGAGGAGATGAGGCCTTGGGCAGATCAGCCATGATCATATTAAATGACAGGGCAGGTTTGAGGAGCAAATGGCCGACTCCTGCCCAAATTTTCTTTATTCCTTGAGATGTACATTTAAGAAAAGTACTTTTCTTCGGTGAGCAAATTTACCAACACAAAATTTTGCTCAGAGCTGGCGAATTTCCTATTTTGTTTCATTTTTAACATCATATTTAGTTTTAATTTTAACAGAGGTAAACTAGCTTAATCTATTCCTTTACCACTACTTTTCACAGTTTCAAGAACTGGTATTGAGGTCAGTTGTTCCCAATGCATCAGTTTGTGGTACCAGCGAAAAGAAGCTGGTGATGCTAATCATTTCCATGGAAAAGTCAGTATGTAGTGAGTGTGGTCAAGATTACAATTGGAGGAGTTCCAAAAGTCAAGAACTCGATATCTATTTCTTGTCACAAATCAGTGGATGTGCTGGTGTGATCCTACAAGCTCAGTGTTCTGTTAACAGGTTCCATAATTGTGGAAGGACATGAACTTCACGAGGAGGACTTGCGTCTTATGTATACATTTGATGCAAGTACAGCAGGAAGCGCACAGTATGAAGCTCATTCTGATTTTCAAGTAAGTGCTTTTTTAAAAAGGAAAATATATACTGCATATTAATCAGTCACACCAGTGCAATTACAGTCGTGATATTGGTAACTTTGTACTTGGGATACTGTTTAGCTAGCCTTGGTTACCCGGTAAACGTTGTTTTTGGTGTTCATCTACTCATGCACCATAAATTAGAGAGGGCAAAGGAAAGAGAGAGGGGGAAGTGGGGTAAATGATAAATCAATGTTCTTAGCAGATGAGAGGATTTTTTCTGGTGCAACTCCTTCCGAGACTGAATAATCTACTGGCTCCCAATTGTGTTGGCCTGGAATATGCAGATTATGGTTCATGGCAACCCCTGGTTTGGCCTACTAGCCCAAGCTCAGATATATTACTGCATAGAAAGGTCAGCGATGAGCACAATAAAACGACTTCAACTACTAAGTTCTATCATTGTAAACAGTGGAGTGTATGTCAGAAGTGTTAGGGGGTGGTGAGAAAGAGGAGATCTAGGGAAAGTAAAGGACCTCTCCACTTAGGCAATTTTTCAGCGGACTGCCTACGACCTTCAAGCTCGAGGCTGTTGCTTCAACACGACTGAAAAACCGCTAACTGGAACGGCAACCGTCAGAGCCACACACACACACACACAGCTAAGCGGGGGCCAGGGAAAGTGGGGGAGCGCTGTCTGAAATTCACACGGTGCAAAGCCAAAGTGATACAAAGAAACATAGAAAATAGGTGCAGGAGGAGGCCATTCGGCCCTTCGAGCCAGCACCGCCATTCATTGTGATCATGGCTGATCGTCTCCTATCAAGAACCCGTGCCTGCCTTCTCCCCATGTCCCTTGACTCCACTAGCCCCTAGAGCTCTATCTAACTCTCTCTTCAATCCATCCAGTGATTTGTCCTCCACTGCCCTCTGTGGCAGGGAATTCCATAAATTCACAACTCTCTGGGTGAAAATGTTTTTTCTCGCCTCAGTCTTAAATGACCTCCCCTTTATTCTAAGACTGTGGCCTCTGGTTCTGGACTCGCCCAACATTGGTAACATTTTTCCTGCATCTAGCTTGTCCAGTCCTTTTATAATTTTATATGTTACTAGACTAAGTGGGACCGGTTGGGTCCCATGTTCACACAGGAGGGCTGGTCCCCCGACGCAATATTCCACCTCTCCCCCAATTCCAGTATTGGTGGCCAGTGTGGGGGGGGGGGAGGTTTTCTGGAGCGCTGGTATGGGTGTTGTTGGCTGCAGTGACTACTGGTCTACAGAGGGCTAGTGTGAACATTGTGGGCCAAATGGATTCTTGGGGTGGCAGCTCAGTCCCTCAAGCCTGATGTGCTGGCAGCTCACTCACGGCTGGTGGGCTGGCAGTTGACTCACAGCTATTCCTTGAAATTCCATTTCAAGCAGAGTACTAGGCCACCAAATTCAAATCCATTTTCCTACCATTTCAAGCAGGGTGCAAGGCCACCAAATTCAAGTGCAGTTTCAGACCACTTCAAGCAGGGTGCAAGGCAGTGCCTTTTCACTTCAACCCAAATCCCCCAAACAACCATTTGCAGGCAGTGCCTTTTCACTTCAACCCAAACCCCCCAAACAACCATTTGCAGGCAGTGCCATTTTACTTCAACCCAAACCTCCCAAACAACCATTTGCAGGCAGTGCCTTTTTACTTCAACCCATACCCCATAAACAACCTTTTGCAGGCAGTGCCTTTTTACTTCAAACCAACAATATTTTCATTTTCAAACCACATTAACCATATAACCATATAACAATTACAGCACGGAAACAGGCCATCTCGACCCTTGTAGTCCGTGCCGAACACATAATCTCCCCTAGCCCCATATACCTGCGCTCAGACCATAACCCTCCATTCCCTTCCCATCCATATAACTATCCAATTTATTTTTATCACCATCACCTTCACTGGAAGCTCATTCCACACAGCTACCACTCTCTGAGTAAAGAAGTTCCCCCTCGTGTTACCCCTAAACTTCAGTCCCTTAATTCTCAAGTCATGTCCCCTTGTTTGAATCTTCCCTACTCTCAGTGGGAAAAGCTTTTCCACGTCAACTCTGTCTATCCCTCTCATCATTTTGAAAACCTCTATCAAGTCCCCCCTTAACCTTCTGCGCTCCAAAGAATAAAGCCCTAACTTGTTCAACCTTTCTCTGTAACTTAGTTGCTGAAACCCAGGCAACATTTTAGTAAATCTCCTCTGTACCCTCTCTATTTTGTTGCCATCCTTCCTATAATTAGGCGACCAAAATTGTACACCATACTCCAGAATTGGCCTCACCAATGCCTTGTACAATTTTAACATTACATCCCAACTTCTATACTCAGCTGCTGGAGGGAGGGCACTCACAGTTGAGTAGACATGTGTTCAGTGTTATTCAGAGCTCAGAGAGATGGCTTCTTCCAACTTGCAGAGACTGAGTGAGGCACACCACTTCCTGTTTTTATAGTCCTTTCCCCTCCCTCCAGCAGGGGCAGCAGAGAGAATGGCAATTAAAAAAAATATATTAATATTTCTCTGATTTTTCATCGATGGGAAAAATCCTCTGGTGCAGGAAGGCAGAGGGGGACTCTGAGCGAAGTGGCAAAAAATGACGGCCATAGGTGGTGACGTTCTCTCGGAAATCGCAGCACAGTGGGCCAAAAGCGGTCAAGATCAGACTTTTAGTAATATAGACTAGACCAACTGCAGACCCGTTGGGTCTGTTCCCCCAACGTGTGGTTGTGGGGGGGAGGCGGCATGCAGCGTCACACACTAACTACCCCCCCCCCCTCCCCACTCACGCTAATGGAGGGGAGGAGGGGGGAGAGAGAGAGAGAGAGAGAGAGAGAGGGGGGGGAGAGGGGGGGGGGAGAGAGAGGGGGGGGGGAAGAGAGGGGGAGGGGAAGAGGGGGGGGAGGGAGAGGGGGGGGGAAGGGAGGGGGGGAGGAAGAGAGGTTGGGGGAGGGGGAAGAGAGGGAGAAAGAGAGGGGGGGAAGGGAGGGGGGGGGGGAAAAGAGGGGGGGGGGAGGGAAGGGGGGAGAGGATTTCAAACCAAATTAAGGGTACTCACAGTGCTGTAGACATTTGTCAGTGTCATTCAAAGCTCTGATCGAGGCACACCACTTGCAGAGACTGATTGAGGCACACCACTTGCAGAGACTGATTGAGGCACACCACTTCCTGGTTTTATAGTCACTCCCCCTCCCTCCAGCAGGGGCAGCAGAGAGAATGGGGAATCTTGTAAAAACATTAATATCTCTGTCAATTTTAATCGACGGGAAAAATCCTCGGCACATACGCGGCGGAGGGGGGCTCTGAGCGAGGTGGCCAAAAATGACGGCCGTAGGTGGCGACGTACTCACGGAAACCGCAGCACAGAAAGCCGAAACCGGTCAAGAACAGAGTTTTAGTAATATATAAGATTATAAGATTGCCCCTCATCCTTCCAAACTCCAGTGAATACAAGCGTAGTCTTTTCAATCTTTCCTCATTTGACAGTCCCATATGACAGACACATACCGGTATGAACAGACGGCTAGCGCAGTGTATGGTAAGTCTTTTAAAGGAGGACTTTAAAGGAGGGGAGAAGAGAGGGTAGAAGGAGTAGAGACTTTTAAGAAGCCAGCCAACTTTTAATAAGCCAGAGATACACAGCTGTGAAGTTTAGTGGGCATTTAACATGACCGGTCAGTTTTTTTTTCGGTTCTGAAAGCTCGTGCTTACGTTTTTTTTCCCCCAATGAGCCAATGAAAATGCCCCGGTCAGCAAAGGAGATTAACTAAAACTACCTACAGCTACCTCGACTACCTACAACGACTTGGTGACCCCACTACCACTGCACCTACGACTACAAAAGTATCGATTTTCTCCATGGCGACCAATTCTTGGTCGCAGAAAAATTTTCAACACGAGGCCGTGACTAGTTACCACAATGCGGGAACTCCTATCGACCATGAAGGTGACTCACCAGAGACCACCTACGAACATGTGGCGACCTTGTGGCGAGCGCAGAGTCTCCTGCACTCGTAAATAAGGTCACCTAAGCCCTTAAGATTGGTGAGGAAGGATGAATGAGAAATGTGACTGGAGAGATTCCTACAAGGGGGAGGTCATTCTTCTGAGTACTGTGTACAGATTACATTATCAGAACGTTCAAATGAACTGGGAGGCACAATGGTGCTGCGTTAGTCCTGCTACTTTACAGCGGCAGAGACCCAGGCTTGATCCTGACTACGGGTGCAGTCTGAATGGATTTGGTTCTTTCTCCATGTGACCGCAAGGATTTCCTCACACCCTCCAAAGACGTACAGATTTGTCGATCGATTGGCTTCTGCAAAATTGTAAATTGCCCCTAGTGTGTCGGATAGTGCTAGTGCACAAGGTCGGCACGGACAGGGTGGGCCAAAGCGCCTGTTGCCTCTCTAGTCTAAAGTGAGATAACTGGTGATGGGCGATTACACAGTATTATTGATAGAATCTCTAGCATGTTAATTAGAACCCCAAATATAATCGATGAATTGCTCCCTTAAATACTGGAGATACAAATTTTGATCTCTTAATTCTCTTTATTATGAAAAGGAAGAAAATTCCTGGTGTTGATCTTCACTTTCACTATTAACACTATTGCAGCTCTTTATGAGGAATGTATTAAAATTGTTCCCTTCAGACTTCACTATGATCTAATATACTTTACTTGTTTCATTTGATAGTGTGGAGTGTCAGCATTTTGAATAATTTTTCAAAAGGCTTTTACATTTTTTCAGGCTTTGGTTCTTTTAGATGTCACACCCGACCAATCAATGGTGGATGAAGGAGTGGCAAGAGAAGTTATAAATCGTATCCAAAAGCTTCGGAAAAAGGCAAGTTCAGTCTACCTTTAAAGAGTCGCCTATCTTTTGAAAATCTATAATCAAACAGGTGCTCAACCACTCAGCAAGTCAGGCAACATTGGTGGAAATAGAGGCAGGTTTAACATTTTAGTTGAAGATCTAACGACAGGTGTCAACCAAAATGATAACCATTCCTCCTAATGATGTCATATCTGAGTTTCCAACATTGTCTTTGTAATCATCTTCTGCCTTCCTACATTTTGAATTTTTGGTAAAGTACAATTCCATGCATACCCGGGGTGGAAATGTGACCTCCATTTCTATCAGGCGCAAAATATTGTAGAGCGTGAACATTTGACTCTGCTTTTGTTAATATATTTTGTTGATGTCAGAGCATAGGCACTGCTATTTTGCACATCAAATGCAAGTGACAGAGACTCATTTCTATCCAGAGGTATTCTGTAGATTTTCACCAAACTAGCTCTTTTCCTGTGTGAGTCAAGATGATTAATATTGGCAGACTGTATAGATGTGCACCACAGCAGATCTCGGTTCTCTCCATAGCTGAAAACCCACAGCACAAGCAGTGCTGATATTTTTTTTCCTCACCTGCCTCATTTTTTTACTCCCAAACTCAATTTAACCTCGAGCTGCTGAAGCTAATTTTAAGTTATGGCTGCTGCCGAGGTAGCTAAGAACAGAGTTAAGATTCTCATAATTTGTCTGTCTACTTTACATAGCTACTAATTTAGATAATCCATCAGCTTTTATTTTTAAACCTGAGGTTCTTCATGCTCAAGTGGTGGTGTTATAATAGTGAGGTGACTGCAGACACATGATGTTGATTCACTAAATTTCTTCTGGAATAAAAGCATAGAATTAAAAAAAAATGCTTTTATTGCTCATCAAATGTGAATGCATCTGCCTTTTCCCTGCCCCAGCATTTGGAATTCTCTAACACAAAATACTGCAATTATTCAGCCATCACTGATAGATTCATGGCACTGATAGATTCAAGGGAATGGAAGGATTATGGACATAGGACAAAATTCAAGTTGATCATGAGCATTTGCTCTGATCAACTTGAAAGCAAAGTGGACTTGGAACGTTCTGGACAGCTCCTACTTATGCAGAGTACTGCCCTGCCGACTACAAATTCAGAAGGTACTTGTGTATCACGTGTTCTTACGATACTGGGTGACAGTTCCTATTAACTTACCAAAATCTCTAGCATGTGCAGGAAAAAAATGAGTCGTAAATTTTTCGCAGCTTCTAAATGTATTACATTTTTCATTTCCCATTGCAGATAATTGAATTTTGCTATAAATATTAGTTATATTTCCCCATAATAATTCTGTAAAATTTGTGAATGCCCAGTTGTGATTTTTGATCTATTAAATTGATCTACCAAATTAATAAATTAGCAGTTATCAATATGTAATTTAAAAGAAACACTCGAGGGCTCAAAAGAATTTCCTGTTTTAAACCCTTTTTGCAGCTTTTTGCTAAGAGTAAAAATTGGAAGTGTCATTCAGAGTTAGCTTGTATCCAGTGGACAGTCTCTGTCAGCTCATTTTCTGTTTTCCTGGAGGGCAAATAATGATTGGTGCCCGAGAAGTTGAAGGAACTGTCAAAATATAGGCCAGGTAGTGCAAAACATGAAAACCCCAGATGATTAAGTCATGATGAACTCACAGTTTTATTAAAGTGGATTATTCAATCAATCTTAGTGCTACAAATTGAATGCCACAATTCTATTGATCTGATTACCTGTATCCTAATTGTAGATTTTTGGCAGCACTACTTTTTGAGTTTACTAAATTAAATAGTTTTGTTTTCACAGTTAATGTTTTATCTTCCATATCATAGTAATAATTACTGAAACTTGTTCGGTAATGGTCAATAAGGGGCGGCATGGTGGCGCAGCAGTAGAGTCACTGCCTTACAGCGCCAGACACCTGGGTCCCGGGTTCGATCTTAACTACGGGTGCTGCTGTACGGAGTTTTACTTTCTCCCCATGACCTGCTTGGGTTTTCTCCGAGATTTTTGGTTTTCTCCCATACAAGTTTGTAGGTTAATTGGCTTGGTATAAAATGTAAATTGTCCCGAGTAGCATAGTGTTAATGTGCAGGGATCACCGGTCGATGGGCCGAAGGGCCTGTTTCCATGTTATATCTCTAAACGAAGCTAAACTAAATAGCAGTTGTTAAAATGTCCTTATTTTGTTTGAAGTCTTGTTAAATTATGTGTACTTTTTCAGAATATTCAGCATAGAACATTCTGAAAAGTTAACAAATAATTATTTAGTACTTATGTATGTACAAAATTGAATGTACCTATTCAGAGTAGAAAATAATTATATTCCAACTAGAGACAAAGACATTTTGAGATTATTTTCCTATCTTAATTTTTATCTGATATATCGTTTTTATCTTCTTGTTTCCAATTACCTAGTCAAGTTAATATTCTGTAAGTTTAATGAGTGATTTTAAAGCTGATAAATGAACTTACTATTGCCATGGCATTGTTGCATTTTATTGATGTGGTTTTGAATTTTGAACTGAAGCAAGGATATGAAAACCTAGTCGATGTCCCAATTATATTTTTGCTGTTCCTTGATGTATTGTTGACATGTTTTGTTTCTACTTGTCATAGAGGTAATTGTATTGAAACCTTCAATTTTGTTTGTTCTGATCTGATCCTTTAAAGTTGATACTTGGATAGATGGAAATCATTCTATTTGTTCAACATGTAGAGTGCATCATCGTATTCCAATACTATTTATTGACTGTGTTTAAAACATAAGCAATTTCCCAATGATGCACACTATTTGCCAATTTACAGAGTATACAGTTTTGTGCGCTTCGTGCTGGTTGGCTTTGTGAGATCAAGCACTTTTAATTCCTTATGAGCCTACTGTCATTCCATTATGCATCACATTGTTTGTAGGCTGTGGGCCGAGCCTCAAAAATGTGTCTAGAAATCCATTTTCGTGTCCCACGTCTCGGAACTACATGAACTTTTACACAGATTTAGATGAAATATAATTGAGAAGGAAGTCATAACTCGTCATTGCCAAAAGTTGCACATTAATTAATTAAACTAATGAGAAAATGAGATCTGAAAAGTAAGCGCCATCTATTGTCCAATGCCCTTATTACACCATGGGGAGCCTATTTCCATGTTGCAGTCTATTTAAACTATATATTATACCATCTATATATATATATATATGATGTGAATATGACTGTAATCATATATAATTATGTATAATTGCATTCTATAAAAATAATATAATGAACTAATATTCTTGAATTTTTTGAAGAGGTTACTCGTGAAATTGATGAGGATAAAGCAGTGGATGTTGTCTATATGGACTTCAGTAAGGCCTTTGAAAAGATTCCACATGGAAGGTTGGTTAAGAAGGTTCAATTGTTGGGTATTAATAGTGGAGTAGCAAGATGGATTCAACAGTGGCCGAATGAAAGATGCCAGAGAGTAATGGTGGATGGCTGTTTGTCAGGTTGGAGGCCAGTGACTAATGGGGTGCCTCAGGGATCTTAGTTGGGTCTACTGTTGTTTATCATATACATCAATGATCTGGATAATGGTGTGGTAAATTTATTAGTAAGTATGCAGATGATCCTAAGATAGGTGGCGTTGTGGATAATGAAGTAGATTTTCAAAGTCTACAGAGAGATTTAGGCCATTTGAAAGAGTGGACTGAAAGATGGCAGATGGAGTTTAATGCTGATAAGTGTGCGGTGCTACATCTTGACAGGACAAATCAAAATAGGATGTATATGGTAAATGGTAGCGAATTGAGGAATGCAGTTGAACAGAGGGATCTAGGCATAACTGTGCATAGTTCCCTGAAGGTGGAATCTCATGTAGATAGGGTGGTAAAGAAAGCTTTTGGTGTGCTGGCCTTTATAAATCAGAGCATTGAGTATAGAAGTTGGGATGTAATGTTAAAATTGTACAAGGCATTGGTGAGACCAATTCTGGAATCTGATGTACAATTTTGGTCGCCAAAATATAGGAAAGATGACAACAAAATAGAGAGAGTACAGAGAAGATTTACTAGAATGTTGCCTGGGTTTCAGCAACTAAGTTACAGAGCAAGGTTGAACAAGATAGGGCTTTATTCTTTGGAGCGCAGAAGGTTAAGGGGGGACTTGATAGAGGTCTTTAAAATTATGAGAGGGATAGACAGAGTTGACGTGGATAAGCTTTTTCCATTGAGATTAGGGAAGATTCAAACAAGAGGACATGATTTGAGAATTAAGGGACGGAAGTTTAGGGGTAACATGAGGGGCAACTTCTTTACTCAGAGAGTGGTAGCGGTGTGGAATGAGCTTCCAGTGGAAGTGGTGAAGGCAGGTTCGATTTTATCATTTAAAAATAAATTGGATAGGTATATGGATGGGAAAGGTATGGTGGGTTATGGTCTGAGTGCAGGTAGATGGGACTAGGTGAGAGTAAGTGTTCGGCACGGACTAGAAGGGCCGAGATGGTCTGTTTCCGTGCTGTAATTGTTATATGGTTATAATGGTGAGGTTTTTTTTTGAATGAGTGCCGCAGAGGTCCTCTTGAACCAGCCTAATTAATAGGTCAGGGCAGTTCTTCTGGGTTACCCAGTTTACTGAACCCCACTGACTGCCAGTGTGCAGAGTGGGGGTCATGGCCATAGTGGGATTGGGGCAGTGCCAGGCTGGGGGAAGGCCAAGGCAGGAAAGTGCCTCCTAACCCTAACATCCTCCCCCCCCCCCCCCCCCCCCCCCCCCCCAGAGCTGCCCACGGCTGGAGCTGGAGCCGCTTTGGGACTGGTACTGTGTCCA
This sequence comes from Leucoraja erinaceus, assembly GCF_028641065.1. Lineage (NCBI taxonomy): Eukaryota > Metazoa > Chordata > Chondrichthyes > Rajiformes > Rajidae > Leucoraja > Leucoraja erinaceus. Next base: position 43,256,556 of record NC_073392.1, on the reverse strand, counting down.
CCTCGGCCAGCATGCCCTACTGGTGGGGGGCAGCACTGCCTTGCACGTCGCCCGGGCCACCTTCAGCACCCAGATAGTGCTGGCTCCATCTGTCCGCCCGCTTGCTTGCTGCCGGCTGACAGCCCGAGCAACTCCTCGCAGCACCCACCTCCCGGATGCCCGGCCCAACCCGCACCTCCGGCGGATGCCCGGCCCAAGGCTCACCACCGACGGCCCGACCGACAGATTGACAGACAGACAGACTGACAGACAGACTGACCCTAATCCTAACCCTAGCTCTCCATTTGTTATTTATCATTTTTATTTACCAGTACACATTATAACATTATAAAGATAAATCAAATGAAAAAAAATGATCAGCAAGGTTAGCATTACCTTTATCCGTGGAAACCTTGCTAATGCTATTGATGTAATGAGGAGGCAGCCATGATCCCAACGTCCTCGCTGCCTAGCGACCATAAAACAAAGCACGGGATTGGCCAATTTGCGTCCGACCTCAATGTCAAACGTACATTGATTGGGCAATTATTACTCAAAAAATTTGAGGTTTTTCTCCTATTTCTTAAATATGTGCAGGCTTTGGTCTTGACGAGTTTCAGGTATGATTTACATAATATTTTTACTCAATATGTTAAAAATTCAGGTAGTTCTGTGAGTTGGGTCACGAAACTAAACCGAAAAAGCTCCTCGGTCCACAGCCTATTGTCAATCTACAACATTTTTCAAGGATATTATTATCAAATTGATACAATAATGCTTGCTATCAATGACATTGTGTTTTATAAAATTTACACTTACAGGCTCATCTTGTGCCCTCAGACGAGATCACAATATATTACAGTTCCCAACCAACAGGAGAATATTTGGATAACGTTATTAAGAATCACACTGATTTTATCTTGGGAACTGTGAAATCCTCTCTGAAGCTCTATCCAGTACCAAATTCTGCTGAAATAATTATACAAGAAAAAACACAGGTAAATCGTCAAACTCCGTTCGTGTCGTGGATAAATTAATCATGGGAACGCGATCCTTTAAATATATTTGGTGACAGTATTATCCTGTTTACTGTTTGCTCATAAAGTAGTGATTCATCATTGGGCTCTAGATTCTTTTTTTTAAAACAGTGATGGAGAAAGTAACTTCAATAACAATCAACAGGAGGTGTTGAGAGAGATTATAGTCTAGACGATCTGTCATCTCATGAAGAAGGTGTTGGCTCACACTCATGGTGTCAAACAGGGCGAGGGCAGCCTTGAGCCTTCATCTCGATATTGAGCATCCACACTGCTCAACCTGGCCTACCCAATACTAGCTTCACAGAAAGCCATTCCATACAGAGCTATGGGGTGATTCATTGTTAGATCTGCACAGGGTACCAGTACCACATTACATGGTAACAGGAAGGGCAGGCATTCATGCCGGGTTCCTGGCAGTACTAATTTCAATAACTTCTCTCTACCTATAGTCCCATAATGATCCCTTTCAACGCTGATTCCATTAGCTTTTTTAATTCCTGGGAATATGTCCTGCTTTCTAAGCAAGATAGATATTCGTGTATATTTGGCAGAAGGAGCAGAGCATGCCTAATTCTCTTGAATATCTCTCCTGACATTTACCTTGATAGGATTTGGCTAGTCAGTTTACTCAGTGAATGCAAATTCATTTGCATGGAACACATGTAAAGAACAATCTGTGCTTTGTTTAGTGGATTTTAAAATGATTTTTATGCAATTAGTAAGATGTATTTCATTGCTAACTTTTACTAGTTTACAGGAAATTAGCTCTTTTATATTGTGATCCTGCCTCTTTGATTAACACAGGAGAGGGAATTTATTACACCCAGTATTTAGTTATTGACGAAAGAGTGGGCAAAGTGAGACTTTTTCTGAATTGCATAAATTGCATAAGACCCAGTAGAAAGAAAATTAGAAACCTTTCAGGTGTTTCTGTTTTAATGCCAATCAATTTATGTTCATCAGTGATAGGAGCAGAATTAGGCCAGTCGGACTGTCAAGTTTACTCCGCCATTCAATCATGTCTGATTCCATCTTTCCCTCTTAATCCCGTTCTGCCTTCTCCCCATAACCCCTGACACTGGTACTAATCAAGAATCTATCTCTCTGGTTTAAAAATATCCATTGACAATCTCCACAGCCTTTTGTGACAATTAATTCCACATATTCACCACCGTCTGACTAAAGAAATTCCTAAAGGAATGTTCTTTAATTCTAAGGCTTTCTCTCCCACTAGTGGAAATATCCTCTCTACATCCACTCTATCCAGGCCTTTCACTATTTAATCATTGAGAGAGAGAGAGAGAGAGAAAATGGGGAATTATAGACCAGTTAGCCTTACATCGGCAGTGGGAAAGATGCTTGAGTCGATTATTAAAGATGGTATAGCAGCACCTTTGGAAAGCAGTGACAGGCTCGGTCAAAGCCAGCATGGATTTATGAAGGGGAAATCATGCCTGACTAATCTTCTGGAATTTTTTGAGGATGTAACTAGTAGAATGGATAAGGGATAGCAGTGGATGTGCTGTATCAGGACTTTCAAAAAGCCTGTGACAAAGTCCCACACAAGAGATTAGTGTGCAAAATTAGAGCACATGGTATTGGGGGCAGGGTATTGACATGGATAGAAAACTGATTGGTAGACAGGAAGCAAAGAGTAGGAATTAATGGGTCCTTTTCAGAATGGCAGGCAGTGACTAGTGGGGTGCCGCAAGGCTCGGTGCTGGGACCCCAGTTATTTACAATATATATTTCCGAATTAGATATAACATCTCCAAGTTTGCGGGTAACACAAACCTTCTGGGTGACTTGGATAGGTTGGGTGAGTGGACAGATGTAGTATAATGTGGATAAATGTGAGGTTATCCACTTTGGTGGCAAGAACAGGAAGGCAGATTATTATCTGAATAGTGTCAGATTAGGAAAAGAGGAGGTGCACACAACCTGGGTGTACTTGTATATCAGTCACTGAAAGTAAGCATGCAGGTGCAGCAGGCAGTGAAGAAAGCTAATGGCATGTTGGCCTTCATTGCGAGAGGATTTGAATTTAGGAGGAAGGAGGTCCTACTGCAGTTGTACAGGGCTCTGGTGAGACCGCACCTGGAGTATTGTGTGCAATTTTGGTCTCCTAATTTGAGGAAGAACATTATTGCTATTGAGGGAGTGCTGCGTAGGTTCACCAGATTAATTCCTGGGATGGGGGAAATATGGTGAAAGAATGGGTCGACTGGGCTTGCATTCACTGGAATTTAGAAGGATGAGAGGGGAACATAGAAACATATAAAATTGTTATGGATTGGTCAAGCTAGATGCAGGAAAAAATATCCCGATGTTGGGGGAGTCCAGAACCAGGGGTCACAGTTTAAGAATAAGGGGTAGGCCATTTAGTACTAAAATGAGGAAAGATTTCTTCACCCAGGGAATTGTGAATCTGTGGAATTCTCTGCCACAGAAGGCAGTGGAGACCGATTCACTGGATGTTTTCAAGAGACTTAGATTTAGCTCTTCGGGCTAAACGAATCAAGGGATATGGGGATAAAGCACATATTTTATGGGGCCCACCGATTTTAGGTGATCAGCCATGATCATATTGAATGGTGGTGCAGGCTGGAAGGGCACCTATTTTTCTATGTTTCATTAAACATATCCTTTATCAAGTACTACTATTTTGAAAAAAACCCAGAAAGTACAGGAAACACATGGGCAGGACCTACACAGTGAATGGTCGGCCTCTGGGGAATGTTGTAAAGCACAGGGACCTAAGAGTGCAGATACATAGTTAATTGAAAGTGGCACCATGGGTAGATAGGATGATCAAAAAGGCTTTTGGCACATTGGCCCTCATCAGTCAGAGTATTGATTATAGAAGTTAGGAGGTCAGGTTGCAGGTATATAAGGTGTTGGTGAGGCGGTGTTTAAAGTATGGTGTTCAGTTCTGGGCACCATGTTAAAGGAAAGATGTTGTCAAGCCAAAAAAGGTACAGAGAAGATTTCCCATGATGTTGCCAAAACTAGAGGACCTGAGGTATAGGAAGAGGTTAAGCAGTGTAGGACACTATTCATTGGAGCGCAGGAGAATGAGGGGTGATCTAATAAAGTTGTACAAAATCATGAGAGTAATAGATCGGGTAGACGAACACAGTCTCTTCCCCGAGTAGGGGAACCAAGAACCAGAGATCATAAGTTTAAAGTGAGGGGGGAAAGATTTAATAGGAAATTGAGGGGTAACTTATTCACACAGACGGCGGTGGGGGTATGGAATGAGCTGTCAGAGGAGGTAGTTAAGGCAGGTAATATTGCAACATTTCAGAAACATTTGGACAGGTACATGGATAGGACAGGTTTAGAGGGATCTGGGTCAAACGCAGGCAGGTGGGACGAGTGAAGACAACATGTTGGGTGGTGTGGACAAGGTGGGTGCAAGGGCCTGTTTCCACGCTGTAAGACCCTATGACTCGGCACATCACGCACCATCTGTGGGAAGAGAAATAGAGTTAAAGATTTAGAATAGGTATCTGTAACCAAAATTGTTAACACAGTTTCTTCCATAGATGCTGCCTAATCATTGAATGTTTCCAGCATTTGCGTTTCTGTTTCAGATTTCTAGAATCTGTATTTTTTAATATTTTAGAGAAACTTTGAACCAACCTGCTTGCCAGTGTAAAATATTCTGACACACATGCACAGAAATATTATTGAATAGTTTTTTTTGGTAAAGATTATTGATCATTGGAATTTGGCTTCTCACAATGTTGCCTTTTTGAAGGGAATTATTAATGATAGTGGAGAATGTTGAAAGCTGAAAATCATGCTGGAAGTTGCAGTAAGAATTCTGCAGATAGATTTGTTCATTTGCACATGATTCTGGAGCATTGACCACCTACTAGGATCCCATCCAAACATTGCAGGAACCTATTATCTGAAAACAAATTGAATGGGCAGCCAGCAGTTTAACAACCATTTCTGTCTAACCGTTTTTCTTCTTTTGTCATTAGTTGAAGGGCTCAAACCTGGATTTGACTCTTGCGAAAGGAACCTCGGATGTTGGTGCTTTACCTTTGGGCCTTAACTGTGCATATGTTAACATCAAGCTTTCTGTGGATGGTAAAAAGCAAGGTAAGGCAAGCAACATCATAATTAAGATTATAGTTCTATCAATATACACTACAATTGACATTATTGTTTAAACATATGGGTGACAATGCTTTGTCATGCTTTGGAACTCGTCAACAGGAAATAGAAAAGCTTTCTTTTGCTCACTTGCAAAATTCACCGCTGCACCACTGATTATCCATATAAAAATAGGAAATAGTTGTAAAGGAAATAGTCGGTACACAAAAATGCTGGAGAAACTCAGTGGATGCAGCAGCATCTATGGAGCGAAGGAAATAGGCAACGTTTCGGGCTGAAACCGCCCGAAACGTTGCTTATTTTCATATACAGGTGCACAACCTTTTATCCGAAAGCCTTGAGACCGGACACTTTTCGTAATTCAGAATTTTTCGGCTTTCGGAATGGAAGATTTTTAGCGTAGATTTTAACGGCCGGCTCAGTGGTAGAGTGCTCGGCTCATATCCGCAAGGTCGCGAGTTTGCGCCTCGATCCCGGCAGTTACTCGATCGCGAGTTTGAGTTCAATGTAGTTTTTTCTTGCAGAATAGGAGAGAATAGGGAGGGTTAGGCTGGGGTCATTCTCTGCGAGATGATCTTAGTGCGGGAGACAAGTGTAGGAGAGGTGTACTGACTGTGTGGGCAGAACTTTGGAAGTGATTGCCCACCATTCTCAAAAGCCGCTGTGTCTCCCTGTCCCTCCAACTCCAGAGGAAGCCGCTCCCCGATGGGCCGCTACGGCGACAAGTTGCAGTTCGCCCACAGCCCGAGCTGCGCCCCCTCATCCGCAACCCGGGTTCCTCCGGAGTTGGAGCGGGGCTGGCCTAGAGTTGTTGCTGGCTGTGAGTCTCTGGGATCTCCGTGCTTGCAGTGGGCCTGGGGGTCGGTGTCCCGATGAGGGGGCGCAGCTCGGGCTGTGGGCGAACTGCCACGTCGCCGTAGCGGCCCATCGGGGAGCGGCTTCTGGTGGTCCTGACGTCTCTCAGCTCCTGTCCAGGGGGATGGCCGGAGACGTCAGGACCAACAGGAACCCGCTCCCCGATGGGCCGCTACAGCGACAAGTCGCAGTTCGCCCACAGCCCGAGCTGCACCCCCTCATCTGCAACCCGGGTTCCTCTGGAGTTGGAGCGGGGCTGGGCTAGAGTTGCTGCTGGCTGTGAGTCTCTGGGATCTCCGTGCTTGCAGTCGGTGGCCCGTTGGTCCTGACGTCTCCGGTCACCCCCTAGAATGGAGCTGAGACTGGGAACTGTACCGCTCTTGCCCCCACCCTCTGCAACTGCAAACAACTCCACAGTTCCCAGTCTCAGCTCCTGTACAGGGGGGTGGCCGGAGACGTCACAGCCCGAGCTGCGCCCCCTCATCCGCAACCTCAAGACCAAGACGCACCTTGCACACCATCACCTTCTGTCCCTACGGGGAGCGTGTTCCTCTGGAATTGGAACGGGGCTGGGCTGCTGCTGGCTGTGGGTCTCTGGGATCTCCGTGCTTGCAGTGGGCCTGGGGGCCGGTGTCCCGTTGGTCCTGACGTCTCCGGTGACTGGCACTGGCTCCGACGTGAAGACAGTGCAAAGCCCCCGCGCCGGTGCAATGGGCGAGGAGCTGGAGAGGGGAGGGAAGGGGTCACACATATGGCCGGGAAGCAGAGGGGTGTAGGTGGGGTGAAACTGAAGGGAGCGACAATTTGCTGCTGCCTGCCCGCTGAGTTAAAAAGTTCCCACGCAAGACTCACGATACACTGTGTATCGTGAGTCTACCGTGGGAACATTTTAACTCAGCGGGCAGGCAGCAGCAGATTGTAAATTATTAACCCTCCCGCGCAATATACCCTCACCTTCTCTTTTATGAATGGGGATTTAGTTCCCCTTTCTTCGAGGACCGACCGGAGGTTCCGCTGTCACCTCTGCGGGCCGCCCTCGGTGAACGTCTTCAAGGACCTTTCTTCAAGGACCGAAAAAATGTCCGCTATTCGGAGCTTTTCGTTATTTGGATCGTCGGATAAAAGGTTGTGCACCTGTAACCATATAACCATATAACAATTACAGCACGGAAACAGGCCATCTCGGCCCTACAAGTCCGTGCCGAACAAATTTTTTTTTCCCCTTAGTCCCACCTGCCTGCACTCATACCATAACCCTCCATTCCCTTCTCATCCATAGGCCTATCCAATTTATTTTTAAATGATACCAATGAACCTGCCTCCACCACTTCCACTGGAAGCTCATTCCACACCGCTACCACTCTCTGAGTAAAGAAGTTCCCCCTCATATTACCCCTAAACTTCTGTCCCTTAATTCTGAAGTCATGTCCTCTTGTTTGAATCTTCCCTATTCTCAAAGGGAAAAGCTTGTCCACATCAACTCTGTCTATCCCTCTCATCATTTTAAAGACCTCTATCAGGTCCCCCCTTAACCTTCTGCGCTCCAGAGAATAAAGACCTAACTTATTCAACCTATCTCTGTAACTTAGTTTCATTCGCTCTATAGATGCTGCTGCACCCGCTGAGTTTCTCCAGCATTTTTGTGTACCTTCGATTTTCCAGCATCTGCAGTTCCTTCTTAAACACAAGAAAATAGGTGGCTTCTTTGGTGAATTTCTGATCAGCATAAAATCAGTTATGTCAGTGGCCATTAGCCAGACTCCCTTGAAATGTGGGGTATTGCGGTGATTCACATGATCCTTGCTATAATAAGTTGGTCGTGAGGCAAATTTATATCTGCTATTGGACATTGATAAAGAGTTTATTAATACAACTGCAACTAGGAAAGCAAGTTGCCATCAGATATTATATCGTCACTGTTGTGATCAAGAGGATAAGGCCATTTTACGTTGACATTTTATATTTCCTTTACTGTTGATTTGTTTGTTGTTCCTGCATGCCTAGTTAAGTCTGAAACATATTTTCCAGTGAACAAAACACTATAACTATTATGGGCAGACAAGAGTATATCCCTGTTCAAGAAGGAACTGCAGATGCTGGAAGATCGAAGGTACACAAAAATGCTGGAGAAACTCAGCGGGTGCAGCAGCATCTATGGAGCGAAGGAAATAGGCTACGTTTTGAGCCAAAACCCTTCTTCAGACTGATGGGGGGTGGGGGGGAGAAGGAAGGGAAAAGGGAGGAGGAGGAGCCCGAGGGCGGGGGGGATGGGAGGAGACAGCTCGAGGGTTAAGGAAGGGGAGGAGACAGCAAGGGCTAGCAAAATTGGGAGAATTCAACGTTCATGCCATCCGGACGCAAGCAACCCAGGCGGAATATGAGGTGCTGTTCCTCCGATTTCCGGTGTTGCTCACTCTGGCAATGGAGGAGACCCAGGACAGAGAGGTCGGATTGGGAATGGGAGGGGGAGTTGAAGTGCTGAGCCACCGGGAGTTCAGGTAGGTTATTGCGGACTGAGCGGAGGTGTTCGGCGAAACGATCGCCCAACCTCCGCTTAGTCTCCCCGATGTAAATCAGCTGACAACTAGAGCAGCGGATGCAGTAGATGAGTATATCTCTTTCAGTTTAAGTTCACCTCAAAGGATTGGAACAGCGTTGACCCTGCCAGAAACCTTGATAATCTGTTTCCTGACCCTGCTCAGATCATGTTATTTTAGGTTATCATAATATTAATCAACTAATCTTGTTTATAAATTATATTTAGAGAAGCAGACATAATTTAGATGAATATCAGCAACGTCAAGCTTTTCAGGACCCCAAATGCATTTCTGGGTATTCCAGGAGTTTAACTAAGTAAATGCACGCAATGATGAACATCCTAATATTCATTCTGTTACTTGTCAAATTAGCTTGAGCGAAGAAAGAAGAATCTCATAGGAACTGTAAGGCCAGCTTAAGTGATGTGGCTTCATCCAGGGCTAGATTGTGGTCTCCATATTAAACATATGAAAAACTAGATCTGAACTTTCTCTTAAGATTGATTTGGAGTCCTGTTTATTGATTGGATTCTGCGTATGATAGAAGTTTTGTTCTTACTGTAAAATACTAAGTAAATGTAATCTACTTAATGACCTACTGAAAGGTGAAAGGATTATCTGACTGTTCTTGAGTTTCCAACTCTGTCAGATAACAACATGTAGCTGTTTACTAATGTAGACCAGGTGTCCTTTTAATGATTCCGGTCACTTTTGATGCACAAAGGGACTGAATATAAGATAATTTGTAGCATTGCAAAATTGAATCGGTGGACTATCACGGCAGTTCTCTTTAGTCGAAAAAAAATCTTTCTCAATTTATATTTCAGATGGTGTGATATTACTGGAAAATCCAAGAGGCGATAACATTGTGAACTTGATCAAGCTGAAAAATATGATTATCAGCATATTCAGGTTGCAGACATCGAAACTGGCTATCTTTCATGAAAAAAAAGGTAAAATTATTGGTTCATAATTAATGCATGTATCAGGATCAGATGAAACATTTTGTTCTACGTTCTATCCAGTCAAATATCACACATGACTACAGTCAAATCATACACAAGTAAAATGGGTAGGGCAAAGAGAAAAAAATAAACAGACTGCAGTATTTAGTGTTACAATTGCAAAGAAAGTGCAGATTTTTAAGAAATAACCAAGGGTTGCAACATTGTTGATTGGGAGATCTGTAGTTTCAGGCATTGTATGTTGAAAGATTTTCCACAAGTTCTTTGAGCTAATGGTTCAGATCTTGCTGGCAACTTTAGGTCAGATCTTACTGACAAAGATGGCACCTGTCTGCACAGCAGAAAATCATCAAATATAGTACTCGGCTTACATGTATAAAAGAAACAGCAGAAATCAAGCTGCTTATGCATTTAAGCGCATTAGTGCTATTGCGATCTACCGGCAGCAACGGAGCTGCTGACTGTAAGGGAATTCCCGATCGCAGGGGAATCCCCCACCTGGCGGAGGGAGGATCACAGGAACAGTAAGTACTGTACCTGGAAACACCGGCGAGACCTCCATTGTGTCCGGAAACATGGACAGCGGGCAGATCTACAAGTCAGACTGAAGCGCAGGGGACTACGACCCCCTTTCCCTACCATCCTACTAGCCAATGTACAATCACTGGAAAATATAGTGGAGAACTTAAGGTCAAGGCTGCTTTACCAAAGGGAGCTGAGAGAATGCTCTGTGTCATGTTTCACAGAGACATGACTCACCCCCAGCTCCCCAGGTCCAGCCTGAAGGTTTCTCCATCCATTGTATGGACCATACGCAGGCATCTGGGAAAGGGAGAGGCGGGGATGTCTGCCTCATGGTCAACTCGTCGTGGTGCTCAGACGTGGCAGTTCTGTCTAACTTCTGCTCTCTGCACCTGGAACATCTGGCGGTGATCCGCCCCTTCTACCTCCCGAGGGAGTTCACCTCCATCATGCTGGCCGCGGTCTACTTCCCAGCCCAGGCAGACGTCCGTCTAGCATTGGAGGATGTGCACGCCGTGGTTAACAAGCGTACCCCGAAGTGTTTAACCGGGGACTTCAACAAAGCCAACCTGTAAAAATCACTTCCAAACTCCCACCAACATGTCGACTGCAGCACCAGAGGATTAGACACCCTTGACCACTGCTATACGACCATCAAGAATGCCTATCGTTCTATACCTTGCCCTCACTTCGGGAAATCCGACCATTCAGCGGTACTGCAACTGAAGAACGGAACAACTCCAGGACTGCGCTATGTTCAAGGACTCGGCAACGGACCTGAATGAATACAGTCCTTACAGACTTCTTAAGGAAATGTGTGGAGGACTGTGTTCCTACAAAAATCTTCCCAGTGTTTCCTAACCAGAAGCCTTGGATGAACCAGGAGATCCACATTCTTCTGAGGACCAGATCCAGGCATTCAGGTCTGGTGATGTATAGGTCTCTAAGAGATCCAGATATGACCTTGACAAGGCCATCAAAAAGGCCAAAAGGGACCACCGCTCAAAGCTGGAGGATGTGGCAGATGTACAGCAACTGTGGCAGGACTTGAATGCCATGACCTCCTACAAGTCGAAGCCAAGAGTCAGCTCAAGCGACAGCGAAGCATCACTCCCTGACGAGCTCAATGCATTCTATGCACGCTTTGATAGGGAGTACACTGATGTGCCTTCCCGAGCCCCCATATTGGTATTACAGTCACAGAGGCCGACGTCAGAAGATCCTTCAGTGGGGTGAACCCTCGGAAAGCGCCTGGACCTGATGGAATACCCGGGCAAATTCTCAAAACGTGCTGATCAACAGGCTGGGGTTTTTGCGGACATTTTCAACCTCTCACTACTGAGGTCTGAGTTTCCAACCTGCTTTAAGAGGGCATCAATAATAGGAAGGTGACGTGCCTCAATGACTATCGACCAGTGGCACTAATGTCTGTAGTTTCTTCCCTACAGCGATCAGGCTATTAAACACTACAACCTCAAATAAGCTCTGAACTACAATAGACTATTATTAATATTATTATTGCACTACTATTGTTTGTTTTTTGAGTGTATATATATATATATATATATATAAATCTATATAAATATGTGTGTGTGTGTGTATGTATATATATGTGTGTGTATATATATGTATGTGTATATATATGTATGTGTGTCTTTATATATATGTATATGTGTGTGTGTTTGTGTATTTGTGAGAAGGTGTATATATACACACTGAATTTTTTTTCTCGGTTATCATGTTGTTTACAGTGTACTACGTTTACATATTCTGTTGTGCTGCAGCATGTAAGAATTTCACTGTTCTATCTGGGACATAAGACAATAAAACACTCTTGACAACAGAACATGTATAAATATGTCAAAGAATTAAGGCAAAAAACAGGTGAGGTTTGAGTTGTAAATGGCTATGACTTGCAAGTCAGTTTATGCCATTTCACGAATAAAGGCGCCTTTTGCCAAATGGGAAAGGAATATTTCCATATGCCTTCTTTACCTAAGCCCTCGCCGAGTCACAACAATTGGGGAGTGGGCTCGAACTGAGCAGAGCTGGTAGATTCACTCACTGAGTCGCTGAAGCTGGTTGACAGCAGTACTTCCCACTCCTGCTCGCTCACCCATCACAGCCACTTCTGTTCATTTCCACTACTTCTGAACAGTTCAGTTTACGGACGGTTCTCAGGAACACAACCCTATCGTAATCTGGGGACTTCCTGTGTGAACATGCACATTCAGAAGCATTTATCGCCTTCAGGTTGTCTATCTATTCACACACCAACATGGTTTGAAATTATTGGGTTTGATGTTTGGAACCGAAGCAGTTTAAACATTCTAAGCAAGACTTTACCAACATAGCCACCATCTCCCAGCAGGGATTAACAAAAAGAAGCATTTTTGTCAGGTGTTCACCGCATACCAGGAACAAATATATTAGTCGATAATTTTAATTTTGATGCAAGACTAAGAAAGTTGAAGCATATAGTGCATTACAATGTGATGTATCAAAAAACTACCTTCCATCTAAATTTGAATGATGACTAACCGAGGATAGTAAATGTTATGCCTGGTGCTATACAGATCCTCTCCAGGCTACAACACATTTCCATTTCTGAGAACTGTTTGTAACCCGTCCGCCCGGCTATATATTTAGATAAAAACATAGACCAAACCACGGTAACCTGTGCAATGAGGATGATCAGCTTGGATTCAGAGAAACTGAGGCACAGGTCACTCACTACATAGAATACAGCGCATTGTTTCCAAGGCCTGTTGCCACAAACTGAGTTCCCACACGGTAGAATTTGCCTGCAGCCTCATGACAGCTGGCAGACTTTTGGTTTTTCAAAACCCTTGTTCATACTTACGGTTCTAGATAGGTTGAGTGTTCATAATTTGGGAGGACCTGTTATAATAATTATTAAGAAATAGATAAAATGGCAGCAATGATAATAATGACCTGTTATTCCTCTGAATTGTGGTTCAGTGTTAGTTGACTATTCTCCGCTCAATAGGTCTCCAATCTACACGTTACTGAAATACTTTTCATACATAACACATTCTTTTGTATTAACATCACAGCAGCTGGAGAATTTTGGTCTTAAATGCACTTATTTATAATTGATCTAACCTTGAGAATGCATTTTTGGGAAATCTGAATTAATCAGTATAGCAAAACTCAAAATGTTTTGGCTTGGATTCAGAGAAACTGAGTCACAGGGCACGTGCCATTATTTGGAAGTATATTGGATACCCATCTGCACCTATACAGTGAATGCAATGCTCAAGAAGTTGCTGTTTGATTTGCCTTGTTCTTTCGCAACAATTCTGTAACAAATATGTAGTACTGATCCATGAGATTCCCTTAATACTAACCTTCTTTCCTTCCAATTTCCCTTTCTGGGCAAGATTTGACACAGAATTTAATAGTTGAATTTCCTGATCTTGTTTCAGCTTGTTTGTTTGAGCATTATATATATATTATATAATATATGCGAGCTGTATAAATACATACCAAAAGCAGTAAGATTTTATTATTTATATAACTTCATAGCCTGATGGATTATTACATATTGGAACATAAAACGATCTGTTACTGTTCAAATTTCCCTTAATTGTCATATTAATATCCATTATGGCTATAGCCAGCCAAGAAAAAACATAAATATATTTTATTTAATTGGACGTTAGATTGTGTCGTTTTCAATAAAAGGACCCAGCACATCACATTACACTGCAGTAGACTGTTACAATTCCCAGTGGACACATTGGTCATTTCTTGCTTGGAGCATAATAAAAAATAAAACCATGTGAATTTACTGCAGGGACAGATGCTAAGTGATTACTGCAGGGCAGGCTTTTCAAAAATTGAATTGAATTTGGTAATAATATGTCCTAATAATAGCAGAGTTCTGGTTCACACCTATTTGGCTGCATTTTCATTCCACAGTCAGTTGGAAGATGTAAAAAATAGGACACAGTGCCTTCATATCCTTGGATCACCAGAGATTTGAATAATTGTTCCATATAAAATGGTAATTTTTTTTTGCCTGTTGTGCACAAGACAGGGTGAACTTGCCTTTTTGTGGTAAGTTGTTGGAGGGTTCTATGTGCCTGACCTAAAACTGGTTTTCACATGGGGCCCAGGTTATGGAAAATTATGGAAAATCTTTGACAGCATGGTGATTTTTTTTTGAATATTTGGGACTCGGCAGTATATAAACTGGGTAGCATTTTATACTATTCATGTTACAATGGTTACATGTGGATTTTATATTTTTTGCAATAATTCACCAGTAACCCACTTTTATTTGTAGTTCTTGATTTGTGTTTTGTCTCTGCTGGAGTTATCTCTATCTATGTGACAGCTAGTATTTTTGTTTCCTGTGCTCAGAGTAAAACCAGTCTCCCATTTGCTCTGTAAATGGGTGTCATAAAGTGATTTTTTATGTTTATCCTTGCTCTAGCTACAGTGCCCTCCATAATGTTTGGGACAAATACCCATCATTTATTTATTTGCCTCTGTACTCCACAATTTGAGATTTGTAATATAAAAAAATCACATGTGGTTAAAGTGCACATTGTCAGATTGGATTAAGGGTCTTTTTATACATTATGGTTTCACCATGTAGAAATTACAGCTGTGTTTATACATAGCCCCCCCCCCCCCCCCCCCCCCCCCATAATGCCTCCTTAATGCAGTTATAAGAGAGCTCTCAGCACCTAGTCTTTCCTACAGTCTTTCCATCACCTTTGGAAACTATTATTGCTGTTTATCAATATGAGGACCAAAGTTGTGCCAATGAAAGTCAAAGAAGCCATTATGAGACTGAGAAACTAGAATAAAACTGTTAGAGACATCAGCCAAACCTTAGGTTTACCAAAATCAACTGTTTGGAACATTAAGTTGAAAGGGAGCACTGGTGAGCTTACTAATCGCAAAGGGACTGGCAGGCCAAGAAGACCTCCACAGTTGATGACAGACCTGGCCAACAGATCATAAACACTCTTCAGGAGTCAGGTGTGGATTTGTCAATGACCACTGTCTGCAGAAGACTTCATGAACAGAAATACAGAGGCCACACTGCAAGATGCAAATCACTGGTTACCCACAAAAATAGGATGGCCAGGTTACAGTTTGCCAAGAAGTACTTGAAAGAGCAACCACAGTTCTGGAAAAAGGTCTTGTGGACAGATGAGACGAGGATTAACATATCAGAATGATGGCAAGAGCAAAGTATGGAGGAGCGAAGGAACTGTCCAAGATATAAAGCATACCACCTCATCTGTGAAACACGGTGGTAGGGGTGTTATGGCCTGGGCATGTTTGGCTGCTGAAGGTACTGGCTCACTTATCTTCATTGATGATATAACTGCTGGTGGTAGTAGCATAATTAATTCTGAAGTGTATAGACACATCCTATCTGCTCTAGTTCAAACAAATGCCTCAAAAATGGCGGTTCATTCTACAGCAAAACAATGATCCCAAACATATTGCGAAAGCAACAAAGGAGTTTTTGAAAGCTAAAAAATGGCTTTGTCAATCACCTGATTGAGCATGCCTTTTATATGCTGAAGAGAAAACTGAAGGGGACTAGCCCCCAAAACAAGCGTAAGCTAAAGATGGCTGCATACAGGCCTGGCAGAGCATCACCAGAGAAGACACCCAGCAACTGGTGATGTCCATGAATCGCAGACTTCAAGCAATCATTGCATGCAAAGAATATGCAACAAAATACTAAACATGACTATGTTCATTTACATTACATTTCTGTGTCCCAATCATTATGGTGCCCTGAAATGGGGGGGCTATGTATAAACACAGGTGTAATTTCTACATGTTGAAACCAAAATGTATAAAAATGACCTTTAATATCATCTGACAATGTGCACTTTAACCACATGTGATTTTTTTTCTATTACAAATCTCAAAGTGAATTGAATTGAATATCCTTTATCGTCATTCAAACAAGTTTGAACGAGATTTCGTACCATGCAGGCATGACAGAAAAAAAGCAACAAAACACACAATGAACACAATTTAACACAAACATCCATCACAATGAATCTCCAGGTATCTCCTCTCTGTGGAGTATTGTGGAGTAGAGAGGCAAATAAATAAACGATGGGTCTTTGTCCCAAACATTATGGAGGGCACTGTGCCTCTATCTTGTAATCTAAACACATTCCTAATTTAACTACTGCCTGTTTAACATGACCCTTAAATTATATTCACTATGTCAGCCTATTTTCCCATCATCCGCTTCCAGTATGTAAGGCTTGTGGGTTCACCCTATTACAGGCTGCCCAATTTTCTTATTTTTTCTGAAATTCTTACATCACAAGTGTACCTGATAAAAGATTTGCATCCCTTATTTAGATATCTCTCCATACCGCAAATTAACTTGCTGATAATTTAAGTATTCTTCATTGTTAATATTCTTCCCTGCACTTTAAAGACGGGCTCTTGAACCTATTCTCCCTGCACGAAAGATGGAAAACAAAAATAGAACATAGAATAGTACAACATTGGAATGAGCCCTGTGATCCGATGATGTCTATGTCAAACATGATGCCAGATTAAACTAATTTCTCTGCTTTGACGTGATGCATGTTCCTCCATTCCCTGCATTTACACGAGTCTTTCTAAAAGCCTCTTAAACACGCCATCATAAGTGCTTGCACCACCACCCCTGGCAGCGCTTTCCAGATGCCTGCCATTCTCTGTATGTTAAAAAAAAGACCTTAAAGCTATGTCGTCTAGCATTTCAATTTCCACCCTGGGATAAATATTCTGAATGTCTTCTCAATCTATGCCTCATAATTTTACCAAACATCCACCTGGGCTTCCCTCAACCTCCGATGCTCCCGAGAAAACAATCCACATGCGTCCAACCTCTCTTTACAGCCAATACCCTCTAATCAAGGCTGCATTCTGGTAAACCTTTCCAAAATCTCCACATCCTTTCTGCAATGGTGCAACCAAAACTGCACACAATATCCCAAATGCAGAAACCAAAGTTTTATAAAGATACAACATGATTTCTTGACTCTTATGCTCAGTGCCTTGATTGATGAAGGCAAGCATACTACATACTTTCTTTACCTCTCGACCTACTTGCATTGGTACTTTCAGGAACTGTGGTCTTGGATCTCAAGATCCGTCTGTACATCAATGTTGTGCAGGATTTTATTTTACTTCTGGACTTCTTTAAAAAGAGTTTTAAACATTAACTTGCATATTGAAAATAAAAATACTAGTATTGCTGAAATAGCCAACTTTGGCTGTCTAATTGGTTTTCAGTATTTTGGTTCATTTAACTATTGGCTTTTTCCGCTGTGTTTTCACCAAGACCATTGAAGCCATGATTCTAATTTTCTTCTCGTGAGATAAAGAGAATAATGGAAAGAAGGTCTGACAGGCAGTTTCTATTCTCAATCTAAATTGATTAAATCGGAAGTGCTGCTTGCATGGACAATGCAGACAACACACATTGAAATTATCTCTTTCCGTGTTGTAATATGTCATATCCATGAGAATCTGATGAAGGAGGTGGAAGTCTGATTAAGTGAATTTCCTTCACTGATAACGGATCATTATTGTTAAGCGTAACTGTTTAAAATCATTTCATCAGGCCAATCTGTTTTACTCTGCTTAAAATTAGCTTTTTCAAAGTTATCATTTCAATAAATGTTTCTGGAATTTTGTTTTGGAAATCTAATGCATTCCCACAAGCCGTCTTTGCTAGCCTTATAACCATATAACAATTACAGCACGGAAACAGGCCATCTCGGCCGTTCTAGTCTGTGCTGAACACTTACTCTCACCTAGTCCCATCTACCTGCACTCAGACCATAACCCTCCATTCCTTTCCCGTCCATATACCTATCCAATTTATTTTTAAATTATAAAATTGAACCTGCCTCCACCACTTCCACTGGAAGCTCATTCCGCACAGCTACCACTCTCAGAGTAAAGAAGTTCCCCCTCATGTTACCCCTAAACTTCCGTCCCTTAATTCTCAAATTATTCCTCTTGTTCGAATCTTCCCTACTCTTAATGGAAAAAGCTTATCCACGTCAACTCTGTCTATCCCTCTCATCATTTTAAAGATCTACAGAAAGTTTTTCCTTCCATTATTTATTATGTAAAAGAATATGTGTGTTATGATTGTGTTTATAATTTGTTTGGTTGTTTTGTTGTTTGTCTTTTGCACAAAAGTCCGCGAGCATTGCTACTTTCATTTCACTGCATATCTCGTATGTGTATGTGACAAATAAACTTGACTTGACTCGACTTGACTTGATCTCTTATCGTCCCCCCTTAACCTTCTGCGCTCCAAAGAATAAAGACCTAATTTGTTCAACCTTTCTCTGTAACTTAGGTGCTGAAACCCAGGCAACATTCAAGTAAATGTCCTCTGTACTCTCTCTATTTTGACACAAAATCCTGCACAACATTGATGTACAGACAGATCTTGAGATCCAAGACCACACCCCCCTCAGGAGAAAAGCTCAACCCACCACCAGGACTGTTAAAACTTGGCCTGAAGGAGCTTCCTCACAGCTACAGGACTGCTTTGAAAGGACAAACTGGGACATTTTTGGAAATCAGGACATCCACGGTACTCTTTTACATGCAGAACTGTGTTGACAACGTCACCGTCGACAAACTCATCTGGGTGTACCCCAACCAGAAGCCGTGGATGACAAAAGAGGTCCAAACTCTCCTCAAGGACCGCAACACCCCCTTCAGGTCTGGCGACAGAGCCCTGTACAGCGCTGCTAGAGCCAACCTGAGGAAAGGCATCAGGGATGCCAAAGCGGCCCACAAGAGGAAGATAGAGGACCACTTTAACCACAACGATCCACGGCGGGTGTGGCAGGGCATCCAGCACATCACCAACTACAAGCCCAGCAACAGCACGACGGCGACGCCTCACTGGCAGAGGAGCTGAACTGCTTCTTTGCTTGTTTCGAGGCAGAACCAGAAGAGTTTGTCACCATTCTCCCACCAGCCCCTAACAACAACAACTACACCCTCACTGTGCAGGAGCATGAAGTGAGGCGTGTGCTCAGGGCGGTGAACCCGAGGAAGGCTGCCGGCCCGGATGGCGTGACAGGAAGGGTTCTGAAGGAATGTGCAGACCAGCTCTCCGAGGTCTTCACGAAAATCTTCAACCTGTCCCTGTCCAAATCCATCATCCCACCGTGCCTGAAGCCTGCCACAATCATCCCACTACCAAAAACGCCTGTTATCAGCGGCCTTAACGACTACCGACCGGTCGCTCTCACACCAGTCATCATGAAGTGTTTCGAGAGGCTGGTCCAGCAGCACATCAAAGCCAGCCTCCCGCCCACCTTCGATCCACACCTACAGAACAAATAGGTCCACTGAGGATGCCATCGCCACTGCTCTTCACACTGCACTGACCCACCTCGAACACAAGGGGAGCTATGTGAGGATGCTTTTCATTGACTTTAGCTCCGCCTTCAATACCATCATCCCCAGCAGACTGGTCACCAAACTCATGGATTTAGGACTCTCCCAACCCACCTGCCTCTGGATCAAGGACTTTCTGTCTAACCGCCCCCAGACCGTCAGACTGGGCCATCACCTCTCCACCCCCATCACACTCAGCACCGGCTCCCCACAGGGCTGTGTGTTGATCCCCCTCCTCTACGCCCTCTACACCCACGATTGTGCCCCTGCCCACTCCACCAACACCATCGTCAAGTTTGCGGACGACACGACTGTGGTTGGACGCATCTCAGGAGGAGATGAGACAGCCTACAGGGAGGAAGTCGAAAGACTGGCAGCGTGGTGTTCAGACAACAACCTCATCCTAAACACTACAAAAACAAAGGAAATTATCATAGACTTCCGTAAGAACGTTGCAGCCCCCAAACCCATATTCATCAATGGGGACTGTGTGGAAAGGGTCTCAGACTTCAGATTCCTGGGCACACAAATTACGGAGGATCTCTCCTGGACTACAAACACCACCACAGCAGTCAAGAAGGCCAGCAGCGACTCTACTTTCTGAGGATCCTCAGGAAAAACAACCTGGAGGAGAAGCTGCTGGTGTCCTTCTACCGCTGCTCCATCGAGAGTGTGCTGGCGTACTGTATACCCACATGGTATGCCAGCTGCTCTGCAGCGGACAGGAGAGCCCTTCAAAGGGTCATCAACACCGCACAAAAAATCACTGGCTGCCCACTGCCCTCCCTGAAGGACATCTTCAGCTCTCACTGCCTTGGCAGGGCAGCCAACATCCTGAAGGACCCTTCCCACCCTGGACACAACCTGTTCCACCTGCTGCCCTCTGGCAGACGGTACAGGTCTTTCAAAACTCGCACAAATAAACTCAGAGACAGCTTCTACTCCATAGCCATACGTGAATTTAACAATGCAAAATAAGAAATAACACTCACATTCAACTGAATGGTTCTACCTCAGCTGCTATTGTTATTTATCTGTAATTTTTTTTATATGGATATATTTTTACCTTTTCTTATATATTTAAAATTGCTCTTGTGAATCGCACCGTGGGATTGACTTTTAAATTTTGTTGTACCATGTGCAATGACAATAAAGAGATTCATTCATTCACTCATCGATTTCCCTAGTAACCGCTTCAAAAAATTCAAGAAGATTAGTCAAACATGACCTTCCAGGCACAAATCCATGTTGACTGTTCCTTATCAGACCCTGTTTATCCAGATGCTTATATATATTATCTCTAAGTATCCTTTCCATTAATTTGCCCATCACTGACGTCAAACTACCAGGTCTATAATTGCTAGGTTTACTCCTAGAGTAAATGTACTCTATGTGGTCTGCGACGTGCTGGGAAATGCCAGCAGTTCCACATGGATCTAATGACAAATATAATTCAACTGCCAAAAAGTTCACAATTCCTCCATGAGTGCAGAAGTTCTGAACTTATTGGCTGGTTTCCCAGCTCTACACTATCTAGTCCAGTGTCAGGACATTAACTCGCTGAGTTTACAAGCAATTACCATGAGAATCTCCCCACTTAACCTACATTACAACCAGGCACAAGATCAACAAGCTCATTCATGTCAATAGACTGGAATGGCTGTGAGAGCGAATGGTTTGACAAAGTTATTTTAAAAACATTAATTGCCATTGATATATTGTTTGCGTTCTTAAGTCATTATAGTTTATTTTATTATTTTAAAAAATGTAGCTATTTAATTGATCTTTAATAGTTTTGTATCGCCCTGAATTTCAGACACAAACAGAAGCATTCTTAAAGCTAGAAACCCTGAAAAATCGCCTGTCCATTGATCCTCAGATGCTGCGTGACCTGCCGAGGTCCTCCAGCACTTTGTGTTTTGCTCAAGATTCCAGCATTTACTATGTCTTGTGTCTTCTTAAAAAAAATTCCTGAGTGTGGCTCACTGAAAGTATTCATGAAAGAGATGATTATTTATTGTGCACCTAGCTGATTCATATTGAAAAGGCTGTACAGTGCCCTCCATAATGTTTGGGACAAAGGCCCATCATTTATTTATTTGCCTCTATACTCCACAATTTGAGATTTGTAACAGAAAATTTAAAGTGCACATTGTCAGATTTTAATTAAGGCCATTTTTATACATTTTGGTTTCGCCATGTAGAAATTACAGCAGTGTTAAAACATCATCCCCCCATTTCAGGGCACCATAATGTTTGGGACACAACAATGTCATGTAAATGAAAGTAGTCATGTTTAGTATTTTGTTGCATATCCTTTGCATGCAATGACTGCATGAAGTCTGCGATTCATGGACATCACCAGTTGCTGGGTGTCTTCTCTGGTGATGCTCTGCCAGGTCTGTATTACAGTCATCTTTAGCTTATGCTTGTTTTGGGGGCTAGTCCCCTTCAGTTTTCTCTTCATCAGCATATAAAGAAAGGGCATTCTCAATTGGGTTTAGATCAGGTGATTGACTTGGCTACTAAGAATTTACCATTGAAAAACTCCATTGTTGCTGTAGCAGTATGTTTGGGATCATTGTCATGCTGTAGAATGAACTGCTGGCCAATGAGTTTTGAGGCATTTTTTGAGCTTGAGCAGATAGGATGTGTCTATACACTTCAGAATTCATTATGCTACTACTATCAGCAGTTGTATCATCAATGAAGATAAGTGAGCCAGTACCTTCAGCAGCCATGTATGCCCAGGCCATAACACCCCCACCACCGTGTTTCACAGATGAGGTGGTATGCTTTGGATCTTGGGCAGTTCCTTCTCTCCTCCATACATTGCTCTGATACAAGTTAATCTTCGTCTCTTCTGTCCACAAGACCTTTTTCCAGAACTGTGGTTGCTCTTTTAAGTACTTCTTGACCCTGGTTCTGGTTGATTACTGCGCAGACAGTTCATAAGTGGTTATCTCGCGCAGGTCGGAGTGAGTAGAGTAGTGACTACATTAAGAAGTGGGCCTTTTTGACCATGTTGAGGAGATCTAGTTGCTCAATCCCCTTTTGAAATGACAACATCGGGAGCAGCACATGTGTTGGGTGGTAACCTATTCCATTCCCTTATCGTCCTTGGGTAAAGGGAATATTGGTAGCAAAGTTTATTGAAATGTAGCGAGTTGATGATGTAGGGACCATTATTTTGTCTTGTTTCATGGCAGTTGGTGGTCTGGGACGACGGAAGATTTGATGGCGTGATGTTGTGAATCTCCTTGTAAATTACAATAAGTCTTAGCCTGATTCTGCGGAGCTCTAGAGTATCCCATCCGAGAGATGTCAGCATATTATTCACACTTGATTTGCGCTTGTAGTCATTCCATACAAAGCGGGCTGCTTGGCGTTGTACTTTCCCCAGGTGATCTTGTTGTTGTTGTTGAAAGGATCCCAGTCGGCTCCACAATACTCCAATTTGGGCCTGACTATGGACTTGTAGGCATTCTCTTTGATGGATGTACTACGTGCGTGAATTCTTTTAAGAAGGCCGAGAGTTCTATTAGCTTTATTAGACACCTGACTAATTTGCGTCGCCCAACTTAAATCTTTGCTTAATTCGCCTCCTAGATATGGGTGAAGGTCGACAGCAAGCAATGTATGGCTACCCATGTTGTATTCCAATGAAAATGGTTTAATCTTGTGTGAGACATGCATGGTATGACATTTGGTTGTATTGAATAACATCTGCCAGGTTTTTCCCCACTCACATAGAGCATCCAGGTTCTACTGTAAGGACAAGCTGTCTTCTGGTGTTTTAATCTCTCTATAAATTATGGCATCATCTGCGAAGAGTCGAACTCTGGACGAAACTGCATTTGGAATGTCATTGATATACAGTAGGAAGAGCAATGGACCCATGCCAGTCCCCTGTGGTCCACCTGATGTCACAGAAGTTTCAATAGACGTCTCTCCCTCCAAGAGAACTCGCTGGTGTCTCCTTGTCAAACCCTGTTTATCCAGATGCTTATATATATTATCTAATGGAGGAAGGATGTTGAGAGGGTGCAGAAGAGGTTTACTAGAATGCTGCCTGGATTAGATAGGAGAGGTTGGACAAACTTAGATTGTTTTCTTTGGATCATCGAAGGGTGAAGGCAGACATGATGGAAGTATGTGATAAAATGAGAGGCGTAGATGGGGTAGATATTTGAAATGGTTTTCCCAGAATGGAAATGTCAAAGATTAGAGGTCATAGCTTTAAGGTTTTAGGGGTAAGTTTAAAGGAGGCACGTTTTTTTACATGAAGTGTGTACGGTGCCCGGAAAGCACTGCCAGGGTGGGTGGTAGCAGCAGATATGATAGTGGTGTTTAAGAGGCTTTTAGGTAGGCACATGGATGTGCAAGGGACAGAGGAATGTGGACCACGTGCAGGCCTAGGTGATTAGTATAATTTGGCACATACATGGTGGGCCACAGGGACTATTCCTCTGCTGTAGTGTTTTGTGTTTTATGTTCTGTGAATTGCCACACAGTTTCTGCAATGTACCACTGCTTGATATTTCAATTAATCATCATAACTGATTAAAATAATATAGTGCAATCAATTTTGTTTTGAGAGATGTCAATTGGAAAATGCACGTACGAGTTATTAGGTTTTCAGGCCTTAATGTACAATTTGCACGCTCAAAAGTAATTAAGTAATTGAGAAAGATGTAATATGGAATCAATCTCCTGATACCAGGATTTTTTTGCATGACGACTAGTAAAAGTGCATCCTGCAACACTGATTCTGTTTGCCTCTTCCAGAACTAACAAACGAGACTGACCTGATGATCCTCAGTGGAAAGACTGTGTATGTGACAGCTGGAACTGCACCAGAAGCTATTATACAGTCTGAAAATCTGCTCTGCAAGTATGTCAACTTGCAGCTAGTGAATGCCAAACCCCAAGGTATGACTAGAAAGACTAATACATTTATTTTATGTATATTTTACAGATTGAATATAATAATTATTTGTTATAATATCTTGCTGCTTTGAGGGGTTTTTTTCCCCACTGAAACTTGTGAAGCAACCTAGAATGTTCTACCACGTTAAAATGTTATTAAATTGCAGTTTGTCGATATTGAAATTCTTGCACATCCTTTCCCTACTGTCAGTTGCATTTGAGCAACTTCAATATATTGCTGCAAATTTATAATTGATTCATAATATAAAGGGAATCAAAACTTAGTAAGATGTTCAACATGACTTCTACCTGCCTGAAAAGTAGAAGTTGAATCAATTAATTTTTGCAGGTCATTTGTGTGTCCACAGTAATCCTTAAAAATGAAGACAGATATACCAAAATTAGGAATAGAAATAAATGACTATTATTATTCTTGATCTTGATTAAATAGACAACTATTGCATCAGGTTAAATTAAACCGAAAAAAAGGATTTCCTTTTGCATCTTTCATTTACCATTTAAATTTTATTCAAATGAAAAAATATTCCCCACATAAAACATTGTAGTCAAGTAGTTTTATGAATACTTTCAGCAAATTTTCAGCATATAAAAAATATTAATCAATTTGGGTGTATTAACGAACGTTCATGCATATTAAAGAATGTTGAGGAAGACACATGGCAAACACAAACAGTCGTCAGAGAAAGGAATAGTCGCAGAAAGTTTCGGTATACCAACCCAGGCAATTTCTCTATACAGGGAGAAAAATGAATAGCAACACCAGTGGCATGCAAGATAACAGAATGCGTAGTTAAAGGAGCATCAAGTAATTAAAACAAGACCCTCGGACAGCATGAAAGATCCCATGCATTGTTTTGAGAAAATATCAGTGCTGTTATCCAGAGAGATGAGCAGGCAATTATCATATTTCTCTTTGAGGAAGTTTACTGTGCAAATTAGCCAGCATTACAAGCACGCTTCTGAAATTATTTGACTTAGAAGCTGCGGTTGCCTTGAGATCATGAAAAACTGTGCATATCTCCCTCTCCTTAATTTCCCGTATTCTCAAAGCCAGAGGGATCTAAGGTGTGTGCCTGGGGTGTGTTGTGGAGCAGAGGGATCTAAGAGTGCAGATATATAGTGCCCTGAAAGTGATGTCACTGGTAGATTGGGTGAAAGAAGGCTTTTGGTACATTGGCCTTCATCGGAAGGGTTTTGAGTATAGAATTTGGGATGTTATGTTACATTTGAAAATACGTTGGTGAGGCCGTATTTGGAATACTATGTTCAGTTTTGGTCATCCTGCTACTGGACAGGTGTTATTTAGCTGGAAAGAGTGCAGGGAATATTTTTAAGGACTTTGCCAGAGACGGGTGCGCGGGAGGGGGGGGGGTGGGGCGGGGACTTATTAGGCGTGGTGGGTGGGGGGTGGGGGAAGGGGTGTATGGGTGGAGGGGGGGGGTGGTGTGGGGCAGGGGTGTGTGGGCAGGGGGAGAGATTGTGGGGGGAGGGGGGAGAGAGAGAGCTCGGAGAAAAGATGGGGGAAGAGCCAAGGGTAGAGGGGGGTATCACAGCGGCAGGGGGCCGGAGCCAGCGAGGGGGACCAGGGGGGAAGGGGCTGGAGCTGGCGGTGCGATGGGGACTCACAGCGGGCGCTGGTCGTACTGCTCCGCCGGGATCAGAGTCTCCACTTTCCCTTTAGCGACATCTCCGACTCCGCGCCGGCCTGGGCTGGGCTGGGCCGCTTCCGGTCCCTCCGAAAATTGTTTCCAGTTGGAGACCTCTGCCAGTCACCCGCAACTACAGTAAAGACGCAATGGAGCAGGAAGGGGCAGACCGTCCCGGGTAAGTGACAGGAGAAGAGACTAAATCCACGCAACGCTGACTGGCAGGAGAGGAGATCGATCTGCGCACGCGCGGTTTTTAAGATTTTTAAACTTTGCTAACTTTTACAATAAGCCACCGATCAGAACGAAACTTGGTGCACTCGCAGCACAGGGGAACATGCCGTTTTTGTGCAAATACAAAAACCGTGCACACCAGAAGATAACAAGTTCAGAGTTTTAGTTGTATAGAGATAGATAGAAGATAGAAGATAGATGGATGGGCCAAAAGCGAGCAGAGGGGATTATCTTGGATGAGGCATATTGGTCGGCATGGACATCTGTGCTATATGACACTATGATTCTTAGCGTTTTCCATGGCATATATACACCGAATGTAATCTATTATCTCATTGCCCTGACTAGCCCAAGTCTAAATCAATTACTAAAAAAACAATAGTGCTACCACAGCAAAATTACCACAAAAGAATGATCCTGTTGGGAATGTATCTTTAAATCATGTTGCTATTCACCTTGTACATATTTGCCTGTGCTTTTGCATGTCAACAATTATTGTGGGAAGTTAAAAAAATGTAAGTATTTAAAATTCTTCTGTATTTTAGGAATGAGCATCTGGAAATAAGTATAAGTAGTTATTTGAATTCCATCCTGCTGACTTTATGTTCAAGAATAATGGATTCATTTTATGCCACTTAATGAGATCACTGGTTTGCAAATCACTGACAGGTATAATATTAGAAATAATATATGCTGGGTTTACCAGGGACAAAATAGGTAGGAATTGTGCTGGATTATGACAAATCATCTATATACTAATAAAACTCTGATCTGGGAGAGGGGTGGGCTGTGTGTGTGATCATACTGCTCGAAAAAACAATGCTCTAACGGTAAAATGTTTACAAATTTTCCACACAGACTGGGAAACACATTCTGTAAATGGGCTGGATGGTTTGGAGTTTGTAAAATGTGTGCAGGTTATTTTTTTGCAGCAATACATAGAGGTACCTACTAGAGAAGGGGCAGTGCTGGACCTCCTGTTAGGAAATGAGACAGGTCAGGTGGCAGAGGTATGTGTTGGGGAGCACTTCACGTCCAGTGATCACAATACCGTTAGTTTCAACATAATTATGGAGAAGGTCAGAACTGGACCAAGGGTTGAGATTTTTGATTGGAGAAAGGCTAACTTTGAGGCATGCAAAAGGATTTAAAAGGAGTGAATTGGAACATTTTGTTTTATGGGAAGGATGTAGAAGAGAAATGGAGACATTTAAGGTGAAATTTTAAGAGTACAGAATCTTTATGTCCCTGTTCGGCACAGAAATAGTAATAATTGGAAAGAGCCATGGTTTTCAAGGGAAATTGGACACTTGGTTCGGAAAAAGAGAGAGATCTACAATAATTATAGGCAGCATGGAGTAAATGAGGTGCTTGAGGAGTATAAAGAATGTAAAAAGAATCTAAAGAAAGAAATTAGAAAAGCTAAAAGAAGATACGAGGTTGATTTGGCAAGTAAGGTGAAAGTAAATCCAAAGGGTTCCTACAGCTATATTAATAGCAAAACAATAACGAGGGATACAATTGGTCCATTAGAGAGTCAGAGTGAACAGCTATCTGCAGAGCCAAAAGTGATGGGGGAGATATTGAACAATTTATTTTCTTCGGTATTCACCAAGGAGAAGGATATTAAATTATGTGAGATAAGGGAAACAAGTAGAGTAGCTATGGAAACTATGAGATTTAAAGAAGAGGAAGTACTGAAACTTTTGAAAAAAATAAAAGTGGATAAGTCTCCAGGTCCTGACAGGATATTCCCTAGGACATTGAGGGATGTTAGTGTAGAAATAGCAGGGGCTATGACATAAATATTTCAAATGTCATTAGAAACGGGAATGGTTCCGGAGGATTGGCGTGCCGCACATGTTGTGCCCTTGTTTAAAAAGGGTTCTAAGAGTAAACCTAGCAATTATAGACCTGTTAGTTTGACGTCAGTGTTGGACTAATTAATGGAAAGGATACTTAGAGATAATATATTTAAGCATCTGGATAAACAGGATCTGATTAGGAACAGTCAACATGGATTTATGCCTGGATGGTCATGTTTGACTAATCTTCTTGAATTTTTTGAAGAGGTTACTCGGGAAATTGATGAGGGTAAAGCGGTGGGTGTTGTCTATATGGACTTCAGTAAGGCCTTTGACAAGGTTCCATATGGAAGGTTGGTTAAGAAGGTTCAATTGTTGCATGTTAATGGTGGAGTAGCAAGATGGATTCAACAGTGGATGAATGGGATATACCAGTGAGTAATGGTGGGTGGTTGTTTGTCAGGTTGTAGGCTGGTGACTAGTGGGGTGCCTCAGGGATCTGTATTGGGTCCACTGTTGTTTGTCATATACATCAATGATCTGGATGATGGTGTGGTAAATTGGATTAGTAAGTATGCAGATGATACTAAGATAGGTGGTGTTGTGGATAATTAAGTAGATTTTCAAAGTCTACAGAGAGATTTAGGCCATTTGGAAGAGTGGGCTGAAAGATGGCAGATAGAGTTTAATGCTGATAAGTGTGAGGTGCTACATCTTGGCAGGACAAATCAAAATAGGACTTACATGGTAAATGGTAGCGAATTGAGGAATGCAGTTGAACAGAGGGATCTAGGAATAACTGCATAGTTCCCTTAAAGTGGAATCTCATGTAGATAGGGTGGTAAATAAAGCTTTTGGTGTGCTGGCCTTTATAAATCTGAGCATTGAGTATAGGTTGGGGTGTAATGTTAAAATTGTACAAGGCATTGGTGAGGCCAATTCTGGATGTACAATTTTGGTCGCCAAATTATAGGAAAGACTAGACCAAGTGCAGACCCGTTGGGTCTGTTCCCCCAACGTACGGTTGTGGGGGGGACGGCGGCATGCAGCGTCACACACACTAACTATCCCCCCCCCCCGCACTCACGCTAATTGCCCCCCTTGATATTATATTAATATTATTAATTTGCTCCTTTTACCCCATAACCACCCTATTTACTGATGCATAACCCGCAACTTGCAGTCACATCTAGAGAGGGAGGGGGGGGGGGGGGGGGGGGTTAGAGAGTGAGGGCAGAGAGAGAAGGGGCAGGGACAGAGAGAGAGACAGACACAAAGAGGGGCAAGAGGGATGGGGGGTGGAGAGGAGGAGAAGAGGGAGGGTGGGTGAGGGGGGAAAGGTGGGGGAGGAGGGGAGGAGAGAGAGAGGGTGAGAGTGAGGGGGGAGAAAGGGGGGAGAGGTGAGGAGCAGGGAGGTGGATGGAGGGTGAGGGAAGAGAGGGTTTAGGGGAGGGAGGGAGGGTGAGGGAGGGGATGGAGGGGAGGAGGGGAGAGAGAGAGGGGGAGAGAGGGGGAGAGAAAGGGTGTGCTGAGAGGGGGTGAGGTGAGGGGAGGGGGGGAGAGGGAGGGGGGAGGGGGCGGGGAGGGAGGGAAGGGGGTAGGGGGGTGGAGGGGAGGGACGGTGGGGGAGAGGGGATGGAGGGGAGGAGAGGGAGAGGAGAGAGGGGAGGAGAGAGAGGGGGGAGAGGGGGAGGGGGAGAGGAGAGGGGGGGGGAAGAGGAGAGAGGGGATAGAGGAGAGGAGGAAGGGGGGAGAGAGAGAGAGAGAGAGAGAGAGAGAGACGGGGGAGAGAGAGAGAGAGAGAGAGGGATAGGGAGAGAGAGAGGTGGGGAGAGAGAGGAGGGGAGAGAGAGAGAGGGTGCCTTTTTACTTCAACCCAAACAACCATTTGCAGGCAGTGCTTTTTTCCCTCAAATTAACCATATTTTCATTTTCAAACCACATTATGGGTACTCACAGCTGTGGAGATATTTGTTCAGTTTTATTCAGAGCTCTGATTGAGGCACACCACTTGCAGAGACTGATTGAGGCACACCACTTCCTGGTTTTATAGTCCCTCTCCCTCTCCAGCAGGAGCAGTAGAGAGAATGGGGAATTTTGTAAAAACTTTACTATCTCTGTCATTTTTCATCGACGGGAAAAATCCTCGGCACACATGCGGCGGAGGGGGGGGCTCTGAGCGAGGTGGCCAAAAAATGACGGCCGTACGTGGCGGCGTTCTCTTGGAAATCGTAGCACAGAAGGCCAAAAGCGGTCAAGAACAGAGATTTAGTAATATAGATAGATGTCAACAAAATAGAGAGAGTACAGAGGAGATTTACTAGATTGTTGCCTGGGTTTCAGCAACTAAGTTACAGGGAAAGGTTGAACTAGTTGAGTCTTTATTCTTTGGAGCGCAGAAGGTTAAGGGGGGACTTGATAGAGGTCTTTAAAATGATGAGAGGGATAGACAGAGTTGACGTGGATAAGCTTTTTCCATTGAGAGTAGGAAAGATTCAAACAAGAGGACATGATTTGAGAATTAAGGGACAGAAGTTTAGGGGTAACATGAGGGGGGACTTCGTTACTCAGAGAGTGGTAGCTGTGTGGAATGAGCTCCAGTGGAAGTTGGGGAGGCAGGTTCGATTTTCTATATACTTTTAAAACTCTGTGTTTGTGTGTGTGTGTATGTATGTCATTTTTTTGGCCTTTGATTCGTTACTCCGCCAAAAACCAGACGCTAGCCATTTCACTTTTACATTTACTCATCTACTCATTAAATGTAGTCATTTTTCTGTACACATTTTTAATAAAATCAATGATGCATAAGCAATATATTTCCGAGATGGTGCATGCCGTGGAAGGGGAAATGCAGGTGATGCAGGTGATGGTATTCGCATGCACCTACTGCCCTTGTCTTTCTTGATGGCAGAGGTCCTGGGTTTGAGAGGGACGCTCACAATTTGTGAGTAACTGCCGTGCATTATTGATGGTGCACACTGCAGCGACTGTGCGGTGATGGGATTGAAGGTTATGGTGATTAAAGGTAGTGCCAGTCAAGTGGGCTGCCTTGTCTTGGATGTGTTTTTGACATATTGGAGACTACTCTCCATTTGCCTGGGTGAGTACTCCATCACACGTCTGGTGTACCTTATAGATAATTAAAAGACCCAGAAATGTCAGGATGTTAGCCATTTGCTACAGTACACTCAAAGTGATCTGTTCTTGTTGCTAGGGAATTTGTGTGGTTGGTCCATTTGAATTTCTGCTTGATGTTGACCTGCCAAGATATTTGTGCTGGGGGATGTGATAGTGATAATGTCAAGAATGTCAGGTGCAGGTGGTTAAACTCTCTTGTTGGAGCGGGTCATTGTCTGTTACTTTTATTCACAAATCTTATCACCCATGTCTGAATATAATGCAAGTCTTGCAACATGTAGGGTGGGTTACTTCATTTCCTGAGGTGTTGCTAACATTACGAAATCAGGAAAAATCCCCACTTCTGGCCTGAAGATGGAAGGAAGATTATGGATGAAGATTATAGTTGAAGATGGTTGGACATAGGGCATTGCCTTTAGGAACTCCTGCATCAGTTAAAATAGCCACCTCAACAAACCTCCGCTCTTCCAAACCGGTCACAAATTAAATCAGTGAATCTATATGGGAATTGGACTGTATCACAGTATGGTATGGCAACTGCTCTGTCTCCGACCGGAAAGCACTGTTCCTCACTCCCCTCCATTGAGTCTGTCCAAAGCAAGCGATGTCTGCGAAGGCCGCTTAGCATCGTCAAGGACTGCTCTCACCCCAACCATGGACTGTTTCCCCTCCTACCATCCGGGAGGCGCTACAGGTCTCTCCGATGCCGGACCAGCAGGTCGAGGAACAGCTTCTTCCCTGCGGCTGTTACATTACTCAACACTGAACCTCGGTGATTGACAACCACCACCGCCACCCCCCCGGAGACACCTTCCACCAGGAAAAAACAGGAACAAAATAATTGCACCACCATGTCTGTATGCATGTAAATATATTTATTTATTGCTCATATTCTCTGTCGCTCTTCTAGGGAGATGCTAACTGCATTTTGTTGTCTCTGTACTGTACACTGCACAATGACAATAACATTTGAATCTGAATCTGATTTGATATTATAGATTTGTCCAAGTGTTAAGGTGATAGCAATTATATCCACAATGCATTTTCTGCATTAAAATTTAACACTGAAAATCTCAAGAAGCAAAATGTGATTTTAATTGACGAATTATGTTCTTTAATGTAAATCACATCTTTAATGTAATGTAAATGTGGACGTGAGTAATTACCTTTTTCTCTTCGCAGAGATGCAACTTGACTTGCCGAATATTTTTAGCGTTTTTGACAATCACAATCTGTTTGTAAAACAATTAAACCAACACAAAAACTGCAGACAAAAAAATGGCGTTGGTTCTGTTCATTTTGATCTCGTTCAATTTTTGGTAATTTGCAGTCAGATTTGTGTTCTTTAGAAAGCACCTCCAGTGATATAGTGATGATATCTATTAATACTAGGATCAGAATTTCTACATTTAATGCATAACAAGAAAGCCAAAGTCCTCTGTGAGGCAACCTACATATTAGTCCAAGGCTCTTCATAATTTTTCACATTGTTTCAGTTACATCACCTGAACTTAAAACGTGTAAATTAAATTGTGAACCTTTCATTGGGATGAAAATGAGATACATTTGGATTTCATACAAATACAGTCCAACTAATTTTTTACTTTGTAATTTTATTCTTGTGTAGTGGCCTGGACGTGGTCATAAAAAGATTAGACGCCAGGCAGGTTCAAAGGTTCTTTAATGATGGTTGGGAGCATCCACTCACGAGTTCCACCGAAGGGAAAAAACAAACTCCCAGAAAACCCCCTGAGCAGAAACCGGAAGCCTGTGGGCAGTCCCTCGTCCCTGTCCCTCAAGTGCCGAGGGGGATGCCCCAAGGAGTGGCCTAATATCCACACTTGCATGTATTATAGAAATCTGATTGTTACTTTCTCAGCATCCTGCTAACAATTTCTGTTGTTCTTTTATAGAATGCCTGAAAGGAACGGTTGGAGCTATTTTGCTGGAGAACCCAGCAGGTGATACTGGGCTGACATACCCTGGACTTCTTCACGAGACGGCCAAAGTATTTGGCCTTCGAAGCAAAAAACTAAGATTGTGCCTTGATGATGCCAAAGCAGAAGGTATGTACAACTGATGGTTTAGACAGTGCCGGGGAGAGCTGGGGGATAACAAATCTTGTTTGCGGTTCATTGGACATAGAATGTAGCAAAGTACAGCACGGGAACAGGCCCTTCAGCCCACAATGTCTCTGCTGAACATGATGCCAAGGTAAACTAATCTCATCTACCTGCCATGATCCATATCTCTCCATTTCCTCATACCCATCTGCCTATCTAAAAGCCTCTTAAATGACACTATCTGTTTCCACCACTGCCCCTGGCAGCGTATTTCAGTCACCTATGACCTTCTGTATAAAACATAAACTTGCCCTGTGCATTTCTTTTACACTTTGCCCCTTTCCCCTTAAAGCTATGCCCTCTACTCACTGATATTTCCACCATGTCCACCCATGCTCCCCTATCTATGCCTCTCATAGTTTTATATACTTTCAGATCTCCCATAACATCCGACATTCCAGAGAACACAAACCAAGTTTATCCATCCTCTACTTATAGCTAATACCCTCTATTTCAGGCAGCATTCTTGTAAACTGTGGAACCTCTGCAAAACCTCCACATCATTACTGCACACAATATACCAAGTCCGGCCAAACTGTAGTCCTATAAAGCTGCATCAAGTCTTCCTGAATTTATATTCAATGCCCCTACCAATGAAGACAAGCATAATCAGTATATCTATTTGTGTTGCCATTTTCAGGGAGCTAGGGACTTGGACCCCAAGATCATTTTTGTACATAATGCTGTTAAGTGTCTTGACATTAACCGTGTACTTACTTTAAGTGCAATACCTCACACTTGCTTGGATTAAACTTTATCTGTCATTTATCTGCCCATTTCTGTAGCTGATCTGTATCCTGCAGTCTACTTTGACATTCTTCTTCACAGTCTACAACTCGAGCAATCTTGGTGTCAGCTGCAAACTTACTCACCAACCCATCTATATTTTTGTCCATATCAATTATATAACAAACAGCAGATATCCTGCCACAGTTCCCTGCGGAACTCCACTGGTCACAGACATCCAACCTAAAGTACACCCTTCCACCGCAATTCTTCCTCTTCACTTAGTAAGTCAGTTCTGCATCCATACAACCGAGGCACTGAATCTGGAGCATCTTGATCTGGATCAACCTGCAATGGGGGACTTTATCCATACTAAAATACTAAAAGGCCTTACTAAAATCCATGTAGCCATTCAATATCCATCATCCTACTCTCCTTGATCACCTTTGTCACCTCCTCAAAAATCTTGATCAAGTTAGTAGGACCAGACACGTACAGATCCATGCTGATTATGGATCCACGCAAATTGTAGAAGTGGCGGAGCTGCCTTGCAGCTGCGGCTCGCCTGCAGTCCGTTTGTCTTTTCTGTCTTTTGTTTTCTCTTGTCCCGTTTTTACAGTTTATTTCAGTTTATTTAGTTGTGTATGTGTGGGGGGGGGTGGGTGTAACAGGATTTTTGACTCTTCTTCGGGGGGGGATGCGACCTTTCCTGCCGTATCCCCCGTCTCCGTGTCCGTCTGCGCTGAGGCCTATCGCGGAGCTGGCGGCCTCCAACTGCGACCGACCTCGAGGCTGCGGAGGCAGAGCCAGGACTTACCAACGCGAGGCTGGCCGCCTTCGGGGCTGTGGTTGCGGGGCGACCCAACTTCCGACCCGACTTTGGAGGCTCGGCCGCGGGCCAGTGGACGACATCATCGGGAGCTTGAGTTCTGTTTTCCGGAGCTCCCGCAACTACAGCTGCGTCCGCTGGACTGGAGGACGGCAGCTTTGACCGCCCCGGGCCGCGGAGTTTGAACCTGCCCGTTTGCGGAGCACGGATTCAGCCACGGGACTTACCTACGATCACCCAGCGGGGCCACAACATCGAGGCTTGGATTGCCTCAGCGCAGAGGGAGAGCAAGGAGGGAAGAGATAATGACTTTGGGACTTTAAACTGTGTTGAGTGTTTGTTATTTATTCTATGTTATGACTGCAGGCTAAACCATTTTGTTGCACTGAAAAGTGCAATGACAATAAATTGAATCAAATCAAATCAAATTATTCCTAATTAGCACATTTGCTTCCAAATGGGAATGAATCCTATCGTGACCTACCTTCTCCAATAGCTTCTTCACCACTGACAAGAGGCTCACTGGCCTAAGATTCCTGGATTCTCTCTACTTCCTTTCTTAAACAAAGGAACAACATTGGCTACTCTCCATCCTCTAGGTCCTCACCTGTGGCCATAGAAGATGGAAAGATCGTCACCAAGGGTCTGCAATGTCCTCTCTTGCCTCTCTTAATTACCTGATCTCACTGTCTCACATTGCTATTGAGGGAGTGCAGCGTAGGTTTACAAGGTTAATTCCCGGGATGGCGGGCATGTCATATGCTGAGAGAATGGAGCAGCTGGGCTTGTACACTCTGGAATTTAGAAGGATGAGAGGGATATCTCATTGAAACATATAAGATTGTTACGGGTTTGGACATGCTAGAGGCAGGAAACATGTTCCCGATGTTGGGGGAATCCAGAACCAGGGGCCACAGTTTAAGAATAAGGAGTAAGTCATTTAAAACGAAGATGAGGAAACACTTTTTCTCACAGAGAGTGGTGAGTCTGTGGAATTCTCTGTCTCAGAGGGCGGTGGAGGCAGGTTCTTTGGATGCTTTCAAGAGAGAGTTAGATAGGGCTCTTAAAAATAGCGGAGTCAGGGGATATGGGGAGCAGGCAGGATGGGGTACTGATTGTGGATGATCTGCCATGATCACATTGAATGGCGGTGCTGGCTCGAAGGACCGAATGGCCTACTCCTGCACCTATTGTCTATTGTCCTCCGTCTATTGTCCTCCATGTTCTTGGTGAATACAGATGCAAAGTACTCGTATAGTATTTCGCCTGCATCCTCTGCCTCCAAGCACAAATTCCCTCCTTTATCCTTGAGCCTTCCCATCTTCTCCCTGGTTACCCTCTTGTCTTTCATTATAGCCAGAATAAAGTGAGCAATGGGCCTGGATAATCAGTGAAGGAACAAGCTGGTCGAGTTTAATTTGAGCAAGTGTGAGGTCGAATGTAAGGGGAAAGCATACTGTTAAAGGCAAGATTCTTAACAGCATTAATGAATAGAGGGATCTTGGGATCCAAGACCATAGCTCCCTGAAAGTGGCAACGTAAGTATAGAGTCATATCATAGAGTGATACAGTGTGGAAATAGGCCCTTCGGCCCAATTTGCCCACCCACACCAGTCAACAATGTCCCAGCTACACTAGTCCCATATGCCTGCACTTGGTTGTGGATGGAAGGGCGTGTGGGCGGGGGGGTTGTGGATGGAGAGGTGTGTGTGGGCGGGAGGATGGGAGGGGGAAGAGAGCTGGGAGAATAAACTGGGGAAGAGCCATGGGGAGAGGGGGGTATCACAGGAGAGGGTGGCGGCAGCCAGAGATGGGGATCAGAGGAAAAGGGGCTAGAGCTGGCATTGTGATGGGGACTCACTGCGGGCACTGGTCACTAGTCGTTCTCCCCTGCTGGGATCAGAGTCTCTGCTTTCCGTTTGGCGACATCTCCTGGGCTGGGCTGAGCCGCTACCGATCCCTCCGAAAATTGTGTCCGAGTGGAGACCTCTGCCGGCCACCCTCAACTCCAGTAAATACGCGATGGCGCAGGGAGTGGCGGTCCGTCCTGGGGAGTGACAGGAGAAGGGACCAATCCCCGCGGCACTGACTGGCAGGAGAGGTGATCGACCTGCGCAAGCGCGGTTTTTAAGATTTTTATATCTTGCTAACTTTTACAATAAGCTACCGATCATAACGAAAGTGGATGTTTTCAAGAGAGCTAGATAGGGCTCTTGAAGATAGCGGAGTCGGGATATGGGGAGAAGGCAGGAATGGGGTACTGATTGTGGATGATCGGTCATGATCACATTGAATGGCGGTGTGGCTCGAAGGGCCGAATGGCCTACTCCTGCACCTATTGTCTATTGTCTATTGAAACCTGATGCACTTGCAGCACGGGAGAACGGCGAGTGAGCTGGCGAAAAATCGTAGCGCTATCGCGTACCGTTTTTGTGCAAGTAGAAAAACCACACAAACCGGAAGATAACGAGAGTTTTAGTTATGTATAGATAGATAGAAGATAGATATTTAAACTGGCTGCCTTATTCTGCTTGAAGCTTTATGTCAGTGGATAAACATTCATGCACAGATAAGTTTATTATTGCCATGTATACTGAGGTGTACTTTGTACTGAGGTACAGTGAAACGTTTCATTTCACATGCAATCCATACAGATTAGACATACCATACATAAATACAGCCTGGTCAAACGCAAATACAATGGATAAACCAAAGACGAAGATACAGGGAGCCAAATATATTTCTATGCATACAGGTAGAAGAATAGAACAATTGTATAGGATGGCAGTAGATCCTTATCTAGGAAGAGCACACAAAAAGTCACCATGCACCAGCGCCATCTGCACTTAATAGTGTAGTGATATTGAACATAAAGTGCCATCTGTGGGGAGAGAAATAATAGCATTGACATTTCTGGTGGATTGTTTTTTATTAGAAGAGAAAAACTTAAATCAAACATGTTTTAAGTTTCAAAAAGGGAAAAGGAACATCTGGAGACCAAAGGAGAATAAATGATGCAAGTGATGGTGACAGAATGGTGAAGGCTTGGAGAGTGGGTAAATGTTTTAGTGTACAAGCTACAGCTAATGGGCTGCATTCGGTTCCAACAAAGTGGTGGCTGCTGCATTGGGGAAAACAAATGAAGATCGGTTAATCATTTTGACAGAATTGTCTCCTTTTAGTTTACATGGATAACCTTGAACTTCCAGTTGCTTGTTCCTTTAACCATCCATCCTACTCTGCCCCCCCCCCCCCCCCCCTGCCATTGGACTCCTAGTGTTGTATTGAAGTCCAGTTTAAGCTTCAGGAATATCTTCATTGCAGCTGAGATTATGCATCAATGAATTGCCAGAATAGGCTGTTTCTGTTGCAAGGTCACATATCTATAAGGTCAACTCATTTTTTCTCTCCACAGACAATGCCTTGCCTTCCATGTATTTCCAGAATTGCCTATTATATCCAGTTTCTAGCAACTGCTGTGTTTTATATCTGACCCTGTTCATGAGTTTGTTCCCACGTTTCTCATTTGTCATTGGTCTTGTCTGCATGAATCTCCCACATACAGATCAGCTGTAATCAACAAATCATCTGCATTCTCTCTCTGACGGTCTTTCCATCATTTGTGTTAGACTATTTCGATCTCCAGCCTATCATAGACTTCCCCTTGTTCTCTTCACCCATCCCCTTCCCTGCAATTTAAATCATATTTTGATTTCAAACTTTTTGGAATTCTGATGGTCATGGGCCAGAAATGTTACCTTGTTCTGCTTTCCATAAATGCTGCCTGAATTGTTAAGCAATGGCAGCATTTTTATTGAGGAAAAGCTGCAATTAAACAGGATCAAACCTAAGCAGGGAATTGGGAGGGCCAAAAGAAACTGAAATATCATAAGTAAGTCGGGTTAAAGAAAACCCCCAAAATGTTTATAGATATATTATAGATACATTATAACCAAGAGGGTAATTAGTGAGATGGTGGGACCACTGAAGGATAAAGGAAGGAATTTATATTTGGAGTCAGAATGTAGGAAAACTACTAAATTAGTACTGGAATTGATATAATCAAGGAGAGGACATGGAGGATAATAGGGTACATTAATATGCTAGGGCATTTTGAGATTAAGAAAGAGGTGTAGTTGTGTCCCTTGATGTGGATAGGTCATCAGGGCATGATGGGACCCATCCCAGGCTATTAAGAGAGGCAAGAGAAGAGATTTCTGGGGCTTTGGTATCTTCACTAGACACTGGAAAGTAGCCAATGTTGTTCCTTTGTTTCAGAATGAAAATAAAGGTAATCCACGAAATTATACGCTGCACGCTGATAAGCGTCACATCAGTGTTAGTGAAGCTAATCGGGAGGATATAGTGAGAATGGGCTATGTCCAATCAGCATGGTTTTGTGTGGGACAGATCATGTCTTGCAAACTAAACTAAGATATTTGAGGAAGCAACAAAGATGATTGATGTCTACATGGACTTCAGTAAGACACTTGACCCCAATGCATGGGATCCATGCTGATCTGATAGTTTGGATTTAAAAATTGTCTTACATTTGACCTACCAACAGTCTTGGGAGGTCAAATGTAAGGGTCAAGTATAAAGTTAATGGCAGGATCTTCAACTGCATTAATTTACAGAGGGGTGGTGGTGAAAGCAGATATGATAAAAAAAAAGTAAGGGGGGGGGGGGAAGGTGAGTGGAATATGGATCATTTGCAAGTAGAAGGGGTTAGTTTAGTTTGACATCATGTTCAGCACAAACATTGTGGGCCAAAAAGCCCATTATTTTGCTGCATTATTCTATGTCCCAGGTTCTTGAATGCAAATTTAATTGTGTGGATAACTGACCACGTTATGATGATTGAAATCATAGCTACTTTTGTCAATAATGAAAAAGGCACAAAATATTTTCCAAAGCATCAGTTAGGAAACTTTAAAAGAGAAACGCTTCACTACTTTCAATTACCTTTAATACTTACCAAATAACAAATACCTATTATAGAGCGTCATGCTGAACGTGAGAGCATACTGTAAATTGTAATTATTTTTTTAAATTGTCATGATCTAAGAGTATAATTTAAACAAAATATCATATGCATTGGAATGTTTACTAATTCAGATCTATTAAGATAATTACAAGTATCTCAACGAACCCATGCTGTTAAGGTTCAGTGATTTGTTAGTCACTCTACTGGCCGTGTTCATTTACATTAAAGCAGTGAGTTTCCATCAGCTTAGATTTCTTAAAATATTTGAAGATCTGCACAGTTTTCAGTGCTGATGTGACTCTACTGCAGACAT
Source organism: Leucoraja erinaceus (assembly GCF_028641065.1). Lineage (NCBI taxonomy): Eukaryota > Metazoa > Chordata > Chondrichthyes > Rajiformes > Rajidae > Leucoraja > Leucoraja erinaceus. The sequence continues at coordinate 43,216,341 of NC_073392.1, read as the reverse complement.
TAAATCTTTTTACCTCTGTATTTGCAAGTTACATTCATTGTTTGTTGCTTGTAACTGCCCTGAATAAAACTTCCTTCGATTTAAAATGAACATTTTACAATCTGAGTCCAGCCACTAAACTGGATTTGTGGGTGAAATAGATGTGTTAATGATCTAGCATTTGGTATTTGGGGCGGCATAGTGGCGCAGTGGTAGAACTGCTGCCTTACAACGCCAGAGACCCGGGGTTGATGCTGACTACGGGTGCTGTCTGTAAGGAGTTTGTACGTTCTTCCCATGATTGCATGGGTTTTCTCCGGGTGCTCCGGTTTCCTCCCAAACTCCAAAGATGCATTTTTATAGGTTAATTGGCTTTGGTAAAATTGTAATTGTCTCTTGTGTGGGTGTAGGATAGTGTTAGTGTGCGGGGATCGCTGGTGGGCGTGGACTCGGTGGGTCGAAGGGCCTGTTTCTCTAAATTAAACTGAACTAAAATTTGCAGCATCTCAACCTGTGTCATCAATTAAAGATGAAAATGTTAAGTCCATTCATGTTTGACTCATCAACAAAATGCACCAAAAAATCTCTGTAATGGTATTTCTTTAAGCTTTCCTATGACTATTGTGTTACTTATGCTAATCATTGCAGTTTTAAAGTAAGTAAAGGTGATGTTTTTTTTATTTCTGGTACAACTCTATTTGGGCACCATGTTCTCAATTTGAAATAATCCTTGACCTGTAATGTGCAGATGAAATGTCAGTGCCTTGCAGATAGGCCAATGAAATGGGCTACCTACATTTGTGGAGGCTTTTTTAAACTTTAAAATGGGTCAAAGTCTATTGCAGGATCCTCATGAGGGAAGGCACAATTTCAAAAAGAATAGCAATCACATCAAAAGAACATTATTCATTGTACTCACTTTGTTCACTTGGCTTCTCCACCGTTTTTAATGCAGTATGAGTGTCAAGACAGGGTAGAGTGCAGAATTAGCAGTGACAACTTGCGACAAGATAACAGTGATCTACGGTAGAGTCATTTCAGTGAAGCTGAATATGAAAGTCAAAATACAAATTGAATCAGAATTACATTAAGTATGCTTCAATTTGGAAAATGTCTAAAATTTTGATCAGTGAAATTTTGGATGCAATTTGAATGGCTCAAAAAAATTTGCAGACGATCCAATGATGTATATAGAACAGCATTAGTTTCAAAGAAGTAACCTAAATTGTCTATTAAGGTTGAAGTTAACGCAGAGTTATAAATAAACCAACAAAAGACATTTCTACAACGTTCTACATACATTTCTACAAATAGATTTTATAATTTCTTCAGAGGAGTTCCCTTTTGCAAGTTTATGGTTGATTAACTGACGAATACCTGTTTTTAAAATGGTGGTTGTTATTGAATATTTATAATCATGCAAGGTTTAAATTACAGCAGGAAATGGTCAGCAGGTTAGGCAGCATTAACAGAAACATTTAAGTTCAAAGACTTTTTCATCGAATATTTTTGTGCTGCTTACAGGATGTGACTGTACGGTATCAAATTTTTTGAAACATTGCTTCTACAGTTGAACATTTATAGGGAAGTTATTAATGTGTGTTATTATGTAAATCAAAGAGGTATTCCAGAACATTTCACTAGATGGAGACACAAAAGACTGCAGAAGCTGGAAATTAGATCAACAATCTGCTGGAGGAACTCAACAGATCAAGTAGTGGGGAAAGGTATTGTCAACATTTTGTGTCGTGACCTTGCAACAGGAGGATGTTTCATCGTCTCCTCATGCAGGTTCTCGACCTGAAATGTCAAAAGTTCCTCCCCCCACTCCTCAGGGATGGTGCTTGACCCACTGTGTTCCTCCAACAGATTGTTTGTCATTTCACTGGATGGTATTAGTTTGCGAAACATTGAATAATACTATGAAATGAGGGTAGTTTGAATTGGAGATGATGGAGTTTCTGGGAAATTAGAATTGGATTGCATTTTATTTAGTTCATCAGTAGTATTTGAGAAGGTTATTTAGAATTTAATCTTTATTCACATTCCATTCAATTTTAACTCGCATGATTCATTGTTTTGGTATAAATTGTATGTCATTCTGGTAGATTATTTTAAAAATTAACCTCAGGTTGGATGTGTAACTGTTTTTATGAGAAAATTACTCATAACCTTTGTCTTTCTTCAGGAATTACAAATGACTCTTCTTTGAAGTTGTTGAACACAAAGACCATTTACATTCATGTTTTACCAAGAACAGCTGAATCCTAAGATCTGAACAGATATGTTAGCTTTCATCACTGCATTGCAGCCACCTTCTGGGGTTAATGGAATATTTATATCTGGATTTTTTTTTTTTAATTGTTTACAGTATTGCTTCACAGAACATCATTGCACTTAACATAACTGTTTCATAAACTTATTGAACACATATTTCATTAGTTTTGGTTGGCTTAATTTAGGGCTGATTTTCATTTTGATCCCAGTTCATACAAATCTGTGGTCAGGCACAATACTTTGGGAGAAGTGCGAATAGGGAATATATAATAAAATGGAACTGCAGATGCTGGTTTCTACCAAAAATAAACACAAAATGCTGGAGTAACTCAGTGGATCAGGCAGCAGATCTGGAGAAAATGGAAAGGTGATTTCTGCTTGGGACCCTTGCACCTAAGGTTGAACCCGGTCAGCAACTCCAGCATTTTTTGTCTGTCTTTTCCGAATAAGAAATGTCTCAATCATTCTTCAGAGTTTCTAATTTCCACAATACTTTGTATTTAAGGTGTTGGGTAATAACCAGTCACATTTCCAGAGAGAGGAAAAGAAGGGAGTTATTTCTGGGCTATTGTTGCATCCAATTTCTGATTTTACTAGCACTCTTGATGGTTTATGAAGGACAAAATAGAGAGACTGAATTCTCATCAATGCGAATATCCAATATATGAGATAAACTATTACAAGAATGTTATAACTCTGAAGTAAGTGCTTGACAATCTTTCTCACTGTTGCTGTTATCCCTGATGTGTTGCAATCTATTGCAATTAAGGAAAAGCACAATTTTTCCAAGATTTCCTAAACACATATTTATATTGTGTGGAAACATAACTACAGATGCATGGTTAACACAAAAGTGCAGGAGTATCGCAGCAGGTCAGGCAGCATCTCTGGAGACATGGATAGGTGACGTTATAGATTATACCCTTAAGCAATTCTGATTTATTAATTCATTAGTTTGTTTGTTATTCCATTCATAACACAATCTGCTTAACAGTACTGTCTTCATCCCTGTTTTCATTAGTTCAATCGAAAATCTTTTACCAATGATAGCATCAGTTTATTTGTGACACTGTAAAAGTAAAAGGTCATTGAATTTTCTCAATTTCAGTGGCACAAGAAGTATTGTGGTTTAGATTCTTTGACTAGTTACTAGTTTTGCAGGAAAAACACTGGGTAACTGTGCGAACAGTCTTCTGTCCTCTACTGTATGTAGTTTGTAAAACACACTGCCAGAATGAAAATATAATTAACTTTAGGCTTTAACATTGGGATGAAAAGCTAATAACCAACAGTGTCATTCAATAAGCAATTATCATCTCACAATTCACATGCTGGATTTCTTTGTTTATTCAGTCCCAATTTAGATTCATATTGTATTAACCCCAGCATGCTTTGACTTACGAATTTTAATATAACACCTCTAGAAACAACTTTACACCCTTGTACTTCCAAAAGGCTTTGGCGAGATGAAAATGGTGCATGCTGGTGTATTTCAATAGTTTCCAAAGAGCCATTGCAACAAAAAATGTCTGACTATATTCCACCATGAAACTACGCAATGCAATTTCTCACAAATGACCAAGAAAAGTATTGGGTACTAAAAATATGCAGCTGACACATTACATTTTGGAAATTCTTTTTTGTTTTTTTATGCGGTTCCACATGTGCCTAGGAATGTTACTTAAAGGTTTGTAAAAATCTCATGGGTCTGTAATAAATATGTTATTGCTAATAGCACAATATGAATGCAATTGATTGTGAGCTCTCAATTTACTCTGAAAAATCAAGCTGAAATTGTTTGTTTCTTGATACATGGTGTTAATTTTAAATAAAGATTATTATGTTGCAATGTAATGACAGCTTTAATGACTTTGTATGATGCCAGTTTGTTATTATGTAATCGAAAAAAATTGCAACTACCCCAAAATAACCTGACAACGTTAAAAATGTATATTATGAACGAGGTTTTTGCCAAAGCTGTTGTCATTAGATTTCCATGTCCTAAATGTGTAACAATAAATCAAAGGAATGTAATAGGAAAGTTAGCAACATCTCTAATCCAGATAGGTCCTCCAATTCAAATGGGTTGCTTATGTAAGAGATATAAGACAAATTACTCAATTATGGTTCAGAATCTTCCAAACCTCCCAATTTTGTTTTTAAAGTAAGAGGCAAACATATTTTATTTATTTGGAACGGCCACATGGATAGACTAACAAATGAAAGTCGGCATTGATTTCTTTTAAAAAAAAGTATATGTGACCAACTTGAGAGTTTTCCGAAGTTAACATATGTTATTTGTTAAATGTACAGAGAAAAAAGATTGCGTATGTGTACGTGAGCGAGCAAAGGTTTGAGTAAGCATTAAATAAAGGCACTGGATTTGGGTATTTAATATAATTAAAGCCAATGGGATACAATGATAATTGCAGAAGGAAAATGTAGTTTCTGGCTGTTATTTTGTGGCTGATGGGTGGTACATAACTGAGTTCCTCAGGGTTTGGTATGTTCTTTTGATATATATAAATGACTGTATTTGAGATGCAAGGCATAATTTTGAAGTTAAAAGATTATAGAAGCAATAAGGACATAACAAGACAAAATAGAAGCCCACAAGCTTGCCACGCCATTCACCGTCATCATGGCTGATCTTTCCCAATCTCATCTCTTCTGTGCCAATTCCTCAAACCACTTAATTAGCCTGATCTTTAAAAATTGTATCCACTTTCCCTATAATGAAATACACCTCAGATGTAAATGACTTGCCCAATCTTGCCGAAATCTTCCCTCATTTCATAGGTGGAAATAGCTCAACATCTACCCAATTATGCCCCCTTAGGATCGTGCAAGTTTCTCAAAGATCATCCCTCATTTTTCTAAACTCCAAAGAATATAGATCAATTTTCTTTGCTGCTTATATCGATCAATCCTTTCAACCCAGGATTTAGCTCAGTGTATCTCTTTTAGGCTGCATCCAACGCCAATATAGCCAAACATAAATAAAGGTACCAATGATGTGCACAGTACTCCAGGAGTGGCCTCACCTGCACCCTGTATAATCGCAACAATACTTATCTAGTGTTAAACTCCAAGTCTCTTGCAATAAAGGGCAATGTGTCACTTACCTTCCTAACGACTTTCTGCACCTGATCGAGAATCTTTTGCAGGTAAACCAACAGATTCCTCTGTACTTTGCTTAATTACATTCTCCATTCCTTCAACACAGTGAAGGACATTGTTTATATGGACTTTCGCAAAGTCAGATGGTCGACTAGTTCAGAAGGTTAATCACATGGGATCCAGGGTGAGTTAGTACATTGGATTCAAAATTGTCTTGATGGAAAACGTTAGAGGGTAGCAATGGAGGGTTGTTTTTCAGATTGGAGGTCTGTGACCAGAGGCATGCTCAAAGGATTAATATTAGATTTATATAAATAATTTGGACAAAAATGTTTTGTTTATTGTCACAGGTACAGTGAAAAGCTTATTTTTTGCATGCTAACCAGCCTGCGGAAAGATTACAATCGAGCCGTCCACAGTGTACAGACACATGATAAAGGGAATAATGTTTAGTGCAAGATAAAGACTAGTAACGTGCGATTAAAAAGAGTCCCAAGGCCTCCTATAAGGTAGATAGTAGCTCAGGACTGCTCTCTAGTTATTGATAGGATGGTTCAGTTGCATGATAACGTACGATACATTATGATAGAACTTTATTTATCCCAGGAGGGAAATTGATCTGGCAACAGTCGTAAAACACAAAATACATGAAGCATAATGTTGATGTGATGAATGGAAAGGATTGGGGATGTGCAAAGATTGGGGGGGGGGGGGGGGGGGGGGGGGGTGTCAGTCTACCCCACGACAGAAGGGGGAGTAGTTGTACAGTTTGATAGCCACAGGGAAGAAGGATCTGTGGCATTCTGTCCTGCATCTTGGTGGATCCAGCCTGGTGCTGAAGGTACTACTCAGATTGACCAGTGTGTCATGGAGGGGGTGAGCTGTATTGTCCAAGATGCTCCACAGTTTGAGGAGCATCCTCCCCTCCAAGACCAGGTCCCATGAATCCAACTCCACCCCCGGGACGTAGCCAGCCTTCCTGATGAGTTTGTTGATCCTACTGGCGTCCACAGCCTTCTCTCTGCTGCCCCAGGCACACGGCAGCGTTGAAGATAGGACTGGCTACCACCGATTGGTAGAACATCTGCAGCATCTTACTGCAGACGTTGAAGGAGCGGAGTCTTCTCAACAAGTACAGCCTGTTTTGTCCCTTCTTGTACAGGACCTCAGCGTTCCTGGACCAGGTAAACTCCAAGGTATTTGTACTCTCTGGTAAGCTGCCCTTCCGTACCATTGATGGAGACGGGACAGGGGTGTTCCCCTCCTCCTAACTCCTTAGTCTTGTCGGTGTTGAGCTGCAGGTGATTCAGCCCACACCAATCAACAAAGTCATTGACTACACCTCTGTATTCACCTTCCCTCCCCTCACTAATGCAGCCCATAATTGCAGAGTCATTTGAAAACTTCTGCAGGTGACAGGAGTCTGAGTTGTATCTGAAGTCCGAGGTGTAGATGATGAACAGGAAGGCAGAGAGGACGGTCCTGTGGGGCCCCTGTGTTGCTCACTACCATGTCTGAAACACAGTTCTGTAGCCTGACATGTTGTGGTTGCCCAGTCAGGTAGTTGGTGATCCAGGACACCATTGGAGCATCCACCCGCATCTTTGACAGTTTGTTCCCTAGCAGTGCAGGCTGGAAGGTATTAAAAGCAAATGTTTTTGAAGACAAAAAACATGACTCACAATGCTTTGTGGCTTATTGAGGTGAGGATACGAACGATGGATCAGGTGGATGATGGCGTCCTCAACCCCCATCTTTGTTTGGTAAGTGAACTGCAAGGGGGTCCAGGTAGGGTTTAACCAGGGGTCACAGGTGAGTGAGCACCAGCCTCTCCAGGGACTTCAGGATGTGTGAAGTCAGTGCCACTGGTCTGCAGTCATTGGAGGAGCTTGGGCTGTAGGTGGCATGATAAGTAAGCTTACGGATGACTTCTAAATTGGTGGTTAGTGGACAGTGAAGAAGGTTCTTTAAGGTTGCATCAGGATCTAGATCAACTGGGAAATTGGGCAAAGGAATGGCAAATTGAATTGAACTCAGACAAGTGCAAGGTGATGCATTTTGGGAACCTAAACCAGAGCAGGATTTATATGGTGAATGTCAGGGCCCTGGTGAGTATACAATACAATACAATACGGGTTTATTTGTCACATTGCACATAAAGTGCAAGTGAAATGAATATGTCAGCAGTGATACAATGAGAAAGAACACACAATACACAATAAAAATTTAACACAAACATCCACCACAGCAGTCATCACTGTGGTGGGAAGGCACAAAAATTGGCCAGTCTTCCTCCATTTCCCCCCGTGGTCGGGACCAGAGTCCAGAGCCAGTCCATAGTCGGCTCATCCCCACCGGAGACTGCGACTTCAGGATGGTGTAGGCCGCAGGCCGGCGGTGGAAGATTTAAAGTCCCCGCCGCAGCCAGAAGCACCGTAGACTGCAGGGCCGGCGGTCGAAGCTCCCCTCCAGGGGTGATGTTAAGTCCACGCCTAGTCCACGGTAGAAGTTGGCCGTGGGCCGGCATTCGGAGCTTCTTCCCACGGGTCCCCCATGAGGGATCCTGGGCTGTAGACGCCGCGCCAGCTGGAGCTCTGCAGACCGCGGCTTCAGGCCGTGGAAGAGGCGACCAAAGCGGTTTCCCCCTCACCACTTCCCACACCAACCCCCACACAAGACACACAAAGAAACATCAAAAACACACTTTAAAACATACTAAAAAAACAAAAAAAAGTTGGGGAAAAAACAGACATGCTGCTGACAGGGCGCCGGCTTGCAGCACCCCCACTGACCGACTGACCGCCCACAGACCAAAGGATACAAGTATGTAGTTCCCTGAAAGCGGCAACACAGGTGATGAAGGAGGCATATGGCATGCTTGCCTTCATTGGTCAGGACATTGAGTAGCAGAGTTAGCACATCAAATTGCAGATACACAAGACATTGGTGAGACTGCACAGGAATTTTTACTGTGTACAGTTTTGGTGCCAGACTAGGAAGGATGTGATTCAGATAGAGCTGTTTCATAAAGGTTTCACAAGGATATTGCAGGGATTGTGGTACATAGGTTATATGAAGAAACAGGATTCGCTGGGACCTTTTTCCCTGGAGCACAGGAGTCTGACCCCTGTATAAAGCTTTATAAAATAACGAAGGACATAGATAAGATGAATGGTCACATTCTTTTCTCCAGGGTAGGAGACAACGTGTGGTGGCTATATAGAATGAGTTGCACATGACCTGGGGAAGTTCTAGATGTGGGTAAATTTGCAACATTTAAAAAACATTCAGACTGGTACATGGATAGGAAAGCTTTAGAGGATACTAGACCAAGGGGGGGGGGGGGTCCCGTCCACTAAACGCGCGGCTGTGTGGGGGGGGGGGGGGGGGGGGGGGGGGGGCTGCGGCGTCACACACACACTAACCACAAACACACGGGGGGGGGGGGGGGGGGAGGGAGGGGGGGATGTGGAGGGGGGGAGGGGAGGGGGGGGGGGGGGGGGTGGGGGTAGGGAGGGAGGGACAGAGGGGGAGGGGGGGGGGGAGGGAGGGGAGAGAGAGGAGGGAAGGAAAGAAGGGGATGGGGGGAGAGAGGGGAAGTGGGGTATTCCCTAAGAGGAAGGAGGGAAGTTGCGGGGGGTTCCCTAGAGAGGGGGGGGGGGCAAAGAGAGTTGGGGGTCAGAGAGGAAGGGCCCTCCCCCCTCTCCATTCCCCCTCTCAATCCCCCCCTGTTTCCCCTCCTCCCTCTACCCCCTTCTCACCCCCCTTCCCCCCTCTCTCTCTTTCTCTGCCTCGGGGAGGGGGTAGAGGCAGCAGCTACCCAAGTCGTAGAGCACAAGCCTCTCTATCAGGCGCCAGGCCCGAGCTAGGCTGCGGGCGTCGTTGACCAGAGCAAGGCCCGCAATGCTCTGAGGACGGTGAAAAACAGTGGAGGGCCTGCCATTCGTGGCTTCCGTAAAAGTAAGCGTACTCACTAGCGTGACAGACGATCGGGCAGTGACGACTGAGAGGAGGTTGTCCCTTGTGACGGGCGCGACGGTGACCTTTCAACTGCGATTGTCCACGGCCATGCTGCAATAACGACCGCCACTATGTTGTTGAACTTGAAGAAGTAATGCAGCTGGCTTCAGCAGTTAGATTTTGATATGATATGCCATTTATTGTCACTATATATGTACAATGAAATTAAAAGCTGCTCGTACTCAGTGCATACATATAATTTAGTACAAAAAACACGAAACAGAAAACAAAAACAGAAGGGAGAAGGGGGAGGGGGGGGATAGGTGCACAATTCTGCGGCGCTATATACATATATACAGATGGAAGTCCGGGTGTTGGGCTGTGAAGTCAGTGCATGTGTGAATTTGAATTAAGAGTAGTTATAATTTTCGGAAAACAACTATTCCTGAGTCTATTTGTCCTGGATTTGATGCACCTATAGCGCCTTCCTGAGGGCAGCAGGTCGAACAGTCCAAACGCAGGATGGGAGCTGTCTTTGATGATATTCTTTGCCCTGCTAAGGCAGCGGGAGGTGTAGATATCCATCAGGGAGGGGAGAGGGCAACCAATGAACTTCTGCGCTGTCCTAGTTACCCTCTGAAGCCTCTCCCTGTCTGCCATGGTGTAGCTGCCATACCATGCTGTAATGCAGTATGTCAGCAGGCTCTCGATGAACGAGCGATAGAAGGTCTGCAGCAGGTTAGAGTCCAGGTTGTGCTTCCTGAGGACCCTCAGGAAGTGCAGCCGCTGCTGAGCCTTCTTGATGACCGCTGTCATGTTTAAAACAATTTTAGTAAAAAACTCGGGAAATAATTAACCATATTTTCAGATGAGTGGATTTTTGAAATCATGAGGTAAATCTCTACCGGAATATGTAAAAATGTCTCCATTACCGCGTCGGGCCTTGGAGGAGATGTGACTGACAAACATCCAAAACAAACGTACATCCAACATCAGAGTTTTAATAGTTATATGATGGACCAAACGCAGCCAAATGATACCAGCTCATGTAGGTACCATCATGGGCATGGATGAGTTGGGTCGCAGGGCCTGTTTCCATGCTGCGTAATTTATAGTGCTGGATAAATGTCTACTGTTAGATTCTTCCCAAAAAACTCGGAAGTTGCCAAGTTATTATGTACACTCTCACACTATTTATATCTTGTCGCAGAGTCCAAATATCCTCATCGCAACATAACATCCCACCTATCCCACCTATTATCATGTCCCCAGCAAAATTGAATACCTTACTGTCCTTTTTCTCTTCCTTTTTTGTTTTGTTTTATAGAAACAGGTCCTGCAGTCCACACTGACTATCTATCACCCGTTCACACTGGTTCTAAGACTAACATAATCAAGGCCCAATCTCACTCAGGTCACTCCCTCTTCTCTCTCCCCATCAGGCAAGAGATACAGACGTTTGCCAGCTGTTATCAGGCAACAGTCCTTTAATCAGCTAGAGTGTGGTCCTGACCTCCCATCTACCTGATTGGAGACCTTTGGATCATCTCTAATCAGACTTTATCTTGCACTAAATGCTGTACCCTTTATCTGTGTGGTGTGGATGGCTTGATTGTAATCACGTATAGTATTTTTTTCGACTGGATAGCAGGCAAACAAAGGCCTTTCACTGTACCTTGGTACACATAACAATAATAAAGGAAACAAAACTATGTTATTGTAGCGGCACCATACGTGGCGAATAAAGAGTCGTCAGGCCGGTTTAAAGAATCATTTATTCGGTGGTAGTTGGTGCGCTAACTATAATACAATGTTGTTGCAGCTGAGCGAGGTTGTTCCCTCGTGCTCAGCCGTCAGTTGTCTCCTAGGTCTCGTGGTGAGAGAGCTTTAGTATCAGGACACTCCCTCTAGCCCATGACGTCACGTGCCCGCCTTCGTATCTCCTGACGAGGGTTCGAGCATGAGTGGCCCTGTTTAGGCTGCCGCCACAGGACCCCCCCAGAACCGGAGGAAGGTATAGAATGGTTGAGGGCGGCTCCTGCATGTGTGTCGGGGACACCCCGGGCGAGTGTCGGGACGAAGGCTCCACGGGCGCAGTGACGCTCTGTGTGGGCGATCCCGAGGTACCGAGGGGTGCGAGAGGACCGATGCAGAAGCTGCCGGTCAGAAGAGTTACGGCCGTATCTCCTCAACCAGTGAAGGGAGAGTGTCCTGAGAAATACGTCCCCCAGCAACGGCTGGGAGACGTCGGCAACAAGGAAGGAAAATAATGGTTGAGGGCGGCTCCTGCACGTGGGCCGGGGACACCCCGGGTGAGAGTCGGGACGGAGGCTCCACGGGCGCAGTGACGCTCTGCGTGGGCGATCCCGAGGTACCGAGGGGAGCGAGGGGACCCGTGCAGAAGCCGGCGGAGACTCTGCTCCCCGGGCCGTCGGGCGTGCGTCGGTGTTGCTGTGGGGCAGAAGACTGCTGAGCTCGCAGCTCCTGCAGCAGCTGGTGGAGCAGCGGCGGCTGATAAGGCCTCTCCGCTCCAGCGGTCGGCTCCGGGCAGGTCATGCGGGGGAGCACAGCGGCCGTCGCACAAGGCGGCCTGCCCCGTTGCGGGGAGCGGGAGAGCGGCAGCAGCGCCGGCTTCTCAGCTCCGTTGAGCAGCAGCTGGTGGGGAAGAGGCGGCATACCTCACTGCAGGGCCGGGTTGGCTGCAGCATTCGGACAGTCGGGGGTCACCAGTGTTTGGCACCATACGTGGCGAATAAAGATGAGTCGTCAGGCCGGTTTAAAGAATCATTGATTCGGTGGTAGTTGGTGCGCTAACTATAATACAATGTTGTTGCAGCTGAGCGAGGTTGTTCCCTCGTGCTCAGCTGACAGTTGTCTCCTAGGTCTCGTGGTGAGAGAGCTTTAGTATCAGGACACTCCCTCTAGCCCGTGATGTCACGTGCCCGCCCTCGTATCTCCTGACGAGGGTTCGAGCATGAGTGGCCCTGTTTAGGCTGCCGCCACATTATCCTACTATCTCATGTACACATTTCTCACAAACAACTCCAACAACTCATCGATTAAAAGATAACAACTTTCATCACCTTACAAAATGGCCAACAGTCGGCTACCAAAAGGAACTGCTATCAGGAATGCAAGGCTGCAGTCCAGAAGAGCACTCGAAACATGAAAAACCGATGGTGGAGGGAGAAAGCTCAGGAAATCCAACAACTAGCAGACACCAACGACACTCGAGGCTTTTTCAACGCCACCAAAGCCATTTTTAGTCCATCCACTCACGGTCAAGCCCCTCTCAAAAGCAAAGATGGGTCAACCATCCTGAAGAGCAATGCTGACATCAATTCTAGATGGAGGGAGCACTTTGAAGATCATCTAAATCAAACTGCCTCATTTGACAGGAAAGTGATCAACAACATTCCAAAGCATCTAAGGAGCGAAGGAAATAGGCAACGTTTCGGGCTGAAACATCGCCTATTTCCTTCGCTCCATAGATGCTGTTGCACCCGCTGAGTTTCTCCAGCTTTTTTGTGTACTAGCATCTGCAGTTCCTTCTTAAACATTCCAAAGCAGCCTGTTGACGACTCCCTAAGCAGTTTACCATCACTTGAAGCAGTCAAGGAAGCCATCAAAACCTTGAAAAACACCAAGGCAGCTGGACTCGACGGAATACCAGCCGAGGTCTACAAAATTGGATGCTCCATTACTATCTGATTCAACTTCTCATCAAGATCTGGATAAATGAAGACATACCAAGAGATTTTAGAGACTCAGCAATCGTTACCATCTACAAAAGGAAAGGCGATCAATCCGACTGCGGGAACTATCGTGGAATTTCCCTGTTAGCAACGTCCTTGCCTGCAACATGAACAACCGACTCAAGCCTTTACCTGAGAAGATTCTTCCAGAGACACAAGCCGGTTTTAGACCATCACGTGGAACAGCCGACATGATCTTCACCATGCGTCAACTACAAGAGAAATGGTGTGAACAACTTCAACCTTTGTACATGGCATTCATCGACCTCACTAAGGCCTTCGACTCGGTATCAAGGGAACTCTTATGGGACATCCTATCCACCTTTGGATGTCCTGAAAAGTACATTTGAATCCTGAGATTCCTCCACGATGACATGCTTGCCACAGTCATGGCCAGCAACAGCAACTGTGAGCTGTTTCAAGTCAGATCAGGAGTGAAACAGGGACGCGTGATTGCCCCAACACTGTTCACCATCTTCATTGTGACAACCATCCAGGATGACCTACCCCCTGGAATCGAAATCGTCTACAGAACGGATGGCAGACTTTTCAATCTTGCTCGTCTCAAGTCCAAAACTAAGACATCTATGAGATCCCTCATTGAGTTATAATACGCAGATGACAACTGTGTTGCAGCTCTCTCAGAAAATCATCTGCAACAGATCCCGACTGCCTTCAACAGTGCGTACATGGAACTTGGACTTACCATCAACTCCAAGAAGACTCAGGTTATCTACCAATCGTCACCAACTGACACAAATCAGAAAGAACCGTCAATTCAACTTGGTGAGACAACCCTGTGGATCACTTTCCGTACCTTAGAAGTCACCTCTCCTCCAATGTCAACCTTGATGACAAGATCCAACATTGTCTTAAGTGTCCTGGAACAGCTTTTGGATGTCTTCGAATGAGAGTCTTTCAAAATCGTGAATTCCGATCAGACACCAAAATGTTAGTGTACAAGGCAGTGGTGATTCCAACGCTCTTGTATGCATCAGAAGCCTGGACACCATACCGACGCCATCTGAAAACACTTGAAAAGTGCCATCAATTATGTCTTTGAAGAAGCTTAAGTATCATCTGAGAAGAGAGAAGTACCAACGTCAGCGTGCTGAATGAAGCGAAAACATCTAGCATCGAAGCCTTCGTCATCAAGAACCAACTAAGATGGGTCGGTCATGTTGTTCGGATGGAAGACGAGCATCTAACAAAGCAAACCTTCTACTTCCAGATTAAAGAAGTCAAACGGAAATGAGGTGGACAAAAGAAGAGATTCAAAGACGCCTTAAAAGCCAGCATGAAGAAATGTGCAATCGACATCGACAATTGGGAAACCAATGCCAAGGACAGGAAACTCTGGCAAACCATCATCCAAGAAGGAACAGCGACCTTCAAAGCCAAGAGATGCACAGAATTAGAAGAAAAGAGAAGAAAACGGAAAGAGAGGCAACGACAACCAAAGCCTGATCTGCCATCTGGAATTACCTGTCCTGAATGCCGAAGAACTTTCAAAGCCAGGGTTGGACTCATAAGCCACCTGAGAGTCCGTAAAAACAATAGAACGTAAAAACAACAACGTAGACCATCATCCTTGACCTCGAGGGATAGCCACAACAGAGACGACACATTGGGGCAATTAACGTACAAACCCGCATGTCTTTGGGATGTGGGATCAGAGAATACATTACAGTAGGTGGCATCATAGATAGTGAAGATGGTTCTTAAAAATTACAGCAGGATCTTGATCAACTGGACAGGAGGGCTAACGAATGGCTAATGGAATTTAATGCAGATAAGTGTGAGGTGTTTCATTTTGGGAAGTCAAACCATGGCAGGACCTTCACAGGGAAAGGTAGGGCCCTGGGAGTGGTGTAGAGCAGTAGGAATACAGGTACACAGTACCTTGAAAACGGCATCAGAGGGTGGTAAAGAAGATATATGGCACATTGGCCTTCATCTGTCAGGGTACTGAGTGTAGAAGTTGGGATGTTTTGTTATGGTTGTAAAAGTCATTGATAAGGCTGTATTTGAGGTATTGTGTTCAGTTTTGATCATCCTGCTATTGGAGGGATGATATTAAACTGGAAACTGCAGAGAAGATTTACGTGGATGTTGCCAGGACACAAAGGCCTGAGCTACAGGGAGAGATAGAACAAGCTAGGATTTTATTCCTTGGAATGCAGGAGGCTGAGGGGTGATCTTATATGGTGCATAAAATCATGAGGGGGATTGATAGGGTGAATGTGCAGAGTCTTTTACCCAGGACAAAGGAATCAAGAACCAGTGGAAATAGGTTTTAAGGTGCGAGGGGAAAGATTTAACAGGAACCTGAGGGACAAATGTTTTGCTTGGAGAGTGGTGGGCATATGGAATGAGCTGCCGGGGGAGAAAGTTGAGGCAGGTACGATAACAACAAATATGGGCATGTACAGTGGCTTGCAAAAGTATTCATACATCTTGAACTTTTCCACATTTTGTCACGTTACAACCCCAAACGTAAATGTATTTTATTGGGAGTTTATGTGATAGACCAACACAAAGTGGCGCATAATTGTGAAGTGGAAGGAAAATGATACATGGTTTTCAAATTTTTTTACAAATAAAAAACTGAAATGTGTGGCGTGCAAAAGGTATTCAGCCCCCTTTACTCTGATACCCCTAAATAAAATCCAGTGCAACCAATTGCCTTCAGAAGTCACCTAATTAGTAAATAGAGTCCACTTGTGTGTAATCTAATCTCAGTATAAATACAGCTGTTCTGTGACGGCCTCAGAGGTTTGTTAGAGAACATTAGTGAACAAACAGCATCATGAAGCCCAAGGAACACACCAGACAGGTCAGGGATAAAGTTGTGGAGAAGTTTAAAGCAGGGTTAGGTTATAAAAAAAATCCCAAGCTTTGAACATCTCACGGAGCACTGTTCAATCCATCATCCGAAAATGGAAAGAGTATGGCACAACTGCAAACTTACCAAGACATGGCCATCCACCTAAACTGACAGGTCGGGCAAGGAGAGCATTGATCAGAGAAGCAGCCAATGTAACTCTGGAGGAGCTGCAGAGATCCACAGCTCAGGTGGGAGAATCTGTCCACAGGACAACTATTAGTCGTGCACTCCACAAATCGGGCCTTTATGGAAGAGTGGCAAGAAGAAAGCCATTGTTGAAAAAAAGCCATAAGAAGTCGCGCTTGTAGTTTGCCTCAAGCCATGTGTGGGACACAGCAAACATGTGGAGGAAGGTACTCTGGTCAGATGAGACCAAAATTGAAGTTTTTGGCCTAAATGCAAAACGCTGTGTGTGGCGGAAAAACTAACACTGCACATCACCCTGAACACACCATCCCCACTGTGAAACATGGTGGTGGCAGCATCATGCTGTGGGGATGCTTTTCTTCAGCAGGGACAGGGAAGCTAGTCAGAGTTGATGGGAAGATGGATGGAGCCAAATACAGGGCAATCTTGGAAGAAAACCTGTTAGAGTCTGCAAAGACTTGAGACTGGGACAGAGGTTCACCTTCCAGCAGGACAACGACCCTAAACATACAGCCAGAGCTACAATGGAATGGTTTAGATCAAAGCATATTCATGCGTTAAAATGGCCCAGTCAAAGTCCAGACCTAAATCCAATTGAGAATCTCTGGCAAGACTTGAAATTTGCTGTTCACAGACGCTCTCCATCCAATCTGACTGAGCTTGAGCTATTTTGCAAAGAAGAGTGGGCAAAAATTTCAGTCTCTAGATGTGCAAAGCTGGTAGAGACATACCCCCAAAAGACTTGCAGCTGTAATTGCAGCGAAAGGTGGTTCTACAAAGTATTGACTCAGGGTGGCTGAATACTTTTGCACGCCACACTTTTCAGTTTTTTATTTGTAAAAAAATTTGAAAACCATGTATCATTTTCCTTCCACTTCACAATTATGCACCACTTTGTGTTGGTCTATCACATAAAATCCCAATAAAATACATTTACGTTTGTGGTTGTAACATGACAAAATGTGGAAAAGTTCAAGGGGTATGAAAACATTTGCAAGCCACTGTACATGGATAGGAAAGGTTTAGAGGGATATGGGTCAAATATGGGTTAATGGGACTAGCTTAGATGGGGCATCTTGGTCAGCATGGATTAATTGGCCTGAAGGGCCTGTTCCCAAGCTTATGGGGGAAAGGTGCAAACTCCACACAGTTAACATCCAAGATCATGATGGAATCTGTGTCTGCGGCATTGCAAGGCTGTAGTTCCACCAGCTGTGGCACTGTGTCTCCAAATATAAATAACAGGGACTGGGAAATGTAACAATGAACATTGATGAAGTCGGCATTAAAATTCAAACGCACCAAATGGTGGCTGATCTATATTGGCCTGCTCCTTAGCTTCGTCATTGCTCCATATCCCTCTCTTACTCATATCTATCATCTGCCAACCACTTTAAATACTTCTGAGGTTGCAGCTTCCATCACTGACTGAGTTAGGGAAATTCCCCAACCTCTGAAAAAATAAATTCATACCTACCTCATATTTAAATACCTGGCACTGAGTTTTTGGCCCCTTGTCAGAGATTCTCTCAAGTAGATATGAACTAGCTGTGCACTTTATTTCAAATTCAATGTAGAAAAGTGCAAGGTGATACATTTCAGAAGGAAGAATGAGGCGATAATTTAAGTTAATCTAAGGACTTTTAAACAGGGGTGGGTGCAAGGAAGGAACTCAGTGTTTGTACACAAATCTTTGAAAGAGACAGAACAGATTGGCACAACATTTGTTAAAGCTTAAAGGATTCTGGCTTTTCTAAACAGGCTCAATAAAGACAGGAAAGTTATTCTAAACTTGTGTAATAAACACAAGATTGCCTTTGCTGAAATATTCTTTTCAATTCTGGACTCCATATCTTGGGAAGGGTTTGGCAAGATTGCAAATGTACCAATATAAATGTGCCAGGAAAAATGGATTACTGATGCCTGGAAGGATTAGAGAATCTAAGCTTATTCTCCTCCGAGCAGAGAAACCTAAGCCAATCTGATAATAGTGTGTAAAATCATGAAGGATTTAGACCTGGAAAGTGATCGATTAAAGGTCAATAACCAGGTGTCACAGATTTATGGTGAATGACAGCAAGCACAGAGGGATCATCAGGAGAAACACGTCTTGCACCACGTGTCCTTTACGTCTGAATTGCCGTGCTTGATGGGGTGATAAAATCAATACAGATTCTATAGTTGTGTTCAAAAGAGTTTTGGATAAATATTTGAGGGAAGTGGCAAACCCAATACATTATTCCAGAAAATCATGAGTGTAGACTGATTGGTCTCCTGCTATTCTGTGCTAAACTAAACTACTGTGGCTTGCCCATCACTACATCACACCATGATGACATCAGAAGTCATTCCATTTCCAAATCTTGTTTTAAAAGAAATACATCACAAAAGTCGATGGCTATTTGGTTTCATTTCCATCATTACAAACTCACTCCAAATAGTCCTTGCTTTCTCCCTCCTTCCATTCCCCCTTCCCAGCTCTCCCACAAGCCTACTGTCTCCGCCTCTTCCTTTCATCCCCCCCCCCCCCCCCCACATCAGTCTCGACCCGAAACGTCACCTATTCCTTCCCTCCACACTTGCTGCCTCACCAACTGAGTTTCTCCAGCATTTTTGTCTTCCCACGTTGTCCATCAGTTACTTTGTGCTGTGTTAAGAGCACATTGTGAGGAGAAATTGCTGATCAGTCAGCAGCACTGTCCAATAATGCCCAGGACAGATCTGAGGCTTGATTTTAGTTGACCTTTGAGCCTTTAACAGGATCTCTGGCTGCACTATTCGAGCAGGATGACCCAATCATAGGCTGGCCTAGATGTCAAACTGATCTACCATGAGTAAGCTGGGTGGTGAGGGAGACCAGACGTGAACTAGTCAGTGAACAAAGATGTATTCCATAGTATCATACACCTAGAAAAGCAGGTTCCCAAACTATTGAAAAAAGTTATGATCGTGGAATATTCAAGAGACCAATTATTAATCCTGCATTTTGGAATGATGTTCAAGGGTTGGATGGTCACATGATCCAACCTAACTCCCTCATATCAACAGTGCACATTGTCCAAAAATACAAATGCACTACAAGTCAATTTCTTGCACACTTGCCCAAAGAAAATTTTATATTTCTTATTACTCCCAGATACATTGCTTTGGAAGCCATGTGACATTTTGTTTTTCTTTTGTAATATTTTTAGTCCTGCTTTGGCCTGTGTTATTTAAATTGTCCGATGGTTTGTTCAGCAGTTATGGGAAATGTTCCAGAACAACTGAAAGCAGCCTTCTGACTTGAACTGCCAACCATTTCAATTAGCATGCAAAACAAGAATGTTCTTTTTTTTTAAAAGAAAGCCAGTTATCAATTGACAGGTCAATATTTAAACAGAAGAAATCATTCATGGTTAAACAAAGCAAGGCTATAACAAAAGACCGCCGAGCCAAGGCTGACACTTAATAATACGTCTATAAGAGAAATTAAAACAGGTCCGTTTGAAAGTTTTGGGAAGCTGTCTCCAATCCACCCACTTCTGCATTTAACCTGAGAATTAGTTGGCAATCCCCACAAGAGAGTGGAACTGCCAATTTCAATATTTCAATAGCTGATAATGAGGAAATGTAACAGCTGCTTCCAACTTTACCTCAGTTTGCATCGTTTCCTGGAATTTGTCACTGCAAGCAAGGTAAAAGACAGATTACAGGTAGACAAAAATGTTGGAGAAACTCAGCGGGTTAGGCAGCATCTATGGAGCGAAGGTATAGGCAACGTTTTGGATCGAGACCCTTCTTCAGACTGATTATGGGGGGGAATGGGAAAAAGAAAGGAAGAGGTGGAGACTAGGCTGTGGGAGAGCTGGGAAGGGGAGGGGAAGGAGGGAGAAAGCAAGGACTAGTCTGAAATTGGAGAAGTCAATTTTCATACTGCTGGGGTGTAAATTACCCAAGCGAAATATGAGGTACTGCTCCAATTTGCAGTGAGTCACTCTGGCCATGGAGGGGGTCCAGGACAGAAAGGTCCGATTTGGAATGGGAGGGGGAGTTGAAATGCTGAGCCACCGTGAGATCAGGTTGGTTATCACGAACAAAGCGGAGGTATTGGGCGAAGCGATCACCAAGCCTGCGCTTGGCCTCACCGATGTAGAGCAGTTGACACCTGGAACAGCGGATGCAATAGATGAGGTTGGAGGAGGTGCAGGTGAACCTCTGCCTCACCTGGAACAGATTTCAGATTAGACAGATTACAGATTAGTTTATTGTTATTTAGACCAGGATCCAATGTAATTCCTGCTCACAAGAATCTCACATGAAGTAAACGATGTACAATATGTACATATCACTGTGGGTACTGCTTATGTTCACCAGTACACTGCGACTCAAATGAGGAGCCTGAGCTTCAGCACAATAAGCAGGAGGTTGCCCGAAACATGCTAAAGTGAAATAATCCTTATGCTGACAATTAGTCATAGAAACAAAAGAAACAGACAAGATCAGCCAGCATCTGTGGAGGCAGAAACTGACTCATCAGTCATACCAAGATCATCAATCCGACATAAAGCTATAAGTAGAGACATACGTTTTGTGTTGAGACCCTTCTCCGGTCTGAAGTAGAGTACTGACCTGAAACATCCCTGTTGTCCAGAGTTGACCTGCTGAGTCTGAGACACAGCCCTGCTGAGACGCAGCACTGTGTCTTTGTAAACCATCATCTGCATTTTCTTGTGTCTACAGAGAGCCATACAGCATGGAAACAGATCCTTCAGGGTAACTCAGCCAACAAGGTGCCCCATTTAAGCGTGTCTCATTTACCCTCATTTGGCTCATCTCTCAAAACCTGTCTATTCCATGTACCTCTCCAAAGATAATTTAAAATTTGAAACAAAGAACTGCAGATGCTGGTTTATACCAAAGATAGACACAAAGTGCTGGAGTAACTTAGACCGAGGAAGGGTCCCGACCCAAAAACGTCACCCATCCTTTATGCTCCAGAGATGCTGCCTGACCCGCTGAGTTACTCCAGCGCTTTGTGTCTTTGGTATTTTAAATGTTGTTATTTTAAACCCTGCTAACTCATGCAAACTCTGTTTCTCTCTGTTACTTCTTGGAACAGGCTTCTTGGTTTAATTAGCAAGCTTCTTTCTCAGCAGGGTATATAATGTTTTTGTAGCCTCTGATAGCACACAGCATGACTTCAAGTGAGGTGTCACTGAATCAAGAGTCAATCTTGGCTCCTTTGCAATCCGTTTTTGGCATGTTGATTTGCTGTGCACCCATTTCCAGAACCCATGAAATGTCATATTTGCACTGTTTCTTTAAACAGTGCAGCTGAAACTGAGTTTATGCACACACAAAAAAATCACACCAGCTTATTCTTGATTGTTTGAAAATCTGGAAATAACATGTTAATAGAGCAGCAGTTGCTGTGAAAGTTGCTACAGAATAACAGGATTTCTTGCACAGAATTTCACATCTTCGAAAGTTTGAAGCATATGACTACAATAAAATCCAGTTCATAGAGACAAATGCAATCGGATAAATTCATTTCAGATCATTGATTCACACAAGGTACACAAAAATGCTGGAGAAACTCAGCAGGTGCAGCAGCATCTATGGAGCGAAGGAAATAGGCAACGTTTCGGGCCGAAACCCCTTCTTCAGACACAGGTTGATTCACACACCTCTAATCACTCACCTAGAGATTTATTTTCCAAAAAATCCTGCTGATCTTTATAAGAATAAAGGTGGAGACCACAATTTATATTATAAAGCACCCTGAATGTAATGCATGTTTCACAAGGATCACCAAACAATGGCTGACCAGGTAGCATAATCTATGACAACAAAGAAGGGAGATGCTGGAATATTCAGCAGGACAATCGGCAACTATGGTGAGACAGGCAGTTAGCTGTCTAGGCCATTGACTTTTCAGCAGATCTGGGAATACTTTGTAATTAAATAAGTTTCAAGTTGCGGTGACAGAGAGGAGTGAAACAAATACACGGGGAAAGTCCGTGACAGTAGAGAGGCCAGAGGTGTTTGGGTGACATAATTGATACTGGTAAGGGAATAAGAAGTGTTTCTGAAGGAGGTTGTAAATCGAAACATGTAAACATTCCTCTGTGTTTTTTATCATTCTCCTTTTTCTCTGCATTTTAGTACATCTTTAATTTCCAATTTTTCTAATTCTGATTAAGTGGCATTGACCTGTAGCATTGACAGTATTTGTACCATGTTCTGTTTTTATTTAAAATTTCCAACATCAACCATAATTGTTTTTGATGTACCAGGACAGATAACCTTGAGCTTGGTCAACGAACTTAAAATAAGAAATAAAAGACAAAGAGGTTTATAGAAAGACAGGTTCGAAAAGGGTCACAAGGCGGGCCTCATCCACGCCTACGATACAGAGTGGCACCAGGGCCTGATCTTGCAGCTCCTCCGCAACATTCCTGATGGCCATTTAATGCGGTTCCTTGCCAACATCCTTGCCAACTGAAGTTTTGTTCTCAAGACCCTAAGAAACAGGTGCTGTGCTGGCTCGGTGCTGGCCCCCATGCACTTTAATCTCTATCAGCGATCTGCCATGCATGACCTCGCATCAGTATGGATATGCAGATGACCTGGCCCTACTGCACTTGGACAGGAGTTGGTCAAACATGGAGGATGTGCTCTCGTCGGATATGGAACTTGCCGCGGGCTACCTTAAGACCTGGAGACTAAAACTGAGTGTGGCAAAAACCACCACAACGGCCTTTCACCTGAACAACAAGGAAGCTCAACGCCAGCTAACCGTCACCCTCAATGGATCACCCCTACCCTATAACCCATTTCCTACATTCCTCGGGGTGAAACTAGATCGGCAGCTGACCTACAAGCAACACCTTGAAGCTCTCCGTGCTAAAGTCTCGGCGCGGAACAACCTCCTACGTTGCTTGGCTGGATCGTCATGGGGCGCCCAGACATCTACTCTCCGAACCAGTGCTCTTGCACTTGAGTACAGCGCAGCTGAGTACGCCGCCCCAGCATGATGCAGCAGCGCTCATACTAGCAAGCTAGACGCCATCCTCAACGACACCATGCGGATCATCACCGGCTGCCTACGTCCTACTCCGACGGATCTTCTGCCGCAGGTATCGCACCCGCCAAGCTTCACAGACAGTACTTCACCCACAGGCTGGTGTGTAAGGCACAATCGGACACCAAACATCCTTTGCACCACCTTGCCCAGGACTCACAGCAACTGGGGACCTCAACACCTGTCATCTTCTCGCCCCTTCTCCCGTCACGCAGCGACCCTCTGTGGCTCCGGTTTCAACACACTAGGAGCATGGAGAACCAGCTGGGAACAGACTTCACGACCTCAACAATTCACTGTTGCACCGAACACCACAGCCCCAATGGCTCACAACTGCCCCACAAAGAGTGGGTCGCCCTGAACTGGCTCCGTACAGGGGTCGGCCGGTTCAACACCAACATGCATCGCTGGGGGCTGCGTCCATCAGCAGCCTGCGTGTGTGGAGCAGACTCAGCAGCACGGCATTTTCAACTGCGCTGTCCTCCACCCCCCTGGTGTAGGGGTAGACCTCACGGCCCTCGACAACAGCACATTGAATTGGCTACAGCGTCTGGAGGGCGTTATATAACCTCTGCTGCCTCAAACGCAAGAAGAAGAAGAAAGGATTAAATGTTGGGGCCTAACCCACTGAAGGGAAAAATTAAAATCAAACAGGCAAGAGGGATGATCTGGAAGCACTGAGATTGCCTAATCACAGTTTTAAATGTATTGCACACAAATTTATATGTAAATGCCATTTAAATTTGATCTTCGGTTTAACATTTTGAGCTGCAACTCACTTGCTCAATATCACATTTCTACATCTTATTACCATGGGCAGTGTAAGTATAAGTTCATCAATGCATCTTTGTAAATAATTCCTCCTTTTCAAGCTTTTGTGAAAATCATAATCCAAAAATGTATTTGTTTCAATGTTTGCACAGCCTTTTTGTGTTTGGTGATCAAAGCTGATCAGATCTGGAAGTTACCAAATGCATTGGAGACATCGAGTGAACTGGATTATTGTGATCCTGGTGTTTTAATGGCTTGTTATGTTCATGAATAATGAGATATTGCTTAGCTGATATGTTTTGAGGTCGATTGGTGTTATCAAATTGAATTCTATGTTTTGTTAAATGATATGCTTCAGTGTTAAATTTTACTAATCACGTGTCTGCCATGATGCAGTTTGCCATGCACCAAACCACAGGAAAACATTTCCAGATCCCTATTCTTCAATTCAATTCAATTCAATTTTATTTGTCATTTGGACCCCTTGAGGTCCAAACGAAATGACGTTTCTGCAGCCATACATTACAAACAAATAGACCCAAGACACAACATAATTTACATAAACATCCATCACATTGCTGTGATGGAAGGCCAAA
This sequence comes from Leucoraja erinaceus, assembly GCF_028641065.1. Taxonomy (NCBI): domain Eukaryota; kingdom Metazoa; phylum Chordata; class Chondrichthyes; order Rajiformes; family Rajidae; genus Leucoraja; species Leucoraja erinaceus. Next base: position 43,191,786 of record NC_073392.1, on the reverse strand, counting down.
AAACTTATCTCTCCACTGCACTCCCCCCCCCATGTCAGAGTCAAAGTCAAAGCCCCCGGCTGGCGATGGCGATTGTCCCGTGGCCATTAAAGCCACGCCGGGTGATGCAAGGTCGCACACCGGGTTCTTGATGTTAGAGCCCCCGGCGTGCGCTCGCATAGTCCCGCGGCCATTCCGAGCCATGCGGGGCGGTGATGGCAGGCCCCGCTCCAGAAGTTCTTCGACCCCGCAACTCGGGCGGGAGAAGTCGCCGTTGCGGGAGCCCTGAAAAGCGGTCTCCCTCCAGGGACCAGATCCGCAGTTGCAGCCTCCGAATCTCCGGAGGTCGGGCCGCAGCAGCAGCGCTCCACCACCGCTCCACCCGCTCCGGACTCGGCCAGCTCCGCGACGGTGAGGTGAGTCGTCGGCACCAGAATCCCCGGTCTTCCTGCTGGAGGCCGCTCCACGTTGCAGCCTCAACGACAACGGAGACCCGACAAAGAAAAGGTCGGGTCTCCCGTGCAGGGAGAGATTAAAAGTAACCCCCTCCCTCCGACCCCCCACACACCCCCCAACAAAAAATAACAAAAACTACATAAAAACATAGACAAAAAATAATAAAAACGCAGACGGGCTGCAGAGGCTTCACGTGTTTATGATTTTAAGGCCATACCCTTCACTTATCACTTACCAAACCAGCATTAGTAGGTGGTTAGTGATATCGAAGCTGTTATTTTCAGAGCGTGTAGTTTGAAAAGGGGATCCAGCTTCCACAAAGTTAAAAATTTGACTCAAAACCATGCACTTTCTGGAGTTTACATTGATTGCTATTATTATACCCATCTGTCTCATCATCAAATCGAAACTTGTGAGTTTGCTTTGCAGTTTGAAGGCTATTAATAATTTAGGGTGTCAAGTGGGAATACATTGTATATTTACTGGTTTCATTTCTACACTAACAAGGATAAGTTTGACATTTTATCATTATGCAATTTTTCACAAACAAACCCAACTATTTTCAAGGATAGTTTTGTGCCAGATTAATTCTGAACCACCTACTTTGACTTCAGTACGTAACACAAGCAGCCCCACATTATGGCTGTTTAGGTTACGGAAATTCACTCTTACAGAATTCACAAATCAATATATCAAGCCCCAAAATTGGATATCTATATTACTAAAAGTCTGATCTTGACCGCTTTTGGCTCGCTGTGGCGTGATTTCCAAGGAAACGCCGCCACCTACGGCCGTCATTTTTGGCCACCTCGCTCAGAGCCCCCCTCCGCCCTCCAGGACCGGAGGATTTTTCCCATCGATGAAAAATCAGAGAGATATTAATATATATTTTTTAATTGCCATTCTCTCTGCTGCCCCAGCTGGTGGGAGGGACTATAAAACCCGGAAGTGGTGTGCCTCACTCAGTCTCTGCAAGATGGAGGAACCAAGAGGTCAATTCCTTAATGTGATTTGAAAATGAAAATATTGTTGGTTTGAAGTAAAAATGCACTGCAAATGAAGTAAAAATGCACTGCTACTGAAGTAAAAATGCACTGCTAATGTATAAATGCACTGCTAATGGTTGTTTGGGTTGAAGAAAAAATGCACTGCTAATGGTTGTTTGGGTTGAAGTAAAAATGCACTGCAAATGGTTGTTTGGCTTGAAGTAAAAATGCACTGTTAATGGTTGTTTGGGTTGAAGTAAAAAATGCACTTCTAATGGTTGTTAGTGTTTAAAAAATGTTGAGAATCTCTCTCCTAACAATCACACCATGAAGGCCACACCTTTTCCGATGGAAGGGGGGCGGACTATAAAACCCGGAAGTGTGAGTGTGGCTCAGTTTCTGTATGATGGGGACGGAGAGGTCACAACTCTGTCTGAGCTGTGAATCAACTGAACACACTGAATGTCGACTGAATTGTGTGTGGTGTTTTGTGTGGTTTGATGGTGGTTTCACCTTGCTTGAAATGGTAGGAAACTGCATTTGAATATGGTGGCTGTGCACCCTGCATGAAATGGTATGAAACTGCATTTGAATGTGGTGTTGTTGCACCCTGCATGAAATGGTGTGAAACTGCACTTGAATTTGGCGGCCTTGCACCCTGCTCGAAGAGGTAAGAAGCTGCACTTGACTTTGGTGGCTTTGCACCCTGCTTGAAATGGTAGGATAATGGATTTGAATTTGGTGGCCTTGCACTCTGCTTGAAATGGAATTTCAAGGAATAGCCGTGAGTCAACTGTCAGCACGCCAGCTGTGAGTGAGCTGCCAGCACATCAGGCTTGAGGGACTGAGCTGCCACCCTGGGAGAGGAGGGGGGTAGGGAGGGGAGAGGTGTTATGGAGGGAGGGAGTGTCTGAGGGTGGGGGAAAGAAGTGGGAAGGAGGGAGTTGGGGAGGAGGAGAGAGGGGAAAGAAGAGGGAGGGTGAAGAGGAAGGGGACTGAGTGCTGGGGGATGAGGGGGAATGGAGGAGGATAGGGGTAGGAAGAGGGATGGCGAGGTAATGGAGAAGGGGAGGGGGAGAGGAAGGAGTGGTGCGGGAAGGAAGCAGAGGAGGGTTGGTGGAGGGTGGGGAGAGGGAGGATAATGGAGGAAGGGAATAGGGGACTGAAGAGGGAGAGTGAGATGCGTTCACATTGATCTTATATTTTACAGGTTATTGCCATTTTGAACTTTAAAAGCGTCGCAGTCGCGCTCCCACTTACCGGCCGCGCCTGCGCAGTTGGGTTAGGGTTGCCGTGACTTGCGTCACAACAGGAATCTCTGGCGCCACAACGGGAACACGTCAGCCACGCCTGGGCAGTTGGGGGCTATGGGTGAGTGGTGGAATATTGTCTTGGGGGAAGGCCCAACGGGTCCGCACCTGGTCTCGTCTCCTTTAAACTTTGGCCCTTCCACTTCAAAGCTCTGCCCTCTAATCTTTCACATTTACATAATGGGATAAAAATTCGGACTGTCTAGAAAAGGTTTGATTGTCTAAAGGACTTTGATCGAAATGTGATAATTTGTTTAAAGGAGTGAGAAACAATTAAGGTACAATTCTGCAAGAAATGGTTAAATTCGCAGAAGCAATGACATAAATGCAGCACCACAAAATGGCAGAGAAATGCCTTAGTCTGTGCATTATACAAAAATGAATGTTCGGTAGCCTCACACTAAGGAGAATAAAGTAAGGTCCATACAACATAGAAAGGAGGGACTATTATCACTCAAGGATTATGACAATAGTAGAAGTATTTTTATACACTGAAGAAAGTAACCTTCAGTCGGCCTACTTACCAGAAGTTGTGCCACTTTAGAAGAATATGTGCAGGTACACGTAAAGCATTTCCTGAAGTCGTAACTTCATTTATTAATTGATAGCACAAAGAGTTGGTACAATCTCCCTATAGAATTCATTGAAGTGTCAACTGTTTGCAACACCAGAACTTTAGAGCATTGTCTTATTTGTATAAGTCATTCTAATTTTGTACCATTTTGTGATTGATGAAACTAATAGATTTTATGACACTATGTTCCATTACACCCTATTAATAAAAATATGAAAATAAATTAGTCCCATCAGAATACATTCCCAAATCAAAGAGCTAATTTTATAAAGAAGCTAAAGGTATTGATGCATCATATAATTTTATTATGCTAATGTCAATTGTAGTAACAAGCATATATTGACCTTGACAGACCAATTAAGGTTCAAGACGCAGTAGCAAAAGTCTAAAGACAAGTAATTATCCAAACAGTGATTTCCCCTTCTAAATTTCATTGACGATTCTAAATATGTCCCATTCACATTTTGATAATTAGATGCTTAAAACAAAGCCTGTACGATAAAATCTTTATGATAGAGGTAACCATTAAACTAATTTTCATAAAATTTCATTATATTAAGCAATTTAATTTAGTTTGAAATGATGGGCAAATCAGCACATCAGATTGGGAGTAGTTAGTGTTATCTATTAATTCTGGCACTAAATATTTCCAAGTCAATTAAAGTAAATTATTGTGTAGGGGAGAAACATACTTTACTTCAGCAATGATCTATTACCTTCACGAGAATGCTTCAGATGAATATGACAACGTTTTTCCAGTTTCTGGAAATCATAATCATTTGAGGGCTTTGTACTTTAGTTTCCATAAAGCTGGCTTGCGTTCATTCATACCTTTACTGTTACCAGGTGAGAAAAAATTCACACCCAGGCTTTGAACCATTGGAAGAAGAGAGAACATATTGCATCCCATTCTACTGCATAAATAAGAATTGTCAAGGTTAAATCTAGAACTTGAGGCATTCTTTTATGTTTAGTTTGTTAATGTCACATGTACCGAGCGAGGTACAGTGAAAATCTTTTTTGTTGGCGTGCAATTCAGCCGAATAAAAGACTAAACATGAATCCACTCAAGCAGTCTACCGTGCACAGGTAAAGGATAAAGGGTAGAACATTTAGTGCAAAGATATAAAATTGAGGTCCGATTAAAGCTAATTCAAAGATCTCCAATGAGATAGAACGGATGTCAGGACCACACTCCAGCTGATGAGAGGACTGTTCATTTGCCAGATAACAGCTGGGAGGAACCTGGAGGTATGTCTGCTCTTTCAAACATCCTGCCTGATGGGAGAAGGGGGAAGAAGGAATGACCGGCTTGAGACTGATCATTGATTATGCTGGCGGCCTTGTCAAGGCAGCCTGAAGTGTAGGTGGAGTCAGTGGAAGGGAGACTGGTTTGTGTGATGGATGATCCATTAAACTGGAATAGAGTCTGACATATAATGGCATCAAGTGAGCATTTTGCTAGCAGCAAAAACAGCAAATGATCAGCAAGTTGGGCATTATCTGTGGAAATAATAACACAGCTACTGTTTTAGGTCGAGGTATTTTCATCAAAATTGAGAAAAGTTAAAAATACAACAAGTTTCATGGTGCAGAAAAAGGGGATGAGAGAGAAAAATAAAAGGTGAGGGCAAAACAGAAGTGTTTTACTTTTGGATTACATGCATGGTGTTCCTATTAATTAGCTGTATTTACATCTCAAATAAAGTGTGACGATGACGTTCTAAGTTTAGGAAACTGCCTGCAGTTTTTAGCCTAACCTGAGACCCAAACATGTTGGGGAGGGTGATTGGCAGGGGAGGAGGTTGGAGTAGTTGCAAAGATGGGGTTGAGGAGTTGGCACTATTGGTGGAACTGGCTGTATGGTTCCAGTATCAATTTCCCAGTCTGTTCCCAGACTAAGCTGAGATTTCTTCCCATTAGCAATATTCTCAATCAAATCCAGTAGCAGCAACCTACAGAGCTGTCATCTGCCTTTCTTAGTCCTGATGGACAAGTAATTCATTTTCTAGAATTTTGAAAATCTCTGTGAAATAATATTTGGACTCTAAAAGTGCACCAGTTGTATGAATGGTGCAATGATGTCCCTACCATCATCAAGGATGTCTGGAATAAAATAAAATGACTGACTGACGCTAGTGGGAGTTGTGTACAGGCCACCTAACAGTAGTAGTGGAGTTGGGGATGGCATCAAACAGGAAATTAGAAATGCGTGCAACAAAGCTAAAACAGTTATAATGGGTGACTTCAATCTACATTGGGTGAATCAAATTGGCAGGGGTGCTGAGGAAGAGGATTTCTTGGAATGTATGCGGGATAGTTTTCTAAGCCAACATGTAGAGGAACCAATGAGAGAGCAGGCCATTCTAGACTGGGTATTGAGTAATGAGGAAGGGTTAGTTAGCAGTCTTGTTGTGCGTGGCCCCTTGGGCAAGAGTGACCATAATATGGTTGAGTTCTTCATTAGGATGGAGAGTGACATAATTAATTCAGAAACAAGGGTTCTGAACTTAAAGAAAGGTAACTTTGAGGGTATAAGACGTGAATTGGCCAAGATAGACTGGCAATGATTCTTAAAGGGTTGACGGTGTATATGCAATGGAAGGCATTTAAAGATTGCATGGATGAACTACAACAATTGTTCATCCCAGTTTGGTAAAATAATAAATCAGGGAAGGTAGTGCATCCGTGGATAACAAGGGAAATCAGGGATAGTATCAAAACAAAAGATGAAGCATACAAATCAGCCAGAAAAAGCAGCCTACCAGAGGACTGGGAGAAATTCAGAGTCCAGCAGTGGAGGACAAAGGACTTAATTAGGAAAGGGAAAATAGATTATGAAAGAAAACTGGCAGGGAACATAAAAACTGACTGCAAAAGTTTTTATAGATATGTGAAGAGAAAAAGATTAGTTAAAACAAATCTAGGTCCCTTGGAATCAGAAACAGGTGAATTGATCATGGGGAACAAGGCCATGGCAGACCAATTAAATAACTACTTTGGTTCTGTCTTCACTAAGGACGACTTAAATAATCTGCTGGAAATAGCAGGGGACCGGGGGTCAAATGAGATGGAGGAACTGAGTGAAATCCAGGTTAGCCGGGAAGTGGTGTTAGGTAGATTGAACGGATTAAAGGCCGATAAATCCCCAGGGCAAGATAGCCTGCATCCCAGAGTATTATGGAAGTAGCCCCAGAAATAGTGGATGCATTAGTGATCATTTTTCAAGACTCTTTAGATTCTGGAGTAGTTCCTGAAGATTGGAGGGCAGCTAATATAACCCCACTTTTTAAAAAGGGAGGGAGAGAGAAAACGTAGAATTACAGACCAGTTAGTCTAACATCGGTAGTGGAGAAACAGTTATTAAAGATGGGATAGCAGCACATTTGGAAAGTGGTTAAATCATTGGACAAAGTCAGCATGGATTTATGAAAGGTAAATCATGTCTGACGAATCTTATAGAATTTTTCGAGGATGTAACTAATACAGTGGATAAGGGAGAACCAGTGACCGGAAGTGGCGACGCTGCCTTGCAGCTGCGGCTCGCCTGCAGTCCGTTTGTCTTTTCTGTTTTTTGTTTTCTCTTGTCCCGTTTTTACAGTTTATTTTGGTTTATTTAGTTGTGTATGTGTGACATGTAACATGTTTTTTGACTCTTCCTTCGGGGGGTATGCGACCTTTCTTGCCGTATTCCCCCGTCTCCGTGTCCGTCTGTGCTGAGGCCTATCGCGGCGCTGGCGGCCTCCAACTGCGACCAACCTCGAGGCTGCAGAGGCAGAGCCAGGACTTACCAACGCGAAGCTGGCCGACTTCGGGGCTGTGGTTGCGGTGCGACCCAACTTCCGACCCGGCTTTGGAGGCTCGGAGGCTCGGCAGCGGGCCAGTGGACGATATCATCGGGGGCTCGCAGGTCACAGGTGGTGACCTGTTTTCCGGAGCTCCCGCAACTACAGCTGCGTCCGCTGGACTGGAGGGCGGCAGCTTCGACCGCCCTGGGCCGCGGAGTTTGAACCGGCCCGTTTGCGGAGCACGGTTTCAGCCTCTGGACTTACCTACGATCACCCAGCGGGGCCACAACATCGGAGGCTTGGATTGCCTCAGCGCAGAGGGAGAGCAAGGAGGGAAGAGGCAATGACTTTGGGACTTTAAACTGTGTTGAGTGTTTGTTATTTATTCTATGTTATGACTGCAGGCTCAACCATTTCGTTGCACTGAAAAGTGCAATGACAATAAATTGAATCCAATCCAATCCAATCCAGTGGATGTGTTATATCTGGACTTTCAGAAGGCTTTCGACAAGGTCCCACATAAGAGATTAGTATACAAACTTAAAACACACGGTATTGGGGGTTCAGTAATGATGTGGTTAGAGAACTGGTTGGCAGACAGGAAGCAAAGAGTAGGAGTAAACGGGTCCTTTTCAGAATGGCAGGCAGTGACTAGTGGGGTACCGCAAGGCTCAGTGCTGGGACCCCAGCTATTTGCAATATATATTAATGATTTGGACGAGGGAATTGAATGCAGCATTGGATTAGTAAGTATGCGGATGATACTAAGATAGGTGGGGTTGTGGATAATGAAGTAGATTTTCAAAGTCTACAGAGAGATTTATGCCAGTTGGAAGAGTGGGCTGAAAGATGGCAGATGGAGTTTAATGCTGATAAGTGTGAGGTGCTACGTCTTGGCAGGACAAATCAAAATAGGACGTACATGGTAAATGGTAGGGAATTGAAGAATGCAGGTGAACAGAGGGATCTGGGAATAACTGCACAGTTCCCTGAAAGTGGAATCTCATGTAGATAGGGTGGTAAAGAAAGCTTTTGGTGTGCTGGCCTTTGTAAATAAGAACATTGAGTATAGAAGTTGGGATGTAATGTTAAAATTGTACAAGGCATTGGTGAGGCCAATTCTGGAGTATGGTGTACAATTTTGGTCGCCTAATTATAAGAAGAATGTCAACAAAATAGAGAGAGTACAGAGGAGATTTATTAGAATGTTGCCTGGGTTTCAGCAACTAAGTTACAGAGAAAGGTTGAACAAGTTAGGGCTTTATTCTTTGGAGCGCAGAAGGTTAAGGGGGGACTTGATAGAGGTCTTTAAAATGATGAGAGGGATAGACAGAGTTGACGTGGATAAGCTTTTCCCACTGAGAGTAGTGAAGATTCAAACAAGGGGACATGACTTGAGAATTAAGGGACTGAAGTTTAGGGGTAACATGAGGGGGAACTTCTTTACTCAGAGAGTGATAGCTTCCAGTGAAGGTGGTGGAGGCAGGTTCGTTTTTATCATTTTAAAATAAATTGAAATATGGACGGGAAAGGAATGGAGGGTTATGGTCTGAGCGCAGGTATATGGGACTAGGGGAGAATACGTGTTCGGCATGGACTAGAAGGGTCGAGATGGCCTGTTTCCGTGCTGTAATTGTTATATGGTTAACATCTCCAAGTTTGCGGATTACACAAAGCTGGGGGCAGTGTTAGCTGTGAGGAGGATGCTAGGAGGCTGCAAAATGACTTGGATAGGCTGGGTGGTTGGGCAAATGCATGGCAGATGCAGTATAATGTGGATAAATGTGAGGTTATCCACCTTGGTGGCAAAAACAGGAAAGTAGACTATTATCTGAATGGTGGCCAATTAGGAAAAGGTGAGATGCAACGAGACCTGGGTGTCATGGTACACCAGTCATTGAAAGTAGGCATGCAGGTGCAGCAGGCAGTGAAGAAAGCGAATGGTATGTTAGCATTCATAGCAAAAGGATTTGAGTATAGGAGCTGGGAGGTTCTACTGCAGTTGTACAGGGTCTTGGTGCGACCACACCTGGAGTATTGCGTACAGTTTTGGTTTCCTAATCTGAGGAAGGACATTCTTGTCATAGAGGGAGTACAGAGAAGGTTCACCAGACTGATTCCTGGGATGTCAGGACTTTTATATGAAGAAAGACTGGATAGACTCGGCTTGTACTCGCTAAAATTTAGAAGATTGAGGGGGGATCTTATAGAAACTTACAAAATTCTAAAGCGGTTGGACAGGCTAGATGCTAGATTGTTCCCGATGTTGGGGAAGTCCAGAACTAGGGGTCACAGTTTAAGGATAAAGGGGAAATCTTTTAGGACTGAGATGAGAAAAACATGTTTTACACAGAGAGTGGTGAATCTCTGGAATTCTCTGCCACAGAATGTAGTTGAGGCCAGTTCATTGGCTATATTTTAGAGGGAGTTAGATGTGGCCCTTGTGGCTAAAGGGATCAGGGGGTATGGAGAGAAAGCAGATACAGGATACTGAGTTGGATGATCAGCCATGATCATATTGAATGGCGGTGCAGGCTCGAAGGGCCGAATGGCCTACTCCTGCACCTATTTTCTATGTTTCTAATGTTGATATTTACACCAAGAGAAGGCAAGGCAGGTATCATTCTTGCACGCATTCAAAGTCTGAGATGAATGCAGATAATATGAAAAGTAAGAGTTTTAACTTTTTTTTTTCCACTTAAATTTTTATTGATTTTTGAGAGATATTTTCAAAACCGTGCAACACCATCACCATAAATAAAACAAAGTAAGAAAAACAGCAATCAAAATAAAAAAAATAAGTAGATGGGGAAAAAAAGAGGTAAATAAAAAAAAAAATTGGAATAAGACCATGTGGTTCACTTACCAAATTAAAAAAAGAAAAACCATTACATTGATTAATTATCTGGAGATAATTCAACATTCATACAAACATACCATCTAGTTCTATATAACGCAATCTTCCCATATTTAGCTCGGCATTTATCTAATTGGTGTCATGGCTCAAATAAACAGTCCATTTTTCCCAAATCTTCTCAAATGAATTCTCCTTGACTCTCAAGGAATATGTCAATTTCTCCATATTCAAGATGTCTCGCACAATTTCTAACCACTGTTCCTGTTTTGGACTTTTTTCATTAAGCCACTGCCTGGTAATGGCCTTCTTACTTGCTGAAAGCAAAACTTTAATCAAATATGTATCTTCTATTTTTACACTATCTTTAATATGCCCCAGGTACATCACAGGGCAGGTATTTGGGATTTTATAACCCAAGATATTATTTACAGCTGCATTAACATTTTCCCAGTATGGCCTTATCTTTACACAGTTCCAGAAAATATGCGAGTGGTAAGAGTTTTAACATTTACTAGTGATAAAACTTCATAGAGATGTGTTTGAAAAATTGAATAATTTAAAATGCAGAATAGAATAAAAAGCTTCACATCCTGTAATCTTCCAGACGTCCTTGGGGACTGTTGAGAAATCAATGCACTATTCATTAAGTTCAAATTTGTATTAATATCTTGCCGCACGGAAACATCATACAAACATGCAAAAAAATCTCACTAACCGGTTTATTGTCGTGCCACAAAACTGTGGTATTATAAGTACTTACTTACTTAAATACTTACTTATAATGCATTGTTAGAAGTTATATGTACTTATAATGCATTGACAAAGAGATTGGTGGAGGCAGATTTAAAGGGAAATCAAATAAAAATACGAATGGTGAAAATGGGAATCAATGGAAATTCGCAAAAGAGGGGACTTTGTTAATTGCCATTCACATTTATAAAAATGCCATTTATAAAAATTCATGTAATATTTCTGAATCGTTTAATCACTATATTACTTTCCCTATTCTGGTTAAATATGCTTTGTTGGTTAATTGTGATGCTGTTATTTTCAAAATCCTATTATGAAAGATACACTTCTGGAAAAAATATATGTTAGTGTGGTTATAAACAGGATAAGTATTTACATACTGCACTAAATGAGCGGTAGAGACAATTTTGAAGAAAAATAAGATAAAAAGGATAAAATGACCCAACCAAGGTTTATCAATGTTTCTGGACATCTGTAAAATGCAGAACTATTTAAAAAGAAAACTAAACATTTTAAAAGAAAATAATTAAAACAATATTATTTTTTATTTATTTATCCCAAGGCCACTTCTAAGTTATTAAAAACCTGAAACCAAACACATGGAGAAAAATGTAATTAATCTTTCTCACAGCACTACCTTCCCCATGAAATGATGGAAACCCCTTAGGTCGGGGCAACTTCGGGGCATTCAGGTGTAAATGTTTGAAAATCTCAGAAGCTTATTTGGAAGCCCGAGAGCACATAGCCACTGAGAAATCGTGAACTGAGGTTGGCCAGCAAGTTCAGTATTTCTTTGTGAAGAACTGACAGTCCATTACTGCTGGCTAAATCCAATTAAATCTCGCCTGTTCTTTGCTGCTTGTGTTGTGCTAATGGGACAAACATGTGCGCTGCGCTTCATTACTTAAATCAAAATGTAATTAATTTGTAATAGTTTGGTTTTGCTTAAATAAACAAGCCATGGATTTGCTATGACTGTATGATATTAATTTCCTTCTTACCAAAAGTAATTGTGTCACCTGGGTTCCTGTGGTCCCCACCACCCAGTCACATACATGCCCTTTATTCTCTCCACCCCTCTCCCTTCCTGAAACTTAAAACAGGCGTGTTTTCTCCATTTCCCAGTCCTGTAAAATTACGAGAGGCACGGATAGGGTAGACAGTTCAAAACTTTTTGCCAGAATAGAAATGTGCTGATATTAAAGGGCATAGCTTTAAGGTGAGAGGGACAAAGTGTGGAGGAGATTTGTTGGGCAAGTTTTTTAACAAGAGGGTAGTGAGTACCAGGAGCATGTTGCCGAAGGTGGTGGTGGAGCCAGATACAGTAGTGGCATTTAAGAGACTTTTGGATAGGCATATGGATATACAGGGAATGGAGGGATCTGGATTAGGTGCAAGCAGATAAGAGCTGGTTTTAACATGATGTATATCACAGATATTGAAGGCCAAATGGCTTGTTGCTGTTTTGTACCGTTCTTTGTTGTTTGATAAAGGACCGTTGTTTGAAGTATTAACTTTGTTTCTCTCTCCAGAGATGCCTGATCTGCTGAGTGCTCTCTCCATTTTATGCTATTATAGCCATATAAACATATAACAATTACAGCACGGAAACAGGCCATCTCGACCCTTCTAGTCCGTGCCGAAACAACTTTTTTTCCCTTAGTCCCACCTGCCTGCACTCATACCATAACCCTCCATTCCCTTCTCATCCATATGCCTATCCAATTTATTTTTAAATGATACCAACGAATCTGCCTCCACCACTTCCACTGGAAGCTCATTCCACACCGCTACCACTCTCTGAGTAAAGAAGTTCCCCTCATGTTACCCCTAAACTTCTGTCCCTTAATTCTGAAGTCATGTCCTCTTGTTTGAATCTTCCCTATTCTCAAAGGGAAAAGCTTGTCCACATCAACTCTGTCTATCCCTTTCATCATTTTAAAGACCTCTATCAAGTCCCACCTTAACCTTCTGCGCTCCAGAGAATAAAGACCTACCTTATTCAACCTTTCTCTGTAACTTAGTTGTTGAAACCCAGGCAACATTCTAGTAAATCTCCTCTGTACTCTCTCTATTTTGTTGACATCCTTCCTGTAATTGGGCGACCAAAATTGTACACCATACTCCAGATTTGGTCTCACCAATGCCTTGTACTAGACTAAGTGGGACCCATTGGGTCTCTGTCACACAGGAGGCCTGGTCCCCCAACGCAAACCATTCCCCAATGCAAACCGTTCCCCAACGCAATATTCCACCACTCACCCGTTCCCCCAATGCAATATTCCACCACTCACCCATAGCCCACAACTGCGCAGGCACGGCTCAATTCCCCTCATCCCCCAGCACTCCCTCCCCCCTCCTCTTCCCCCCCCTTTCCTATCTCTCCTCACCCCCAATCTCTCCCTCCTCCTTTCCCCTACCCTCTCCTCCCTCCCCTCCCCCCTCCCTCTCTCCCTCTCTCTCCTTTCCCCCTCCTACCCTCAGTCACTCCCCACTCCTCACCTCCCTATCCCCCCCCCCCCATAACTCCTCTTCCCTCCATATCCCCCTCACCTCCCCTCTGCCCTCCTCTCCCTCTATTCCCCACCCTACCCCCCCACTCCTCACCTCCCTATACCCCCCCCCCCCCACTATCCCTCCTCACCTCCCCTACTGCCCTCCACTCCCTCACTCCACCACTCTCCCTCACCTCCCCAGGATCTCGAGGGTGCCGCTCCTTTCCCAGAGCCACCAGCGCCGCCGCCCTCAGAGCCAGGCTCTGCGCCCAGGCCTCGGATCGACATGGCCTCTCCCCGTTCCTCGAGCCCGCCCGCCTGCCCACTGCCGCCTCAGCCTCAGCGCCAAGGCGGCGGTTCCCCAAGGGCCTGGAGTAACAGTGAACTGCTGTTTTTTAAATCTTACCTGTTTCACCGTTGTGAAAAAAAGATGTCAATAAAAATTCTGGAAAGGCCCCAACAGCACAGGCGTGGCTGAGGACCCGTCGGGTGCCTTTTGCGACACCAGTAAAGACACGCACGGAACTCTCCCCCAACGGCACATGCACGGATGGGGACGCTGTTTTTTTGAAACCTTAATAACTTTTAAAATATACCATCGATCTGAACGAAGGACAACGGTGACTAAAGATTGACCATCTATCAATCTTTATCCCCTGTACCCGACTCCCCAGCATCTACTCTAACACCTACCAAGGCTCCTCCTATCAACATCTCCACTGACCTCCTTACCCCTCCTCCACACTGCTTCCTCTCCCAGTTTGACCTGGTCACCCCTACTGAAATCTCCAAACTCATCAGCTCTTCCAAACCACTACCTGCTCCCTCGACGCTCTCCCCACTCCCCTGCTGAAGTCCTGCCTCCCCGTTCTCTGCCCCTACCTCACTAATCTCTTCAACTCCTAATTGTCCCAAGGAATTGTCCCCTCCGCTTTCAAAACTGCTGCTGTCACACCAATCTTAAAGAAACCTGGTCTTGATCCCTCCTCTCTCATTAACTACCGCCCAATCTCAAACCTCCCCTTTCTTTCAAAAACCCTGGAGTGTATCGTTGCATCACAACTTCACTCCCACCTCCTTGCGTATAACCTACTTGAACCCCTCCAATCTGGCTTTCGCCCCCTCCATAGCACAGAAACTGCTCTCCTCAAAGTCCTCAACGACCTCCTCACCTCTGCTGACACTGGTTCCCTCAACATCCTCATCCTCCTCGATCTGAGCGCAGCCTTCGATACAGTGAACCATAACATCCTGCTCACCAGTCTCAAAGACCTCGGCATTGAAGGCTCCGCACTCAGCTGGCTCCGTTCCTACCTTTCCAACAGATCCTACTTCATCTCTCTCCACAACCACAACCTCTGCTACAGCCACAGTCACTCAAGGCGTTCCCCAAGGCTCCGTACTCGGCCCCCTCCTCTTCATCATCTACATCCTCCCCCTTGGTCAGATACTCCGCCACTTCAACCTGGACTTCCACTGTTACGCTGATGACACCCAAATCTACCTTGGCACTAAATCCCCCCACAACCCCCCCCCCCCCCCCCCCCCCCCCCCCCCCATATCAACTCCTGTTTGTCAGCTATAAAAACCTGGATGCAACATAACTTTCTCAAACTCAACAGCAATAAGACAGAATTCCTCCTCATAGGCTCCAAAGCCACACTCAGCAAAATCAATAACCCCACTCTCACCATCGACGGCACCACTGTCTCCCCATCTCCCCAGGCACGCAACCTTGGCGTGATCTTTGATTCCACCCTCTCCCTTGAGCCTCACATCCGCCATGTCATTAAAACCTCCTTCTTTCATCTCCGCAACATCGCCAAACTCAGACCCTCTCTCACACCGCCCGCTGCTGAAAGACTCATCCATGCCTTCATCTCCTCCCGACTGGACTACTGCAACTCACTTCTCCTTGGCATCAGCTCCACCTACATCAACCGACTCCAACTGGTCCAGAACGCAGCCGCCCGACTCATCACCCACACCAAATCCTGGCATCACATCACTCCAGTCCTCAAACAACTTCACTGGCTTCCCATCTCCCACCGGATCACCTACAAAATTCTGATCCTCACCTACAAAGCCCTCCACCATCTGGCCCCCCCATATCTAACTGACCTCCTCTCCCCCTACCAACCCTCACGGTCCCTCAGATCCACATCAGCCGGTCTCCTTTCCATCCACAAGTCCAACCTCCGCAGTTTTGGGGACAAAGCCTTCTCCAGGGCAGCTCCCAGGCTCTGGAACTCCCTCCCCCAACTGATCCTCAATTCCGTGTCCCTCACCATCTTCCAGTCCCGCCTCAAGACCCATCTCTTCACCTCTGCCTATCCTTAGCCCCACGTCCCCCTCCCTTTTCATCTGTGCATTAATTGCCTCATATTGTGTTTTGAATTGAATTCTGTCTTTACTTTGTGTACTAGTCATGTCTCTACTATTTATTTCATTCCCCTTACATGTTTTTCCTCTACCTGCTAAATTTTTGTAAGGTGTCCTTGAGACTTGAAAGGCGCCCATAAATAAAATTTATTATTATTATTATAAGGTGGGGCAAAAATCGTAGCGCTATCATGTACCATTTTTCCGCAAATAGAGGTACAAGATCAAACCTGCAAACAAATTAGATGAAAGTTTTAGTTATATATAGATTTCATATTTCCATAATTTATCCTTTTTTTGCTTTTCTATTACAGTGGATTTGTGCCTTGGGACTTGCCTAAAGAAGAGACTTCTATAGATACATTTTTATTTATAAATCATGATTGTGGTAACATCTGTTGGGATAATTGAGACAATAAACAGTTAGAATTTGTCTTCGTGCCTTGAGGACTCAGTTGGTGCATTAATGGGTGAGTAAATCTGGGGACAGCATTGAGCCAACAGAGATTCCAGCATTCTTCTCAATGTGAGCATTTTGCCATGGGCATGGCACAAGAGGTTAAGCAGCACCTCTGGAACTGCATCCCTGCTAGACATCAATATAAACAAGGAGAGACATAGATAAATATTACTAAAGCAGATGGCAAAGACGAAGAAACATGCTTATTTACTGCTTTAAACTAATTCTGAGTGTGTTTAGGTGTTAAAGGAAAGTGATACCAATCCCAATTAGCAATTGCATCTGATTCTTGGTTTCAGGGTGAAATGATTTTTTTTCAACTTTACATATTGATCACATATGGCAATTTTTAGAAATAAGACACAACATGTAGCAGAGTGTAGTCAACTTTGCCTGGTTGAATTTACCATAAAAATAGGTGTCTTAAAATATAGCAGCGATTTCCTTTTCTACTGATAAAGTAAAAAACCCCTACTCTTTCACCTTCCTGATAACAAATCTTAAACCTTACATAGGTCTTGCCACCATTGCTTCATGAAGGCAGCATACCCACCATCCATGTCATGACCTGTTCTAGGGTAGGAGGAACAGAAGCCTCAAATTCCTCACCATCAGGTTCAGGAACAGCTCCTTACGACGAGAGGGCCTGTACATCTGGCCGTAAGTAGCGGCGACTACGGAGGGTATATGGCCCCGACCACGGATGAACAAAGGAGGAGGACTGGCTGAATTTTGTTGCCTTCCACCACAGTGAAGAACGCTGTGGTGAATGATTGTGTTAAAATTCTATTGTGTATTGTGTGTTCTTTTTTAAAGTCTATCACTGCCGGCAAATTCATTTCACTGCACCATCGGGTGCATGTGACAAATAAATTTGACTTTGACTTTTGACTTTGACTTACCTATAACTAGCTTACACTCAGCTGCACAACCCCAATTTCACCTCAGCAACAGACCTCTGCGAACCACCTCTTACACAACCGTGGTCTAGTTTTCCAATTATGTATTTTTGCACCAATGTCTTTTTTATGCTGTCTTTTTCTGTTTACTCTCTTGCACAAATTCTGCACTTTATATATCTTTTATGTTTCTGTGTGTTGTCTGTCTCCGCCTGTGATGCTGCTACAAGCACGATTGCTTCATTGTACCAGTACCTCACTGTACATGCAAATTGGCAGCAAATTGCACTTGAACTTGAACAAAAGGAGTTAGTACAGATTTTGACGGGTAAAATGCCTATGAATTAAATATTAGTTTAGAATATAGTTCATGGCAGAGTTTCTCCTACTCAAAAAGGGAGAAATTTACAACTTTTTCCATAAATGTGGTTTGAATCAGTGAAGATCATCTGAAATTATTAAGCTTGACATATATTCCAAGTTAATGAATGATTTGTTCTGATTCAATTATGTGTTTGTGGTGGTTTAGAAATTATGATTTGTTCTATTGTGAGAAATATAAAAAGTTACTTTGTGCATTATTAATACCAATGTCTATCTTCTTAACTGGAATATGGCCATTGTTCACCAATGGTTAACGGTTTACTTAAAACATTACAACTATTCAAGACTTGCATGAACAAACTTCAGGTTGCCGAGAAGGATTATTATCTTAAATTTTATTTGTTAACATTTGGTGGAGGAGCTTGTGATTTTAATTATCAAGACGTCTGCACAGAATTTAACACACAAATAGGTGTCTTAAAATATAGCAGTGATTTCCTCTTCTACTGATAGAGTAATAAAAACCTACTCTTTTACCTCCCTAGTAAGAAACTTTAAACTATACCGCAACCAGTATCTGCATCATTATTGCTATCACTCTGTATTTGAAGTTCAACTCTGATTCATGATTGACCTTGATGTAACCAATATTTCATGACTCTGTTACACTTTGCCAACAAGTTATGCATCTAACATATATTTAAGCTGCACTGCAGCCCTCCTTTCAGTGTATTTGTCACGAGTCTGAAGAAGGGTCTCGACCTGAAACGTCACCCATTCCTTCACTCCAGAGATGCTGCCTGTCCTGCTGAGTTACTCCAGCATTTGGTGTCTACCTTCGATTTAAACCAGCATCGGCAGTTCTTTCCTACACACGCCTGTTGAAAGGTTTCAAAGGTCTTTTATTGTCACATGTACCAATTAAGGTAGTGATATGCAAATTACCATACAGCCATACGGAAAAATAAGCAACAAAACACAAAACTACATAAAAGTCCACCACACCAAACATAAACATCCACCACAGTGGATTCCCCACATTCCTCACTGATGGAAGGCAAAAAAATCCAAATTCTTCCTCTTTTTTCTCCCGCGGTTGGGGCAGTCGATCCATCCGTCGGGGCGATCGAAGCTCCCGTGTTGGGGCGGTCGAAGTTCCCGCGTCCGGGCGGTCGAAGCTCCCGGCTTGGAGTTCCCGAAGTCGCTCTGACCAGAGACCGCAAGTTCCGTGATGTTAAGTCTGCAAGCACCTACGGTTGGAGCTCAGGTCGATCCCTGACGAAGGGATCACGGGCGCGCGATGTTATCGTCCTGTAAGCTCTCCGCGGAGGAGATCTCAAGAGGGTCTCCAGCAAAGGCCGCCAACTGCTGAATGTTAGCCGCAGTGCGGACGGAAATATGGTAAGGAAAAAATCGCATTTCCTTCGATGTAAGAGATTAGAAAAAGTTTTCCCCAACCACTCCCCACCTAAAACAAGCTAAAGAACACTAAAAACATATATTTAACACATATTATTAAAACACAAAGAATGAAGAGACAGACAGACTGTTGGCGAGGCAGCCATTGCCAGAGCCATCTGGTGCCTAGTGTTTGTTGAGTAAACCTTTTCTGGATTACTTACCAGATATTAATATTTTTTTCCAAACTAAGGAGACTATTCTCTAGATCTGGTCACACATGCCCTATCTCCCTGAAGCAGAACACCCCTTGCTTTTATGTCCATTTCCCCAGTCACTGAAGAATAAACATCTATTCATTTCTCAATTAGTTTCTACGCCAGTGGTTTAAATCTTCGGTTTAAACCAGCATCTGCAGTTCCTTTCTACACACATTTGCATTCCTTTGGTCCACTTGCTCCTGTTCTCTGGCAGTATCACACAAGTATTTTGACACAGTACTGTAAATTTAACAAAGATTCTTTTCAACTTGCATGTCTTTGATAGTGTTGTTAACAGCAGAACAGTGCACAAGAAGTTGTACTACACACATTTGCTCCAGATTTAAAGATTATGTTTACAAGCAACATTCTGAGGAATTACTTTAATGGCAGTGAGGAGATTAGACCAAAGTATGATCTTTTCACTGTAATCCAGGAAAATAATTCCTATAAAGTTTGTTTTGTGCCAGATTTACCAACGTAACTGAGAATTAATTAAACCTTCAGACACTATGTTGTCAAGGAAGTTGTGAAAGCTATTCATATGAAATGTTACTCAATTTAGTTGATTGCTAACCTAGATTGGAAATGTAAAGCCAAATAAAATGAATGAATAGGCAAAATATTGATGGCGTACAGTATATGGTCGTCTGATCTTATGAATAGGTTGCCATGGCTTCAATGACTATTGAGAATATCAAACTGTACAGTTCCCTAAAAAGAAACATCAGTCATGAAGAAAATGTTTTTGGATTCCTATTTGATAAAGGCCAAATCCCTTTCAATGTAACCGTTTAAGCTGTTACACTCAATTAATTATGTTTGATCACTTACATTATGCCACATGCTGCACTATTTAACATAAACTAACTAAGCAGTCTTGCAGTTTATCATATGTGCCTTTGTTGTCTCACTTGGATTGCATACCCCTTCTCCATCATTGTAAGCAACATGGTCACAAATGTAACTGCATTCAATAGTGGTGTGGAAATAGATGCATGTTTTGCTATTTGATACTTATTAATTAATGGTTCACTTTCACAATTTACTATCATGTTTTAATAACAGTATCAGGCCTATCTTTTTACCCAATTTACATATTTCTGATTGAGATGGTGTAACCATTCAGTTGCTGTTGAGACTTTGAGTTTGTTCGGAATTGTTTTGCACATTGGAAACCATCTATGAACATCACACCCACTGTATCACTTTCCCTGTGTTTGCCTTCTTCCCACCACTCTTTCCCAATCCCATTGCCATTTCCTTTAATTGATTTTTTAAGGCTACCTAGGCCACTCACCCAACAGGTTACTCACCCAACAAGTTACTCACCCAACAAGTTACTCACCCAACAACCCAAAACATATAACCACAGATAACGATACAGAGCTTGGTGCATTTCCCTTCATTGTATTCTGTTGTGAAGCCATTGTTTTTCTTGATCTCTTGACAAGTACCATTATCGGGACGGAACCTGGGTCTGTCAGGCAGCATCTCTACTGCTGCACCACCGTGCTACCCTCATAGAACCTAAATATGATCAGATAATGACACAGAGCTTGGACTCTATCATGTTGGAGTTTAGAATAAAGTTATACCCACCTGTCCCATCATCAAATCAACGTTTGTGAGTTTGCTTAAGTTTTGCTTGAGTTTGAAGGCTTTTAATAATGTTGGTAATCCTAGGACGTCACATATCGCACCTGGTTTGTATATTTCACAACTTTTGTTGCATGCAGCCAAAACTTGCTTCATTATCTGAATCCTTCTTTATTGATGGGGAAATGTTTTCTGTAAAGTGGATTTTTTTCTTCTTTCATGGATTTCGTGCTGTTCTAATGTCCATTGAAATAAAGCAACCATGTCTGATTCTTAGGAAATAGGGACTGTGCATAAAGTCCTTCTGTAACATTCATTATTCCATGTCTTTCAAAGAAGTGTGGTAATTTCCGTCATGCAATATTTTCTAAAGTCAGTAAAGAAGTAAAAATAGCCTTGAACTGCTCTTGTGGAACTCTATGGATCAATGGGTCATTTTGTAATAATCAAAGTTCACGATAAATGAAGTGAACAGTGTTGCTTCAACACTATTTTCTTTCCATTGGACCTTGACAAGATCACAGTTTAACATTGATGCTGATGATATTTCCATTCTAAAGGTTTTTAAAATGTTTATGGTTCATAGAATCCAATCAACAATTCCTTCACAAATTAGAACATGCAGGAATCTAATGCTTAGGAATATAAAGGCCAATGGTTTAATGCAACTTTCCATTGGCTGGCATTTTATCCGCCTTAAATTTAGGTACACTTCAATGTTTTGAGTAATTTAAAATTGATCTTGAGTTAACCCTCAGTTTGGTCATAAGCCACAGGAATAAAAGTCTGTTATATATTTGCCACAGTGGGCTGGATTTCATTTGACCGAGCCTGCAGTTGTCTGTAGAGATATAAAGATGACAGAACATAAAAATTCCCAGTCGTTTAGTTACACGGGAAATAAGTTAATTTTTGTATTACAGCAAAACTCTGAGATGAAAAGGAAAATAATATGATGAATATGCCTTAAAATGCATGGATAAAGAAATAGTCCATAAATCTAAATAGACATTTTTTTTAAGAAGTGCTTTTCTACTAAATAAATCAATAATCAGTGATTAACATCGAATCTCTTGTCCTAAATCATTAAAAATGTAATATATGATCCACGACGTTAACCACACTGATATAACCCAATGATATTTACACAAAAATTAAAAACTGCAATGACCAAGTCATAAATTATCAACAAGATGAATAAAGTTTGCATTTCTTTTAAAAGATGGAATAATTATTTGCATGTTTAATGTTTGAAAACCCAAATTGTTGGGAAGATGAGAATGGTAAAAGTGAGATCAGGTACCTATATCGTGGAAGCTTACTGGTTTGGGCAGGAAAAGTAAGAAAGAACAGTGATAGCTCCAAAGCAGATCTAAATGGTAAAATATTAATTACAGTGTATTTATAGTCCAAATCATGCATTAATTTGCATTATTATTGTTACTTAACATTTTAGGATCTTGTATCAAGACTGCATGCTATGAAATCAAGTACAGTTCTCCAAAAGTAGGTCTATTTCTCTGTTGTAAGAAATACCACAGATATTTTTTGAAAATAAATGTACATGAGAATAAGTAATGTGGACATTTTATTGCAAAGCTAGGGATAACTCTAATAATAAATACACTCTGATGTAAACTGATTGGAATGACATTAATCATTTAACTTTTCATTTGAAAGTACATTTATATCTCAAGGTTTAATCCTAATGTCTTTAAAAATCACACTAGCCTGAGTGCATCGATTCAATGTTGCCTGTTGGGCGACCTTGTTATTAAAGAGCTTGGAGGCAGGGTGATTGTGGCCTAATGTATAGCAGACTCCATCTACTCGAAGGTTAGGTAACATTGCAACAGGACCTTAGAGACAGTCAAACTTGAACAAGAACATGAAAGCAAAATATTGAATATGCTGAAATCAAATAGAAAAATAAATGGCTGCAAATACCCAAGAAATCAGGCACCATCTGTGGAGAGAGAGAAACAATGTTAAAGTTTCTAGTTGATAATCTAACTAACCACATTGCAACACTGGGAACTCAATCATTTCAGATATCCAGTTTTTCTAGTTTATATCAGAACTGGCCAGTTCTGTTGAAAAATAATCAACTTGTAATATTAACTTCATTGTTCTCTCTCAATAGATATTGCTTGAATGATTGAGTATTTTTAGCTCTCTCCACAATTTCAGATTTCCAGTAACTACAGTGTTATGCAAGTTGTAGGTTTGTTTTTTATGTCTTCCTTATTCCTATTGCCTTCTAATTACATCTCTTCCAGACAGACAAGCTGAGGACAGGACAGAAAAGTAGAATTGAGCTCAATGATAAGACCAACTGTAATTTTATTACATAGCGGAGCAAGATTGATGGGTTTAATACTCAGACCCTCTCCTGGTTATGCTTTCTTATAACTTAATGTTTGTCAGAACAATAGAAGATAACTTATTTTTTGATAATCAAATAATGAGCTGCCCCAAACACCTTGCTAATGGTTGATGCTGGTGAAATTAAATTGATAGAAGTCATTTCAAATCAACTCAAGTTTATTGCCATATGCACATGTGTGGTGAGGTACAGGCACAAAGACACGATTGCCTCCATCAGCATCATAGCCACATAGACTCATACAATACACAAAATACATATTATACATATATTATACAAGACAGTGATAAGATAAAAAGCGCAAAACAAGATATTAGCGCAAATAGTAAAACGTGGTCTCTGGTTGTGCAAACGATGGCCTATAGTAATCGTTGTTGAGCTAAAATTAAGGTGGTGCATGTAGGTTCTAGAATCAGATGGTTGTAGGAAAGTAGTTGCTTCTGAACCTGGTCTTGTGGAACTTCAGGCGTCCTGCCTGATGGTAGCAGCGAGAAAAGGGCAAGGCCCAGATCGTGGGGATCCTCGAAGATAGATGCCATCTTCATTAGGCAGTGCCCATGTCAAAGGTGAGGAACTTTCAAAGGTGAGAAGGGCTGCGAGTCCATCACTCTCTGCAGCCTCCTGCATACCTGTGCATTGAAATTGCCAGAACATGATGTAAGCAGCTAGGATACTCCCGACAGCGCATCTGTGGAGGTTTGTTTAAGTATTTAGTGATGTGCCGAATCTCCTTAAACTTCTCAGAATGTATAAACACTGGCATGCCTTCTTCATGCTTACATCTTTGTGCTGGGCCCAGGACAGGTCATCTGAGATGTTAATGCTCAGGAATTAGAAGCTGCTAACCATCTCCATCGCCGATCCACTAATGAAAACTGGTATGTGGATTCCGTGAAGAAGCCCCGCCAGTCCGCATTCGCGTCATATCGTCGTTCGCGTGTCAAAGCATCACTCCTGCCATTGGTAAGTTTAAACATACAGGTAAGTTTTTATTACTTACCAGGTTTGATTTTCGTGCAGGAACCTCTCTTCACAGAGGTATCCTGCTAGATTTGTGGCAAAGTCCGGCGAGTGAACCGGCTATGGGCTGTGGGGAGACCCCGGTTCCGACCATGGAAGCGGATAGTCGGCTGATGTCGGGTTCGCGGTACCAGCCACTGACAAAGCGGTCAGTGGTTTCCAGCCTGCTGTGGTTCCCGGGGACGGGCAAATCAAGCAGGAAGGCAGTATCACTGCCAGAGTCGCTGACAGTGCGGTCAGCGGCTCACAGACATATTGTATTGTATTGTATTGTATTTTATATCTTTATTGTCATTTTGCTGAGTACTCACATACCCAGAGGAAACAAAAAAACGTTGCTCAACCAGTGTCCATTCAGTGTGCAGTAAAAGGAAATAGAAATAAAAATACATATATCATGAACAAATTAACACTCTACTCTCTACTAAACATCAACAGGCGTTCCGATCGGCAGCGGCACGACAGTGGCTCTGCTGCAGTGTGTCCAGGTTGATGGTTGGTGCGCGATACTTTGGCAGGGGGCTAAGTCCGTTTATCAGTCTTATAGCCTGCGGGAAGAAGCTGAGGAGCATCCTGCTGGTTTTGCAGCTAATGCTCCTGTACCTCTTCCCAGATGGCAGGATGGAGAATATGTGATGCGATGGGTGGTAAGGGTCTTTGATGATGGAGATGGCTCTGCTGATACATCTCTTACTGTACATCGTCGTTCGCAGTGGTCCCCAGGCATGGGGTGAAACCACCAATACATCGATCAGCCCTATTGAACTCGGACGAGTCGGGCTGCAAGGATTCCCCTTCGGAAATAAGTATGTGTTTGGATGGATTCTGTTGTCATTTAACCCTTCACAGGTGAAGCACCACACTCCAAAATTGAATTTGGACATGCATTCCCTGAGCTGAGGACACCATGCCCGGTCAGGTCACCTCAGACACCGGATCTGTGGGACAGGCCGTGCCAGCAGCGCCTAGGACAGGGCTGCTTAATGTCTCCCTGTTGGAGGGGGAGACCATCACGGGTCAGTGTAATTCTGACGCAGAGTCTGAGGGTATAGCCATGGAGCATACCCCAAGGGATGAAGGGAAAGAGTCAGAGGTATCATTTCCTGACAACAAAGTTGCCATCCCAACAGTATGTTCCATCCTGGTCTAGGTCTATTGGGGGCCGTATCAGCGCTGGTATCCTCAGGGGCCTGCGGCAGCACCTGTTTCAGGGCTGCCTACGAATCGCCCTCTCTAACGAGGGGAGTGCGAAAGGTCAGATGTAACTGACTTCAGATTCTAAAGATGTCCGTGGAACATACTGGAGCACGTGCGTGCTGGCAGTGAACAGCGCTATCAGGGGGATGTGCGAGCCAGCTGCTGAATCTTCTATTCAGGTAAGGTCTATCAACAGGAAAAACCTGGCGGACAAAGCAAAAGCTGTCGGACCAATCAAGACCAAAGGCGGGCAAAGGTTCATCGTTTCAAGTTAGGGCTTTATTCTTTGGAGCGCAGAAGGTTAAGGGGGGACTTGATAGAGGTCTTTAAAATGACGAGAGGGATAGACAGAGTTGACGTGGATAAGCTTTTCCCACTGAGAGTAGGGAAGATTCAAACAAGGGGACATAACTTGAGAATTAAGGGACAGAAGTTTAGTGGTAACATGAGGGGGAACTTCTTTACTCAGAGAGTGGTAGCTGTGTGGAATGAGCTTCCAGTGAAGGTGGTGGAGGCAGGTTTGTTTTTATCATTTAAAAATAAATTGGATAGTTATATGGACGGGAAAGGAATGGAGGGTAATGGTCTGAGCGCAGGTATATGGGACTAGGGGAGGATACATGTTCGGCACGGACTAGAAGGGTCGAGATGGCCTGTTTCCGTGCTGTAATTGTTATATGGTTTCAGAACGCACCCCATGCCTTCATCGGCAGTAAGCGGTTCACTAAAGCTGGTGGCAGCATGACAGCTGGGCACAGATTCCACGCACCCTACCAGTCCTACTCAACAAGGTGGGTCTGGCACTTCCGAAACATGGGTAAGTGGACCATTCACAGGTTGGTCATATTTAGAACTTGTTTGTACAGCACACAAAGGATAAAGGCATTGTCATCTGCTTCGAGGCATCTAACCATGTAAAACTGCACAATACTAGCATTCCAAGCAAGTTTGGAATTAGGGCCAGAATTGTTATTTCCAAGACAGGCTCGGTAATCGAGCCAGAGTTATCGTGCGAAGCACCCATGGAATGATGGCAGGAGTGGCCTGTTCATTATGAAAAATGGAGAATGTTGTTTAATTCGCATATGAATTTTCCGAATAGGAAACTTCTTTACTGACTAACAACGGATTCATAAGGGTCTCAAAGATCCATTCTATGCAGTTCCCAATACAGGGATCATTGGAGACATTGGAAATTATCAAAAGGCAGTGATAACTGTATTAATAACAGTAAAACATTGCAAAATGGGATAAACTATTTCCCCAGGTTATTTAACTAATTAGTAAAATCAATGTTTGGACTCAGAGTTCAAAAACACTTGTTATGTCTTGTCTGGATGATATTCTAACTCTGTATTTTGTTAAAATCACCTGTTTCAGCCTCAAACTATATTTGAGAAATTGGGCTAATCCATCCAGTGAACTTTAAGTTGTTACCAAATAGACTTGTTGGTCATTGGGATTTACCTTTAACTATTAATTAGCCTATGACTCCGCCTTGTGGCATGAGATTGGAGTTAATAGAAATCTGTTATTAAGCTGAATTCTATTCATCAAGAGTAATTGGCAATATAGTAGCTGTGATTCAGCTGTGCAAGTCGGGGAACTGACATCTTGCAAAGTAGCAACCTCTCAAATGATATGTAGGTCATTAACAGGCTTATGCTATCTCCAGCTGAAGCTACAATAATGAACAAACAGTATTCAGCAATGCTCCAGTAGTTTGGTCAGTCGAATTTCAGTTATTTTACAAACTGATGTAGGCGGCGCGACTCTCGTCAGCAGCGGCCTCTGCAGCCCGCCTGCGTTTTTATTATTTTTTGTCTATGTTTTTACGTAGTTTTTGTTATTTTTTGTTGGGGTGTGTGTGTGTGGGGTGGGGGGGGTGGGGTAACTTTTAATCTCTCCCTGTACTGGAGACCCGACCTTTTCTTTGTCGGATCTCTGTTGGCGTTGGGGCTGCAACGAGGAGCGGCCTCCATCAGGAAGACCGGGGGCTCTGGTACAGACTACTCACCTCATCGTCGCGGAGCTGGCCAAGTCCAGAGCGGGTGAAGCTGTGGTGGAGCACTGCTGCGGCCTGACCTCCGGAGATTCGGAGGCTGCAATTGCGGGTCTGGTGGACGGCGGCACCGGGAGCCCGCGGGTCCCTGGAGGGAGACCGCTTTTCAGGGCTCCCGCAACGGCGACTTCTCCCGCCCAAGTTGCGGGGTCGAAGAGCTCCTGGAACGGGGCCTGACATCACCGCCCCGCGCGGCTTGGAATGGCTGCGGGACTCTGCGAGCGCACGCCGGGGGCTCTAACATCAAGACCCGGTGTGCGACCTTGCACCACCCGGCGTGGCTTTAATGGCCGCGGGACAATCGCCATCGCCAGCCGGGGGCTTTGACTTTGACTCTGACATCGGGGGGGGGGGGGGGGGGGAGAGAGTGCAGTGGAGAATAATTTTTTTTTGGCCTTCCATCACAGCAATGTGTTGGATGTTTATGTAAATTATGTTGTGTCTTGGGTCTATTTGTTTGTAATGTATGGCTGCAGAAACGTCATTTCGTTTGGACCTCAAGGGGTCCAAATGACAAATAAATTGTATCTTGTATCTTGTATGCTAAGTGGTCTAAGATGGAAAATTGCGAATGTCATCTCTAGTTAGAGGTGGAGGAGATTTGCATGAGTTGCCAATTCTTCATTTGTTGGTATCATCTAGCTATAGACACTAGACGCATCCCATAGGTAAAGGGCTATTGAACGAATACATAATCTACAAGCTCAACTTCAAGTTGATACACTACAGTGGTGGCATATGTTAGTCACATGGCAATCAAGTAAATGTATCCTGTAATATTTACCTAATTTCCTTTGCCACTGGTGTATCATCAAGTTCAGATACATGACAACACAGAATAAGTGTTGGATCACAAAGTATTTATGAAAGTATGGTTCAATGGAACACCGAATATCAACATGTTGGTTCATGCTTTTTCACTGATTGCAAAAATATGTGGCATAACAGTGGTGAGAGATAGATTCTCGCTAAAAGAAGGAGGAATGTTCTTTTATGTCTTCCTCCATTTTGCCTCATCAGTCGGGTTTGAAATAAAGTTAGCAAGATCTCGCTTTAGTTTTCGTACTGTATGACAGGCTATGCAGCCATGCTTCCCACTTCCGTCAGGCATAATAATACTACCATTCTAAAGAACTAAAACTTTGCTGGTTCAAACTGTGGTTCAGGAAACCAGCCTCTGCATAATAAAACAATTATTGGCTTACACATTCTGAATGGACTGCGTTACGTCTCAGATTGTCACATCAATCCATGGACGTGCTCACTGCAGAGTGCAGGGATAGCACCAAAAAAGCAGTACATTTCGTATTGAGGAGGTCGGAAGCGGTTTGTTTAATGTTAATGTTTCCTTTAATATGGTACAGATTACTGACGTCTTCCAGTTCATGCTTAAATGGACTTTTGACAATAATTCAGTTATAGGGCCATTAACTGTGCCCAACATGCCTTCCCATCATATTAGCTGCAGCAAATGGGACCCACTCTGTCGGGTTTCAACCCCGGATATCGAGTTTGTAAAAGATATCTTTAACACAAGTTCTCCCATTACAAGTATAGGCAGTATTGGATATTGACAGTGTGTTAACAATACTTCACCAGGGGGCTCCAGCTACATCCTTAGTCATGACACTAGTATCAGCGCAACGAGGGCTGACATTTCAAAAGCTGAGGTTAGATAGGATGGAAGTGGCTGCAGATGCCATTACGTTTTACATTTCTGGTCTACACAAGCAGAGCAGACCAGGGGTGACAGGGTTAAGATCATATTTCGGCATACCCCACTGACTCACGTCTATGTGTACGGGCACGCTTGCTATATTATATCAAGGACACCAGAACCCTAAGAGGTGTGGAATCAGCATTGTTTATTAGCCACAAACAACCACACAAGAAAAGGTCGGTTCAGACTATTTCAAGGTGGCTGAAACAGGTTCTGGTTTATGCGGGTATTAACACTACCAATTTACATCTCATTCCACCAGGGCGGCATCAACGTCAGCGGCCAGGGCAATGGACATTCGCATCGACCATCTCATCGCGGCCGCATGATGGTCAAGTAAATTAATTTTCGAACATTTTTTTTTACCATAGGCCGATTGCCAACCCAGGGCTATTTGCCCTTTCTGTTTTGAGTTCAATTTTAGCCTTCCCTGAGATAGACGGGTTGCTATTGATTTATTTATTAACGAAAACCATTAATACATAGAAACATAGACATAGAAATTAGGTGCAGGAGTAGGCCATTCGGCCCTTCGAGCCTGTACCGCCATTCAATATGATCATGGCTGATCATCCAACTCAGTATCCTGTACCTACCTTCTCTCCATACCCCCTGATTCCTTTAGCCACAAGGGCCACATCTAACTCCCTCTTAAATATAGCCAATGAACTGGCCTCAACTACCTTCTGTGGCAGAGAATTCAACGTTTAAATCAATGTCATGGTTAATGCATTGTTGATTATTCACTCATCCTGAGTCAATCGATGCAGTGAGACGCCGGGTTTTGAATCTACGGCATGAAATCACAGAGCTTTGAACTCTTCACGGAATCACTCACGTGACTCTGAAATAAAATAGTAAGATTAAACGCGAACTTACCAGTTTGAAGTTTGATCTTCATCTTATGAGGAGTTGCTTTGGTGATTACGTGCCCTCCACTCCCAACCCTCTCTCACAAAGTCATCTGGTAGTTCTCAAGTTTCTGATCTTACTATGTTATTTCAATTATTGTTACTTCAAACTGGTAAGTTCTTGTTTAATCTTACTATTTTCCCTTACTGAAGTCAATGATTAATTCCTTGGTTTTGTTGACGTTGTTTGAACTTGTGTTGCAGCACAATTGTTCTATCTCTCTTCTGTGCATGGACTCATCACCACCCGTGACTTGGCCAATAACTGTGCTGTCATTGGCAAACTTACAGATGGCAGATACAACAACTTGATTTAAACGTGTAGTCTTATTTATTTCTGAAAGGTAGGTGCATGATAGATTGTCTGAAAGAAGGAGGACATAAGGGCAGAATTGACTGTTATTACAACAGCCACTGACTGTTAGGAACAGCTGTCACACCCCTTGGCTGGCTTTCTATTAACTCAGTGATTGTATTAAAAAGTCCATGTGAGAATTGCCAGAAATATTGGACACTGCTATTCCTTATTCCAAGGATAAAAAATAATGAATGTTAAATGTTACTTTTCAGTGCCTTGCACTTGAAGCAAAACTAGTTTACAAATGCATACAATCAATACACTTACACCAAGATTTTGATATCAGAAACAATAATGAAGATTCTGGTTCAGAAAGGATCCTAGTTCCTCACATAGAAACAGTTATTTCTAAGAGATTTTATATTTTTGAATAAAATTTCTTATTTTCCATTTATCATTTAAGAATGTTTTAACTATTCTAAATTGTTGTGACATCTTTAATAACTGCTCCAAATATTACATCCTCCAAATGTTTTAATTTATGATGCTTGTGACAAATAGTAATAACATTAATATATTAAACAACAATATTAAGAGATGCAGCATTATAAATCTGCTGAAGTTTCTAAGTCTTATGATAAACTTATATTTACACAAAAAGTGCATAATTTTGTAGGTTTACTACTTTTCACAAAGGTCATCTTGCCTTTTGTTATGATAACATGCTGATTATGCGTCATTG
Organism: Leucoraja erinaceus; assembly: GCF_028641065.1. Taxonomy (NCBI): domain Eukaryota; kingdom Metazoa; phylum Chordata; class Chondrichthyes; order Rajiformes; family Rajidae; genus Leucoraja; species Leucoraja erinaceus. The sequence goes on along the minus strand of NC_073392.1, from coordinate 43,160,933 downwards.
CTGTTCCTTAGATTTGTACAGGAGCTTGGTGAGATATTAAGAGATGTATTGTGGGAGTAAGGTAATCGGGAAGAAGAATAGTGTTGAATATATGGATGATACACTGAGGATTGTGATTCCTTTAAGTTAAAAGTTTATATCAGAAAGGCTTGTTGAGCCATTGGTCTTTCCTATGTATCACTTCTGAACATCGTTATGGTTTACTGTGCAGTGCAGATGAATTCTTAAGCAAATTACTCATATTTGGATAGCTCAGCCGACCTTTTAACGCTTTAACTGGAAGCAACTAGCTAGGCTTACAAACCTGTACTTCTGAATTGTTTTGCTATCTTTAACACTTAACATTTTAGAACTATTACTTGCTTAAAATTATTTTGTTAAAATTTTATGAATGCAGATTCTTTAAACTACATTCATTCCAACTTTTTATTTTGCTGTTCCATTTGTTGACGTGTTATCTTTTATAGCCGGATTATCTTTGGATGAATGTGTCTAAAAACATGGAAGTGAAAATTACATTTCAAGTCAAGGATGCAATGGTGAATATGATAATTATTCTACTTTCGGTAATAATAAGGCAAAGATAAAAATTTCAAAACTAAACCAGTCAATATAATATGAAATAGCATGACACTATTGTTTATGAAAATGGAAAGATGGAAGATTAAAAATGGTTAATAATTGGAAATAGGAAGGGATAGGATGATTAAAATAAAACTGTGAGGAAACTTTTCTCAACTGTAAATAGTTTTAAAGTCTCCCTGGATTGATTGGATAACATATGATGAGCGCTTAACAGGTTGGGGCCTGTACTTGCTGGAATTTAGAATGATGAGGGGGAAATCTCATTAAAACTTATAGAATAATAAAATGTTGATATTCAGTCCTAATAATTATTTATGTGATTCACCATTCAACTTTATTTATAATTGTATAATTATAATGCTCTTGTGAAGTTTCTTGGGATGTTTTATTATGTAGATGGTATGCTATCAAAGCTTGTCCTTGTTTGTTGCTAGCCATATAAAAACATGTTGTGAGAACATAGATGTGATCTGAAATCTGTAATCCAGCTATTCAATTGGTCTTCATTGTTAGAAATTACCTATTTTATTCTTTACGTAACCACTGAGCCATGTAATTGTTTGTTTCCTTAACAAATCATTGCCCTCAGCATCAATAACCAGAGAATGACACACTGGCGCAACTAGAAGAGCTGCTGTCTTACAGTTCAAGCAACGTGGATTTACTCAGAACCTCTGGTGTGCCTGTGTATGACCTGCAGTTGCATGATCCTCTCTATAGGATTGACTAAAACATGGTATCTCAGAAAGTGCCTAACAGAAGTGGAAATGTCTTCTTCATTTTCTAGGGCCATTTCCAGTGGAGCTTGAACCCATAATCTTCAGAAACAGAGGTTGCAATGCCATTACCAAAACTTACTTAACAACTAAATGGACTAATACAGAGGTAATTGATTACCTTGCCAAAATGAAAATCAATTAATTCATGTAACTAAAGATCAGTAAGTCATGGCAGTGGATCTATTATTCAGCAATGAACATGCACTGATAAGTAACTCAGTACTGAAAGAATGGCTTTGCGCTCCAGTAATCATGAAGCAGTTAGATTTTGTAACAGGAAGTGTCAGAAATAACAAGAAAGGGTTATGGACTTTAGAAGTAGAATGAAGACAGACAAGTTGAGTAATTTTTACAACAGAATGGAAACTAACACTAACTTTTTTTCCCTATGAATAAATATTTGGAGTCAAGGAAGATAAAGAGCTATGTGAAGAAAAAATATTGGGATTAGATTTGCATTATTCTTCAAGAAAGGGAAGAATAATGCAAAACTAAGTGAGGAAATTTTTCTCAACTGTAAATTGTCTTAAAGTCTTTCTTTCATTAGCATTTTTATAGAAAGTCTCATCAGAAAGAAAATTGGTAAAAGGGTAATTGTTAGGATTGAGTTGACACGGCATCTTGAAGGAGTAAGCTTAACACCTTCTTCTGTCCTGTGTTTTGTACTCTTGTATTTATTTAAAGTAAATTATGTTAACTCATGAGCAATTCCTCTTACATTGCCTCCGGTCACATTGTGATAAATTTAGTTAATAAAATGTGATGCAGTTAAAAATGACAGGTTTACATAAATAAGGAGGGAGAGTAAATTGTGGTAAATTCAGAATCAAAATGTTAAAGGAAGTTTACACATAGGTAGGAGATTTTAGTGGTAATAAATTCTAATATTTGAAATAAAACTAAATATGGCATCATGGATGCCTCGAAATACTGAAAGCATTGGGAATTGAGGCCAAGAGTTGTATTTCACACTGTATTTCAGCAATATAGAGATGGTTGTTGTGATCAAGCAAATCATCTTCAGAATATTGTTGCCAATGTTCCTCAGGACTGTGCCTCATGCCCAGCATTCTTTAACTGTTTCATTAATTACTTTTTATCCAACAGATTCATCGATGATTTACTCTGTTCTCTATCTTATTTTTAGTTATGTCTTATTTTATGTTTAGTTATGTCATTTTTATTTATGTGTATCACTGCTGGCAAATTCATTTCACTGCACCTTCGGGTGCATGTGACGAATAAGATTGACTTTGACTTTAATCTCTCAGTAAATAAAGCAATATTTTTTCTTGTGCAGCGAAACCTGGATGTGGATGATCATTGGTAACAAAAAAAAACAAGTGTTAGGCAACAACTATTGCTAATAAAAGGGAGGTGATGGAATACTTTTTATTTGATAGGATGCTTGGAGCGCTAGCAATACAGAAAGAGAGTTTATAACCATCCTGGACAAAGCAGTATACAGCTTGAGCAAGAAAAAAAGGGAAATCTGCTGTAGAATCTCAGGAGGTCAGGGAGCATCTGTGGAGGGGAATGGACAGACAACATTTGAGGTTGAGACCCTTTATCTGGAATCTGGCTTAGCATTCTATGTGGCACTTTAGACATTCATTCCCTTCACCACCAGCTGCATCTACAAGGTGAAATCCAGGAATTCATCAATGGTCCTTCAGCAGTACTTTACAGCTCCTGATCTCTAGTGCCCAGTATGCAAGGAAATGTAGGGAATGTGAACACGATTACTTGTAAGGTCCACTGTAAATGTAAGTGTGAAACGCACACCACCAGAATCAGGGCCAGTTTCTTCCCAATTGTTATCAGGCCTATCACAGCCAGAGAGCAGTGCTGAACTACTATCTATCTCTATGATGTCCCTCGGACTATACTTGACTGGACTTTGCTGGCTTTACCTTGCACTAAATGTTATTCCCTTATCATGTATCTACACACTAAATGGATTGATTGTAATCATGTATTGTCTTTCTGCTGACTGGTTAGCACACAATAAAAAGCTTTTCACTGTACCTCGATACACATGACAATAAACTAAACTGAAACTGAATTGAATGGAAATGCAAACCAGCCTGACTTGACCTGCTGATTCTTTGCTGATGCTGGATCAAAATGCTGAACTTCTCTCCCTAGTCATCATGACCTAATTTGGGATGGACGGTAAATGTTGATGTGCCAAGGATAACAAAGATTGCAAAAGCATAATTTTTGAAAGATTGTTTAAAAAAAGCCTATCTGAAAAAAAAACAAGTGTCTTGTTCATGAAATTATCATCTTACTGATGAAGGTTCTAAGTTGATAACTACCGTAATTTGTGGTAAGAATGAACAAAACTGGACGGATAAGGTTTTCACTTTTCTAGAGTTTGTCAAACTCAGGCTGGATTTTACATTAAGGGAGACAGAGATATGGGAGACAGTCTGGGTGATTTTTGGAAAAGTGTCAGTTTTCAAATAATCTGCTTCATTTCTTTTAATCTTGCAATCCAATACATTTGCAAGATTAAGCAAGATCAAGAGAAACATTCAACTGTAAAATAAATATTGCTACCCTGATCCAATTACTGACTTCATTCTTGTTTAGAAATGACGTAAAATTAAAAGATTTTTACCATCTGGCCGATGTCCCGTTTGCCATAAAGGGCAATTTGAATACATGCAGTAAGCAAAATACCAAGTGAAGGCTATTGCAAGAAAACATCAATCCAATTGCCCAATCCTAAAATTGTGATTATTGACGGTTAGAATTTGCCAGCTTCTGGTGGAAGATTGGAGGAAGTGGACTTCAGACTCTTGATTATAGGCCATTGGCTGGATGCGGAAACATTGCAATGAGTTTTATTTTAATGTACCGAGAAGCAAGGAGGAGGAAATGCGTGGGACCATCTGTTTGGAGGTTGGTAAGGGCAAGATACGAAAGTTCAGGGAAACAATCGCTGGAGAAATATTAATTATGACAGGGAAGAGGGTCAGAGGCTAGAAATGACCCAATGATCACATAACAACAAATAATTTTCCTGAATCCTATTCAGAGTCTCAGAAGAGTTAATGCTGATGTTCAAACCTTTCACATTTGGGATTTGTTGAAACTATTGAAGGAGGAAATGCTCAATCTGTTTACCAGATTTATCCAGCTCAGAAATCAACACTTATTTCCACAATTAAATGTTTCTGTGAATCGCACAACAGTGATTTAATAAACCAACTAACTTGCAGTCTCTGAAATAAATGATAATCTCCGGAAGACGAAATGAGGATAACCTATGGATATTTCGAGAAATTTGAAGGCGTTGATTCTTAAAGTACAATCTTCGCCTGTGCATTGCCGCGCCATCACGTCTGTTCTCCCCCCCACCCCTCAATTACAGTAGTAATAGATGTTAGATACTTAACAACGCAAATTCTACCCGTTTTCATATAAAAATAATGTAATTCAGCCTGTGCTCTGTGAATGAAAACCAGATTGTTTCCAAACCCCAGCCTCTCTGGGTACGTAATGGAAAAATCTCAGTCACTTTCGCAGCAACTTGAACCTCTCCCGCAGACTAGTTTTTACTTGCTAAAAGTCTCCGTTGTTCTCCGCACTTAACGTGAAAGGATGAACATTAGACAAACAGATTCATCGATCTAATCGCAGGCAGAAATGCATTAGCCACTGGAGGCAAAGAGGGGGGAAAAAAGACACAGACAATGATTAAACGACCAATGTGATTTATATATTTACAGCAACAAAGTCTATTTAAAAAAAAGTCAATTTGCAAAGAAGTGCATAACATTCGACTTTTCGCGTTCAACGTTTTATAAGGCATTGTGAGATAACGGATCGAGAGCTGCCTGCACCCTAACAAGTAAGTTTTTACTTTGGTTAAGTAGCAATGACTTTGTAAGGTGTTGGGCGTGCAGGCAGGAGCTCGAGCCCTGATTGGAATGCGACCCTGGAGCTCGCGCTGCCCGGAGCCCGGAGCCCCGGCCCCGGCCCGCCCGGACACCAGCCTCATTGCAGCCTCATTAAACCTCAATAATTCAACTTTGTGTCACGTTGCTGTTGCTCGCGGTGGAGAGAGAGAGAGAGCGCCTGACAGCGAGCCTCGCCAATCGGCGTTGTACTGCCTCCCTCACGTGCCGCGGTGTGTGGCGCTTCAGGAGCATCTCTCCCAGTATTTGCAACTGTAATTAAACCTTCCCAATCATTCTAACCAAACGTTACCTCACTGTACACCCTTCTATTTTAATCAGAGCCACCCGTATAATACGTTTTCTTGTTTGCTTACAACTTCTGTTTAAAGAAAAAAAAGCGTATTGCATATATAAATATACACATTGCTTGTGATATGGGTGGTTAGTTGAAGCGCCATTATGGGTGAGAGTGTTTTTAAATGGGTTTTTTGGTGCATTTTTCAGTCAGTCAGAGCTGAGGAGCTGTGGTGACAGCAGCACTCAGTCACACACGCAAACACCCCCTCACACACAGGAAGCAGCCGGCACTGTCTTTACACACACTGAGCAGGTAGGAGCAAGAACCTTATTCTTTCTCTAGGCACCTCATATTGATCGTGTTAATTTTATATTGTGGGAACACCGCTGCTCTTTTTTTTATCCTTTCAACCTTATTTTGTTTGTTGTCTGACCTTGAGGTGGTGATGATGTACTACAGCAGCATCTAACGCAATGTTGATTCAGTTCCCCATGTGTACATTTCAGTTAGCTGGGCAGTGTCTAGTTTAGAGGAATGACAAAAAAGAAATAACGCTGCGGTATAATTAACCGTATTATGAACCTCTTGTTATTTTAACATTGACTTCTGCGGCTGATTATCTATTCCGCTTATCAATGGTGGAGAGCGTTTGCATGCAATATTTTACTATTTGTATCTTGTCAATTTTGATACGATTTAGGATGTTTCATAAGTTATCACCAGTGTTCGATAATAGAATGTATATTCTATTGTATTAATGACAAATACGCTCACTGTCAGAAAATGCACGTATATTATAAACGTTGCAATTCATTTAGAACATTTTTAAGTTTTGATGTGATCTGAGAATCCCAATTCGATTTTTTCCCCAGTAATACATAAGGAATTCTAATGGCACGGATCAATTATCAGAATTTGCAACTAATCTATAATTCATGTAGGCACAAACTTTGCATGCGTCAAATGTATACTCATCTCTGTTTCCACAATGTTTAGTTTATCTATAAATAGAACTAATGTTTTCCATTAAAAAAAACACTTCACATGAAGGGAAAGCAATGAAAATAGCAGTATTTCCTTTAACTGGAAGAATGCAGTTTATCTGGAAGAATGCAGTAAGTAGATCATAGCTTTCTATACTTTCGTCTGTGTAGAGATTCCAGTGAACATCAACATGTTATTGTGATTCTATGCAGTGGTGGAGACATTAAGGTTCAGGAAAATGTTTATGGTTTTGAATAATTTGAAACTCATTGGGTCATGAGAGTTTTAAAAAAATGACCAAATGTTATACTATATTTTATCAACAAGGGATAATTAACTTACTCCTCCACCTGTCCTAGCTCCTTTATCAAGAAGCAGTTTTGCTTATCTGTTTTGCTTGGCCATATTACTTTCCCCCAAGTATATCATATATTTTCTTTATGTACTAATAATTTGGAGTGATTTTATTTATTCATAGATACAGTACTGTTGTCTATTTCATTACTTTATTCTTCAGATATTGTTTCGTAATCTCGAAATATTCAATAGTTTTACTAAGTCACTTGTCAACAGCAATTACTTAATTGTATTAAATATTTCAAAGTAAATTTTTTTTTTCTAGGACATTATCACATTGAACTTGTATTTTGGAAACAGTTCTATGATTTTTTTTCTCATCTGTCAGGACATTGATTTAAATAATGTAACGTTCTTACCTTCTGTGAAGAAAAGCAGCATGTGATCGCAAAGTTGGGTATCACTGACATCTATTAACAGTTGCTATCTTTTTTTCTCTTTCTGTCAGGACCTTTGATTTTTAAAATGTACATTCTTAACCTTCTGTGAAGAAAAGCAGCATGTGATCGCAAAGTTGGGTATCACTGACATCTATTACCTTGCTTTAAAATAATTGCATCTATAAATCCCAATGATGTCCATAAGGGTTTCCTTCTTTGTCTTAGTATGAATTAGAGATGGATGGACCTTGGATGAAAGTATGCTGCATATGAATTTGGATGGCTCTTCACATATTTGTTCAATAGGGGAACAATCTAAAATCCGTATATATAAAGGTGAAAAATTAAATTTAGTCTTCTGTACCATATCCTGTGATTCAAATAAAAAATTAAAAAAAATCTTAATACTTGATCTATGATGCATTTATATCCCAAAAAAGTATTCTATTTTATAAATACCTGCAGGTTTAACACTAGGGTTGAATGCACCATTTCCTTTTGTCAGGAATGTTAAAATAGCTCTTACTATGCAAATAATACCTTGTGATGTTTCCCATTTTGTTAAAGTGTAATGGCATCTTATCATGCATAAAACGATTGGATATGTGGTTTGAGCAGAATATCAATCTAGGATGCAGTGGATTCGCTAAATTCTCATCATTTGCTTAACATGGACAAGTAGATGCGTGCCTTTTGTGAGGAGAATGCTGGAAATACTCAGCAATTCAGCAGCTTCTGTGTGGACAGAAACAGAATTAGTTTTTCATGTTGGCCGAACCACGTTGCCCCGCCCCACCGACCCGGACTCCCACCATCCTCTACCTATGTTCAAGACACCTCAGACACTTTCCGTCGTCTCCGGAAATTCCATTCTCTAGGCCCCCATCGCCTCATCTTCACCATGGACGTCCAGTCACTCTACACCTCTATCCCCCAGGAGGATCTTCCTCGACCGGAGAATCAACCTATATCCGTCCACTGATACTCTCCTCCGCCTAGCGGAGCTGGTCCTTACCCATAATAACTTTTCATTTGATTCCTCCCATTTCCTCCAAATACAAGACACGCGCATGGGCCCCAGCTATGCCTGCTTCTTTGAAGGGTACGTCGAACAATCCTTGTTCGAGGCGTACCATGGCCCCATCCCCGACCTCTACCTCCGCTACTTCGACGACTGCTTTAGTGCCACCTCCTGCACCCACACACAACTCACTGACTTCATCCGCTCCACCACTAACTTCCATCCGGCACTCAAATACACCTGGACCATTTCCGACACTTCCCAACCATTTCTTGACCTCACTATCTCCATCGCAGGTGATAGACTTCTGACCAACATCCACTATAAACCCACTGACTCCCATGGCTATCTGGACTACACTGCTTCCCACCCTGCTTCCTGTAAGGACTCCATCCCCTGCTCCCAATTCCTCCGTCTACGCTGCATCTGCTCTCAGGATGAGGTGTTCCACACCAGGGCATCAGAAATGTCCTCATTCTTCAGGGAACGGGGGTTCCCCTCCCCTACTATAGGTGAGGCTCTCACCAGGGTCTCTTCAATACCCCATAACACTGCTCTCTTTCCCCATCCCCCCCACTCGCATCAAGGGCAGAGTCCCCCTAGTCCTCACCTTTCACCACACTAGCCGTCACATACAACAAATAGTCCTCCGACATTTTCGCCACCTCCAACGTGACCCCACCACTCGCCACATCTTCCCATTCCCCCCCCCCCCCCCCCCCCCCCCTGCTTTCCGCAAGGACAGCTCCCTCCGTAACTCCCTGGCCAATTCTTCCCTTCCCTCCCGCACCACCCCCTCCCAGGGCACTTTCCCTTGCAACCGAGAGATGCTACATTTGTCGCTTTACCTCCCCCCTCGACTCCATTCAAAGACCCAAGCAGTCGTTCCAGGTGCGACAAAGGTTCACCTGCATCTCCTCCAACCTCATCTATTGCATCTGCTGCTCTAGATGTCAGCTGATCTACATTATATATAACATATAACAATTACAGCACGGAAGCAGGCCATCTCGGCCCTACAAGTCCGTGCCGAACACTTTTTTTTTCCTAGTCCCATCTACCTGCACTCAGACCATAACGCTCCATTCCTTTCCCATCCATATACCTATCCAATTTATTTTTTAATGATAAAATCGAACCTGCCTCCACCACTTCCACTGGAAGCTCATTCCACACAGCTACCACTCTCTGAATAAAGAAGTTCCCCCTCATGTTACCCCTAAACTTCTGTCCCTTAATTCTGAAGTCATGTCCTCTTGTTTGAATCTTCCCTACTCTCAATGGGAAAAGCTTATCCGCGTAACTCTGTCTATCCCTCTCATCATTTTAAAGACCTCCATCAAGTCCCCCCCCTTAACCTTCTGCGCTCCAAAGAATAAAGACCTAACTTATTCAAACTTTCTCTGTAACTTAGTTGCTGAAATCCAGGCAACATTCTAGTAAATCTCCTCTGTACTCTCTCTATTTTGTTGACATCCTTCCTATAATTGGGCGACCAAAATTGTACACCATACTCCAGAATTGGTCTCACCAATGCCTTGTACAATTTTAACATTACATTGGTGAGACCGAGCGTAGGCTTGGCGATCGTTTCGCCGAACACCTCCGCTCGGTCCGCATTAACCAACCTGATCTCCCGGTGGCTCAGTACTTCAACTCCCCCTCCCATTCCGAATCCGACCTGTCTGTCCTGGGTCTCCTCCATGGCCAGAGTGAGCACCACCGGAAATTGGAGGAGCAGCACCTCATATTCCGCTTGGGCAGTCTGCACCCTAGCGGCATAAACATTGACTTCTCCAATTTCTGGTAGCCCTTGATGTCTCCTCCCTTTCTCAGCTCTCCCTCAGCCCTCGGGCTCCTCCTCTTCCTTTCTCCTTTCTTCTCCCCGCTCCTCTGCCCATTTCCTTCGCTCCACAGATGCTGCTGCACCTGCTGAGTTTCTCCAGCACTTTTGTCTACCATAGCTTTTCATGTCGATAACTTTTCATCAGAATCCTTCCATGAAATGGTATACAGATCATTTTACAAAGTGGATTTCCACTGTAGTAATATGAATTTTGTATTTTGGGCACGATGCTTAATTTTTGCAGTCTTGGTTTCAAGTATGAACATACTACTTAATGAAATGTGAGTGACATTTGGATTAGACTGGACTGATATCAAATTTTCTCCAGTTGTTGCTGATGTGACCTTGGATGACTCAGACTTAATTAAAAAATAACACAAAACACAAGTAGATTTACTTGGACTTCTATTTGAATTTGTTGAAAACTCAACAATTTACATTGGTTTGGATTTTTTGTTAATCCGGGAGAATTATTTGCTGAACTTAAATATATTGAAGGAATATAGAAATATAATCAACCTTGTACAATGCTATACAATATTATTATTTCATTGTTTTAAAAAAAGGTCAAAATTCATATTTTTGGGGTCGTCTGAGCTTTGTATTCCCACCCTCACCCAAATATGACTAGTAAATCTTCTCAAATAGTTCTACCGTCGATGATAAAATGTGATTTTCAACAAAAATAAACTTGATATTGGGATCCCTGTGATGCGAATCATCAGATGGTTTGAGTAATTCTCTCGGAGCTGAAGGGCTGTACATTTCTTTCAAGGAGAATTGTCAAATTAAAATTCCCATCCAGACAATATGTCTGCAGAGAAGTATCGTAATGCAGGCTTCATTATCGATTTCCACCTGTATTTTAGTGGAAAGTGATTAATTGATTCATCACTTAGTACAAGCAAAACATTGTTGCCAATTGTAGCCATATTTTTGTTTGTTGTTCTTGGTGCAATTTATTGACTATTTTGTTGGCATTTTGCAGCTACTATGTGAGTGATTAGCTTTGTGTTTGGATGAACAAATCACATTTCCCATCAATGTTTTTCAGCACAATGGAATCCCACAATACAGGATTTGTTTTCTAAAGAGGTGTTAAGTTTTCCCTTTTCCCGCTGAAACTCTCAGTAAGTTTCAGACCAGACCTTTATTAAAATCTTAACTGCTGACTCTATTATTTGCCAACCTGAGGACATTCAATTTTCCTTTGCCGTATGGAGAATTGCAAATATTTCCAAGCTTTCATGTGTGCCAATAAAATTGATATGCAAATTACCATACAGCCATACTAAAAAAAGCACCAAGACACACAACTACATAACAGTTAACATAAACATCCACCACAGCTGATTCCCCACATTCCTCACTGTGATGGAAGGCAATAAAGTTCAATCTTCTTCCTCTTTATTCTCCCGTGGTCGGGGCAGTCGAACCATCCGTCAGGGCAGTCGAAGTTCCTGTGGCTTGGAGCTCCTGAAGTCGGTCTCAAACCAGAGACAGCGAGCTCCACGATGTTAAAGTCCGCAGGTTCCTGCGGTTGGAGCTCCCAAATCAATCTCCAGCAATGGCCACCAACTACTCGATGTTAGGCCACAGTACAGACTACGATACGAAGATAGAATACGGAAAGAAATCGCATCTCCATTGAGGCAAGAGATTTAAAACGTTTTCCCCCAACCCCTATCCACCCCCCCCCCCCCCCCCCCCCCCCCTCCCCCGCCCGCACCTCCACATGAAAACAAGCTAAAGAACACTAAAAATATACATTTAACACATACTATTAAAACAACAAATGAAGAAAAGACAGACAGTTGACGAGGCAGCCATTGCTGGTGTCACCTGGTCATCACACTGCATTGAGTATAACTTCAGTTATAAACTTGCTGTAGGTTTAGGAGGCGGGATAGACAGAGTTGACGTGGAAAAGCTTTTCCCACTGAGAGTAGGGAAGATTCAAACAAGGGGACATGACATGAGAATTAAGGGACTGAAGTTTAGGGGTAACATGAGGGGGAACTTCTTTACTCAGAGAGAGGTAGCTGTGTGGAATGAGCTTCCAGTGAAGGTGGTGGAGGCAGGTTCGTTTTTATCATTTAAAAATAAATTGGATAGTTATATGGATGGGAAGGGAATGGAGGGTTATGGTCTGAGCGCAGGTATATGGGACTAGGGGAGATTACGTGTTCGGCACGGACTAGAAGGGTCGAGATGGCCTGTTTCCGTGCTGTAATTGTTATATGGTTATATGGTTAATATCATGTTGAAATAAACGTTTTAAAATCTTGTTAATGTTGTGAGCAACCAGCTCATGGGCCAGCACCAACTCTCCGAATTGAAAATGCAACTCCACACGTGTAAAATGACATTTTTAATTGAAAGAGTTGGTAATGGCCCATTAATCAATCATGATAACAAATAACCTAACTTTTTCTTTGGAATGAGTCTCCACACTTGTAAAAGTCACATTTAAAGAAAAAAGATCATGACTGGTAGTGCTTTTACAATCCCCATCTTTCCAAACACTTTTTCTTCCTGCACTTGATTTAAATGTTTTAACTTTCTGATGTTAACATATTGTGACTCCGTGCAGATCTCTTAATTATTATTAAAGTTATAATTCTGTAGCACATTCTTATGTTTTCCATACTCTGCAGTTTAGTTCTTGTTGTCACCTGTTGGGTCATTTGCCAAATTGATGCCGTTTGCAGACTTTGTTTGCGATGTTTTTCTTTTATGAATTATTGGCTCCTCGCCAGTCTAATGCATTTAATGTTTCATCTGAGACAAACATTGAGATGTGGAATATTGAATGCATGTTGTGCGATGTAATGCCAGCTGATTTATTTCTCTGGTCCTCTGATATCGTTTCAATGACCTGTCTAAAAAATTTCCACATACAATTTGGGAGAAGCCCTGTAATGTTTTAGTGTTGCAAATTTCAAGAGAAGTATGATGTTTTATTTGAGAATGTGCTATTTTGAATTATACATGGGAATTCATGAAATCGACTCCTGACAGCTGAGACTTTGACAAAATTAGTAGATTGACATAATCACTTGTGGGGCTTGTGTTTAACACAGATAAGCAGTGCCACTGTGATGCTTGGGATAATTAGTATTATGGTTCATCACACTGATGAATCAGTCAGCAATTAATGTAACAAATTTTTACATTGGTTCTGGAGGTTTTTAAAAAGGTTTGTGAGCCTTATTTCCCAACAGTAAAACGATTGATGTCATGCATTAGTGGGAATTGGGGGAAATTATAATGGGAGCAAAGAAATGGCAGACCATTTAATTACATTTTGCCTTCACAAAGGAGCACAACCATCCAAAATTGTTGGAGAACATCAGGTTTTGTGAGAGGGAGAAACTGAATGAAACTAGAATTGGGAGAGACATTTTGTTGTAGAAATTTGACGTGGTTAAAGAACAATGACTGCTACATTCTCTGAGGAACATGTGATCTCAGTTTCTGAGGCTGATGTTGGAGCATCCTTCAAAAGGGTGAATTCACGAAAATCAACTGGTACAGACCGCATACCTGGCTGAGTACTAAAGACCTGCATGTATCAACTGACTGGAGTTTTCAAGGACATATTTAACCTCGAGCTTCTGAGATTCCTACCCTCTTCAATAGGGCATCTATCGTACCAAGTAGAGCACAGTGACCTGCCTCAATGACTACTGTCCAGTAAGACTTGCATCCACTGTAATGAAGTTATTTGAGGGGTTGATTATGGCACAAATCGCCTCCTGCCTCAGAGACCTGGATCCATTTCAATTGCCAAAGGTCGCTAGCAGATGCTATCTCACCGGCTGTCAACTCTGCTGCGGAATATCTGGATAACACAAGCACATATGTCAAGCTGCTGTTCATTACTAACAGCTCGACATTCAACACTATCCTTGCCTCCAAATTCATTGCTAAGCTTCAAGATGTTTGGGCCTGTGCACCCTCATTACAGACCTCAATTAGTACGGAACACGTCCATAGGGACATTCAACACAGAAGCACTTCAAGGCTGCATGCTTACCCCTCTGCTCGACTATCTTTATAATCATGACTCTGTGGCCAAGCAGTGCCATCTATAAATTCTCCCAATGTCACCACTATTATTTTCTGAATCATAGGTGGTGATGAGTTGGTGTACAGGAGAGAGATAGAATTCCTGGGTGAGTGATGCTGCAACAACAACCTCTGGCTCAAGTCAATAAGACATCGGAACTGTTGACTTCAGAAAGGGGAAGTCAGGAAACCAGGCACCTGTTTTTATGTAGTTCAGTGGTGGAGAAAGTTAGCAATTTCTAATTCCTGGGTTATAACATCTCAGATGATCTGTCTGTGCAAATAGATGTAATCATGAAGAAGGTGTGCCAGCACCTCTCATTTCACCAAAGTTTAAAAGAGATTCAGTACATCTCCAAATACTCTAACAAACTTCTACAGATGTATTGTAGAAAGTATCCTGATTTGGAATGACAATTGCAATGAATAGTGACATGAGGCTGCAGAGGATGGTGGACTCCACCCGGTCCATCACCGACACAGCCCTCCCCACCATTGAAAGCATCTACATGAGGCATTGTCTCAAAGTAAGGCCCAGAGCGTAGCGATCCTTTGATCATCAAGGATCAGCACTTTCAGGGCCACACCCTCTTCTCACTGTGACCAAAAGGCAGGAGGTTCAAAAGCCTGAAGTCTCACACTGCCAGGTTTAGGAACAGCTACTTTCATACAACTATCAGTTGTTGAACCCACCTGAAGCACCCTAATCCTACCTTGACAATAGACAATAGGTTCACTTTTGCACTGCCCTGGACTTGCTTTTTTTCCAATATTGTTTTGCACCAATATCTTTTTGTACAAAGTCTTCCATTCAGAAACTGCACATGTAATTTATGTATCATTTGTTTTGTGTTTTCCTGAGTTTGTGTCTGTGATGCTGCTGCAAGAAAGATTTTTTCATTGTTCCTGTACCTTACTGTACTAGTGTGTACAGACAATAGACAATACTCTATATATCAATAAACTTGCTTAAAACATTTCCGGTGTCTGATATTCTACACCCTGGAGTACTTAAGGAAGTGGTCCTCACAATTACAAAAGCCTTATGATGCATTCTCCTAAATGCTATAGACTCTGGAGTAGTCCCAACAAATTGGAGGGTTGCTAATATAACCTTGCCATTAACAAAAAAAATTAAAAAGAAAATGGCTTTGTACTTTGACAGTGATAGTGTGGAAATTGCTTGAGTTGAGTCCACTTTATAAGTTGCAATAGTGGAAGACTTGGAAAACAATAACAAAGTCAAGGATAGACTGAAAAAAAAAGGAGGGCCTAGACCTGAAATTTCACCTATTCCTTTTCTCTGGAGATGCTGTCTGACTGGCTCAGTTATTCCAGCTTTTTATGTCTATCTTCGGTTTAAACCAGCATCTGCATTTCTTCCTACACTGTAACAAAGTTAACATGGATTACTGAAAGGAAAGTTTATGTTAGACAAATCTATTGAAATATTTTTGAGGAAGCAACCAGCAGTATTGGTGAAGAAGTGCAGGGGGAGGTGATGCCTTTAGAACTCAGGAAGCTTTCCCTAAGGTCCCACATAGGCCAAGAGCATGATATTTACAGCATTTGTGATAGTGTAACATGTAACGTACCAATGGTATCAATACTAGGACACCAGTTTTGCAGGAACATGGGCTGTGAGGATGATGCAGAGAAGCTTCAATGTGATTTGGACATGTTGAGAACATGAGTGAAAGTATGTCAAATGCAATAGTATATGATATACTGAGGTACACTTTTTGGCTAAAAATAAGGAGGCATATTGTAATTTGAATAGTGATAGTTTAGGAAAAGGTGAGGTGGAATAAGACATGGGATCCTTGTGCACGTCACTTAAAGTAAGCATACAGGTGCAGCAATTGGCTCAGAAGACAAATAATCTGAACACATGAAGAAAAATTGGACAGAGTTATGTTTGTGCTTACTGGAGTTAAGAAGAATCTACAACATTTTAACAGGACTGGACAGATTGAGATGCAGGAAGGATGTTCCTGATGGTGGAGTCAGCCACATCTCCATATAGACTGTTGATGAGAAATGTCTTCACCCAGAACCTGTAGTCTTCTGTACCACAGAAGGCAGTTGAAGCCAAATTGTATGTGAGCAAAGGATATGTGGAGGGGGATCTAAATTTGGATGATCATCAAGACACAAATGATTTTCCTCACATGTTTTTGGAGAAGAACAGCTCAATGCCTTTTGTTGAGACAAGACATTAATTCAGGATTTAGAGCGTAAAATGTGTTTGCATCAGCACTGACACAAAAAATGGCGTGTTGTGGTTAATGACGAGGATGCTCCAAGGCTACAGAAATATATTGATCAGTTGAATTGGACAGAGCGATGGCAGATGGAATTTAATCTTCGTAACTGTGAAGTGAGGCACTTTGCGAGGTCATATAAGAGAGCACAATGAATAACAATGTCGCAGGAAATATTGAGAAACAGAGTGACCATGGTGTACAAATCCAAGGATTCCTGAAGGAGGCAGCACAAGTATACAGGTAGTAAATAGGATGTCACTCTGGATTTGCCAGGGAATGGAATGTAATAGCAGGGAAGTTATGGTACAGCTTTATAAACATCGGTGAACTGTACTTGAAATAGTATGTGCAGCTTTGGTCGCCACAGTATTGAAAGGTGATTACTCAGGAGTGGGTGCAAGGGAGATTTACCATGATGCTATTGATAATGGGGTGGCTCGGTCATTTGGAGAGATTGGAAAGGCTGTTTTTGTTTTCCTTGGAGCAGAAAAGGCTGAAGGAGGGACCTCATAGAAGTGTACAACATTGAGGGTCATAGTTAAAGTAGACAGTAGTAAACCTTTTCACACAGTACTGGCATCTGTAACCAGAAGGTATAGATTAAGGTAGAGTGAACACGAGGTAGAATATATTTCATCCAGTAGCTTGTTGGAATTTAATGCAATACCTGAGAAGAATGTGGAGGCTGAGATTTTCTTCACGTTTAAGTATTTACGGACATTGTCATTGGTAAACTGGTCACTCTCGGCCTCCCCACTGTCACATGTGCCTGGATAAAGGATTTCCTCACCAACCGGCCCCAGACTGTGAGACTCGGCCCCCACCTCTCCTCCACTCGCAGGTTGAGTACCGGTTCCCCACAGGGCTGTGTGCTAAGCCCCCTCTTATACTGTCTCTACACCTACGACTGTAGTCCGGCCCACAACAACAACCGCATCGTCAAATTTGCTGACGACACTACTGTGGTCAGACTTATTTCGAAGGGAGACGAGGCAGCCTACAGAGAGGAAGTCCTGAAGTTGACAACCTGGTGCTCAGAAAACAATCTGGCTCTGAACACCAGGAAAACAAAAGAGCTCATTGTCGACTTCAGGAGGCACAGCACCGACTTAGCCCCCCTACACATCTACGGCGAGTGTGTGGAGAGGGTCAACACCTTCCGGTTTCTCGGCGTCCATATCGCTGCTGACATCTCCTGGATGGACAACACGACAGCGGTCATCAAGAAGGCTCAGCAGCGGCTGCACTTCCTGAGGGTCCTCAGGAAGCACAACCTGGACTCTAACCTGCTGCTGACCTTCTACCGCTCGTCCATCGAGAGCCTGCTGACATACTGCATTACAGCATGGTATGGCAGCTGCACCATGGCAGACAGGGAGAGGCTTCAGAGGGTAACCAGGACAGCGCAGAGGATCATTGGCTGCCCTCTCCCCTCCCTGATGGACATCTACACCTCCCGCTGCCTTAGCAGGGCAAAGAAGATCATCAAAGACAGCTCCCATCCTGCGTTTGGACTGTTCGACCTGCTGCCCTCTGGAAGGCGCTATAGGTGCATCAAATCCAGGACAAACAGACTCAGGAATAGTTGCTTTCCGAGAATTATATCTACTATAAATTCAAATTCACACATGCACTGACTACACCGCCCAACACGGACTTCCATCTGTATATATGTACATATGTATGTAGCGCCGCAGAATTTGTGCACCTATTTCCCCCCCCCCCCCCCCCCCCCCCTCCCTTCTGTTTTTTTGTTTTTTTTCTGTTTCTTGTTTTTTTTTTTGTGTGCTAAATTGTATGTATGCACTGAGTACGAGCAGCTTTCAGTTTCACTGTACATGTATAGTGACAATAAATGGCATATCTATCTATCTATTTAGATCAGCACTCAAATTCATCGCTCAGGGAGGTAAATCATTTTTGCCCTATGCTTTGCAACAACCACCCAATCTCTTGTTTCTCTCTGCTAGTTTAAAAACTCTACCTAAACCCACTTATGCTATGGTTTATTTTTTTCTGATTGTAACTTCTTATCTCCCCCTCCTTGTATTTATATGTGTTATCTAATGTCTTTACATGGAGCGCAGTTAGGGCACAATGTTCACACTGGTGGCCACCCACTGCATCCTGACCTATCGCCAGCCGTCTTGACTATGTCTTGCCACTGGATCCTGATAGGCCGGGATGATAGCGTGAGGCTGATGATTTGCGCAACTCTCCCTCACTTTAATCCAAGTTGAGCGCATGTCATGACTTCAGGACCCGTACAGACCAACTGGGCGAAACAGGATCACCACGGGAGCGCGTGCAGCTGGGAAGGGACGCACCACAGAAGCTGAGAGGAAACGCGGGGCTCGGGCCACTTTGGCTTCTACTGCGGCACCCACCCAACTGTGTCCCATATGCGGGCCAGTCTTCCGGGCTCCGAATTGGTCTCACCAGTTACCTCTGGACCCACAAACAAAAAGTCATGGTCTTGTTTGACTTTGAAGGACAAACAACAACATTCCAAAGTTCCAGTTGTTATTTTAATGCAAATTACTGTTATTTAGAGCAAAGACATGGATGTTCATTGATTTTACTACTTGTTTATAACCTCCAACCTTTGTTTATATGGCTGTTCCTAAACTTTCTTTTTCAACCATGGCAATGTGTCTAAGATTAATGTTGGGATAGGAATTCAACCTTTTGGTTAGATCATTAGTTTCCCAGGTGGAACATCAACTATTACAAGGTGGTCTGCTACCCAAGTACTAGCCAAATCGATGCCTGCTTAACCAAATATTCACACACGAAGCAATGAGCAAGCTAATCCATTGGTCCCTTACCAAATTATATTCTGCTGCCTTTGAGGACATTATTAACAGCTAGAAATATTTCAGTCTGAACTGCATCTGATATGCAATTTCAAGGTCATTACAGTGTTTGAAAGCTGGTCACTATTTTTTTAATGCCCATAAATTATTAAAGTTAGAACAAAACAAATTATAACGTTTGCCTTGGGGAATGAATGGGAAAAAAACAGAAATGTTTAAATCCCAAGCAGGCAAATATCAAATTGTTGGTCTTTAGTGGAGATCTACAGTTCGATTCCTAAACCTGGTTGTCAATGAACTGAAGATTGACACAAAATAGTGGAGTAACTCAGTGGATCAGGCAGCATTTCTGGAGAAAAGGAATTGGTGACGTCTTGGGTCTGAATCTTCTTCAGACTGCTTTCCCTTCAAAAGGGAAGTTTTTACTAATATTAGAAACTACTATTTGAAGTAATAAATTCAACCACGAATTGCCCTTCATGGAATTACATTTTGTTTCCAACGCACTGCCTCGTGTGAACATGTGCATTCTGAGCAATTCGGGTTTTTTTAGCCTGAATTTGGAAAAGCCATTAGCACAAGTTACACCAACACATGCTGAAATTCTGTAAAAGTGGTAGAATGTAATGTCAGTCAGTTGAACGTTTAACACCAATTTTGTCAAATTGGAGCGAAGGTTTTCATTTTACAGCACTTCGTGCCACATATTAACCCCTCCGATTCAGATTCAGATTCAACTTTATTGTCATTGTGCAGTGTACAGTACAGAGACAACAAAATGCAGTTCGCATCTCCTTAGAAGAGTGACATAGAATATGAGCAATAAATAAATCTATTTACATGCATACAGTCATAGTATTTTTTTCCTGGTGGGATTAGTGTCCCGGGGGGGGGGGGGGGGGGGGGGGGGGGGTAATTGGCAATCACCGAAGTACATTGTTGAGTAATGTAACATCCGCAGGGAAGGAGCTGTTCCTGGACCTGGTCCGGCAACGGAGAGACCTGTAGCGCCTCCCGGATGGTAGGAGGGTAAACAGTCTGTGGCTGGGGTGAGAGCAATCCTTGGCGATGCTGAGCGCCCTTCGCAGACATCGCTTGCTTTGGACAGACTCAATGGAGGGGAGTGAGGAACCGGTGATGCGTTGGGCAATTTTCACCACCCTCTGCAATGCTTTCCGGTCGGAGACAGAGCAGTTGCCATACCATACTGTGATGCAGTTGGTAAGGATGCTCTCGATGGTGCAGCGGTAGAAGTTCCCCAGGATCTGAGGAGACAGATGGACCTTCCTCAGTCTCCTCAGGAAGAAGAGACACTGGTGAGCCTTCTTGACCAGAGTAGAGGTATTGTGGGTCCAAGAGAGGTCATTGGAGATGTTGACCCCAGGAACCTGAAGCTGGAAACACGTTCCACCTCCGTCCCGTTAATGTGGATGGGGGTGTGCGTGCCGCCCCTAGACTTCCTGAAGTCTACAATGAGCTCCTTGGTCTTCTTGGAGTTAAGGGCCAGGTTGTTGTCAGCGCACCATGCTGCTAGGAGCTGGACCTCCTCCCTGTAGGCCAACTCATCGTTGTTGCTGATGAGGCCAATCACCGTTGTATCATCTGCATACTTGATGATGGTGTTAGTACCATGTACAGGTGTGCAGTCGTAGGTGAAGAGGGAGTAGAGGAGGGGGCTCAGCACACAGCCCTGTGGAACGCCGGTGTTCAGGGTGAGGGTTGAAGAGGTGTGCTTGTCTAACCTCACAGACTGGGGTCTGTTGGTTAGAAAGTCCAGTATCCAGTTGCAGAGGGAGGAGTCGATGCCCAGGTCACTGAGTTTGGTGATCAGTTTAGAGGGTATGATGGTGTTGAATGCTGAGCTGAATGAACAGCATTCTTACGTAAGTGTCTGTTGTCGAGGTGGGAGTGAAGTGCCGTTGAGATGGCATCCTCCGTACTCCTGTTCCTGCGGTAGGCAAACTGACAGGGATCCAATGTGGGGGGTAGGCAGCTTTTGAGGTGTGCCAGGACCAGCCTCTCGAAGCACTTGGTGATGATGGGAGTAAGTGTAACTGGGTGGAAGTTGTAGAGGCTTGCCGCAGTGGAGTGTTTTGGCACCGGCACGATGGAGGTGGTTTTAAGGCACGTGGGCACAACTGCTTGGGCAAGTGACAGGTTGAAGATGTCAGTCCAGATGTCTGTGAGCTGCGCAGCACAGGCCCTGAGGACGCGCCCGGTCTGCATCTAACCAAGAGGAACTCTAGGTTTGCTGAGCAGTGACTCTCGATGATGGTGGAGTCTGTGCACCATGCTTTATTTACATAAATGCACAGACCCCCCTTCCCCACCAATATTGCCGGATACCATATGGTCAGTACCATATTGACCCTGCACAAGCCTCTATTTTGAAGCGTGCTTCTTCATTTAAACAATGTTTGTTTTGCATGTTTCAAAGGCCAGAAGTAGGTTGGAGTACCTTAAGGGCCTGTCCCACTCTCGTGTCCTTGGCACGCAAATTAGGTGACCTCGTGGTTGCGTTGAGGTGCACGGGCATCGTATGGCCGCGCGGGGTCGGTCCCACTTAGAAGCGTGGAGGGGTATGTAGTTGTGCGCGACATTGCGCGGGGCTCCGAAATGTTTGTAATGAATGAAATCTTCGCGCGTCAACAGCCTGTCGTGGAACTGATGGCCAAAGTGGGACAGGCCCAAGACCCTGGCGCGACGCAACGTCTCACCTTCAACAGCAGCAGAAGCAGGCAAACGATGGCCAAACTCGGCCTGGGGCTCACGGCCGTTGCGGTCCGGATCCGCCCCCACTTCTAGTCCCAGAGCGGGGCCAAGAAAATTGAAGATGGACACAAAGCTGGAGTAACTCAGCGGGGCCGGCAGCATCTCTGGAGAGAAGCAATTGGTGACGTTTCGGGTCAAGACCCTTCTTTTCAGACTGAAGAAGAGTCTTGACCCGAAACATCACCCATTGCTTCTCTCCAGAGATGCTGCCGGTCCCACTGTGTTACTCCAGCTTTGTGTCCATCTTCAAATGACGTCACGCGCCCGACCTTCGCAGGACCGTCCGCCCTCAACGCGACCACGAGGTCGCGTAATTTGCATACCAAGGACACGTAAGTGGGACAGGCCCTTTAGAGCCAATTCTGCCATTCATTAAGATCACGGCTGAACTTCTCTCAGTGCCATATTTGTGCACTGTCCCCACATACCTTGAATCTTTTAAAGCCTATAAATGTATTGATATTGATTTTAAATTGACACAACGACCAGGCCTCCATTGCCATCAACGATAGAGCAATTCCAAAGACTGATGACCCTCTGGGTGAAGAAATAAGGTCATAAGGCATAGGAGCAGAAATAGGCCATTCAGCCCATCGATCCACTCTTTCATTCAATTTTGACATTATCTCAGCCCCATTGTCCTGCCTTCTTCCCACAATCTTTGACATGCTTACATATACAAAACTGTCACTCTCCACTTTAAAGATACACAATGACTTGGCCTCCACAGTCCAACAACTAATTCCACAGATTCACCACCCTCTGACTAAAGAAATTCCTCCTCATCCTCTTTCTCGAGGTATATTATAATATTCTGAGGCTGTACCCTCTGGTCCTAGACTCTCCAACTAGTGGAAACATCCTTTCCACATCCACTCGATCCAGGCCATTCACTATTCGGTCTGTTGCAGTGAGTCCTCTCTTCATCCTTCTGAAACCCAGCGAGTACAGTCGCACAGCCATCAAGAGCTCATCATATCAAATGTCTCCTCATCTCATTCCTAAATGGCCTATCTCTTCTTATGAAACTCTGCTCTCTAATCCCAGACTCCTGAATCAGGTGAAATATGTAACCTGCCTGGAGCACTTAAGAATTCGGTATTTTTTGTGAGATTTTCTTTGAAATTTCTAAACTTTGGAGAATACGATCGCGGTCTTTTTTTATCATGTCTGGAAACAGATAAGCAAATCTTTCTTGGTAAGGAAACCAAATTCTACAAGTTACTCCAGGTGCCCTCTTATCAAGCCCCTGTACAATTGCAGTAAGACTTCCTTATTCCTGTATTCATATCATGGTGTAAGAATGACTTTCATGCCATTCAACCTCTTAATTGCTTGCTTCCCCAGCATGTTGGCCTTCGCTAATTTATGAACAAGCATATTTAAGTACTCTGAGCATATCATCATTTGAGAAATACTTCATGTTGCTTTCGGGTGCATTAAAATGAATAATTTCACATTTCACAATATTATTCCGTCTGCCATATTATCATTTACTTGCGCAACTTGTCCATATGCCCTTGAACTCTTTATCCAATTTCTTCCTAATCACAATCCCATTTAGTTTTGTATTTCAAGTGAAATTAGAAATAGGACATTGATTCTGTATTGACACAGATTGTTTAAAGATAGGGGCAAGCAGTGTGCCCTGTAGCACTTTAGTCATAGCCTGCCAACCTAAAAAGGATCTGTCATTTTTGGTCTTTACTCTTTGTACTCCACCCATTTCAGTATACTACGTCTGATGTCATGTGTTTTAACCTTGTTGATTAACTTGTGGCACCCTTTTTGAAGTGTAGGAGTTTTCCAACCCTTGCCTGCCAGATCCCTCTTGTGCTCTCATTTTGATTTCTATTTTAAATGTTCTCCTTCAGAGCAGGAGATGGATCTGGAAGGCAAGGTTTGGAAAATCATAAGAGATTCTGCTGGTATATTAAAAGGGTGGCCAAGGTGAGAATGTGCCGGGAGATTGCAGACAGCTGCAGGTCAAATAAGGTTGTTGTAGTAGGGGATTTTAACATTCCCAACATAGACTGTGAAAATCATAACTTAAAGGGTTTAGATGGGGTGCAATTCCTCAACAGTGTTCAGGAGAGTTTTCTTAAGCAGTATGTGGAGGCCCCCACACGTGAGAGGACAACGCTGGATCTAGTATTGTAAATTGGGAAGGGCAAGATAATGAAGTGTATGTGGAGGAGCCGTTTGAGACCAGTGACCACAGTTCGATTCGGTTTAAGATAGTTATGGATAGGGACGGAGAGGGTCCACGTGTTAAAATGCTCAACTGGGGTAAGGCCAACTTTGAGGGTATGAGAGAAGGTCTTGCTCAAGTTGACTGGAGCAGGTTATTACAAGTGGGATGTTTTTAAAAGTGTACCGAAGAAAACTCAGGTGGTGTACGTCCCCTGCAGGGAAAATGCTGGGAACTACAGGCCGGTGAGCTTGACATCTGCAGTCGGTAAGTGACTGGAGAGTATTTTGAGGGACAGGTTATGCAGGGATTTGGATGGGCAAGGACTGATTAGGGATTAAAAAGACATGACCAAAAAGGTTGATGAGGGCAGAGCTGTAGATGGTGTGTACATGGACTTCAGTAAGGCGTTCGACAAGGTTCCACATGGTAGGCTGCTCTGGAAGGTTAGATTGCATGGGATCCAAGGAGAGATAGCTGAATGGATAGCAAATTGGTTCCATGGAAGGAAGCAGGGGTGATGATGGAAGGTAGCTTCTCAAACTGGATGCCTGTGGCTAGTGGTGTGCTTCAGGGTTCGGTGCTGGGCCCGTTACTGTTTGTCATCTACATCAATGGTTTGGATGAGAACATACAGGGCAAGTTCAGCAAGTTTGCTGATGATACAAAAGTTAGTTGTTTTGCAGAGTAAGATGGTTGTGAAAGATTGCAGCAGGATCTGGATCAATTGACTCAGTTGAGGAATGGTTGATGGAAGTGTTGCATTTTGGGATGTCCAACAAGGGAAGGACCTACACAGTGAATGGTAGGTCTCTGGGGAGTGTTGTAGAGCAGAGGGATCTAGGAGTGCAGGTGCATGGTTCCTTGAAGGTCGAGTCGCAGGTAGATGAGGTGGTCAAAAAGGCTTTTGGCACTTTGATCAGATTATTGAGTATAGAAGTTGGGAGGTCATGTTGCAGTTGTATAAGACGTTGGTGAGTTGCATTCAGAATATTGTGTTCAGTTCTGGGCACCAAGTTATAGGAAAAATATTGTCAAGCTTGACAGGCTTCAGAGAAGATTTACGAGGATGTTGCCAGGACTAGAGGGTGTGAGCTATAGGGAGAGATTGAGTAGGCTGGGTCTCTATTCCATGGAGTGCAGGAGGAATAGATCGGGTCGATGCACAGATTCTTTTACCCAGAGAAGGACCAGAGGACATAGGTTCAAGGTGAAGGGGAAAAGATTTAACAGGAATCCGAGGGGTAACTTTTTCACACAAAGAGTTGTGGGTGTATGGAACAAGCTGCCAGAGGAGGTAGTTGACACTGGATTTATCCCATCATTTAAGATTTGGGCAGGTTCATGGATAGGACAGGTTTGGAGGGATATGGACCAAGTGCAGGCAAGTGGGACTAGTGTAGTAGCTGGGATATTATTGGCCGGTGTGGGCGAGTTGGGCCAAAGGGCCTGTTTCCACACTGTATCACTCTATGACTCTAATAGGTCCTCTTAAATATCAGCATAGTCATCTATGTGCAGACCCACATGAGAAAGTGGGATTTTTAATTAATATTTCTCATCAGGTTTTACTGTGGAGTAGGAGATAGAGCTGTACAGAAGGGGAAATGGCCCTTTGGCCCACCTTGGCCATGCCAATCAAGTTTGCATAGTTGGCATGCCCCATTTTCCACCATTTGACCTCTCGCCCTTAAACCGTTCTATGCACATTTTTGGTGTAAAAATGTATTTTAAAGTTTGTAAATGTACCCGCTTCTATATAGTTTCCATTGGCAGCACATTCCAGATGTGGACAACCCTCTGAGTGACAAGGCTGCCCCTGAGGTCCCTCGTAAAACGCTTCCCCTTCATAACCTAGAGGGCATTGTCAGTGAAGAAGGTTATCAAAAATTCCATCACAGGAGGATGAGAGATGATCTTATAGAGATATATAAAATCATGAGAGGAATAGATCAGGTGGCTGACTAATGGTAAATGGAATTCAATTAACATTTAGTGGAAATATGGATAGTACATTGAAAGCAACCATCAAGATCTTGAACACGTTTCAAACATTAACGTCAACAACTATGATCTTTTATGGATTATCTTTGGTTGTACTATGGGCTTTTGTTTTTGCAACATTATGTTTATCTGTTGTGTTTTTGATTATTATTCTCAGTGTGTTATGGGACTGCAACAAGTAAGAATGTATTTGTCATGCTGTGGATACATATAAGAATAAACATTCTTAACTCTCTTGAAAGGAAAGGTTAAGAGGGTCATTGGTCTAATCCAGGCAGATGGGACCAGCTTAGATAGGCATCTTGGATATGGACCAATTGGGCCGAATGGCCTGTTTCCGTGCTGCATTGTTCTATCTCTATGAACACATACCAAAAACGTAACATACACTGGTTCTACCTTATCTGTTCCACTTGTCCCATTTTCAAAGAACTGTAGTAGATTAGACAATAGACAATAGAAATATAGAAACATAGAAAATAGGTGCAGGAGTAGGCATCTAAGAATTTTGTAGGTTCTTCTATAAGATTCCCCCTCAATCTTCTAAATTCTAGCGAGTACAAGCTGAGTCTATCCAGTCATTCTTCATATGAAAGTCCTGACATCCCAGGAATCAGTCTGGTGAACCTTCTCTGTACTCCCTCTATGGCAAGAATGTATTTCCTCAGATTAAGAGACCAAAACTGTACGCAATACTCCAGGTGTGGTCTCACCAAGACCCTGTACAACTGCAGTAGAAACTCCCTGCTCCTATACTCAAAGCCTTTTGCTATGAATGCTAACACACCATTAGCTTTCTTCACTGCCTGCTGCACCTGCATGCCTACTTTACAATGACACCCACACTATTCGTTTCTCGTTGCATCACCCCTTTTACTTTCAATGACTGGTGTATCCGGCCACCCATTCAGATCACCCCTCTACTATTCCTGTTTCAGATAATAGTCTACTTTCCTGTTCTTGCCACCAAAGTGGATAACCTCACATTTATCCACAATATACTGCATCTGCCATGCATTTGCCCACTCACCCAACCTATCAAAGTCACCTTGTAGCCTCCTAGCATCCTCCTCACAGCTAACACTGCCCTCAAGCTTCATGTCATCCGCAAACTTGGAGATGTTGCATTCAATTCACTCATCAAAATCATTAATATATATTGTAAATAGCTGGGGTCCCAGCACTGAGCCTTGGGTACCCCACTAGTCACTGCCTGCCATTCTGAAAAGGACCTGTTTACTCCTACTCTTTGCTTCCTGTCTGCCAGCCAGTTCTCTATCCATATCAATACTGAACCCCCAATACCGTGTGCTTTAAGTTTGCATACTAATCTCTTATGTGGGACCTTGTCGAAAGCCTTCTGAAAGTCCAGATATAACACATCCACTGGTTCTCCCTTATCCACTCCACTAGTTAAATCCTCGAAAAATTCTATAAGATTCGTCAGACATGATTTACCTTTCATAAATCCATGCTGACTTTGTCCAATGATTTCACCACTTTCCAAATGTGCTGCTATCCCCATCTTTAATAACTGACTAGCATTTCCCCACTACCGACATTAGACTAAATGGTCTGTAATTCCCCATTTTCTCTCTCCATCCCTTTTTAAAAAAGTGGGGTTACATTAGCTACACTCCAAACCTCAGGAACTACTCCAGAATCTAAAGAGTTTTGAAAAATTATCACTAATGCATCCACTATTTCTGGGGCTACTTCCTTAAGCACTCTGGGATGCAGCCTATCTGACCCTGGGGATTTATCGGCCTTTAATCAATTCAATTTACCTAACACCACTTCCTAACTAACCTGGATTTCACTCAGTTCCTCCATCTCATTTGATCCCCGGTTCCCTGCTATTTCCGGTAAAATATTTATGTCTTCCTTAGTGAGGACAGAACCAAAGTAGTTATTCAATTGGTCTGCCATGTCCTTGCTCCTCATGATCAATTCACCTGTTTCTGACTGCAAGGGACCCACATTTGTTTTAACTAATCTTTTTCTCTTCACATATCTATAAAGGCTGTTGCAGTCAGTTTTTATGTTCCCTGCCAGTTTTCTTTCATAATCTATTTTCCCTTTCTTAATTAATCCCTTTGTCCTCCTCTGCTGGACTGAATTTCTCCCAGTCCTCTGGTAGGCTGCTTTATCTGGCTAATTTGTATGCTTCATCTTTTGTTTTGATACTATCCCTGATTTCCCTTGTTATCCATGGATGCACTACCTTCCCTGATTTATTATTTTGCCAAACTGGGATGAACAATTGTTGTAGTTCATCCATGCGGTCTTTAAATGCTTTCCATTGCATATCCACCGTCAACCCTTTAAGAATCAATTGCCAGTCTATCTTGGCCTATCACGTCTCATACTCTCAAAGTTACCTTTCTTTAAGTTCAAAACCCTTGTTTCTGAATTAACTATGTCACTCTCCATCCTAATGAAGAACTCAACCATATTATGGTCACTCTTGCCCAAGGGGCCAGGTGCAGGAGTAGGCCATTCTACCCTTCGAGCCAGCAATGTGATCATGACTGATCATCCCCAATCAATACCCCGTTCCTGCCTTCTCCTCATATCCCATGACTCTGCTATTTTTAAGAGCCCTATCTAGCTCTCTCTTGAAAGCATCCAGAAAACCTGCCTCCACCGCCCTCTGAGGTAGAGAATTCCACAGACTCACCACTCTCTGTGAGAAAAAGTGTTTTCTTGTCTCCGTTCCAAATGGCTTACTCCTTATTCTTAAACTGTGGCCCCTGGTTCTGGACTCCCCCAACATCAGGAACATGTTTCCTGCCTCTAGCATGTCCAAACCCTTAACAATCTTTTATGCTTCAATGAGATACCCTCTCATCCATTAGAGGTTATTTTCTCCTCTTAAACCCATGTTGGTTCTAATTCATCCTACATTTTTTGCGATAATCAGTTTTAAAATCCTTTATTACAGATCTCCTCATCATGTTCCCTATCTGGAAGGTTTTCTGGGTCTTCCTTGAAAACTGATAGAAAACTGATAGAAAGCAATGGTTGCATTCTGCCGGTTCTTTATTCTATTATATAAATCCTCATGGTTCAGTCTGGAAGAAACACACACTTACCCTCACTGCTTTTTCATGTTTTTATGTACTTTATGTAAACCTTTATAGTCTACCTTTTTTCTTGTTAGTCTCCTCTCATTCTATCTTGCTGTTCTTTGTCCTCCACTGCTGTGGTCCAGAACCTCAGACCTGCTAGTTCTGACAGGTTTACAAACTTCTTCTTGGATTCAGTGCTATCCTTAATTTTCCTCATGCATTTTCATGATGGGTTTTTATGCCTTTAGCAATTTTTATTTTTTGCAACTTGTGCATTATTTCCTTAAATACTAATCATTTCCTGCCTACCGTCAAACTTTTCAATGCATACTTAAATCAACCACACCTCGCACTCCATTCATAACTTTTCTTGTATGGTTACTCTTCCCCAAAGGCCATTCATCAATTGAACCATTTTTCATTTAAAAAAATGAGATTGAAAATGACTTTTGCGTTAACATATTAATCTAGAAAAGAATCTCAAAAATATTCCATTAATTCATCTTCCACCTTAACTTTGATTTGTCCTGTCGATAAAGAGGTCACAATTTCTGCATCATGCACTTCTAATTTCTTCATTCATGCCCAACATTGCAATTACTATTGCATCCGCTGCTCTGGGTGTCAACTGCTCTACATCGGTAAGACCAATCGCAGATCGCTTCACCCAACACAGTTTGCATTAACCAACCTGATCTCCCGGTGGCTCAGCACTTCAACACTCCCTCCCATTCCAAATCCGACCTTTCTGTCCTGGGCCTCCTCCATGGCCAGAGTGGGTCCCACTGCAAATTGGAGGAGCAGCACCTAATATTTAGCTTGGGTAGTTTACACCCCAGCAGTATGAACATTGACTTCTCCAATTTCAGGTAGTCCTTGCTTTCTCCCTCTCTCCCCCTTCCCTTCCCAGCTCTCCCACAACCCACTGTCTCCGCCTCTTCTTTGCTTCTTCCCGTCCCCCCCACCCCCACATCAGGCTGAGGAGGAGTCTCGACCCGAAACATCACCTATTCCTTGCTCCATAGATGCTGCCTCACCCGCTGAGTTTCTCCAGCATTTTTGTCTACTTACAATTACTATTAGGTGGTCTATAAATAGCTCCTGCTAATGGTTTCTGTCCTTTTGTTACTTCTTTGCTGGATCCACGTTGATTCTTGTTCTACATTAAAATGTATGTCAAGGCAAGGTCATTTTTCTTTCTTGCACTCATCGCCTTCCATCCTCCTCGTGCTATTCCACCCCATTTTCCTTCCTAAATGACAAATTATTATATATTGTTCCCAGGTTTGGACACTCTGCAGTCAGATTTCTGCAATGGCAATGACATCATATTCCTTGACTTCTTTCGAGCCGATAATTAAATGCCACACATGCTCAGCTACTAAGTTTTTAACATTGTTCTTTTAACATTTCACCCTCTTTGTTATTTGACTGATTTTGCATTCTCTTTAATTTGATTTTGGTATTTCTGATTTGCCTTGCTGCTCTTTCCTGTATTCCTTTCAATTCCTTGAATTCCCCCATAGCACTTGCAAATCCCACTGCAAGAATGTTAGTCCAGGCCCTGCTGAGTGCAATCTGCCTGATTTGCGTAGGTACCACCTGCTTCAGAAACTGTTCCAGCGCATCAGAAATCTAAAGTCTTCCCTTCTGCACCACCTCTCTCACGAGCCACACATTCATCGATTCTCTCTTTTTACTTCTGTACTTATTGGTACTTCTTCTTCTGTCGTATGTATTTTAGACCTGCAGCTCCGTTGAGGCGAGCCAGGCCAACGTGTCATAGTCCAGGTCAATCAGACCTCATTCACCATTTGGTGGCCGGTGTTTGGGGCAACTGGTGACCATGTGCTCCACTGTCTGTGTTGGGTCCCCACACACGCAGGAGGCGCTGTCCATGAGGCCCCACCTCTTCATCGCTACTCCATAGCGTCCGACGCCTGTCCTCAAGCGGTTGAGGGTTGTCCACTGCTTTCGGGGCAGGTCCTTGCCAGGGACGTCCATGGGGTCATTAATGTACTGTTGTAGCCTCGATGGTTCCGCTGGCTTCCACTGGTCTCTCCATCTTGTCTTGATCCAGGCGGCCTTAGAAGCTTCAGCCGGTGTTGCGCAGAGCAGCTTGGGCTTGCGTGGCAAAGGGGCGCCGTGACTTGAGGCACACTCGTCGTGGTGTCTCTGTGACGATCTGATGGAGGAGGTGGGATTCACTAGTCTGTGCCTTTCAAGAGACGGCCAGCGTGGCTGCTTCTCGCCTGATGTTGTCCAGGGCGATGCCAGCGAGGGCGGGCAGTTGGTTTACTGGGGTGGCTCGTATCCATCCGGAGACAGTCCGCAGGGCGCTTATTGGCACATGGCACTGGGAGTAATCCTGAGGTTACTTCATTTTGAGGTCTTGTTTTTCAATAGATTACCTGGCTATCTAAACTCTGCATAGACTTCAGCCTTTGTCTAATTGTCATTTGCACCAAAAATGGACTGCAGCCCTTAGCTGTTCACTCTTCCCTTTCAGAACATTCTGCAGTTGTTCAATGATATCCTTAACACTGAATAAAACAACTTTAAACTGTAGATCAAATCTGCAATCTTGGCCTCGCCCAATCAGAGATAGAAACATAGAAAATAGGTGCAGGAGGAGGCCATTTGGCCCTTCAAGCCAGCACCGCCATTCACTGTGATCATGGCTGATCGTCCCCAATCAATAAACTGTGCCTGCCTTCTCCCCATATCCCTTGACTCCACTAGCCCCTAGAGCTCTATCGCACTCTCTCTTTGATCCATCCGGTGACTTGGCCTCCACTGCCCTGTGTGGCAGGGAATTCCACTAATTCACAACTCTCTGGGTGAAAACGTTTTTTCTCACCTCAGTCTTAAATGGCTTCCCCTTTATTCTAAGACTGTGGCCCCTGGTTCTGGACTCGCCCCACATTGGGAACATTTTTCCTGCATCTAGCTTGTCCAGTCCTTTTTATAATTTTATATGTTTCAATAAGACATCCCCTCATCCTTCTAAACTTCAGTGAATACAAGCCTAGTCTTTTCAATCTTTCCTCATATGACAGTCCCGCCATCCCAGGGATCAATCTGGTGAACCTGCACTGCACTGCTTCAATCACAAGGATGTCCTTCCTCAAATTAGGAGACCAAAACTGTACACAATACTCCAGATGTGGTCTCACCAGAGCCCTATGCAACTGCAGTGCACAAGGGTAGCTAATGTAACCCCACTTTTCAAAAAGGGAGCGAGATATTCCTTTATCCTATCTATCTTTTCCCACCTTCTCCGCAGCTTAAAACTAACTTGTTTTCCCAATTTCTTATTCCTGATGAAGGTCCTTCAAACTGGAACCTAAACTTTGTTTTCCTTTCTACATGTTCCCAATATTTTTGTTGACACTTCATATTGCAGTGGTAGATCAGATGAGAATGATTCTGAATTCCAAGCACCAGGGTCCTCCTGAATGAAATTGAAGATTTTGTTGTGGCACAGTTCAAATTCATTACATGAATACAGTCTGTGTGTGTGGGAGATATGCGTTTTATTATGGTTTCAAGAGCTATATTTGTAGGCACTGTTACATAAGGGCAATCACTGAAGCATTCTATTCCAAGATATTTCAAGTCACATCATCCTACATTACAAGAGAACGAGCCAGATGAGCAAATGCACAAACGCTCGACTCATTTCCTGACTACCTTTTGTGTAAACTGCTTTTTAATGTAGGCATGTTAAATTGTCGAGGCAAATCTCAAGTATAAGATGTACCAAATTTGAAAGGCATTCCATTCTCTCGGCACACAGTGCAATGTATCATCAAGGCCATGCTTGCTGTGCTCATTTTATAGAAGTCTTCTATATTTACATGGCCATGAAAAATACAAGAAAGAATAGTTTCCAACAAGAGCTCTCCATCAAAAATATTGCTCTTGAAACCATAATAAAACCCATATCTCCCACACACACACAGACTGTATTCATGTAATGAATGCTGTACTGACTTGGCATGCACATACAATTCCATTAATGATGACGGTCTGTTTTAAGGATCAAGTTTTATGTCCATGAGCTTAACCTTTTTAACAGCCAAATGATCAGCAGCAATAGAAACTGGGTAACAGAAAAGGGGAATGTAATCTGAAATATATATTTTTCAGACTGTGTTGACCAACTAGTTAAGCAAGTTAGTAAACCCCAAGTTTGAGCTTAGTCACAAATAACTGGAGTAGAGTCATAGAGTTAGACAGCCTGTAAACAGGGACTTTAGCTCAACTTGTCCATACCAGTCCAGGATGCCAAAGGACACGAGTTCCCAGTATTGACTCCAGGTTCTATGAACTAACTGGGCTAAGAATAGGAGATTGAGACAAATGTATGCATGACTGAACTGGTGCAGGTGCAAGGAGTTTAATTACTTGTGCCATTGGGATCCTTACCAGGGCAGTGGTGAGCTATACAAGAGGGACGGATTACATCTGAACTTGAGGGATACCAATTTGATTGAGTAGACTACAACCCAATGTTATGAACATTGAATTTTCCAATTTTAGGCAACCCTTCGCCTCCCCGTCTCCACACCCTTAGCCTTTCTCTGGTCTTCCAACTACCCAGGTCCTCTCATGCACGCCTTTCTTTTCACTCCACCTCCCCTGTCACCTGGTTCCTATCCCCTCCTTTTGCTCATCATTTATTTCTACTCCCTCTGGATCCCTATTTTCCTGTTCCCATCCACCTCCAGTTCTACATTTCTGTCCTGCCCAATATCAGATTTCACCTTTGCCATTTCCATTACCACCTCTTGCTTTTGACTATCTACACCCTTCTCTCGTCCAAGTGACTCATTTATTAACCCCATCTTAACTAGATCCACCTATCATTTGCCAGCTCTTGCCCCTCTCCTTACCCTGGATTCTTTCTGCGACCTATCTCCCCCTACTACAACCTTGAAGGGCTCCCACCTGAAATGTTGTCTGTCCATTTCTCTCCACAGATGCTGCCTGGCCTGCTGTGCCCCCTCCAGCAGTTTATATTGTTCAAGATTCCAGCATCTGCAGCCATGTGGCTCCATTGAGTATAAGAGTTGTGTCAAATGCACAAAATATTGGCTTTGACCACATTTGTAGTACAATGTGTAGTTGTGGTTGCAACACCATCGAAAGGATGTGATTAAGCTAGAGCGGGGGGGGGAGGGAGGGGGGGATAATTTCCACAGATGCACCAAAGACAGCATTCAATCAGGATGCATCGCAACTTTGGTTGACAACTCCTCTGCCCAAGACCGCAAAAAAATCAAATGTTGTGGATGCAGCACAATCCATCGCACAAATCAGCTTCTCCACCTTCAACCCTCTGTACTTTGCTCCGCCTCAGAAAAGCAGCTAATGTAATTAAGGGCCTTGTTCACCTTGATCATCCTCTCTTCTCCTCTCTCCTATCAGACAGAAGATACAAAATCTTGAAAGCACCTACCATCAGTCAGAAACCGCTTCCACCCTGCTTTTACCAGACTACTGAATGGACTTCTCATAAAGCTAAGGGTATAGTCCTGATTTTCCAATCTACCTCATTGTGACCCTTTTTTTTTTATCTGCAGTTTCTCTGTAGCTGTAACACTGTAATGATGTATAAATATATTCTGCCCTCTGGTTATTTTCCTCTTTGCACGACCTATTGTACTTCTGTATGGCTTGATTATACTTGTGAATGGTGTGCTTTAACTGGATAGCATGCAAAGCTAAAGGTTCTACCTGTATCTAAGTGAATACCAAGCTAATACCAAAACCAAAAGAATCACAAGGGTATTGACAAGACTGGAGGGATTGACTTGAAATGCAATATTGAATAGGCTGGGTCTGGTTCCCGAGAGCAAAAGAGGCTGTGAGGTGCCATGATTAAAAATATATACAATTGAGAGAGACATTGACAGTGTGGTCACCCATTGTTTGCTTCCCATGGTAGGGGTGTATAAAATTGAAGGACAAGCCAAGTCGAATTTAAAGTCTAATGCACAAGTACAGGATACAATGAAAGAATTTTCCTGCAGCAACATCAAAGGCATGTGGATTTAGACAACGCACACAACTTAAATTATACAAAGTGTTTAAGAAGGAACTGCAGATGCTGGAGAATCGAAGGTACACAAAAAAGCTGGAGAAACTCAGCGGGTGCAGCAGCATCTATGGAGCGAAGGAGTCTGAAGAAGGGTTTCGGCCCGAAACGTTGCCTATTTCCTTCGCTCCATAGATGCTGCTGCACCCGCTGAGTTTCTCCAGCTTTTTTGTGTACCTTAAATTATACAAAACTGTGAAAAGAAAAAGGCTAGTGTGCAAAACATATCATTAAAGACAAAACACAGTTTGAAAAACGTCCATGGTAGAGTAAGAGTTGTTAAAGTCCGCAGGCTCCCACGGTTGGAGTTCCTGAGGTCCCAGCAAGAGGCCGCCAGCTCCATGATGTTAGGCCGCAGTGCAGACAGAGGTATGACATGGAAAAAGTTGCATCTCCATTGAGGAAAGAGATTTAAAAGTCGCCCCTCCTACATAACACAAAACTAAAGATAAACTAAAAGATACATTTTACAACAAACTAAAAATGCAAAGAAGGACAAAGTCGAGACAGACCGTTGGCGAGGCAGCCATCGTACAGTGATCCCTGGTGGTCCAAACTCATCACCATCCTTAATTTGGCTAACAACAGTGTCATTGGAAAATTCATCGAGGCCATTGGAGCTGTACTTAGCCACACCATCATGGGTTTAATGAAAATAAAACAGTTTGCACTGATTCAAATTGGTGGATTTAGATGCTCTTGAGTTGATGGTTAGTGAGGAGGAGGTGTTGTTATTATCGGTATGCACTGATTAAAGTCTGCCAATGAGTAGGTCAAGGATCGGATCGGATCCAAAGGGAGTTACAGAGGCCCAAATCTTGGAGTTGGCAATGGGTTTGATGGAGAAGATGATGTTGAAGACTGAGCTGTAGTTGAAAATGAAATGGATCTAGCTCATTTGTAAGGCAGGAGTTGACTAACTGCTCAAAGCACATCATTACAGTGGATGTAAGTAGTATAGGATGGTAGTTATTGAGGCAGTTCACCAGATCTTCCTGGGCACAAGTATGATTGATGCCACTTTGAAGCATGTGAGAACCTAGGATTGCAAAAACAAGAGGTTGAAGATGTCCTTGAACACTCCAGCTGGTTGATCTGTACACGTCTGTAGTATTTGGCCGGTAATGCCACCTGGGCTGTTCACTATGTGTCTTCGCCCTCATGAAGGATGCTCTGGCATTGGCCTCGGAGATTGTGATCACTAAGTCGTGAGCGGCTGTGAGGGCTTGTTGGTTTTTCATTGTTCTCTATTTTAAAATGTGTATAATAGTTATAGAGGCAGAAAAGACATCCAGAAGTGATGTTTCATTGCCACTCATTCCACCTACAGAAAGTGATAGCGTGCAAGCCCTGCCACAGCTGTCGAGCGTCCATTTGTGACTAGTTTGGATTGTAATTGTCTCTTTGCAGTTGTAATGGGCTTCTGGAGGTCATAGGGGGACGTTGTATTTCTCTGTATTGCTGGTGTTAAACAGCACAGCTTCAGCAGATTATGACCCAGCAGCTTCATCCAGTGCTTCTGTTTGGGGAATACTCGTTGGTTTTGTTGGTACACACTATCCATACATTACTTTGTGAAGTCAGTGTTGGCTGGCTTATTCATTCAGATTTTCTGACAAATCCTTGAACATGACCCAGTCCACTGATTCGAAACAGTCCCATTACCACTCCTCACCTCCCCTGATCAGATCTTCATGGTCCTCTTCATCAGTGCCATACTCTTCAGTCCCAATCTCTATGCGGGAAGAAGACGACCAAGAAGTTCTGCTTGTTGGCCTTCTGAAGCTCTATCTGACGTTGCTGCTGCCGGTCCAAGAGCAGGCCCCAACCTGCCAAAGAACAGGCGAGATCTGGCTACTGACGCTGGAACCGTGGCCTACAGGTCAAGAGTCAAATCAAGAGTTTATTGTCATGTGCCCCAGATAGGACAATGAAATTCTTGCTTGCTGCAGCACAACAGAGTATTGTAAGCATAATACAGAACAGTTCAATGTGTCTATATAACCATAGACCATATAAATACACACATAAACAGATAAAGTGCAATAGGCTGTTATGGTTCAGAGTTTGTTTAATGTTGTATATAATAGCCTGATAGAGGTGTAGGAGGAGCCATCTACTCACGGGCCTTGTGCAGGTCCATCCTGGACAACGACCTTGCTTGGCAAGAGCAGTCGACCTCGTAACACCCACGAGGCTCAACTCAACAAAGGGCAGATCTCTGAGCACCCGACACCATGACCCAATATCTGGGCCTGACCAGGCCAAGAGCCTAACTTTCCATAGTGCCAGACTCCAACTTGATTCCTGGAACCCACAGGAGCATCCATCTACCTCATGGAATGCCAACTCCATTCACTGACACCTGGGCCTAACCAGGAGCAGCCACAAATCAAGAATAGGGTGTGGGCAGCTTGGTGGCACCTCAGTAGAGTTCCTGCTTTAAGGACCTGTCCGTCTTGGGCATCATTTGCGCGACAGGCCGGCAATGACTGTCACACGAAAATCGTCTAGCAGTACGACAGTCGCGCGCTTTGCTCTTGAGAGTTCTGCTTCTTTTGGGAGCAATTGCAATGTCGTTCGTACTGTACAGTTATTTGAGTCCGATTTCCGTGGCAAGGATTTTTCCAGTGAAAAATGTTCAAAACCGTGCGCTTTATCCCCGGGTAATCACGTGGTGCGATGCTCAAATGGCGCACCGACCGCGTACGCAGCGACTCATAATAAATTAACATAGGCAACGTTCGTGCGTCAACGTGCGTAACCACGTGTCACCACGCGCTACACGTACGCCATCAGTATGTCAGCAAACATCATCAGTACGTCAGCGTGCGCAAGGGATACGTCACGCAGGTGGTGTGCGAGGATTTTGAAAATTACAAAATCCTGGGGCAATAGGGAAGCACCTTGCGTCACTACATGCGCCACCACGCACCACCCGCGTGAAACGACGCGCCAACCAATTTTTAGGATGTCGCGTAATGACGCACAAGTGGGAAAGGCCCTTTACAGCGCCGGAAACCCGGGTTCGATGCTGTCTACCAGTGCTGTTTGTACGTTCTCTGTACAAACAGCACAAATTTTGTTGTCTCTGTACTGTACACTGACAATGACAATTAAATTGAATCTGAATCTGAATCTGGGGTTCTCCCCATGACCACACAGGTTTTCTCCTAGTGCTCTAGTTTCCTCTCACACTCCAAAGATGTATGGGTTTGTAGGTTAATTGGCTTTGGTAAATTTGTAATTGTCCCTTGTTGGGTAGTGCGGGGATCACCGGTTGGCATGGACTCGGTGGGCCGAAGGGCCTGTTTCTGTGCTGTATCTCTAAACTAAACTAAACTACAATCCTTGTGGTGACAAAGCCTTTGGTTTGTGCAAAGAACAAGTTGTTGGGTACAGTCAGCTTGCCAACTCTGATTTACTTA
The DNA here is from genome assembly GCF_028641065.1 of Leucoraja erinaceus. Lineage (NCBI taxonomy): Eukaryota > Metazoa > Chordata > Chondrichthyes > Rajiformes > Rajidae > Leucoraja > Leucoraja erinaceus. The sequence goes on along the minus strand of NC_073392.1, from coordinate 43,122,049 downwards.
AAACATATCTAGCAATTGATGTTGTGGTATCCTTGAGGTTTTGTATTCTCTCACAATCTGTAATTTCCTTTTATTTTGCAATGACCATCTACTCAGCTCACCAACACTGGTTATTGAAAAATGCTGTAGAGCAGAACCAGCTGTACAAAAATGATACCACCCTGGACTACATTCTTCTGATAATAAAGTAGATTTCTTGGACAAAGTCATATGATCTCCCATGCTTATGAATGTGGCTGCACAGTAGAACAGTAAATATGAGGAGGAGGCACAATTAATACATCTGTCCCCAAGGGTTCTAGAAACCAAGTAGGCAAGGATAAGCCTTGTCAATCATTTTCAGATAATGAATGGATGATCCATCTTATCTCCTTCAGCCAGTTCAGTTCACGTCAAATAATGCAGAGAAATGGCTGACCTCATTAGTAACAGCAAAGGCATTGAGGGCAGATAACATTCCAATGTAATGCTGCAAATCTAGCCAAGTTTCAAACTAAGCTTTTTCAGTATAGCCATGATACTAGTATGTATACAATGCAGAATGAGGGGAATAATGGGGGGCACTGTGGCCTAGCTAGTAGAGTTGATATCTCTCAGCTCCTTAAACCCTGTGTGACTGTGTGCGTTTCCTTCAGATGTTCTGATTTCCTCTCACATTTGATAGGTGTACAGCTGAATAGGTCAATTGTCTTCTTGTAAATTGCCTCTCATGTCTTTAGGAGAGTGGTAGAATCTGGGGTAGGAGAATTGATGGAAACGAGGAATTACTTCATTGGATTGGTATAAAGTTATTCCAATTTGCGCTTGACAGTCGGTGTGAGCTGAGGGGCCTGGCTCCATGCTGTATGACTCCGTGAAATACGTTAGCCTAGTGAGGTCCTGCATGAACAGATTCAATTGAATCAATCACCTTCCTCTTAGCTTACAATCAATCATCATTAAAGTGCTGAAAAAATCAATGCCAAATTTATTGAGCAGCGATTTCAAGCAAAAAACCTGTTACCACTCAGTTTTGGTTCTGTTAAGATCATTTGTCACCAGAACTCATTGTGGCCTTGTGGGAAACTGAGCAAAAGGGCTGATTGCCTAAAGTGAAGAGAGAGTGCTGGCATCATTTAACCAAATATCTTCTCAAGGAATCTGAACAGAAATTGGGAGTCATTGGACCAAAGGAAGATGTGTGTTGGAGCCAAAACAGTTTTGCCCAAGAATGTTGCTACATTAGTTCCACAACTGGTGACCTGGGTCAACTAACTATCTTAAGCTGGTTCATAACATAAGAACACTAGGAGCAAGAGAAGACCATCTGGCTCCTCAAGCCTGCCACGCCTTTCTAAAAGATGAAGGCTCATCTTGCCTCAACTCATCTTCTGTGCCAATTTCCCATCGCCCATGAATCCCTGACACTTCAGAAAATTCTTAATCTCCACTTTGGATGTGTCGAATGACTTGGTCTCCATTATGCCCTATTGTTCATCAAAAATGCATCCTCTACCATCAATGAAAATTGTCATTTTTAATTGCATGGTTTTGCAGTTGGGTACCAATTCAGCTCTGCATTAATACAAAAAAAGGAAGCAATACGGTGTGGTCAACATTTAAGTTTGATATGTAGAATGTGGCATTTGCACCACTCTTGTACAAAGCACTGACCATCTCCAATAAAATAATTCAATTACTCTCCTTGGAATTCACTAGTATTGTCACTGAATTCCCCCACCATCAACATCCTTGGGAATCGCAATTGATCAGGTGCTGAACTTGCTTGCTATGCAAGACTAAGAACAGGTAAGAATTTTCAAATGAATGATACATTATCTGATGTACCAAATAGATATGTGTGAGAATACCCTGGAGAGCTAGATGATTGTAGCTCCTAAATCATTTGAAGCCCAATACCAACCTAAACAAAGTAGCCTATTCAAGTGCCACGGCCCCAAACATCCTGCCCCATCAGCGCCATCATGGACTATATTATCTTCAGAAGCACACACCACACACCAAGCCTTTTACAATATATCACAAATTGATAATTTATTTTCTACCTTGTAGAAGGATAATGGAAGAAAGCCCATGGGAATATCATCATATCAAAGTTTTATTTCCTCTAAAGTGCACATTATGCAGAATTGAACATTCATTATTGTTGAGTCAAAGTCCAGGAAATCCTTATCTGTCAACACTCTTGGAAATGATTAATCACTTGGATTGCTCTCTCAAGAAGGCAGTTCCTCCCTACCTTAAGGGAATGTTGTCATGGGATACAGGGTAAGTTCGGCAATTGGAAACACATTTAGCTTGGTGATGGGAGTCGAGGGGTAGTAGTGGAGGGTTGTTTGTCAAATTTGAGATCTGAGTCCAGTGTGTGTCATGGGGACCAGTGCTCGGTCCACTGTTGTTCAGTTTAATTTAGAGAAACAGCGTGGAAACAGGCCCTTCAGCCCACTGAGTCCGCACCGACCAGCGATCCCTGCACATTAACACTATCCTACACACACTCGGGATAACTTATACTTATACCAAGCCAACTTACCTATATACCTGTACGTCTTTGGAGTGTGGGAGTCGGAGAAAATCCATGCGGTCACGGGGAGAATGTACAGACAGCACCGGTAATCAGGATGGAACTTGGGTCTCTGGTCCTGCAAGTGCTGTAAGACAGCAACTCTACCACTGCGCCACAGTGCCATTCATCATCTCTATTAATGGTTTAGATTAGAATGTTGTTGGCATGGTCAGTAAGTTTGCGGATGTTTCAAAATTGGTGGTATAGTGGACAATGAAAAAGGTTGTCTAATGTTACAGTAGGATCTAAGATCAAACTAGATCAACTGGCAAAGGGACAAGAAATGCCAAATGAAATTTAACACTGACAAGTGTGATGTGTTACATTTTCAGAAGTTAAACCAGAACAGGACTTGCACATTAAATGGCAGAAAACTGGTGAGTGGTGTGGAACAGAGAAACCTTGTGACAATTGACAACAGATGCAGGAGTAGGCCATTCGGCCCTTCGAGCCAGCACCGCCATTCAATGTGATCATGGCTGATCATCCCCAATCAGTACCCCGTTCCTGCCTTTTCCCCATATTCCCTTGACTCCGCTATCTTTAAGAGCCCTATCCAGCTCTCTCTTGAAAGCATCCAGAGAACCGGCCTCCACTGCCCTCTGAGGCAGAGACATGTGGTACATAGTTCCTTGAAAGTGGCAACACAGATAAACAGGGTGGCGCAGGTGATGTTTTGATATGCTTGCTTTCATCGGATAAGACATTGAGTACAAGAGTTGGGACATCATGTTACAATTGTACAAGACATTGGTGAGGCCACAGTTTAACTATTGTGTGTAGTGCTGCTCACCAAGCATTAGGAATTATGTCATTAAGCTGGAAAGGGTGCAGAAAAGATTACCAGGGATGTTACTGGGACGGGATGGCTTGAGTGAAAAAGAGACGTAGGATATGATTTTTTTTGCCTTGAACAGAACATTGAGGGGGTGACTATACAGAGGTTTATAAAATAATGAGGAGCATAGATAAGGTAGATGGTCATGGTCTTTTCCTTGGGACAGGGCAGTCCAGAGCTCAAAGGCTTTTGTTTTTTTTAGAGATACAGCATGAAAACATGCCATTCGGCCCACTGAGCATGCTCGCCTGCCATCACCCATACACCAGTTAGATCCTGTACACGAGGTGCAATTTACAAAAGCCAATTAATCTATAAACCTGCATGTCTCTGGAATGTGGGAGGAGGCTGGAGCACCCGGAGAAAACCCAGATGGTGACATGGAGAAACTACAAACTCCGTACAGGCAGCACCTGTAATCGGGATAAAATTTAGGTCTCTGGCTCTAGAAAGGCAGCAGCTCTACTGCTGTGCCCCTGTGCCGCCGCTGATTATGCCAAACTGATTGACGATGAGAGGGTAAAATTTAAAGATTCCCGAGGGACAACTTTTTCACACAGAAAATTATGAGTGTGGAACCAGCTGCTAGACGAACTAAGAAGCAGATAGAATTGTGATGTTTTAAAGACATATTTAGTCAAATACTTGGATAAGAATGGTTTAAAGAGATGGGCCAAACTCAAGCAAATGGGACTAACTCAGGTAGGTAGTTTAGTTTGCATGAATGAGTTGGGTTGTGGGGATTGTTTCTATGCTCTACAACTCGTATGACCCTAATGGGCAAAAAGTACATAATAATTCATGACTAGAATAACACAAGTCTTTTTCATTTGATCTTTTCAGCACATCAATATATTTTTTGCAATCACAGTAACCAAGTTGGATTGGAACAATCCATGCAAAGACCAATCCAAAAACTAGTAATTGATGCAAAGTGGCAATATCCAGCTTGACTGAATACTTTTGCTTTAAGATAATCTGTACCACTTCGTCATTTTGGTTTACACTTAATTATTTTTTAATATCCATTTATCTTTTTGTCCCAGCAACTGGTGCAGGGGTTCAGAGTTTACTCTTTATTTGCCTGTTGGCTTTGTGAATTGGCATTATCAGAGAAGTTTATTAATATTACCTGAAATATGTCTTCAACAAGTAAGTAATAGCTTGCAGATTAGAAATCCATTTTTTTTAAAGATCAAATATTTGACCCTTTTAGGATTAGGAGCACAGAAACTCTCCTTGAAGTAATCACTGGTTTGATGCAGCTTTATGTTGATGTAATACCTTCGACAATGATTATTCTTCAATTAATGCTTCTGGTTTAGGGTGGTACAGTACTGCAGCGGTAGAGTTGTTGCCCTACAGCGCTTGAAGCGCCGGAGACCCGGGTTCGATCCCAGGTGCTGTCTGTACGGAGTTTGTACGTTCTCCCCGTGAACGTGTGGTTTTACTCCGAGATCTTCAATTTCTTCCCAAACTCCAAAGACGTACAGATTTGTAGGTTAATTGGCTTGGTATAAGTGTAAATTGTCCCTAGTGTGTGTAGGATAGCGTTAATGTGCGGGGATCGCTGATCGGTGCGTACTCAATGGAGGGCCTGTTTCCGTGCTGCATCTCTAAACTCATTGTCATGTGTACTGCGGTACAGTGAAAAGTTTTTGTTTGCTTGGTATCCAGTCAAGGAAAATACTGTACGTGAATAGAGTCAAGACGTCCACAGGGTAAAAGATAAAGGGTTTAGTACAAGATATAACATTGAGGTTCCAATAAAAGATTGTTCGTAGGTCACCGGTGAGGTGGATAGGATGTCAGGGCTCCCATTTAGCCGATTAGAGGATCGTTCAGAAACTTGTACACAGACTAGTTTCATGGATCGCAACGTTGACTACATTTAAGTACTTGGTTGAAAGGTCTTTTTGTGAAGGAAAATAGTTATTAATAATAATAATATTCTAATATAGCATTCTAATTGAGTATAGAAGTAATGTTAAAATTGTACAAAGCATTGATGAGGCCAATTCTGGAGTATGGTGTACAATTTTGGTTGCCAAATTATATGAAAGATGTCAACAAAATAGAGAGAGTACAGAGGAGATTTACTAGAATGTTGCCTGGGTTTCAGCAACTAAGTTACAGAGAAAGGTTAAACAAGTTAGGTCTTTATTCTTTGGAGCGCAGAAGGTCAAGGGGGGACTTGATAGAGGTCTTTAAAATGATGAGAGGGATAGACAGAGTTGACATGGATAGCTTTTTCCATTGAGAGTAGGGAAGATTCAAACAAGAGGACATGATTTGAGAATTAAGGGACAGAAGGTTAGGGGTAACATGAGGGGGAACTTCTTTACTCGGAGAGTGGTAGCTGTGTGGAATGAGCTTCCAGTGGAAGTGGTGGAGGCAGGTTCGATTTTATCATTTAAAAATAAATTGGAAAAGTATATGGACGGGAAAGGAGTGGAGGGTTATGGTCTGAGTGCAGGTAGATGGGACTAGGTGAGAGTAAGTGTTAAGCACGGACTAGAAGGGCTGAGATGGCCTGTTTCCGTGCTGTAATTGTTATATGTTTATATGGTTAATACTTGTGCTATTGATTTGAATTGTTTTTGTCCTTATTTATAACCAAGGAGTTTGAACTAAGAAATATGGTTATTTCTGCTGTGAAAATTACACACTACTCATCACTGCGAAGACCACAAGAAAACTAGTGATTGTTTAAGATTGTGAATTTCCCAGAATTGATTTTTCTCTGAAATCATATCTTAACAGTCAACATGATTAATGGATTTTTTAAATATAGAATCTAAGCCACTAACTTAACCAGTTATTTAAATACCAGAACAAAGCTATAGTATGGATTCTGTTGAGCTTCAGAAGTTGATGCTGGGCCCATTGTTTATCACAACATCAATGATTTGGATGCAAATGTTTCGGGCATGGTTAGTAAGTTTGCAGATGACACTAAAATAGGTGACAAAATTGGCAGTGAAGTGGGTTATCAGGAATTATAGTAGGACTTTGATAATTTGGGTAAGTGGGATTTAATTCAGTGTGGCAAGTGGGATTTAATTCAGATGAGTGCAAGGTGTTTCATTTTGGGAGGTCAAACCAAGGTAGGATTTTCACAGTAAACTGTCAGATTCTGGGGAGCATTATAGAACAAAGGGACTGATGAGGAATACAAGTTCCCTGAAGGTGGCATCACAGGTAGACAGGGTGGTGAAGAAGGATTTTGGCACGCTGGGTACTAACAGTCAGGTCTTTGCTTATAGAATTTGAGATGTTATGTTGAAGTTGTTGTAGAGGCTGCACCAGGGCGTATTGTTTTGCCTGCTATAGGAAATATTTAATTAAGCTGAAAAAGTGTAAGATTTTTAAGAATGTTGCCAGAACAGGCCCGAATTATAGGGAGAAGATGGGCATAGACATTAGGTGCATTCGGTCCTTTGAGCATTCAATATGATCATGGCTGATCATCCACAATCAGTACCCAGTTCCTGCTTTCTCGCCATATCCTCTGACCACTATCTTTAAAAGGTCCATCTAACTCTCTCTTGAAAGCATCCAGAGAATTGGCCGCCACTACCTTCTGAGGCATAGAATTCCACAGATTCACAACTCTCTGGGTGAAAACATTTTTCCTCTTCTCCATTCTAAATGGCCTACCCCTTATTCTTAAACTGTGGCCCCTAGTTTTAGATTCCCCTAACATTGGAAACATGTCTCCTGCCTCCAGCGTGTCTAATCCCTTAATAATCTTATAATACACTAAGTGAGACCCGTTGGGGTCCACCTCTCAAATTCCACCTCTCCACCAATTCCAATATTGGTGGCCAGTGGGGTGGGGGGTGGAGGGGGGATTTCTGGAGTGCTAGTATGGGTGTTGTGGGCCGAATGGATTCTTGGGCTGGCAGCTCAGTCACTCAGGCCTGGTGGGCTGGCAGCTCAGCCACTCGGGCCTGGTAGCTCAGCCACTTAAGGCTGGTGGGCTGGCAGTTCACTCACGGCTATTCCTTGTAATTCCATTTCAAGCAGAGGGCAGGCTACCAAATTCAATTTCATAGCATTTCAAACAGAGTGCAGGCCACCAAATTGCCAAACAACCCATGCATTGTTATTAAGGGCTAACAAATCATTTATTGCAAGTACATTGCAGACTCACAATTCAGTTGATTCACAGCTTAGAATCACAGTTGTGGACTATCCCTTGCGATCTTCCAGAGTGACTGACTTGCATCCAGGCACCCGTGGTATTATAGTCCTGCACCCCCCAGAAGGGGCGTTACCTTCATTGTGGTGATTGACAGGCGAGAGGACCAATCAGCTGATCTCAAGGTTTTTTAAACACTCATAACTTTTTTATTTTTCATTGATCGGAAAATTCCTCGGGACTGCCTCAGCGGAGGAGGATTGTGAGTAAGATGGCCAAAAATCACAGCGATATATGGTAGCATTTTATACAACGCAGACAGGAAGTGGTCAAGATGAGACTTTTAGTTATCTAGATGTTTCAATAAGATATCCTCTCATCCTTCTAAATCCTCGTTGTCTATAACTGATTTCATCTAGCCCGCAGCTAAAATGGTCTGTATATCACCATCTATATCTCTTGTTTCACTTTCCCATGACTCACAGTCTGAAGAAGGGTCTCAACCTGAAACATCATCTATTCCTTTTCCCCGGAGATGCTGTCTGACCCGTTGAGTTACTCCATCTTTTGCAGCTGTGAATTTTGGGTCCATTTTCAATATTTAAGAAGCGGGGTGCGTATGACAATGATTGTCCCATAGTAGCAGCATGAAGATGGGACCATGTTTGAATTTGAGCCTCTTCTCAGTTGAATGGTAACCTGTTGAGGGCTCAATAAGACCTGGTCGTTTGCCTAACAGGATGTAGTAAATCTTGTCAGGAACAAAGCGAGACTGGGAGAAAACTATAAAAGGCAAAGTGGAGGCTCTCCAGGAATTGTGTCACATGCAGCCAATGTTTATTATTAGCTGTTTTTTTAAATTATTATTCATAAGTGAGGATGGTAAGAAAGTTGATTGCTTCTGCTGTGAAAACTACACAGCCCTCATCATTGCTCTTACCACAAATAAACTTGTTAATGGTTTAACGTTGTGAATTTCCTGGAATCAGTACTTGATTTCTCTTTGTAATCGTATTTTAACAATTGGGATGAAAATTTGTGGATTTCTTATAGTATCTAGGCCACTAAAGTAATCAGCTATGGAAATATTAGAATAGACAGTGTGTGGCTTATATTAAATTCTAATTAATCAAGCAGCACATTTGCTCAAGGTGAGCAAAATAATATTCGAGGACTCATGACAAATAATAGATTTTTTCCCCATAGCTTATGTATCTATACATAACCAAAGCTCTGATCTTGTTTTCTTCCGGTTGCGCAGTCATTCTTTTTTTTTTTTTTTTTGTTTATTTTATTAGAAGTTAATACAGTACAAAACAGTACAGTGGAACCTAATTTTAGGTGCCAACTATGTCATACCGTAATCCATTCTATGTACAACCTCTAGTTTTATGTTATGAGAAGGAAGTAAGCAAGACAAGAAAAATAAAACAATAGAAAGAGGAAAAAGTGGAAAAGATGGTAGAGAGTAGAAAAACGTGAAGTGTGTATATAAAAAATAAACAAGAAAAAGAAGAAGTGGAAAGTAGAAATAGAAGAGAAGGCCCCTTAAAAGAGAATTTTTCAAATCTGTATTCGGAGATGTAGATCTATCCGCGTCATGAACTGAAAGCAGCAATCTTTACGGTACCGCTGCATCACATGATTCCAATAAGTCGATGAAAGGAGACCAACTCCTTAAGAATTGGTCATATTTATCTATTAGTCGGAGTCTCATTTCTTCAAGGCGTGCTATGTCCATCATATTCCTAATCCACATTTTAACAGTTGGTATGGTTGTATTTTTCCAAAATTTAAGTATCAATTTCTTTCCAATTATTAACCCATAATTAAAAAAAACATTTTGGTCTTTATTTAAATTGGTACCTTCTCCTATTATTCCAAATATAATCCATTCCGTTTTGGGTTCTATTCTTGACTTGAAAAGCTTTGTAAATATATCAAATATATCACTCCAAAATTTATTCAACTTTGTACATCCTACAAATGAATGTGTTATATTAGCGTTTTGAAACAAACATTTATCGCATCTGGGAGAGACGTTTGGATAAAATGTATTCAACCTCGTTTTTGAATAATATAGTCTATGTAATAATTTGAATTGTATTAAATTATGTCTTGCATTAATAGAACAGTTATGTGTATTCATCAAATACTTTTCCCATCTATCCTTCGAGATCTTTATCATTAGCTCGTGTTCCCAATCTTCCCTTAGTGCTTCTGTTGAGTGTGATTCTCTATTTAATATATTATTATAAAAGTATGATATTAATTTTTGTGAATCGGCCTTAATATTCATTGCTTCTTCTAAAGGGTCTAAAAATATAGTTTGAAATCTATGTGTATATTTCTTCATAAAGTCACATACCTGTATATATTTAAAATATTGATTATCCTTCAATTTAAATTTTAATTTTAATTGTTGAAATGATAACAGTTTGCCCACTTCATACATATCCCCTACTTTCCTAATCCCCAGTCTATCCCATTGTTGATATGTGTTGTCGATGAGAGAAGGTTTGAATGCGGGGTTATTCAATAGTGGGGTTAGTACTGATAAATTATTTAATTTCAAGGATACTTTTATTTGTTTCCAAATTCTTATTATATTGTGAATAATTGGGTTCTTCTTATATATTATACTACCTGTATTCAATTTTATCGGTGAGAGCAGGATCGTTCCTATATTGTGCGGATAGCACTCCTCTTTCTCCATTCTTATCCACTCCAACTGCTGAGTGGAACTATCCAGCCAGTACATTATGTTCTTAATATGCACTGCCCAGTAGTAATACATAAAGTTAGGTAATGATAAACCCCCAACATCTTTGGATTTGCACAAATGCTTTCGTTGAATTCTATGTGTTCTGTAGTCCCAGATAAAATTAGTGATAGTGGAATCTAGTTTTTTGAAAAAATATTTTGGAATATATATTGGGATCGCTTGAAACAAATATATTAATTGTGGTAAGAAAGTCATTTTTATAGCGTTAATTCTACCTATCAATGAGAGCGGAAGCGTTTTCCAAAATTTCATCGTATAATTTAGTTTATTTAATAGTGGCATAAAATTGGCACTAAATAATGATTTGTGTCTTCTCGTAATTTGAATACCCAGATACTTCAATTATTCTGTTGCAATTTTGAAGGGGAATTTTAGTAAGTGTCTCGAATCCTGTGGTTTTAAAGACATAATTTCGCTTTTATTCCAATTTATTCCATATCCTGAAAACGAGCCAAATTCCTCAATTAGTGTTAATAAGGTGGGTATACTCATTTGTGTATTAGTAATATATAAAAGGATATCATCAGCATATAATGAAATTTTATTCTTTGAGTCCTTGCTGTTATATCCGTGAATATTCGGGTGATTTCTAATCCTTTCGGCCAGCGGTTCTATCATAAGGGCAAATCGCAATGGTGATAAGGCACACCCTTGCCTATTACCCCTTGATAAGTAAAATTTTGGCAATAGCGTATTGTTAGTTAATATTCTTGCCGTAGGTCTACCGTAAAGTAGTTTAATCCATCTAATAAAATTCTCTCCCGTATTAAATTTTTGGAGTACCTTGTATAAATACTGCCATTCTACTTGATCAAATGCCTTCTCTGCATCCAGCGTGACAACTGAAATATCTTCATTGTCCTCATTATGAGAGTACATTATATTGAAAAGCCTTCTCAAATTATTAAATGATTGTCTTTTGGGTATAAATCCCGTTTGATCCGTATTTATTAAATTGTTAATATAATTATTTAGCCTTCTAGCTAGAATCTTTGCTAAAATTTTCTGATCAGTATTTAGAAGTGAAATAGCTCGATAAGAACCCGGTTCATCTAAATCTTTATCTTTTTTTGGTATAAGCGTTATTGTTGCTTCTGCTAGGGTTTCTGGTAGTTTATTTTCAGTATAAGCCTGCATGTATAAATTGAATAATCTTGGTACGATTGACTCCTGAAATCTTTTATAAAATTCATTACTAAAACCGTCTGGTCCTGGGGTCTTCCCATTTTTCAGTGAGTTTATTATTTGTTTTATTTCTTCACTAGTAATCCGTGCTCCTAATTGCTCTTGTTCTAAACTATCCAATTTTGGGAGCTTGCAATTATCTAAAAAAATTGTAATTTTACTTACATCTGTATTTATTTTAGATGTATATAAATTATGATAAAATTGGGCAAACCTCTTATTAATATCCTTAGGCAATGTTAGAAACTCACCCTTATCCGATTTAATTTTAGTAATTGTTTTTTCTTTTTCTCGTTGCTTCAGTTGCCTCGCAAGTAGTTTATGTGGCTTATCCCCAAATTCGAAGTGTGCTTGTTTTGTAATCTGGAATAATCTTATTACTCTAGCCAATAGTTTGACTTTTGACTATTGACTTTATATTTGATAGTCAAACAGAGTTTGACTATTGACTTTATATTTCAATAAAGTTATCTTATTATGTTTATTTATGGTTGGGTCAGTTGCATTGTCCAGTTCTAGTAATTTTATTTTCTGTTCTATCCGCTGAAGTTCTCTTTTATTTTCCTTATTTTGAAAACTTTGGTAAGAGATTATGACACCGCGAATATATGCCTTGAAGGTTTCCCATAATAGCGGTGCAGAAATACCCGGCGTGTCATTTATTTCGAAAAAAAGTTTTGTTTGTTCTTTTATATACTCATAACCCTGCGGGTTATTTAATATGTGTGCATTGAATCTCCAAAAAGGTTTTATACTTGGCATTCCCTCAGTTTTAAGTATAAAAGTCAATGGTGAGTGATCAGAAATAATACTATTATGATACGATGGTTTATTCATATACGGGATCAATTTTGTGTCAAATAAGAAATAGTCAATTCGCGAATAAGTTTTGTGAACTGATGAATAAAATGAGTATTCCCTACCACTTGGATTTGCTATTCTCCAAACATCAGCTATGTTATTATTTTTTATATAAGTATTTAAAAATTCACAGGTCTTAGTTTTAACAAGACGCTTCCCTAGCTTTATTGATTTATCTAAGTATGGGTCTATAACACAGTTGAAATCTCCCCCCATTATTATATTTTGAAAATTATGCTCTGCGATTAAATCTATTATTTTCCTAAAAAATTGTGGGTTATCAAAATTAGGCACGTAAATATTTATCATAGTTAATGGTGTATTGTAAATTTCTCCCGTGACTATAACATATCTTCCCTCTTTATCAGATATGGATTTCTTTAATTTAAAAGGTATACCCTTCCGAATTATAATGGCCGTGCCTCTTGCTTTAGAGGTGAATGAGGAGTAATAGGTTTGACCTATCCAATTTGCCCTTAATCTGATCTGAGTTTGTTGTTTCAAATGTGTCACTTGTAGGAAAGCAATATCCATATTTAATGATTTTAATTGTGCCAGAATTTTACCCCTCTTAATTGGCTCATTCGCACCTCTGATGTTCCAACTACAGAAGGTGAGACCTCCGATATTTATTCGACTATTATCTTGCATTGGCTATTATTACCAGACTGTATGATTCATGTGATGCAGCCAAGTACCTCGGAATCCCGAATCCAGAGTTGTCCTTCATAATTTCTACAGTAGTTCTACATCTCCTGACACTATTAAACATAATTAAGGGAAAGAGAAAAACATAAAATAAAGTGTACATAAAAATTATTGAGTCATACAACACATAATTGTGAATAAACAAAAAAAGTGAATGTAATTTATCAAAAAAGCGATAAATTACAAAAAAGCCACCTAAGGTAGCTAGATTTGTTTTTAAATTGACCTCCGTCGATGAGATTATGCACTGGGCCTTATCCCCCTATTAGAATTTGACCCAACGTTAGTTGGTTCCCTCTAATTGTTACCAAAATTATAATATCAGGTCATCGTTGAACAGTTTAAAATAGAATAAAATAAAAGGGAAGGTAGAAGATTTGGATTAAAATAAAAGTAATTATGGGTTAAAGTACCTCGTCAATAATTACACTTTTCATTTACCTGTATGTTAGTTAATTCATTATTAGTATTTAGTATTTAAAATATATGTCTAACCTCCCCCACCCTTCCTGCTATATAGTTAATCGTGTTAGTACAGGACATTACGCCTTTAACGTTGGTTGAGTTTATTGCACGTAATTGGTTAATTGGTTAGTTAGTTATATGTGTAAATAATAGGTCATATAGTGTAGAACAGATGCCTCATATCATGGCCATTTCAAAAGGAGACGGTCTCATAGTTCTCCGTGCTGAAGGGTTTGGTGACGAGCTTGCGACCTTGAGCTTTCATATGTGCTTTCAGTTCAGAAGTTTAATTCGGCCTGTGTTATTGAACAACACATTCTTGCCAGATAAGCCTGTCTGGTAACCGTCTGAAGCGTTCTAGTGTCTTAATTGAAACAGAAAAAACAAAGTTCCACAGATAAAATGGCTATTATTCTGTTCCTCCTTGAATTTTGTTTAAAATCTCCTGGGCGTATTTGCAAGCAGAGTCCGGGTCCGTGAATAAGCGTTGCTTGCCTTTAAACGTAATTAGCATTTTTGCTGGATAGATCACGCCATAACGAACTTCAGAATGTCCATATAAAATACTGCTTGCCCTTTTAAACTCGCGTCTTTTTGCCAGAATCTCCCGAGGATAATCCCTGTAGAATCTTACGATATTATCAGCGAATGTAAGATTTTCTCCATAGGTTATCTTCTTTAATAGAGTTTCCACAGTTGAAATATCTAGGAACTTTACAATAATTTGCCTTGGTGTAGCATTATCATGTTTTTGGAAGCGACCCACTCGATGAGCCAGATCTATCTTTGGTTTTTCAGGAAGTTTGAAAACATCTTTAAGTAGATTAGTAATAAAATCACGCATTTGAAGGCCGTGTTCAGCACCCTCTTTAACTCCTACTATTCTCAGATTTTGCCTCCTTGACCTGGCCTCTAAATCTTGACATTTCTCATTCAGTTTATTCGTTAACTCCCAATTCGTATCGTGTTGTTTTTTCAGACCTGTTATTTCTTGGCTCATCTGTTCCATTTCACCCTCCATCTCTTCCATCAATTTTTCCGTGTCTGTTAATTGCTTCAGCAGGGTGTCATGTTTGTTGTTATAATCTCTCTGCATACTTTCCATTTCCTGCGCTGTCCTGGACTCCAAATCTTTAAACTGCTGGTTCAGGGCTACATAAAGCTCTTTTACTTCGCCGCAGCTATTATCAATTTTCTTAGAAAGATTGCCCTCCATAGTGGAGAAGTTATTCTGAATTGTAGAATTCATTTTGGCAAATTGCTTCTGAAGATCTTTAGTAATGTCTTTAAGAATATTAGCTCTTACCGTTTCTTCCCAGCTTTTCATTTCTTTCTCCTTTGTATCACTTCTCGCAGCCATATCGCTTGTAGGTTGTTGACGTTCCAGCTCCTCTTCCAAACTATCAGAAGTGGGTTCAGGGGTGGTTTCAAGCTCATCCAGAGCTTTTTGGAGCTGGAAGCTGATTGTAGTCTTCTTGGGTCCTCTCTGACCTCTTCTCTTTCTCATCCAGTTTTTACGATAAGATCGTTTTAAATCCCAAATCTACCAGTACCGTTTGATGGAATCAGTACCCTTGACGTTCAGCAAACCTGATAAGAATTTTTAACTCGATCCTGGCATGGGAGTCGACTTTAAACACGATTTGTCTGGAGGAGAGCTCAGTGCAGCTGCCTTTACTGATTCATAGCAGCCACCGGAAGTCCGGATGCGCAGTCATTCTGTTTGCGCAAAAACATTACGCGATAGCGCTACGATTTTTCACCAGCTTACTCACCGTTCTCCTGCCCTGTGATTGCACCAAGTTTCGGTTGGATTGATGGTCTTATGTAAACTTTAGCGAGGTTTAAAAACCGCACGTGCGCAGATCGATCTCCTCTCCTGCTGTTCAACGCCTCGTGGATTGGTCTTTTCTCCTGTCACTCCTGCACCATTGCAACTTTACTGGAACGCAGGATGGCAGGCGGAGGTTTCCAACTTTTCGGAGGAACTGGAAACAGCCCGGCACGGGAAATATCGCCAAATAGAAAGCGAAGAATCTGATCTCGGCGTAGGAGAATGACCAGCGGTCCAGCGACCAGTGACTGCTGTGAGTCCTCTCCAGCCCCTTCTCCTATGGTTCCCCTCGCTGGCTAATACCCCCCACAACCCCCGCATTTTCTCCGAGCTTGCTCGCCCCCCGCCTCCACAACCCCCCCCCCCCCCCTCCACCCACACACATCCCTGGCATTGCCCACACACCCCCTCCCCCACACACTCCCCCTCACACTCCCCCTTTCCCACACACTCCTCCTCCCCACACACTCCCCCTCCCCCACACACCTCCTCCCCCTCCCCCACACACCCCCCCCTCCCCCACACACTCCTCCTCCCCCACACACCCCCACCCACCCTCATCCTCACAACCCATCGTCCACACAACCCCTGCCCCGCACCCCCCCCCCCCACATGCTTCCCGCCCACAACCCCCACTCCCCCACACCCACTGCTGCGCATGCACAGTAATACCTGTGTGTTCACAATGAGAACCCAATGGGCGGGAATGGCTGCACCGCCGGAGAGCTGCTAAGAGTGGATGGGGGGGGGGGGGGGGGGGGGGGGGACGGAGGGGGGGTGGGGGGTGGGGGAGGGGCGAGGGGGGGAGGGGGGGGGGGGGGGGGGGGGGGCGGGGTGAGGGGAGGAAGGAGGATCAGAGACATCACAACGGGGACCCGTCAGCTGCACCTGTACTGTTAAGGGCTATGGATGAGTGGTGGAATAATGCATTGGGGGAACGGGTTGTGTCGGGGGAACGGGTGAGTGGTGGAATATTGCGTTGGGAATGGGTTACATTGCGGGACCAGGCCTCCTGTGTGACTGGGACCCAACGCGTCCCTCCTAATCGAGTAACTAACTATTTCTCCAGGTTTCCAAGTTTAAATAATTTTGCATTTCCTATTTTAAATTGACCTTTTATGACAGTTCAAGTCATCTTTTTTTCCAATTCAAGTTCTTTTTTCCCAATTCAAGGTGCAATGTGGGATGGAGTCCAATGGAACTATTGTGTGGTGGAGAATCCAAATAACGTGAGGGAGTTCCACGATGGAGTAAGACTTAGAGGAAGGAAAATAGAGAATAGGAAATGGTGTGGGGTGAGAAATATGGAAGTAGCATGGAGAAGTGGGGGGTGCTCAATAGTTTAAGTCATCAATGTTAGATGATTGGGTGGAGACATTACTGGAGATGTATAGGTCTAAGAATTGGAAGATAGGCACAAAATGCTAGAGTAACTCACCAGGACAGTCAGTACCTTTGGATAGAAGGAATGGGTGACGTTGGAATGGAACTGGATAAGACTGTTGCGAAGTTATTGATGTAGACAAGCTGAATTGCTCTTGCACAGTGCTGGTATGGTCATGGTTGGCCGAATGGCCTCCTTTTGGGCTGCAATATTTCCATGATATTGTTTTTAATAATTATCATTAATTAATATCAATGTGATTGAATGCTCTAATTATAAGGAAAAAGCACATCAATAGTGTGTTGTGTAAGTGGATTCCCTTGCAACTGATAATAAATCAGCTTAGATGCCTTTCAGGAAAGTGTCTATTATCTGGAAGATATTGCCCTGTATATCTGAATGCAGCCTTTAAATGAGATCATATTGCATTTGAGTCGCTCGGTGTTGGCAGTCATTTTATAATTGGGATGGAGACCTGAACAAGAATAAAATGGAAAATGTTAGAAAATTGAAATTGGAACTTGACCACTTAACCTCTCTGGTTTACGTTATCGCTTAATTACATCATTGGGTCATATAATTTGATCCTTGCAGTACATTTTAAAAATTGCTTGTCTTTTGATTTTTTTTGTGATAATAACGTGATGTGGGAACAAGGAGCAAAAATTCAAAGTATTTCTATACTTTATGAAATTGCAACATCTCACTATGACTGCGATGTAGGCTCGAAGGGCCAAATGGACTCCTCCTGCACGTTTTTTTCTATTTTCCAAGATACTAATTTTTTGTTAACACAGTTCACTGATCAAAAATAAAAAAATCACATGGCATCATTAGTAATATAGAGAATTTCGGTGCAATATTTTCAAGGTTTGTTTTGACATCTAACCTGCCCAAATGACATCACTGGTAGTGCAATGCTCAAAATTTGTATTTCTGATCAGATTTTGCAACACATTGGTTTTACTAACAACGTTTGTTGCTATTTAAAAAGCAGCTTTTTAGTAATGCTGGAGGCTCCAAGTGAATGATATTTAAAGAGTTAGATTCGTCTTACGCTGGGCGACTGCACAAGTTTGCACAGAGTAAGTATCCAGGATCCAAACTGGAATCCCAGGGACCACACCACCTGAGGATAGCAGATTCACCCTCGAAATTAAATGCAGAAACAGTCGGAAGAAATCCAACCAGAAGTGAAAGGTTCATCAGATGTGGGGCAGAAAGAATATTATTTTTTAGCTGGGATGTAATGTTAAAATTGTACAAGGCATTGGTGAGACCAAATCTGGAGTATGGTGTACAATTTTGGTCGCCCAATTTTAGGAAGGATTTCAACAAAATAGAGAGAGTACAGAGGAGATTTACTAGAATGTTGCCTGGGTTTCAACAACTAAGTTACAGAGATAGGTTGAATAAGTTAGGTCTTTATTCTCTGGAGTGCAGAAGGTTAAGGGGGGACTTGATAGAGGTCTTTAAAATGATGAGAGGGATAGACAGAGTTGACGTGGACAAGCTTTTCCCTTTGAGAATAGGGAAGATTCAAACAAGAGGACATGACTTCAGAATTAAGGGACAGAAGTTTAGGGGTAATATGAGGGGGAACGTCTTTACTCGGAGAGTGGTAGCGGTGTGGAATGAGCTTCCAGTGGAAGTGGTGGAGGCAGGTTCATTGGTATCATTTAAAAATAAATTGGATAGGCATATGGATGAGAAGGGAATGGAAGTTTATGGTATGAGTGCAGGCAGGTGGGACTAAGGGGAAAAAAAAGTTGTTCGGCACGGACTTGTAGGGCCGAGATGACCGGTTTCCGTGCTGTAATTGTTGTATGGTTATATGGTTAAATATCAAGCAAAATAAATGGCACCAAAAACGAGTTCATCAGGATCCTTAGGGAGGTAATATTTAGCCATCATTTCCTCTCAGGGGAAATATCATTGCAGACTCCCTATTCATGAAGTTGTCCTCACTTGTATATCATCTCAGAAAATGAGTACAAACTCCTGCAATTACCTGCACTGCTCTCAAAGTCAATGTCGGAATCATTCTCACTCTCTCAAATGTTCGTTCGGGATCCTTCTAGGCTGTCTCTGCTGAGATGAGGCACGTATGACATTTTTCTATGCACTGTAGGATTGCTAAAATGAAAAAAAAAGCTCAGGCAATGAACCTTTTGATTTTGGTTAAAGTGACTTCCACATTCTCACCTGGAAGGACCACTTGGCTGCAATGCAGGGCTCTCGTAATTGCAGGCATTCGTCACACACTTTCACTCACATCTTTGACAGCTTCCTGCCAGAAGAAAGCTGCTCTTCAGAAATCTTCATGCTTTATTCTTCTCCCCGGGGAAGACTCTGCCAACCCTCCCATCATTGCAGCTTGCACTTATTCCTTGCTAATAACCCCATAACTGAACAAACAATGACAGTATTGCTTTGGAAGCTTCATGGGTGACGTCTTGAAGTCTGGGAAAGGTGCAGGTGTTACCAATGCAGAAAATTCCAATGTTCCTGAAACAGTGTAGCATTGCACAAGGAAACAACTAGAGTTTTGGATCTGATACTAATGTCTTCTGCAATCTTATTGAGAGCTTTTCATAAGTGTGTTGCGGAGATTGGTACCACTGTCTTAATGCCAGGAAAAAGGCACGTTACCTTTTTTGGCTGATTAGAAAATAGTACTTATTATATGTTGTTTCAATCATTTCCTGGTATTTTACAGTTTTTGTGAAAAGTAAATGGCTTTTTTCATTTAGAATTACAGTGCTAAATGACAATTCTGGAAACTTGCTGTGTCCAAACAAGCTGCTTCATATGCTACATTGTAACATTGACAACACTTCAAAAGTACTTCATTATCTGCAGTGACTTGTGATACAAGATTGAGGTTTTGAAAGTTGCTATACATATGAAAGCCTTTATTTGCATTCTAAGTTGCAGTTATGTTGTCACATTAGTTACATTGATAATGCAAATGCGGAGATTATTTTACTGATATTTTTGACTGTTGTCTAATAATACTCTGGAGAGAAAAGAGATTTATTTTTAAAGATTTCTTTTGCATCGTTTTTTTTTACATTTTGTGTCAAATCAGGGTTCCAATTGCCAATGTGCATTTTCGTGAAATCCCTGGAGCGTAGCAGTTACAACTCTCAAGTCAAATTTGTGGACTTGTTTTGTTGGAAGATAGGCCATTTATAGAAAACTGCTTATAATGACAATACTTCACTCTGAGATGGTTGTGTAATTACTCTGTCAATCAGGCTTGGTGCCCACACTGTTGTTGGTGACAGATTAATTCTATGCACATAATTTATATGCAACTGGACATAGCTCACATATATTTTCTAGAGAAATTGTCAGCTTTTACTGTTGGAGGTTGCTGTGGTTTGTTTCCTACACTTTGCACGTTAGGCGACCCAGTGGCTCAACTGGTGGAGCTGCAGCCTCACAGTGCCAGTGACCCGGGTTCGATCTTGACCTTGGGTGCTGTCTGTGTGGAGTTTGCACATTCTTCCTGTGACTGTGTGGGTTTCCTCCGGGTGCTCCGTTTTCCTCCCCCATCCCTAAGATGTGCGGGTTTGTAGGTTAATTGGCCTATGTAAACTTGCGCTTCATGTATGGAAATGGATGAATAAGCGGAATAACATAGAAATGGTATGAATGAGTGAGCAATGAGCCAGTGTGGACTTGATTGACCAAAGGGCTTGTTTATATGCCATTATCAATCGATCAACTGATGAATTAATTAATGAGTTTGTTGTAAAATTGTCTGTGCTGCTCCACATCCAGTTGTTTGGCTTATACAATAAATATTGTTTATTTGAAAATGATAGTTCATGTTGATATTATTCATATTTTCTTATGGGGGCATAGGAGGCCGTTCTATGCTGGCTCCCATTCTGTTGCAACCTTTTTCTCCCACGTCCATTAAACTCCCAAGTTTCCGACAATTCACCTATGCCAGGAGTAATTTACAGTGATCAATGGTCTACCAACCTGTACCTCTTTGTAACTTGGGTGGAAATCCATGCATTCACAGGGAGAGCATGCACACTTCACACAGAAGAAAGAGGCCAGGGTTGAACCTGAATCACGGGAGCTCTGAGGCGGCAACCCCATTTGCTGCGCCACTCTGCTGCCCGTGAAGGTTGATATCAAAGTGTCAGCATTAGTATGGTCACCAATAGTATGGTCTAATTGCTAGAACTACTGTATAAAAGTTACTTGTATATTGTAATGTAGACCAAAGTTTCAAAATGTGTCGATGTTACTAATCTTGGTGGTGTAGCAAACATCATGGATGACATCAATCAAACAGGCTATGAACATGGGGAGAGAAGTAGTAGATAGAATTTGTGCGAGGCACTGCATTTAGTTTAATTTAGAGATACAGCGTGGAAACAGACCCTTCGGTCCACTGAGTCTGCACTGACCAGTGATCCCCGTGCATTAACGCTATCCAACACACTGGGGACAATTTACCAAGCCAATTCACCTACATACCTGTACGTCTTTGGAGTGTGGGAGGAAACTGAAGATCTCTGAGAAAACCCATGCGGTAATGGAGAGAACGTACAAACTCCGTACAAACAGCACCCGTAGTTGGGATCAAACCCAATCTTTGGCGATGAAAACGCTGTAAGGCAGCAACTGCACCACTGTGTTGCCCAGACTGGAGAAGCTTGGGTACAATAGTTTGAGAAGGTGTATATGATCATACCAGGTGTTTGTTGATACAATAGACAAATTAAAGCTGTTGGATAAGGATTAGAAGATGCAGGTTTGAGAGTCCCAAATACCTGTAGAAATTGGCAACTGGCATAATTCCTACAACTAAAAGAAAAATGACCACTGAGTCTAACCACTGCTGAAAGCCATGTCACTGTCAGAGCAGCGCAGTTGGCAAATTTGCAGAGTTAAGCCCCTGTCCCACTTAGGAAACCTTTGGAGACTTTGCGCCCCACCCAAGGTTTCTGTGCGGTTCCCGGAGGTTTTTGTCAGACTCCTACCTGCTTCCACTACCTGCAACCTCCGGCAACCACTTGCAACCTCCGGGAACTGCACAGAAACCTTGGGTGGGGCACAAAGTCTCCAGAGGTTTCCGTTCAGGTTTCCTAAGTGGGACAGGGGCATTAGTGTGCTATTTCATTTTCATGCATTTGTACAGGGGCAGCCTGTGCAATTAATTACCTGACTTACCAAGAAAGTACGCTAGTTACGTTACGCTAATGATACGTATGAAGACTGAATACCATTTATATTTAATTCATTTAATTATGAGTTCAGCTGGGGGTGATTATGCAATGAAATTAAAAAGTTATAGCAAGTATGTGATATGGATAGCTGTAGAAAATGGGTCTATCTGACTTTGAGAGATGACGGCTTTGGCCAGTTCTCTGTGCAGGTCAATGTTTACGATGCAGGACCTTGTCAAAGACCTTACTCAAGTCAATGTCGATAACATCTAGCTCCCCGCTGTCATCAATTGTTTATGGCACCTCTTCAAATAAACTCATTCTAATTTGTGAGGTATGATTTTTCCTGCACAAAGCCATGTTGACTATTCCTAATCCTTGCCTTTCCAAATCATGATAGATCCTATTTCCCCCAGTAACTTTCCTACACTGATGTTGGGCCTGCTGGCATGAGTTCCCTGGCTTGTCCTTGCACCCCATAAAGGCACAAGATTTGTCATCCTCCAGTCTTTTGATATCTGACCTGTGGTTAAAGATGATGCAAATATCTTAAGTGGTTGAAGGCTAGATGCAGGAAGATTGTTCCCGATGTTGGGGAAGTCCAGAACAAGGGGTCACAGTTTAAGGATAAGGGGGAAGTCTTTTAAGACCGAGATGAGAAAAACATTTTTCACACAGAGAGTGGTGAATCTCTGGAATTCTCTGCCACAGAAGGTAGTTGCGGCCAGTTCATTGGCTATATTTAAGGGAGTTAGATGTGGCCCTTGTGGCTAAAGGGATCAGAGGGTATGGAGAGTAGGCAGGTACAGGATACTGAGTTGGATGATCAGCCATGATCATATTGAATGGCGGTGCAGGCTCGAAGGGCCGAATGGCCTACTCCTGCACCTATTTTCTATCTTTCTATGTTTCTATCTCTGCCAAGGCATCTGCAATTACTTTCCCAACTTCCCACATATCTCGGGGGCCACGATCAGTTTTGGGGGATTTATTCACCTTAATATTCCGTAAGACGACCTACATCACTTTTGTAATGTGGATATGTGCTCTGATATCACTATTCATTTCCATTGATTTCTTAACATCCATGCAGGTGAGATAATAATCATTTAAGAACACCTATTTCCTGTGGCTCCACACATGGATGACCATAGACCATGAGAGATCTCCTCCTTGAAGTGCTTCAATGCTTGTGAGAGGGAACTCCTGCATGGCTGTTATGAAGGGAAGATGCATTTTCAAGTGATAGCCTTGTGTGATAGACTCTCTTCTCTCACCTGTGTTGGTCCACTATTACAGGTTTCCTTTTTTTTGAATGGAAGATTCTGTGCTGGACAGTCGTACACAGTGCAGATATTGAGTCGATGTTGGCCTGTGTGTGAAGTCATGATGATTTGTGGGGATGGGGTTGCAGTTGATTATTTTGTGCTGAGAGAAATGGAATTCAAGGTTTTCATGGCAGCACTGAAAGAGGCAAGGAGACACTATTTGGTCTGGAGAGAACTTTAACCCAGAAAGTAGAAACATTTTGTGAAGTAAGTAGTTTAGTCCAGGAGGTCGTATTAATTTCTGGTCAGCCTCTCCCCAGGCGCCTCTTTGTAGAGAGAAGCAATAGTGACATCACCAAATGTCACGTGAAATGATAACATTTATTTTTATTACAAATGGCCTGTTAGGCTGCACTGTAGCATGATGTAACATGAGAGGATAGTTCTTGTTCTCAAGAGCTAGCAGTTCATCGATTGCAGGAGGATTTACTGGCTACATCGGGATGAATGAGCAATCTTTGCCTCCTAAATGCATGATAATGTCCCAAACAATTGTAGTTTTGGCGGCATTAAAATCTGTATATTCAAGGAGTGATGACACTTACAGTTCATGAGAAGTTCCAGGTTTGCATGTCGACACTGGAGAACCAAGTGAATCCAATCTGTTGCTCCATTAATCTTTTGCATTCACAAGCCCTCTTGCCTTTGACATCTTCAGGTTTCTACTTGAGGAAACGGAAATTAAATCTCTGTGCATAGTTAAACGTGATGTGCACAGAAGCAAACAATTGAAACTGTATTGCCTTCTGCAAGATTGCTTCAAGCAATTTTACACTAGAACGTGGTAGTGCAGAGGACACATGAGGAACATGTATTACACATCCGAAGGGCTATATCTTTATTTAAATCCTCAAAACAGAAAATCAATGGAAGATGTCCTTGGTTTGGTTCTAATTGTTAGCACATTGCAATTTTGTTTTACTTTCAGTTTCATGTGCAAATTGAATATAAATTTCATTTGAAAGGATGGCCTTCACACCATACCTAAATTTTCAGGAATGTTGATACTGTATAGCATAGCATTGAACTTAGATTATAAACTGATCAAAGAAAAATACATGTAGTTGCTCCCCATCTGATTTTGGCATTTACCAAAGCGAGATGGAGATGCAGAACACTTCTCCCTGCATTTCCGAAAAGAAAAACAAACTTTCTATCTCTGTGCTCTGGAACAAGCATTGCGAACTCCCAAATCTATTTTTTATTTTGTAATCTTGCTCGGTCTTCATGTGTACTCTGTTTTTTAAAGGTTTCCCGTATAAATATGATTTTAGATTGGTAGGAAACTGCATTTGAATTTGGTAGCCTTGCACCCTGCTTGAAATGGGATTTCAAGGAATAGCTGTGAGAACTGCCAACCCACCAGCCGTGAATGAGCTACCAGCACATCAGGCTTGAGTGACTGAGCTGTCAGCCCAATAATTCATCTGGCCCACAATGTCCAAACTAGCCCTCTGGAAACAAGTCCCTTCAGCCCACAACACCCATACTAGCGCTCCATACTGCACCCTCACACACAACACACAGTCACACACACGCATACTACACACTCCACAACAGACACACACACACACACACACACAACACACACACACACACACACACACACACACACCATATTGGAATTGGAGGAGAGGTGGAATATTGCATTGGGGGACCAGCCCTTCCGTGTGAACATGGGACCCAACGGGTTCCACTTAGTCTAGTATAACTATAAATACACACGCACGCTTTCCCTCCTGGGATTAATAAAGTTCTATCGTATAGTATCGTGTGTGTAGGAAGGAACTGGAGATGCTGGTTTAAACTGAAGATAGACACAAAAAGCTGGAGTAACTCAACGTCAGACAGAATCTCTGGACAAAAGGAAAATATTATGTTTTTGGTTGGGTCTGAAAAAGGTTCCTGCACACCTTTGGAATGTGAAAGGAATTGAGGACCCGGAGGAAACCCATGCGATCAAAGGGGAAAGGAGCAAACTCCATACAGACATCTATATTCAGGATCAATTCCGGGGTCTCTGGCAATTTTAGGAATCAAATATATGGCCAATGTACTGCCCCAATAACCTTGAACTGAATTAAAACATACAGTAGCTGTAAAGGGAGACATAGTGTCACTTAGAGATTTAAGACTGAAAATGGATAGTTTCTTTTTTTTTAGTAACTAAAGTTATCACCGTTTTGTGTGTTGGAAAACAAAATATAGATGCACAGCCGAAGAAGGGTTGCTGCCTCGCACGCCAGAGATCTGTGTTCATTCCTGTCATCGGGCACTGTCTGTGTTGAATTTGCACATTCTCCCTGCAAGTGTGTGGGTTTCCTCCCACATCCCAAAGATGCATTGGCTTTGTTGGTTAACCTGTCTCTGTAAAATTGCCCCTAATGTGCAGGGAGTGGGTGAGTCAAGTGGGGCACTGAACTTGTGTTGAATTTGCCCAGACTCCCTGCAAGTGTGTGGTGAGGCCTCCCTACATCCCAAAAAAGGCATTGAAGACCCTTGTTGAACTAGGCTGTGGGAAGCTGGGAATCTCGGTAAAATTGCCCCTAATGTGCAGGAAATTGGGAAGACAATGAGGATACCAGTGGGGTGTAAAACAGCAAAATATGAGGTGCTGTTCTTCCAATTTGCAGTGGGCCTCACTCTGGCCATGGAGGAGGCCCAGAACAGGAAAGTCGGATTCGGAATGGGAAAGGGAGTTGAAGTGCTGAGCCACCGGGAGATCAGGTTGATTATTGTGAACTGAGTGGAGGTGTTGTGCGAAGCGATCGCCAAGCTCGCGCTTGGTCTCACCGAGGTTGATCATACGCTGAATAATCCAACCACATTTTTGATTGGAAGTGGAAAGAAATAGTAGAAATTGCATTCATTGCAACGTGTAAAAAGAGTTGAGATACTGTATTATAATTTTGCTGCATGTCATTGTGGTATATATCATGTCTTGATTGGTGAATATGTTTAGTTTGTGACTTTATTTGAAGCAGAAATAATATGTGAATGCTTCATTGAGCATAATTCCGACCGGTAACTACGCACTTCGTCCGAGCACATCATCACACGCGTCATGCAAACCGTCTAAAATGACCACCTAATCTGTCATTTGGCAACATAAAATGCTGCCTCGGTTGCCCGGCTAGAAACAGGGAAAAAAAAGTAAAATGAGAGCCTTGATGCTCCTGACATTTTGCGTCAAATTATTAATATATATGGATGGATTGAATACTAAGACCAATGAAATCCCTTTCTGTCACAAAAGTACGTGTCAAGCAATAACATTTTATTTCCCCCTATTTTCTTCGCTCCATAGATGCTGCTACACCCGCTGAGTTTCTCCAGCAATTTTGTGTACCTTCGATCTTCCAGCATCTGCAATTCCTTCTTGAACATTTTATTTCCGTTCCTCAAGTCAATTTAAGATCCAATTTGCCACAACTATTTGCATCCTCTGGGCTGTTTGAGAGCAGTGCACCAGTGGTGACCCATTAGAAGGCTTACTGGCTTTCCAAGTCCATGCAAATGCGTCAAATAATTCATCTGAATGATTCATTCCGGTTAGTCAGGTGTAATCTTTCTTAACCAAATCCATGCTGACTATCACTTTGGTTAGTTTTGCTTTTCTAAATGAAGGTTAATGCTTTACCTCTGAAAGGATTCCACTAATTTTCCCACCATTCAAGTTAATCTAACTGGCTACTATTATCTTTTTTTATCTCTCGTTTTAAACAAGGATATGGTATGATTTTAGCAGTTCTCCAATCCTTTGGCACCAGTCCTGCTGCCAAGAAGGATTGAAAATAATTGTCAGAGATTACAATTATCTCCCAGGTTTTAGAGGTGTACAGCGTGGAAATGGGCCCTTAGGCCCACTGTCCACATTGACCATCGATCATCCACTCATGCTCGTTCTATGCTATCCCACTTTCATATCTAGTCTTTATTAGACAATGTACTGAGGGCCAATTATCCTCCAAACCCACATGTCTTTGTGGTTTGGGAGGAAATTGGAGGAAACCCATGGTCACGGAGAACATGCAAAATCTGTACAGACAGCACCCGAGGTC
This sequence comes from Leucoraja erinaceus, assembly GCF_028641065.1. Lineage (NCBI taxonomy): Eukaryota > Metazoa > Chordata > Chondrichthyes > Rajiformes > Rajidae > Leucoraja > Leucoraja erinaceus. The sequence goes on along the minus strand of NC_073392.1, from coordinate 43,094,695 downwards.
AGGATTGCACCTGGGTCTCTGGTGCTGTGAGGCAGCAGCTGTATCACTGTGTTGCCCGTAACATGCTGGGATATGTTTTTACTGGACCAAGTGATATTACCCATTTTCAAAGATGCTAATTCTCTTAATGCCTCCTGTTTTATGATATTTATCCCACATGCAGGATCATTATTGGAAAGCACTGCAAAAATTAAATCCTGCCCTGTTTAATCTGAACTTGTAGATTTTCGTGCATTGATTGGCACCACCAGTAACCTTTCACCATCTATAAACAGGAGAGAAACTGATGGCCACTAGCAACCATCAATTTCCAGAAAACACAACCCCAAGTGCCCATTATCCTTCTTCACTAGCTAAGCAAAAATAGTAAGTCAATAAGTAGCTTCAGAGAGAGGGTGAAAACTGTGACAACAGCTGAGAGCTTGGAACTGGGGGCAAGATAACAAAAAGATTAAAAGCTGCAGAATTGGACATGTTCAGCATATTAACCTGTAAATAACTTGAACATTGTTTGCAATGACCAGTCTGTAAATGATTTGTTTGCAATGACCAGTCTGTAAATGACTTGAACTGATTTGAGGGGAAATGGAATATCCTGGCTGAGTTGTGAACATTGGGCAAAATCACAAAATGCATATTTGGTCTTTGCTGTTACTGTTTGTCTATAGTGGGCTATCCATCTGGTATTATAACACTTATAACACAACCACACTTTTTAAAGAACACAAAAATGCTCATTCAAAGAAAAAGTTGAAATCCAAAACAAACCATTTTTTTTGCATCTACTGAAATCCTTGCCAGTACTCTGCTCTCTTCCTCAGTGATGCTTCTAGATCTCTCCCTCTGAATTATTTCCCTTACCACATCACAGTCTTGACCATTACTGGAATCATGGAGACACAAGAAACTGCAGATGCTGGAGTCTTGAGCGGGAATAAAAAGTGCTGGAGGAACTCTGAAGGTCAGACGGCATCTGTGGACAGATGGAATTTTTAGTCAGGACCTTTCTTCAGTCCATTCATTTCCTCTACCCACTGAGCTCCTCGAGCACTTTATTTTTCCATTACTTAATCCTATTTGCTTACTCATTGAATATGGGTGCATTTTGGTACAAGATCCTGCTTTTTTTTTTTTCATGTTACCTATACATCCAAGCAAATGTATTCAGCGCTTTAACTGTAGTCTGATGAGAGGTTTTGTGGGAAATGTTGCTTCAGGGCAGAGTTTTAAACATGGATAAGCTGTATGTTCACATTTATTCTCTGAAACACTTCTTACCTTCCCATTTCTGAGGTGAGAGCCTTAGACCTGTAAAATGGAACTTGAACTTTGTTGAGTGAATAAAACATACTCACTGATCTGGTACAACAGTATTTACTGAGTAACGCATATACAGCGCACTACAGCACGTTCCATATACTGTACGGCAGCACTGACTGGCAGAACATGTCGGGTTGCGATAATATGAATAATGTGTAGTAGGCGGAGCTTATAATAATAATAAAGCATTACATTGGTAGGTAAGTAAAGTAACCAATCTACATCTTTTCGTGTAAGAATAAAAAGTGAGACACATTTAAAATAAATTTAAAAAAAAAACAAATTTCCACCGACCCTGGTTGTGTGGCAATAAATTATATCTAAATTATATCTAATCTAATCTAATATATATGAATAAGCACATTACTAGGTGCTGACTGAATAACACAGTAACCAAAACGCTAATAGCACACACCGGGAAGTACAGATGGTTCAAACAAAATCCCCGTATCTAAGGGGAGGCCTACAAACCCATCCCCCGCGTGTACAGTACAGATCCGCATCTCCTCCCTTCACCGGCGAGGTTGCCGGTGTCCCGTGCGGCGGGAGCACTGGTGACCCGGGGGACAAACACGGCGAGGCAGGCGAGCGGGGCATCGAACGTGGTGATGAGGGAACTGGAGACACAACCAATGGTTGGTCTACAGCTGTAGGGTGTGAGGGAAGGGAAAGTCCGTCAGTAGATGGGTAGATCAGACACGTTGCATCAGGATACAAGGCATGTGGATGTGGTTCCTTCACAGGAAGGAGATGTTGAAGGTTGCGTCTGTAGATCCCTCCGTCGGCACTCACCAGGTATGAGCGCATCTCTTGCGGGGCAGTGGATGAAACCCAATCGGCCATAGCCCTTGTTGGTTTGAAGTCGAATGACTTGTCCACTGGAGAGAGTTTAATTGGTTTGTTGGACATCGAAAAATCGCTGTGCAGCAAGTGATGAATGAACCTGTGGCTGCAGCAGTTGTTGAGGCACAGGCAGTGCAACATGGGTCTGTCTGGACATCAGGCGTTGGGCAGGAGACCCCAGTATTGGGTCATGGACGATGTTTGTTAAGTTGAGCAGGTCCAGGTAGACATTGGATTTAGCAAGTTGTGAGTGTTCCATCAATTGCTTGGCGCTCCAGACCGGATTCTGCAAATCCATTTGACTGTGGGAATTCTGGACTGCTGGTGACATGGCGAAAATCCCATCGTTGAGCAAAGTTCTTGAAACACTGGTTAGTGAACTGACTGCCGTTATTTGACAAGAGGCGTGCAGGGGCACCGTGTACAGCGAAATAGTGCGACAGCTTTTGGATGACTGCATCGGATGTCATGCTTTGGAGCAGGTCAATTTCGAACCAGCCAGAATACGAGTCAACGAGAACCAGATACTGTTTGCCACGCCACTCGAATATGTCAGTAGCAAGTGTGGTTCGAGGCAGAGGAGGAACAGGGTGTGAGTGCGGGGGCTGTTTCTGTTGGTGTGGCATCAGGCTGTTGCAGACGGTGCAGGCTTGAACTTTCTCACGCACAAATTTGGTCATTCCGGGCCAGAAAAACATGCTTGTTGCACGTAGTAAGGTTGCTTCCACGCCATAGTGACCCCTGTGGACGGCATCAAAGTATTTGTCCCATAGAGCAGCTGGGATGACTGCTTTGTGACCGTTGATTATGACACCGTCCTGCGATACCAGTTCATTGCGAATAAGGTGAATAGGAAGTGGGGCGCGATATTGTTTACCCGGCCAGCCACGCCAGATGACTGAGGACAGTTGCCGTAGAATTAAATCCGCAGCTGTTGGATGTTCTGCCAGGTTGCTTAGGTACGTACAACACCATCATTACAGTGAACTGGTCGTTTTCAGATGGCTGTTGTTTGCAGGTTGTTCATGGGGTTCTTGATAGCGTGTCAGCCTGGTACATGTCATTGCCCCTTTTGTAGACCAGGGTAAAATCGAATCACTAGCGGCATCATCATCCGTTGCAGGTGAGTAGGAGCGCCATGAATGGGTTTGTTCAGAACGGTGACCAACGGTTTCAACAACCACGGACTTCCCAAAAATAAAATCCTTGAATTTTGTGCAGGCAAAAACCACTGCTCAGTCTCAGACCAGGTACGGGAGGCGTAAGTAATAGGTCTGCAGTCTCCTTCGGCAGAGGTTTGTAGGCAAGCAGCTCCCAGTCCATATTGGGAGGCATCACACGTGAGTGTCACGTAGGTTTAAATCAAAATAAGCAAGGGTAGGGGCACTGGACAACTGTAATTTAAGGATTTTGAAAGCCGTCTGGTGTTGTGCATACCAAGACCATGCAGTGTCCTTGTGAGTCAGTTGTCGTAGGGGGGCAGATATTTCGCTGAGGTTGGGAATGAATTTACCCAAGTAGTTAACCATTCCCAGGAATCTTTGCAAAATTGTCAGGTCAGTGGGAACTAACATCTCGTTGATGGCAATGGTCTTGGAGGGGTCAGGTCTGTGGCCGTCATGGTGAATACATGTCCGACATAATGGACCTCGTTGATGCGAAATCTGCACTTCAGAGGGTTGAGCTTGAGATATCTTTTACATGATCAAGTATTTTTTTTTTCGAGTTGGCATCATGTTCAGCCATGTCACATCCAGCAACGAGAACGTCATCGACAGTGATGGCACAAAGATACGCCATAAATAATTGTTCAATTGTTTGTTGGAATACTTCGCTGGCAGAGTTGATGCCAAAGGGCATCCGTAGAAATTTGAAATGGCCAAAAGAGTTTAGAACGTGGTGAGATTGGACGAGTTGGGATCCAGCGGGATCTGCCAGAACAAACTTTTGGCATCTAGAACGAAAAACACAGAGACACTGCCTAGCTGGGCAGCAACTTCCTCCACCGTGCACATCGGGTAGTGCAGGCGTTTGATAGCTGTGTTCAGGTCTCTGGGGTTGATACAAATTCAGATTTCTTCTTTGTTGTAACCACCATGGTGGAAACTGAGTCGGAAGGGTCGATAATCGTGGCAATGACACCCAAGAACACCATCCGCTGGAGCTCATTGCGTACTCTGACATGCATTGCATTTGGAATGCGGTGTGGTGCTCGTACCACAGGTAGGACATTTGCAACCGTGATGATGTTGTATTTGATGGGTACCTTCCCAAGCTTATTGTCAAATAGTTCCTTGTACTGGGAAAGTATCTGCTGGGCAGAGCCCTCGGCAGGAGATATTTGATAGACAGTTGGCCCGAAAGTTACCAATCCAAGGTCCTGGCAAACAGAGTTGCAACTTTCCCCACGGACAATGAAAAAGTTCAGCTTGTGACGCTAGGTGACAGTTCAGCTCAGCTGCTCCAATTGGGTGCACCTTCCCTCCCCTGTAGGCCAACAAATTGGCCGAAGTGTTTACAACATGTTCGGCATTTTTGATCTGTGTAAATTTGGATAATGACATGACGTTGCATTTGGCTCCGGTATCGATCTTTGCAACAGTAATGGTATTGTTGACACAAAGTGAAACTTGAGGGTCGACTTGCTTGTTAGTGGAAGTAATCAGGGTGTGTATGTTATGACTGTTATCTTCAAGCTCGGGAAGAGCAACTGGAGGAGGTGCTGGTAGCTCCTAGTACTCGATATCAGAATCTTCATGTTTGAACAGATGCACAGATTGCCTTTGGAGTGAGCGATTCCCATGGGTACGGCAGCATTTAAAAAAATGATTTCTCTTTTTGCAATAATGGCATAATTTTCCAAAGGCAAGACACATTTTGTGCGGGGTGGAACCCACCACAGTTAGAATTTTTCAATGAATCTTTGAGATTGTCAAGGTGATATATGGGGCTGGGAGTGCTGGTTACGTTAGGAGGTGTCGGTAACATCAACACGTTATGAGGAATGCAGCCTAGGCCCCTTTGATTTAGTTTGAGAGGTCATGATCTCAGCAATACGACAAGCATGCTCAGCTCGGGCCAGGGTTAGTTCAGTATCACAGAGTAATTGATCACGTACTTTATCACTGAGGATTCCACCCACCAGTCTGTCACGAATGTGTTCATTACACAGATTAGCAAAACGGCAGCATGCAGCAATATGTTTCAGATCGCTGATGTAGTTTTCCACAGGCTCACTTTGTTGCTGGTTTTGAGCAAAAAATTTAGTGCGTTCCAGTATGGAGTTGGCACGAAGGTCACATAACTATCTGAATTTAGTGAGCAGAACCTCGGGATCATCAATTGTTTCAGCAGTTACCACGATCTGATTGTTGTGATCTAGAACTGCAGGAGCAAAGTCAAAATGCTCTGCTCATTTGATATCCTCTGTGCCAGCGACTTTGAGAAGTATAGAGGCACGGTGATCTGGTGGAACGTTGTGATGAGCAACACGGATGTAATGGTTGAAATCATGCTCGAAAATCTGCCGACTTTTAGTGAGGTCCGAATCAAAAATCGGAGGATCAGGTTTACGGAATGAGTTGGTCTTGGCAACATGAGAAGAGGAACAAAACGGGTGAAAACAAAACACTGGAAATAAAATAAAAAATGATATACTGAGATGTGGAGTGGGTTGACCACGTCTGACACCATGTTGAGTGAATCAAACATACTCATTGATCTGGTGCAACAGTATTTATTAAGTAACGCATACAACACACTACAGCATGTTACATCTCTTGTATGGCAACACTGACTGGCAGCACAAGTTGGGTAGCAATAATATGAATAGTGTGGTAGTAGGCGGAGCGTATAATAATAAAACATTACATTGGTTAGTAAGTAAAGTCACCAATCTACAAACTTTAATTGATACTAGACTAAGTGCGGACCCGTTGGGTCCCGTTCCCCCAACGCAATATTTCACCAAACTGCGCAGGCGCAGCTGATGGGTTCCCGTTGTGACGCCAGAGATCCCTGTTGTGATGCGAGTCACGGGCAACCCTCCCCCAACAGCGTAGGCGCGGCCGGCAAGTGGGAGCGTGACTGCAATGTTTTTTAAGTTCAAAATGGCAATAACCTGTAAAATATAAGATCAATGTGAACGCACCTCACTCTCCCTCTTCAGTTCCCTATTCCCCTCCTCCATTATTCTCTCTCTCCCCACCCTCCACCTACCCTCCACTGCTTCCTCTCCTCACCCTTCCTCCCTATTCCCCTCCCCCCCTCTATTACATCACCATCCCTCTTCCTATCCCTATCCTCCTCCATTCCCCCTCATCCGCCAGCACTCACTCCACCTCCTCTTCACCCTCACTCTTATTTCCCCTCTCCTCCTCCCCTCCCCACTCCCTCCATGACCTCTCCCTCCCTCTTCTTTCCCCTACCCTCAGTCACTCCCCCCCTCCATAACCCCTCTCCCCTCCTTATCACCATCCATCCCCTGCTCCCCCATTGCTCCTCCCCCCATCCCCCCCCCATCCCCCTCACCCCTCCTCACTTTCACTTGACCTCCCCTCCCCCACAATGAAAATTGCAATGTTTAAATACAAATGAAATTTTCAATGAAAATTGCATTTTTTCTTTAAAATAATCTAAACATATGAAAATGGAAGAATTTTATTAAAACTTAGAATAAAATCCATGTCAATGAAAATCGGGGGGATCCCATTGTGACATAATTGTGACGTTGAACGTGGCTGACGGGCAGGGCAAGTAGAAAAGTGGTTTTGTAAAGTGGTTTTTGTAAAGTTTAAAATGTCAATCACTTGTAAAATATACCATCTATCTGAACGAAACTTGGGTAATGCACACCGCAGGACAATGGTGAGTAAGGTGGAACAAAAATTGTAGCGTTATCTTGTATCGTTTTGGTGGAGTTTCTGGAAATCACGCACACGCATACATACAAACAAACAAACAAACAAACAAGATGAGCGTTTTAGTAATATAATAATAAAATAATAGATAGATGACCTTTCTTATTCCAAAGCAATTTCAGCCAATTAATTATATTTGAAATAGCTATTTTAATCGGCAGTCATATAATTAATTGTAGAGCCCTGCATCTGTGTCGCTGATTGAGGTGTCAATATTAGCCAGAATACCATTGGGAACTTTCTGTTCTTCATTGAACTAATACTGTGGGATATGAGAGACCAGACACATTTCATTCTAAGCTCACCTGAATGCCAGCACCTTGGACAGTGCAGAACTCTTTGAACTGCACTGTTACTATAATACAAGTCACTTAATACCTTAGTTGCATTGTAACATTTAAATTTGACCTGGTATTGATCTTATATGTAGTTATTCCTCTTGATGAATTATAAAAAATTACAGGAATATATGATACTTCCCAACATTTTAACTATCTTTTATGAGCTTGAAATGAAATAAAAAGGTGTCTCTGACTTGGAATAAGAAACACATTGAAACCCCCTTTTCACGGGGCGACTTGACGCAAGAGGTAACCAGAGTTTAACATCGTGGGAACCTCGTTTGGTAACAGTACGGCATTCGTGGACCACTGTGGCGCTAACGGCAGGTAATCGTGTAACTTGGGTACTCGGGAGAAAATTCAAACATGTTTGAATTTGTCCAAGAGTGACATACACTAGTGGTTGAGCATTGCAACATTTTATGAACATAGTGGCCAGTGCGATATCCGGAGTAACTCTTGCGGTTACCGTGGGAACTCCTGCGAACGGTAAACCCGGAAGTTGGATAGAGGGGACTGAAGGTGAGTAAAAAAGGTATTCTCAATGTTGCTAATTGAACATGTATCCATCGAGGACGTCCCACCTCATTGTAATTGTTGGAGAACCTTTTTAACAGGAACAAGCAGAGATGGCTCCCAGATTGATGTCTGCAACTCTTCATATTACATGTATCCATCGAAGCAGAGATGGCTCCCAGATTGATGTCTGCAACTCTTCATTAACACATCACTACAAGAGGAATGTCTCCAATGTTTTAATCCCTCTCATGCTGAAACACAAAATAGTTGAAGGGAGTTGAAATAATCACATTTTTATCATTTTTCATTTCTGAGTGTTCAGGCACCTCACTTGCTGAGCTATTTTACTCCAGCAGTTTGTGTCTCTTTTTGTCTGAAAGCAGTTTCTAACTGGAGGAACTCCGCGGGCCAGGCAGCATCTACGGAGGGAAATTGACAGGCGAGCCTTTCCTCAGGCTGCCTTATCTCTTGATCCCCCAACTCCCATCCACACACACAAATGCTGGAGAAACTCAGCGGGTGCAGCAGCATCTATGGAATGAAGGAAATAGGCAACGTTTCGGCTCGAAAAGTTGCTTATTTCTTGTGTATGTGTCAGAAGGAACAGCAGATGCCGGTTTAAAGAGAATGAGCTCGACAGCAGGCAGCATCTTTGGGGAGAAGGAATGGGTGACATTTCGGGTCGAGACCCTTCTGATATGCTGCTTGTCCCGCTGAGCTACATGTTGTGTCTATCTTCGTTTTAATCCAGCATCTGCAGTTCCTTCCTGGCCGAATCCGATTGAAAGATGAGAGGCTGGGCGAAAGAAATCATTAATTGAATTAAATAACTAGATACCTGTCTAATCGTATCTACGGGATTGGACAGGCTAGATGGAGGAAGAATGTTCCCGATGTTGGGGGAGTCCAGAACCAGGGTCCCAGTTTTACAGTCTACCGTGGGAACTCTTTAATTACAGCGGGAAACCTTCAGTTTCCCAGGGTGTCGGGACGGGACTGGAGTTGGGAGGGAAAGGTGGGGGAGTCGAGGGAGAGGAGGGGGAGACAGATGGGAGTGTCTTCATTTACTGGCGGTGGGTGTCTGTCACTGAAACTGGCAGGTGAGATTTCGCATCCACCTTGTGTGTGCCTCTCTCTCTCTCTCTCTCTCTCTCCTCCCTCCCTCCCCCCTCCCTCACACAGGCATGAATGGAGGAACTCCGCGGGCCAGGCAGCATTTACGGAGGGAAATGGACAGGCGACCCATTCTTCAGGCTGCCTTGTGTCTCTCTCCCCCCCCAACTCCCACCCACACACGCGCATGCTGGAGAAACTCCGCGGGTGCAGCAGCATCTATGGAACGAAGGAAATAGACAACGTTTCGGCCCCGCTGCACCCGCTGAGTTTCTCCAGCATTCGTGTGTGTGGGTGGGAGTTGGGGGGGAGAGAGAGACATAAGGCAGCCTGAAGAATGGGTCGCCTGTCCATTTCCCTCCGTAAATGCTGCCTGGCCTGCGGAGTTCCTCCAGTTATGCCTGTGTGAGAGGGAGGGAGGGAGAGAGAGAGAGGCAGTCCTGGTCAGTCCTTTGAAGATAGACACCAGTTGCTTGGAGCAACTCAGCGGGACAGGCAGCATCTCTGGAGAGAAGGAACGGGTGGCGTTTCGGGTCGAGATCCTTCTTCAGACTGAAAGTTTCACCTCTCAGTAGATCATAAAATAACATAATCATCACGGTCAATGTGAGATACAGTGTTTATTCATATTTGACAAAATAAAAAGATGACTTCTTGCACATATTGAGAGAAGGTGCATCACACCAAACAACATGTGTCTAAAAAAACACAGATTATTCTTCAGCTCATTAAAGAGCTCGGGTGAAAAAAAACAATATAGTGTGTGACAACAAAGTAACATCATTTGTGCCACGTGATTAATTACACTACAGTCCACGATGTTCATTCACGATTAACGGGAAAGATCGGGAGACGGACAAGTCACTCGCACAAATGACAGAATTGCCGAGTACCGTGGGAACTCTTTATCTACCCCCGTTATATCGTACGGAACTCGTGCTGGACCACGACCACCTCACTCTGGTGACATCTTACGTCAGGTCGCACCATGAGAACTGGCCATGAGGATAAAACAAAATAGAATTTCTAAATCTTTTTTTTCTGAGATTGTTACTTTGTGTTCTTATGTGCCCCAGATAACATCCCAGAAGCTAGATTTCCACCCACGCAGCATTCTGCAGTGTAAAAGAGGATCCACTCTGAGAAGATTACAATGTTTGAGCTCTTTTCAAATAAAAATGCATTATTTTGTACCTCCTATAATAAAAATTGTTGTATAATATGGATCTTAATGTGATCTTAATTTTGAGATTCTGTCCCTCTGAACCATTATAGTAAGTTTATTGAAGAATGACAAACATTTATAAAGTACTTGCTTTAATGAACAGAACTTAAGTCTCTGGGCTTGCTGTGCAGTTGGTCCTGATGAGTAGTTGGAGATTATTTTTCCAGCAAACACACTTAAGTTGTGCAGCCTTGCATGAATCAATCTACTTAGAACTACTGTTATAAGATCTGAGAAGGCAGGCACACCTTCATTCCAGCAGTTTATCTGAAAAATGGCATTGTGTATAATGCAGAACTGTTCTTGTACCTCACTATATGATACCGTACTTGCTGAATACCTTGGGTGTGCAATAATACTTAACTGTGACACAAAGAGCTGGAGTAATCAGCGGGTCAGGCAGCATTCATGGAGAACATGGACAGGATCCTTCCTTGTTTCTACAATCCTTAAATGTGTGCTGGTAACAATCCAAACTTGAGTTATTCCATGTGTTCTGCAGCACACCTTCGACAGGAAAATAGAACATTGAACATCACCATAATTTTGTGACTTTAGACTTTTTTCTTTCCTCCCCACACTAGCCCAATACCCAGGCCCAGCCAGAGCGTAGTGTGTTTTATATTGAAAAATATTGCTAGTGCATAGCCGCCATTGGGAATTGCAATCTTATTCACTTACCCAAGGTATAATAAATGCTGAAAGCAATCCTTGTACCTTTCATTGTCAATTGAACTGGAGATAGCATTGGAACCAAATTTACTTGCAGTCCAAATTGCTCAGGCAGGTTCCCTCCTCTGCCTGACCAATGACGTAGATGGAATCCCTGACCCAAGCCATTGATTGAGAAGATGAGATGTTCAGCAGATTGTTAGAATCAGAAATGGATTGCACCTCTTATGGGCATGAACACTTTTCAATCCAAAGGGTACAAGTTTTTTTATTTATAAACCTGAAAATTGATTTTTACATGACAACATTTTTTATAAAGCAAATGTTGCCTGGTTTATGAGCAAATAGCTCAATATCAGCTCAGATTCGGCAGAACGGATCAATACTGTGTACACCATACAGTGTTGCAATGAACCATCCACAGGGACAATACTATCAGCCTTTATTTTTTGAACATCAGGTCAATGGGCAGATAGGATTGCCAAGGAAATGGCTAAGTAGATGTCAAGGTCATACCTTAGCTTTGTCCAAGAAGGTAGGTTCAAAGACAGTGCCTAGAAAAGAGAGTTGCATTCCATACACCTCTATTTGCACAGTTCATTGGACTGCCTGTCAGAGTTCTGAGCATTTTATTTATTTGTGTGCTTCTTATGTAATATTACCATCTGCAGTCATGCATTTCTGTCTAGCAGGTGTCTCTGGAATGCCCTATGGCATCTTTAGTGATTTTTTTTTGTCGTGTTGCTGTCTGCAGGCTCCAACGTCACTTTTTCTTGGACAGACTAGGTTAAGGGGTTAATTTTGTATTGATCTCTTGCAGTTTGTTTTTTTCACAAATGAAAGGGAATCTACAATTCCATGACAGAGGAAGCTTTGCACCGAATAGTGAACACGTACTGTTTCTCAGGTTGGCAGCACATGTGGACCAGGGCCACATTCTGAGTCAGTGCTTGTCTGAAGGCTGGAATGTCGCATTAATCCCCGAGTTGCTGTAGTTTACAGTCATTGACCAGATATCAGGAGCTGTTAACTGAGCCCCTGCAGCCTTGCAACTGCTACATTGCAACCACCTTGGAAATTACTATTCGAGACATTTGGATAATTAAGTAAGCAAAGGACAGGTATCCTGAATCTCCACAGGTTGATAATTAACACCATGAATTTCGACTGGTCGGGCCTTTTACAATTATTTTTGACATTGTGTGCACTGTTCATCTTGTAATTCTTGACCCTGATCTGTTAATTGACATATATAATAATTTTGATACTTGACTGATTGCCATTACATTGATGGAATATAATTGAATAGAATTCTTTATTGTCACATGTGACTAGTCACAGTGAAATTCTTTGCTTGCACACCTTGCCAGGTATGTCCATAATGGGCGCTTAAATGGTTACAAATTTCCTCCCCCGCCCCCCGCGGCAGTTCCCCCTTTGTTCTTCCCCCTCCCTCAAGGCGGTCCCCAACGCCGGGTCCTTTCATTCTTCCTCGCTCCATGTGTCTGTCCTCATCCGTCGGTCAGTGCCATCATCGCCTGCCGCACAGACCTCTCTGTGGGATGACTGGGAGAGACTTTTGCCAAAGATTTAACATAGTAAAGCAGCATTGTTTAGCTGGAACACTCTTCAGACCACTTGCCAAATAATTATGGCTACAAGCAACTGTTGGAGTTATCCCATTTCCATGTCACCTCTGTTGTGGTTACTTTCTCATTCTTTATGCTTCTATATATTCCCATTATACAGTATGTGAAAACTAGCCAAGGGATAGAAGGGAAGGGAAACTATGTGGCACCCCTGAACTATGCTTTATCAAACAATGTGCGGAAATATTAGACTTTTTTAACCCAATCCACCCTCAAGGAATAAGGCTGGTTAGGTGGTTAAAATCACTTCAGACGTTCCCTACTCCCAGTATAAAATGGGATTATTTTTTGTGTGCTAGGTAGCTACTTCAGCTAAACAAGTTTCTGTTTACAAGGTCACTTCACTCATGCATCATTGTACCCTTTTGTGATTTAACTTTAAACATTCTGTCCATTCTTGTGCATGTCCTGAACAACAAATTAGATTGACATCTGAATGCTCTTTGTAAGCTATTACTGTCTGTTTTTTTTTTTTTGCAAGGAGAGTTTTCATATTTTAGATTGCTACTTGTATGCGTTTAAATTATTTAGTTATCACTTATGGGTGCTATTGTTGCACCTTTCTTCAATCCATCTGAGCAGAACTGGTGATTTTGCTTGTTCCATTGTCCTATAAAGACTTCTATCAGCAGCTATTATTCCTTCCTTTAAGCCATAGCTAAGTGGAATCTTCGACTTTTCATGTTGACACTTTTCATTCAACACTGCACCCACATTGTTTGCAGCCGATATCTGCCGCAGAAGGTGACTGGTGGCCCTGGCTTAATTTTAAACCTGACCTTACAACTTTCTAAAAAAATATTAAGCAAGGTCATCAAATTACTAGAACAGGCTGGAGCTGCAGGGGCTCAGATGTACAAAGAAATACTGACTGTACATCTGCAATACAACATTACATCCAACTCCTAGATTTGACAGGTTCAAGTTAAATAATAATTGGACGAAAACAGGAAGTGTAAATGCTCGCTCTAATCCTATGACCATCGACATGGTTCATGGACTATAACCATATTGGTCTCCATGCCATTTTAGCATGAAGGGAATGAACTGCTGCATCTAATTGTGCACTTCAATGGCATCTTGCCTGCCTGGGAAATCAGGAAATGGATGCAGCATTTCTTAAAGGGAACTTGTATCTCTTGAAGGGGAAGTACTGTGCAAGTGCAACAAGTCCCATTTTGAGCATAACTGGATAAACTAGCAGTGATAGAACAAACTCAATGATTTACAGATGTGGCTTGGAGGATGATAAAGGAGGTCTGACAGACGAGACTTCCTCTTTCTACCCATCAACAAGTAATCTCTCATTACTGTCCAGCAAATTATGCATTTTTTGGAGTGCCAGCTCCCCACCACGCTTCTCATTCAATGGAGTATTGTCTGCTTAATGTTCCAGTATGGCTTTCTGGACCTGGTCTTATTGCATTTATAACTTTGCTCCCCTCCTCCCACCAGCACCATCCACAGCATTCTACAGGCATGCACAGCTCGCTGCCTAATACCAAATGCACCATCTTCTACAGTGCAAACATATGTCTACATGTTAGTTAAAAAAGGAGGCCAAGAATCCATTGGCATCCTTTCCCCACTTCACTGGGTCTATTAGACATTTGTGCCAAGACTCCATCAATTATGTTGCTTTTGGAGAGGCTGAAGTAGTTTATGTTTGGATCTCATCTTGCCCTCCACTTTTTACTTAAATATCCTTCTAATGGTGAGAATGATAGAGGGTTCTGCCTTCAGCATCACTCATCTGATAACTTCTGTCATGAATTATTTGTTGCATCTTTTACAGATCCTAATGCTCTTGAGGGCATAGTGGATGTGAAGAGGTTGGCCCATCAGGAAAATAAGCATTATTCATGCAAACTCCTTAGGGTCAAGCACTCTCTAATTACTTGGGAGAGGAGGCAAAATAAACCTGCACTAGATAGTTTGGAAAATGAACATGAGAGGATAGAGCAATAAAGAAAGGAAAAGGAGAGTTTGCATTTGTTGCAGAAGGTGGAAATGCAGAATTCAAAGATGCAGAAAGTAGTAGTGTTAAATATTTGACAAGACAAACTTTTAACAGCATTGGCCTGCTTGCCAGTTACCTTCTGTGCAATGCAGAGAACATGGACCTGTCTTGATCCACCTCTGTGTCAGCTTCTAACAGTTTTTTCAGACATATCAATCAAGCATGAAGAATAAAGCACACTGCATGGGACTCATAATGATTAAGCCTTAAGCAACTCTGACAGCTTTGAATCAAGCTCAGACTGCCACCCGCTTGTCTCTGGGCTCTTGTGAGTTGCCTGCTCGAATAGCTTGACAGACCCTGTTGTCTGAAGCTTTGAAAGACTCCCATGTTTTTAAAATACTGCAGATGCTGAAATCTCAGATTAAATGCGACAGATGCTTGAAATTCTGAGCAGGTCAAGGAGCATTTGTGAAGACGAGAAAAATATAATTAATTATGTTTACTTCCCCTCAGATCATACCATACCTGCGGAGTATAACATTTAAAAAATGTCATCACTGCTGCATTACACAGAGCAGTTTGAGTGGAACCTCATTACTCTGGCTTGGGTTCATGGGCAATATAGACTTCAATATTGCACTACAAACCAACTGACTCACATGGCTATCTGGACTACACGTCTTCCCACCCTGCCCCCTGTAAAGACTCCATCCCCTACTCCCAATTCCTCCGCCTACGCCGCATCTGTTCCCAGGATGAGACATTCCATACCAGGGCATCAGAAATGTCCTCGTTCTTCAGGGAACGGGGATTCCCCTCCGCCACCATAGATGAGGCTCGCACCAGGGTCTCATTCATACCCCGCAACACTGCTCTCTCTCCCCATCCCCGCACTCGCAACAAGGGCAGAGTCCCCCTGGTCCTCACCTTTCACCCCACCAGCCGGCAAATACAACACATAATCCTCCGCCATTTTCGCCACCTCCAACGTGACCCCACCACTCGCCACATCTTCCCATCTCCCCCCATGTCTGCCTTCCGTAAAGACCGCTCCCTCCGCAACTCCCTTGTCAATTCTTCCCTTCCCTCCCATACCACCCCCTCCCCGGGCACTTTCCGTTGCAACCGCAAGAAATGCAACACCTGTCCCTTCACCTCCCCCCTCGACTCCATTCAAGGTCCCAAGCAGTCGTTCCAGGTGCGACAAAGGTTCACCTGTATCTCCTCCAACCTCATCTACTGCATCCGCTGCTCTAGATGTCAGCTGATTTACATCGGGGAGACTAAGCGGCGGTTGGGCGATCGTTTCGCCGAACACCTCCACTCAGTCCGCAATAACCTACCTGAACTCCCGGTGGCTCAGCACTTCAACTCCCCCTCCCATTCCCAATCCGACCTCTCTGTCCTGGGTCTCCTCCATTGCCAGAGTGAGCAACACCGGAAATTGGAGGAACAGCACCTCATATTCCGCCTGGGCAGCTTGCATCCTGATGGCATGAATGTTGAATTCTCCCAATTTTGCTAGCCCTTGCTGTCTCCTCCCCTTCCTTAACCCTCGAGCTGTCTCCTCCCATCCCCCCGCCCTCGGGCTCCTCCTCCTCCCCTTTTTCCTTCCTTCTCCCCTCCCACCCCCATCAGTCTGAAGAAGGGTTTCGGCCCGAAACGTCGCCTATTTTCTTCGCTCCATAGATGCTGCTGCAACCGCTGAGTTTCTCCAGCAATTTTGTGTACCTTTAGACTTCAATATGTTTGTTTCTTTGCATACATTTTCAACCAGTGGCTTTGTTACCTTCTACCTTTCTCAGCCTGGGCAGCCCTCTTTCTTCCTTGATATCCCATTGCTGTAACTTCTTTTCCTCCAATTCCTCTAAACTCTAATGCAATAGCCAGACCAAGCGGGACAACTGTGGATAAACAACCTTTGACAAAATGCAGGATCCCAAAAATATCAGTGCCCATCAATGAGTCTAGATATCAATGCAAATACGCTAAAGTTCAACAAAGCTCTCAGCAGGAACCACACAGAGTGGCTTACCACCGTGTGTGCTCTTTACAGAAGACTTCACAACATGTATTTTGGTTGTCAAAGGAAACATTTCTAGGTTATTCACAATGTTGTGCAACTTACAAATGGATCCTTAATCAAGCATTTAACACTAGAATCAACAGACCATTTAAAAAAAAAATTCCCTCACCACAATGAACTAAATTTTGCATATACCATTTTTTTTGTTGCTCTAGACCAGTGGTTCCCAACCTTTTTTTGGCCATGCCCCACCTAATCACCTCTAAAATCCTGATGCCCCCCCCATTGCTTCCCCTCGAGAGAAAACGGAGGAAATAGATATTATAAGGGTAACTTAGCAAAAGCTCTTTGAATCGCATTTCTAAATCCAATTCAATAAATAAGGTTCTCCCATGACCTCGCGCGCTTCGTGCGACGTGCGTGAAGAGCGATGGCGCGGTGATTATGTAATAACACAATAAAGACCTTTTTTACCCAAAAAAAATTATTTACTCAAAATAACATCTGAAACATAAACTACATATGTTTACCTGATGGAAAATCCAAAAAAAATAAAATTGAAAATTTGGACCCAGACCTCCTCAGTCGCGCTCAATTGCCCCCCTTAAAAATCAAATTGCCCCCCGTAAAAATCAAATTGCCCCCCTGTGGGGCGTACGGTTGAAACCACTGCTCTAGACTAAGTGGGACCAGTGAGGGTGGGCGGGGGGGAGGGTGTGTTGGCGGGGAGGGGGGAAGTGAACTTGGAGAAAAGATAGAGGAAGAAGCATAGGCGAGAGGGGGGTATCATGGAGGAGAGCCAGCGAGGGGGACCACGGGTAGTGGCTGGAATTGGCGGTGCGATGGGGACTCACAATGGGTGCTGGTCGCTGGTCGTTCTCCTCCGCAAGGATCAGAGTATCCGCTTTCCGTTTGGCTACATCTTCGATCTCCGGGCTGGCCTGGGATCCCGACACTGGTGGGCTTTGGGGGTCTCTGATGCGGGGCACGCTGGGCTGGGTCTCCGATGCTGGGCTGGGTCTCTGACGCTGGGCTGGGTCTCCAACGCTGGGCGGCTTCGGTTCCCTCCGAAAATTGAGTCTGGTTGGAAACCTCTGCCGGCCATCTTCAGCTCTAGTAAAGACGCAAAGGGGCAGGAGGGGGCGGACTGTCCCGGTGAGTGATGGGGGAAGAGACTAATCCGCGTGGCGCTGAACGGCGGGAGCAGAGATCAAACTACGCATGCGAGGTTTGGGGGAGAGGGGAGGGAAAATGGGGAGGGGCAAAGTGGTGTGTGGGGGGAAGGGGAAAGGGGGGTTGTGTGGATGAGGGGAGGGGGAAGGGGGGATTGTTGGGGGGGGGGGGGGGGGGGGGGGGGTTGAGGGACTCTACTCAGCTGCCACCGGCTGCGGTACCACACAGCACCTCCCGACTCCACACAGCGGCTTTCCTGACTCCACTCTTGTGGACTCAATCGGGGCTACTTGTGGACTCAGCCCCACCTCCGGGTTTTATTCTCCAGCGGGTGCCGGAAGGGGCGTTACCTTCATGGTGACAGACAGGCGAGAAGACCAATCTGCTGATCTCACAATTTTTTAAACCTTCATAACTTTTGTATAATTCCACCGATCAGAACAAAACTTTGTGTGCTTGGAGCAGAGGAGAACGGTGATTAAGGTGACAAAAAAATCCTAGCGATAAAGGGTACTGATTTTGTGCAAATTAAAAAAAAAAAAGCAAACGGAAGTGGTCAAGATGAGAGTTTTAGTAATAGTATAGATATAGATAGATATTGTCTTGACTAATTTTATTTCCACATCTTTCTAAAGAGTTGTCTTGTGTTTTTCTATAACCTACGATGGTTTAGCTAAGATCAGGATCCCTCGCTGTATGGAGAATTGTGCGGTCAAATACCTGAGCACTCTGTAATATAACAGTTGTACTTTCATATGCTTTTGAGCATTGTTTTCACTGATGTGCAACATAAATGCTATGATGCATATGAGCTTCAGTATTGTTTGCTCCAAGGAAGTTGGTGTTGGGGCACCTGCTCATCAATTGTGTCAAGGTGGAAATGGTTGAGAGGTTCAAATTCTCTGGCATACATATTACCAATTATCTGTTATGAACCAATCACATTCAAGCAATGGCCAAGAAGGCACACTAATGTCTCTTCCTCAGGGTGTTCAGAACAAAGACGGCAGTTCTTTGACAAGTGCTCTGTAGTTCGGTGTCGGAGATCTTGTCAACGAGTATTCTGGACCCACTGTCGACATCTGAAATTACAGTCAAATATCATATAGAATTATCTTATAGAACAAATCTGATTATAACTACATAACTGCAGAATGGATCTTCTTCTTCTTTGAGTCCGTTGCAATCTCAGATGTCGTTCTGCCAGTATCTGGCGCAGGTCACAGCTGGTCGGGTCGGTTCAGCCAGGTCCTGGGGGCTGCACTGGGGGGCGTCGTCACACTCCAGTAGGTGGGACATTGTCTGTACTGCTCCACAGCTGCATGTGTCTTCTGCCTGGTAGTTCCATGCTTTCATAAGTGCTTTGCACCTCCCCTGCTCCACTCGTAATCTGTTGAGGGTCTTCCAGGTTGGCCATGGGAGGTCGTGCCCGCTGGCGAGGCATTCAGTCGGAGTGATTCCTCTCTCCATCCAGTCGTAGGCTCGTGTGTTGAGCTGGTTCCATTCATCTTTCCAGATGTTGGTCCTTGCTGTTTCTTTGGTTGTCTGGAGAGGTGGGACTGTCTGCAAGAAACTGGCTCTAGATTTCAGTCGGGGTGGAGGTGCTGTGTGTCCGTGCAGGGGGAGCCTGGTATCGGTCTCCTGTGCTCTCCGCTCGTCTAGGGTGACGATGGATCGTCTGATATGGGGTAGGGGGGCAATACCAGCTAGGGCGTAGAGGCACGGGACTGGCGTTGTCTTTATGCATCCCGTGATAATGCGGCAGGTGTTGTTGAGGGCTGTGTCAACCAGTTTGGTGTGGTGGGAGCGGCTCCAGCTTGAGCACGCGTATTTAGCTGTGGAGAAGCACAGGGCTAGGACAGTTGCACGGATGGTTGGTGGATCAGCGCCCCACTTTGAGTTTACCAGTTTGCGCAGGATGTTGTTGCGAGTGTTGACCTTGGCTTTGGTGTTCTGAAGGTGGGTTTTGAAAGAGAGTGTCCTGTCGAGTGTGACTCCGAGGTACACGGG
The DNA here is from genome assembly GCF_028641065.1 of Leucoraja erinaceus. NCBI lineage: Eukaryota > Metazoa > Chordata > Chondrichthyes > Rajiformes > Rajidae > Leucoraja > Leucoraja erinaceus. The sequence continues at coordinate 43,074,922 of NC_073392.1, read as the reverse complement.
GTGGAGGTGGTTGGAGAGTTTGTGACCATCCCATGAGACGCTCAGTTGTTTTCCTGCATCTCGATTTTTAAGATGGAAGCTGCATAGTTGGGTTTTTGATGGGTTGGGTTTCAGGTGGTTGTTATTGTAGTAGGTGTAGTAGGTTGTTATTGTAGTATCTCTTGGAGGGCGCTTTCCAGGACAGACTCGATCTTCTGGAAGTTCTCCTGTTGGGTGGTGATGCAGAGGTCATCAGCATAGATGAAGCGGCGGCATTGTGGGGGAAGTGGTTGGTCGTTGGTGTAGATGTTGAAGAGGAGGGGGGCCAGTACGCTGCCTTGTGGTAGGCCATTCTTTTGGGCTTTCCATTTGCTCTTCTTGTCGTTTAGTTGAACGAAGAAGCGCCTGTTGTTGAGAAGGCTTTTGATGACTTGGCACAGGTCGAGGTCACCAGTCATGTCAAAAAGTTTCCTGATCATGGTGCGGTGCTGGACAGTGTCGTAGGCAGCGGTGAGATCTATGAAAGCTGCTCCGGTGATGAGTTTGCACTCAAAACCGTCCTCAATGTGTTGGGTGAGGTTCAGTAGCTACCCGGCACAGGAGCGGCCAGGGTGGAAGCCAGCTTGATCTTTAGTAAGCTTGGAGTCTATAAGTGGCATAAGGCGTTGGAGTAGTAGCTTCTCGTAGAGTTTGTAGGTGATGCAGAGGCGGGAAATGGGTCTGTAGCTCTTTGGGGATGGTGGGTCTTTTCCAGGTTTGGGAATTGCGACAGTATTGGCCTTTCTCCATACAGGTGGGGTTGTTTTCTGTGCCATGCATGAGTTCAGCATTGCTAGGAACCAGGTCTTTGCTTTAGGTCCAAGATGCTGTATCATTTCCGTCAGTACATCATCGATTCCTGCTGCTTTCCCAGGTTTCTGCATGCTCATTGCAGCTTCGAGTTCTTCTAGGTCGAAGGGCTTGGTGAGGGCGCTGGCTGGTTGTGGGCAGTCTGTTACCGCTGTCCGGCGGTATTCTCCTGTGGGTCTGCGCCGATTTTGGCTACGACCGTTTGCCACCAGCTGTGCTGTAACTGAGTTTGCTGTGACTGTTGTGAGCGTGGGCGGTGTGGTATGGTCTTCACCGAGGCGGAGGATTGTGGCCCATGCCTTCCTGCTGTTATTGGTCATGTTGGTGTTTTCTATCAACTCCTTCCAGACTTGCCTTCGGTCTTCCCCGACTGTGTTCAACAGGATCTCTCCGAGTTCCATGGTGGTGGAGGAGAAAGGGTCCTCGTGATATGCCCTGTGGTAGGCTTTCAGTAGATCGCTGGATGTTTCCGACAGCCCGGGGATGTACTCGGTCTGGCATCCTCTTGGTATATGTCGCCTGGCTGACCTTTTCAGCAGTTCTTTGAACATGGTTTAGTTGTTGGGGTGTGATGGAATACTGGGGATGGAGTCTTCGATCTCCTGTTGGAATGACAGCCAGTCGGCCTTCCGCAGATTGAACCTTCTGCGGAAGGGGACGGTTGTTGCTTGGAGAGCGGATCGGACGGTTATGGTGATTGGCCGGTGTTGCGTATGGGGGATAGGGTCCAGGACCTCTTTCACAGCTCTGGATGATAGTTCGCTGCTCACACAAACAAGGTCGGGGTTATATCCTCGTTTCCATCTGGCACTGTGGAAAGATTTTGGCAGTTTGGCGTCATGGATCAGGGTCAGGTGTTTGTGATGTGACAGAGAAGTTTGGGAGGGCAACTGTGATGGTTTCCATTTGCCCTTCGGTGGTGTGGGTGCAGACCTCTTCGATCGCGAGGTTTGGTCTGCTGAATACAGCTGACCCATACTGTCTGTGTCGGATCTCGGCCACCAGCTTCATTCCAGGGATGGCTGGTCGGTGTTGTGTAGGGCCGGTGTGGGTTTCCTGCATGCACACTATGTCGAAGCGTTTGGCCGCTGTCGCTAGTATGGCTGCCTTGCATCTGGAGAAGCCTTCAATATTGATTGAGGCGATTGACAGTGCAGGCCCCGAGGAGAGCGAGTGTCTGTGGCGTTTCGGCATTGTCATCTAGTAGATTGCTTGGGTAAATATACAGATATTGGCCTACTGGTGGTAATAATATCAGATTATACCATTCAGTGTTTCCCAGGCTGCACCACGGGGAGGTTTCTGTATTAGCAGCCCTGCAGAATGGATGATGTCACTTAAATGCAATTGTTTTCAGGGGTGGGGAGGGACATGTATATTGAAAATACATTTTTCCTCTAATAGGTCCATTTAAATTAAATGTAGAAGAGCTTACAATACCATGCATACCTTACAACAAGAACAAAACCAAAGTGTGTAAAAATTGATACCTTTATTATTGTTTAAGAAGGAACTGCAGATGCTGGAAAATCGAAGGTAGACAAAAATGCTGGAGAAATTCTCCAACATTTCTGTCTACCTTTATTATCGTGGTAAGTCTAGATCTATAAAATAATTATTTCTAATAACTTGCTCATGTACCAAAACATGTCTCATATAATATAATACATTGTTGGGATCATAAGAATAGAATTGTATATGTTACAGTCACCTTACATTGGGAAGGTGTGATGGTCGACTAGGAAAAGGGGAGATGCAGCGAGACCTGGGTGTCATGGTACACCAGTCATTGAAGGTAGGCATGCAGGTGCAGCAGGCAGTGAAGAAAGCGAATGGTATGTTAGCTTTCATAGCAAAAGGATTTGAGTATAGGAGCAGGGAGGTTCTACTGCAGTTGTATAGGGTCTTGGTGAGACCACACCTGGAGTATTGCGTACAGTTTTGGTCTCCAAATCTGAGGAAGGACATTATTGCCATAGAGGGAGTGCAGAGACGGTTCACCAGACTGATTCCTGGGATGGCAGGACTGTCTTATGAAGAAAGACTGGATAGACTTGGTTTATACTCTCTAGAATTTAGGAGGTTGAGAGGGGATCTTATAGAAACTTACAAAATTCTTAAGGGGTTGGACAGGCTAGATGCAGGAAGATTGCTCCTGATGTTGGGGAAGTCCAGGACAAGGGGTCACAGCTTAAGGATAAGGGGGAAATCCTTTAAAACCGAGATGAGAAGAACTTTTTTCACACAGAGAGTGGTGAATCTCTGGAACTCTCTGCCGCAGAGGGTAGTCGAGGCCAGCTCATTGGCTATATTTAAGAGGGAGTTAGATGTGGCCCTTGTGGCTAAGGGGATCAGAGGGTATGGAGAGAAGGCAGGTACGGGATACTGAGTTGGATGATCAGCCATGATCATATTGAATGGCGGTGCAGGCTCGAAGGGCCGAATGGCCTACTCCTGCACCTAATTTCTATGTTTCTATGGAAGGAAATTAAGGCTTTAATGTGTGCTCCTCGTGGCATGTCGTTGTTCCCTATAACACCATTTATCCTGTATTTTAAACACTATTTCAAACCGGTTTAAACACAAGACGATTTGGGATCTCCGCTGCTTGGAGGTCCCGAATCGGCCCCCTCCTACCGGAGACCGGGGCTACATGATGTTATAGGCCGCGGGCTGGCGATCGGAGCTTTTCTCCGGCGAGGAATCCCAGACTCCGCGAGGTAAAGTGCACGCTGCCCCCGCGACTAGAAGCTCCGCACACCGCGGCTTCAGGGTGTTATAGTCCACGGGCCAGCAATCAGAGCAATTCTTCTGGCGACCCCCGGCTCCGTGATCTGAGCTATAGGAAGAGATCGGGCAGGCCACACGACAGAAAATTATAATTGTTTTCTTACCTTTTGTCTTTAGTGGGGAACCTGAAGAAAGACTGCTTTAAAGTGCTCGAATCACTTACATTGGCGATTCGAGCACTATAGCAGAACAGTTCGCTATGCGTGTAGATGTGGACGCCATGACAGAAGCCCATTAAAAAAAAAACCCTCATATATTTGATTCCCGAAATGGCGTGAAAAAAAAATTACCCATGAGCCCATGACCGTACTACGGCTTTTTCGTCAAGAGGTCTATCTTGCTCCTCTAGTATCGTTGGTCTACACTTTACGCTGCCTTGGGAAAGCAGCCAAATATAATTGAAAGACTTTTCCTAACCTGGTCAATCTTCTTTCTCTTTGCTTCCATTGGGCAGAAAGTACAGAAGCTTTTCAGACCACCAGACTTAGGAACAGCTTCTTCCCTTCTGCTATTAAGGTTCTGAACAGTCCTTTTTATAAGCTAGGGTAAGGACATAAGGAATAGTAGTAAAATTAGGCCATTCAGCCCATCAACTCTACTCCACCATTCAATCATGATCTATCTCTCCCTCCGAACCCCATTCTCCTGCCTCTCCGCATAACCTCTGGCACCTGTACTAATCAAGAACCTATTTATCTCAGTCTTAAAAATATTCACTGACTTGGCCTCCACAGCCTTCTGTGACAAAGAATTTCACAGATTCACCACCGTCTGACTAAAGAAATTTCTCCTCATCTCCTTCCTAAAAGAACGTCCTTTTAGGGTACAGTCCAATTCACCTCCACCTCATTGCAGACATAGGACTTTGTCCCTGGAACTATTGTGCTACAAAACTGAGAATTGTATAATTCACTCTGTACCTCCCCCTTTGTTCTACCTATTGTATTAGAGTTTAGTGTGAATGCATTTATGTATCATAGTTTAATGGGATAGCATGCAATGCAAAGCTTTTCACCATACTTTGCCACTCATGACTATAATAAACCTTAAAAACAAATGTCAGGATATCATTCAAACATGCAAGGATGTTGGGAGATATCTTTACCTTACGTGAAATTATTTTCTGTGAGGTGTGGTGGGTGACATGGTGATAATCTCTGGATTGTATTTGGAAACATGAATTAAAGTGATAGTGGTTTCCTCTTCTGAGTTTGGCAGAATCTTATTTTATAAAACTGGTGCCAACAATGTCAAGACAATTTCTTCGATTCATGTTTAGCTAAAGTAACTACTTGATATATATTTGTAGTGTCTAATCTTTTGCAGATACCTGTAATATTCAAGTAAGTACATTCAGTATTGATACAAGATTAATTATTCATGGCAGTTACAAAGATATCTCTAAACGTTTTATACTGTGTCTTGTCAAGAGACTGATTGGAAATATAACTGTGAAAGCATGAATGGTTTGAAGCACATGTCGCATCACCATTTCCATGAGTGTCACGTGGCTTGTGTTGAGAACATTAATTTTGGCTTTGGGAATGAGTAGGTCATCACCTTTTTTCCTCATTGCAGGTTTAGCTAAATGTCACGTATTTGAATTTCATTCCTGTCAGTAAAAATAAATAATTCTGGAGAAGAATATTCAGAGCAGTTCGAAAATCTTGTGAAGACTTTGTTTATCCATTTTACCAATCAGTAAATGCTTCACCATATTTATTCAGAAAAAGTACAAACATTGTACGCAATATTGTAGTCTGGTTGGGATTAAGATGACAAATTTCAAACCAACAAATGTATTTTTTTGAAGATATTTGATTATGAAATTCTCTATTATTCAAAACCACAATGTAAGATAGAAATGTGCCCATTTTACTGTCGGTCAAGGATTAGTTGTCTCTTGCATCAGAACTTGCAATATGAACACCTGGCAACAAATATCTAAAACATGCATGAATATTGACTAGAAGAATAGTTTATCCATTCTTTGACCTCGTATCAAAAGAAAATGTGTAGGCATTTTGAAAAGGAAGGCTTGGCAGATTTGAATGGCTTTCCCGTTCTGTAGTGCAAATTGGCTTGTAATTACGCTTGCAATTTCCAAATATCAGTATGTATTAGTAAAATATGAATGTATGTAAACCTTCATCCTAAGATGGATATATTTTGCTTTGGATAGATTCAGTTAAAATACAAGCATAAAATAGTTTAAAATTGTGCATCATGTACCCCCAATAATTGAAAAGAATATTAACCATGGGAAATGAATCTCTAATATAAATATTGCTTATTGTTTCAACTATTCCCTTACTAAACCATACCAGGTTTATGCTTGGTCTCCAGAGAATTCAGCCTACCATTCTTGTAAGCGCAGCATAGATCAGTCATAACATAAACACCCCCATCTGTTCATGCTACTTTTCAGAGAAAATGCGAGGAGATCTTCCAACTGCTGTCACAGCTCCCTCAATTTTCTGTACTAGAGTTTGGTTTCATTTATCCATTATAAATGGTGTGTCAATGTGAATAGAGAAGTTTGATAAAACAGCAGGATGGATTAGTTTGCCACAAATAATTTGGCATGTGAGCACGTGCCACTGAATGATGGGGCTTTGATTTACATTTCATTTTGCTGAATTACTGATTTTAGCAGCTTAATCCTGAAGGAAATCCACAGAGAACCAGAGATTTCCCTTAAAAATTGGAGGTAGCATTTAGTAGACAGAACTGAATAATGTACCCCAGCTTCACTTGCCTAGATTGTTGGCTGAAGCCTGTGGCAGTTCAGGCAGTTTCTTACTTATTTGTGGTGATTTTTGTGTTATGAAGTACTGGCAACTTGAATTGGACCATTGGAGAAAAAGTTAACTCTCCATGCCACCTATTTATGAAATATTCTGAGAAAGATTGCGGACATGTTGATTGTTCTAAGCATAGGCAAATTATAAATATCATTAAGCTATTAACTAGGGGAAGTTGTATTTTTTATTAATTTTAAAGTGGTGCCTCATTTATTTAAGTGATTTGAGCTTTCTCGACACCCCTTTACTTTGTCTGATGGAATATGATCTGTTCACAGCTGACATGATACAGAAGAAATATTGTCAGGCAATGGAACTGGTAGAAATTAATTACTTAATAACTGAGATGTATAACTACTTTTAGACATTTAAACTTTGAGAATTATTATTTAGGTAATGAAAAATAGTTGTTAAAGCTTTTGGCCATGATTTTGTATTTTTAAAATATATATAAAATTCCATAAAACTTAAATCTTCTCCACCTGGCTTTGTTGGGCCCTATTAAAGTGACTGCATAAGTGACATTTCAGATTCTTTTTATGAGAAATATTTATCTACATTTAAAAAATAGATCTTTAATGACCTGGTGATTGTGTGCTTTCCTCTTCTCTGTATATAACTTGATGAATTGGTGCATTGAATGTTGGACACCGATTACTGATTCACAAAATTGGCATTGGAATGTGAATTATGTATATCTTATAAAATGGTAGCAGTTTTGAATTATAGTCTCCATTGCGTTGGTAGGAACACTGCTACTGTGTATAAAATATACAACCAGCATTCAAATCGTTCTTGACATTAGATCTATTATATTTTTTAAACCTTTGCTGTTTTATAAAGTTGACTCTAAACCAACAGTTGCTGTTTAATTTATTTACTAGGCCACTGACGGATGCATGAGTTAATTACCGTGTATAGATTTGTGACTCTTAAACAAGCTCTCTGTAATATTTTGCATTTAAAAGTGTTTTGGGAAATAGTTCCAGCTGTTTAACCTAGTTAAGGCTGCAGCTTATCCTTGTAGCTCAGATTATGAAAGGATAATTGTGAATATGTATCCACTTAATGAAGCACGATATTTCTTGCAGCGTTCAGCATAACAACCGTTATTGTGTTCCAGGAGTAATTTGCTGCATGAAATGCTTTCAGATATTCCAAAAATGTGATAAGGCGCTCCTGTGTCTACATGTTTAATTTTATTTTACTCAGTTTATGCCTCTAATTTTTAATTTCTACATAATTTGTATTGTATTACTCTTAACATTATTTGAGCTGCTAATTCAAAAACCTTAAATAATGGATAAATATATTTTCTTTGGCTTAAATTAGTTTTGTTGTTATACATGTGAACAGCCAATATGGTAGAGAGGAACAGACAAGCAGGTAGATTATACTTAAATGTAAAAACAACTATATATTACAGGGCAAATCTTTTTACACAGAAGTTGGTGAGTGCCAGAATGCAGAGCCAGTTGTGGCAGATAGGATAAATGGCATTTATAAGGTTTTTTGGATAGGCATATCATTATGCAGGGTATTGAAGGAAATGAATTATGTTCAGGTTGATTAGCGATGGTTATAGCATTATGTTCAGCACAGACCTTGTGGGTCGAAGGACCTATTCTTGTGCTGTACTGTTCTGTGTTCTGAGTGTTTAATATGTAGTCCAAGTTAAGATGGGACCATACTAGACCTAGTATTAGGAATTAATATGGAAGGTGATCATAATGTCACCTGGTGGTTGGGGCAGGGCATTTTGGGAACAGTGACCATAGTTTTGTAAGTTTTAAGAATCTTATGGATGAGGGATGAAAGTGCTAAATTAGTGAGAGGCTAATTACAACAGCATTACACAGGAACTGGTGAAAGTAGACTGGAAGTAAATTCACATCTGACATGGGAATATTTGAAAGGCCACTTGGTCATTATAGTTCAGAAGATAGACCCAAAAAACTGGAGTACCTCAGCAGGTCAGGCAGCACCTCTGGACAAAAGGAATAGGTGACGTTTTGGGTCGTGACCCTTTTTTGGACTGAGAGTCAGGGGAAAGGGAAATGGGAGATGTAGACGGTGATGTAGAGAGAGATATAGAACAAATGTATGAAAGGTATGCAAAATAGTAATGATGATAAAGGAAACAGGCTATTGTTAGCAGTGGCCTAGGTGAGAACGGGGACAGACAATGAGGCTCAACAAGGTGACTGAAGCTGGTAGGACTTGGATGGGGGAGGGATGGAAAGAGAGGGATTGCAAGAGTTAGAGAAATCAAATTCATATCACTGGGTTGTAAGGTGCCCAAGCAAAATATGAGATGCTGTTCCTCTAATTTGTGTTTGGCCTCACTCTGACAATGGAGGTGCTTTGGACAGAAAGGTCAGTATGGAAATGGGATTGGGTAGCAGAATTAAAATGTTTGGCAACCGAAAGATCAGGTAGGTCCAGGTGTGTAGCGAAACGATCGCCCGATCTACGTTTGGTCTCGCCAATGTATAAGAGTCCACACCTTGAATAATGGATACAATAGATGAGGTTGGACCAGTTCAAGTTTGCTGGAGCCTTGACAGAAATATTTGTATCCACTTTAGCCACTGGTGAGATGGCAGAAGACTGGATAATAGCCATGTTTATCCTTTGTTTAAGTAGTGCAACAGGGGGGAAAACGGATATTTTAGACAGATTAGCCTTCCTGGGAAATTATTGGGAAAAATTATTTAGGACAAGATTTGCTTTCATTTTGTTACAGGTTTCCAAGTACATTAGGGCATCCTTTGCCTATCACTTCTTAGCTGGTGTTTGATAGTGGGAACATATTTTCTCAATTGATTAAACCCATTGATCCACCACTATGCAAAATTAGGTTTCCAATCATAACCAGGATTTTTTTTGCAAAAAAAAAATGCATGACTAATATTGAGATCCCGGACAGAAGCATCCTTTAGCCTATCACTTTTTAATCTTAAAGCATGAATAATTGAACTGCTTAGAAATTCTGCCCCTTTGTACTTTGAACCATTTGAAAAATGGCAGACTGTTTAATTCTCCAGTTGAACATAAATTTTTCTTAATTGTTCAACCTATATTGTCAATTCGCATCCCCATCCTGATCTTGTACATCTCCATGAAATCTGGCATGCTAAAATAATTGAGGGATATGTCATGAACGTTAAGTCTAATAAACATTCAACAGCCGTTCCGAACCACAACAGGATTTTTTTGTTTTCATTTAACACTGAAGCTGAGGAGAATGCTCCTGTACCTAATAAGATGGGAGGATGACGATGGGTAAGGGTCTTTGATGATGGAGATGCTCTGTTGATACATCTCTTCTTGTATATGTCCAGCAGGAGGGGAGCGGAGCACTATCTGCTTGCGGTCTGACTATCCTGTCCAGTTGGTAGCCGTTCGTCATTGCAGCTCCCGAACCAGGAAGTGATCTATTGTGTGCTCTCGACAGTCCCCCTAAAAAAGCATAGATGTAATCGGAGAGGGTGAACGCTGCAGGCTCTCTAGACCAGAGCTGTGGTGTTGGCTGGACCAGATCAGTAAGAACTTCATGCTTGTTTCCACATTTTGTGCAGAGGTGCATGGTGATGTTTTCCCCGCCCTCCTGAAGTCACACCATCTCCTTAGTTTTTCCCACGTTAAGAATGAGGTATTTTGCACAGGTGAGCAACCTCCACTGTACGCCGATTCATGTTGCTGATGAAAAATGGCATCAGCGAACTTGCTGAAAAGTATTGATCTGGCAGACAGTCGTTGTAATTCTCACAGCCTTGGGGGTGAGCCAGTGAACTATGGTCTAAATTCCTACTATGACTGTCTAAAAGTTCAGAAGCTACATGTGCCAGCATACCCCCAATTCTCCACCAGCTGATGATTGTATAAAGCGGAGCAGCTATTAGGTTCTTTGTGCAGTGCTGCTCAAAAAACGATATGCAGATTGTTAACATACAACTCAAATCTGGGCCGATTTCTACCTGCAAAGTCTACAGTCAGGCACAATCCCCTCAATTAGTTCTTGTGAAGCTGCTCAAAAAACGATATGCAGATTGTTAACATACAACTCAAATCTGGGCCGATTTCTACCTGCAGTCTACAGTCAGGCACAATCCCCTCAATTTATTGTGAAGCAGAGAATGTAGCAATTGAAAATACTTCATTTGTATATGTCATTTTGATGTTGCCACAAGGGATTTTTTTTATCAAGTGCACACTCTAGCATGTACCCTAGAAGCTCCATTATAGCTCTATCCAAAATGTAAAAGTGCACCCTATTCAATGCTTTGCCTAAGATTACAAATTATGAAATTATCTGCATGGAAAGTACAGGGTGCAAATAAAGTTGTAAATTTATGGAAGCTTAATTACAACTATTTATTAACCATTTTCCAATTTAACATCAGGGTATATGAACCTGTTCATCTGATTTAAATCTTACTGATATTGGACACACAAATGTTTCACCTCCTCTTAGACTAAACATATTTATAGATTTTTAACACTTCATCTGTATTGAGAAAGCTTTTTGACACATTTCTAAACACAATTAATCATTTTATTCCTTTTCTGCTTTCGTTTATGCTCAATGGCAGCACGTTTTAAGTGCCATCTGTTTTCATCTCTGTTCATTTATTTTGGATTTTTGTCCCTTTTCAAAAAGTCAATGTACATAATACAATGTACAAATGCTCTCTATGCAGAAGCTAAATGTGTATTTGCCATTGAATGAGTGCAAATGTATTGAATTATTCAATAATGTTTAAGCTTACATTTTTTTTGATAAATCCATAGTGAAGCTGTCATTTGATTCATCTCATAAGTTCACAAGTCATAGGAGTGGAATTAGGCCATGCAGCCCATCGAGTCTACTCCGCCATTCAATCATGGCAGATCTCTGCCTCCTAATCCCATTTTCCAGCCTTCTCCCCATAATCCTTGACATCTGTTCTAATCAAGAATTTGTCTATCTCTGCCTTAAAAATATCTACCGACTTGGCAGCCACAGCCCTCTGTGGCAATGTTCCACAGATTATCTACCCTCTGACTAAAGAAGTTCCTCCTCACCTTTCTAAAAGAGCACCCTTTAATTCTGAGGCTATGATCTCTGGTCCTAGACTCTCCCACCAGTGGAAACATCCTTTTCACATCCACTCTATGCCTTTCATTATTCTGTAAGTTTCAATGAGGTCCCCCCTCAATCTTCTAAACTCCAACGAGTAGAGGCCCAGTGGTGTCAAACACTCAGCATATGCTAACCCACTCATTTCTGGAATCATTCTTGTAAACCTTCTCTAGAGCCAGCACATCCTTCCTCAGATACGGGGCCCAAATTTAGTTACAGTACTCCAAATGTGGCCTGACCAGTGCCTTATAGAGCCTCAGCATTACATCTCTGTTTTTGTATTCCAGTCCTCTTGATAGAAATGCTAGCATTGAATTTGCCTTCCTTACTACCGATTTGACTTGCAAATTACATTTTTGTGAGTCCTGCACCAGCACTCCCAAATCCCTTTACACCTCCGATTTCTGGATTCTCTCTCCATTTAGAAAATAATCTATGCCTTTATCCTTATTACCAAAATGCATGACTCTGCATTTGGTAGACTGAATTTTATCTGCCACTTCTTTGCCCACTCTCCTAAACTGTCCAAGTCCTTCTGCAGTCCTTGCTTCCTCTGCTATACTGCCTGCCCCTCCACATAGATTAGCATCAACTGCAAACGTGGGCCCAACGCCTTCAATCCCCTTATCCAAATCAGTAATATACAACTTGAAGAGAAGCGGCCCCAGGACCGACCCTTGCGGAACTCCACTAGTCCCTGGCAGCCGACCTGAAAAAGTGCCTTTTATTACAACTCTTTTTGCTTTCTGCCATCCAGCCAACCTGCTACCCTGCTAGTATCTTCCCTTTAATATAATGGGATCTCATCTTCCCAAGCAGCCTGACATGTGGAACCTTATCGAAAGCCTTCTGAAAATCTAGGTAAACAGTTACAGCCTCCCCTCTGTCTGTCCTGCTATCAACTTCCTCAAATAAACCCAGCAGATTCGTCAGGCAAGATCTTCCCTTCACAAAACCATGCCGACTACCGTCTATTTTATCGTGAACTGCTCAGTACTGTGTAATCTCATCATTTATTATTGACTCTAATTGACCTCACATATGATTCCGTGCATGTTAAACTTTTTGGAGTTCATTTCAAAGAATACTTTGCTTTTATAAAATGTTAAGCATTACCCCGAGTGCAGGTTAATTGTTCTTGTTGACATGTTATCTTCCAGTACATGATGATAAGATTGACTTTTTATACTTTCAGCAACTTCTCTACTCATAATTGTGATCATACAAAAAATAACTAAGTATTTGGTGGTGGCCAATATGGTCTGGTGTGATTTTTGTTCTATCTTTCAACATTTGGTTCGTTCATGTGAAGAATCACCTGTCATTTTTTAACTTCATTCTCAAGTTCAATTTACATTTATTGTCACATGCACCAATTGGTACAGTGAGATTTAAATTACCATACAGCCATACGAATAAAACACAATACACAATAGGATTTAACATAAACATTCTATGAGATAGTATGAATGATATGGCAGTATGGTGGTTTACATGCATGAAATGCTAGCATGCACGACCAGCTACTTATACTTGTACCATAACTTATCATATAACCATATAACCATATAACAATTACAGTACGGAAACAGGCCATCTCAGCCCTACAAGTCCGTGCCGAACAATTATTTTCCCTTTAGTCCCATCTGCCTGCACTCATACCATAACCCTCCATTCCCTTCTCATCCATATGCCTATTCAATTTATTTTTAAATGATACCAACGAACCTGCCTCCACCACTTCCACTGGAAGCTCATTCCACACCGCTACCACTCTCTGAGTAAAGAGGTTCCCCCTCATGTTACCCCTAAACTTCTGTCCCTTAATTCTGAAGTCATGTCCTCTTGTTTGAATCTTCCCTATTCTCAAAGGGAAAAGCTTGTCCACATCAACTCTGTCTATCTCTCACATCATTTTAAAGACCTCTATCATCCCCCCTTAACCTTCTGCGCTCCAGAGAATAAAGACCTAACTTATTCAACCTTTCTCTGTAACTTAATTGTTGAAACCCAGGCAACATTCTAGTAAATCTCCTCTGTACTCTCTCTATTTTGTTGACATCCTTCCTATAATTGGGCGACCAAAATTGTACACCATACTACAGATTTGGTCTCACCAATGCCTTGTACAATTTTAAAATTACATCCCAGCTTCTATACTCAATGCTCTGATTTATAAAGGCTAGCATACCAAAAGCTTTCTTTACCACCCTATCTATATGAGATTTCACCTTCAAGGAACTATGCACGGTTAATCCCAGATCCCTCTGTTCAACTGCATTCTTCAATTCCCTACCATTTACCATGTACGTCCTATTTTAATTTGTCCTGCCAAGCTGTAGCACCTCACATTTATCAGCATTAAACTCCATCTGCCATCTTTCAGCCCATTCTTCCAAATGGCCTAAATATCTCTGTAGACTTTGAAAATCCTCTTCATTATCCACAACACCCCCTATCTTGGTATCATCTGCATACTTACTAATCCAATTTACCACACCTTCATCCAGATCATTGATGTACATGACAAACAACAAAGGACCCAACACAGATCCCTGAGGCACCCCACTAGTCACCTGCCTCCAACCCGACAAACAGCCATCCACCATTACCCTCTGGCGTCTCCCATTCAGCCACTGTTGAATCCATCTTGCTACTCCTGCATTTATACCCAACAGTTGAACCTTCTTAACCAACCTTCCATGAGGAACCTTGTCAAATCCATATAGACTAAAATCCATATAGACAACATACATCAAGTGGAAATCCCATGGAATTGGCTCAGATGAGAGTTCAGCACTTGCTCATTGTTACTCTCCACTTGACTTCAACGCAAAGTAAAATTAAATGTGGCATAAACTGGAATTGTGCCTGATTCCCTAGGTTTATTTTAGTTTAGGTATACAGCACGGAAACGGGCCCCTTAGCCTGGCGAGACTGCACCAACCAATGATCCCCGCACATTAACACTATCCTACATACACTAGGGAGCGGCGGCGCAACTCGCGTTGCAGCGGCCCCTACAGCCTTTCCGTCTTTTTTTTATTTTTGTCTAGTTAAATGTAGCTGTTCGTGTTTTTTTTTAATACTGTTTTTTAACTGTGTATATGTGGGGGGGCGGGGGGTGAGGAGGGGGAAACTTAAAAAAATCTCTTCCCTGCGCGGGAGACCCGACCTTTTTCTAGCACCATGGAGCGGCCTCCAACGGGAATGACCTGGGGGCTGCGGAGCTGCGGACTTACCATCGTGGGGCTGGCCGGCCTCGGAGCGTGGGGAGCGGTGGTGGCTCGCTGCTGCGGCCCAACTCTGGAGCTCGGAGGCTCCAGCTGCAGACCTGTGGACTATGACATCGGGAGCTCGTGGGTCCGGCAGGAGACCGCTTTTCGGAGCTCCCTCAACGTGACTTCTCCCGCCTGTGTCGCGATGTTGGAACGACCCGGAGCAGGGCCGTACATCTCCCGGCGCGGCTTTAATGGCCGTGGGATATTCCAGCGCCCGCCGGAGGCTCCCACTTTGTGACTTTTGGGCCTGGAGCGCGGCCGTACATCGCCCGGCGCGGCCTTAAATTGCCATGGAACTTACCATCGCCCGCCTGGGGCGTCGACATCGGGAGAGAAATGGTGCAGGGGAGAGAAAAGACTTTGCCTTCCATCGCAGTGAGGAGGAGATTCACTGTGATAGATGTTTGTGTGAATTGAATTGTTTGTATGTCTTGTGGGAATTGTCTTTGTTTGGATGGCTGTGGAAACGGAGTTTCGTTTGAGCCTCACTGAGCTTCAAACGACATGGAATAAATATTGTAATTGTAATATTGTAATTGGATAATTTACATTTATACCAAGCCAAATAACGTACAAACCTGTATGTCTTTGGAATGTGGGAGGAAACTGAAGATCTCATAACCCGAACAAGTGGGGAGAACGTACAAAGAGCATGGGGAGAAAGTACAAACTCCATACTTCCAAGCACCGACAGTCAGGATGGACCCCGGGTCTCTGATGCTGCAAGGCAGTAACTCTACCTCTGCGCTACCGTACAGCCCCATGTGCTGTTAAAACGTGTAGCAAATAAGAATTTTGAAAAATAAGATGTCAACAGTTCTTAAATATATCCTTTCGTCCCAATTCTCTGTATAATATCCATTTATTTTATGTGAATCATGATGTGGAATTTTCAATTAACTAGTTTATTTCTTCCGTGCAATTTGAACGTTTATTAGCGTAACCAATGCAAGCGATTGTGGCATTTTCAAAGAGATTAGTAGCAATCTTGGAATGCCACCTAATAAGAATGGGATTTAGACTATAAAGTTGTAGCTCTGATAGTGTACAATTAAGCTTTTGACAGCAGTGGAAAAATGCTGTAATTGAGTTATTTGAGGTGCGAATTCTTCATTGAGGAAGTCAGTGTAATTCGCAGCTGTATCTTTCTTGAAGCGTAACTATTGTGAAACAATAAAAAAAGAGGGATAACTTTTATTAATAAAGTAAAAAACCCAAACTCTGTATTGAATTGTACCTCTGAGCAGATTTACAAATGTAATATGACTGCTCTCACCCCAACCATGGACTGTTTACCCTCCTACCATCTGGGAGGCGCTACAGGTCTCTCCGTTGCCGGACCAGCAGGTCCAGGAACAGCTTCTTCCCGGCGGCTGTCACTCTACTCAACAACGTAGCTCGGTGACTGCCAATCACCCCCCCCCCCCCCCACCGGACACTCCTCCCACAGGAAAAACACTATGTCTGTATATATGCTAATGTAAATATTTATTCAAATCATTTACTATGTCACTCTTCCAGGGAGATGCTAAATGCATTTCGTTGTCTCTGTACTGTACACTGCCAATGACAATTAAAGTTGAATCTGAATCTGAATCTGAATTGATGTTGAACCAGGAAAGACACATTGACTTTGTCTCGCTTTTTCAAGCTGAGAGAGTCTGACCGGCTATAAGCTTGCTGATTCTAACCTTACTGTACTTTCATAAATGAGACGGGATCAGGTCCAATCAATAAGGACTTATGTTAAATATGTTGCTTATAAAAACCTGACATCACTCTCATTTTAAGTGGGCATGCAGTACATTGCCTCCAAATTAGCATTAAGATTGATAGTGAAGCTGCTAAATGGAGGAGTAACTGACCCTCAGTGACAGAGTGTAATTCATACTTTTATGGCCGAAATTCAGCTTCACAAAGTAGATATAGACAATAGACAATAGGTGCAGGGGTAGGCCATTTGGCCCTTCGAGCCAGCACCGCCATTCAATGAGATCATGGCTGATCATCCCCAATCAGTACCCCGTTCCTGCCTTCTCCCTATATCCCCTGACCCTGCTATTTTTAAGAGCCCTATCTAGCTCTCTCTTGAAAGCATCCAGAGAACCTGCCTCCACTGACCTCTGAGGCAGAGAATTCCACACTCACCACTCTCTGTGAGAAAAAGTGTTTCCTCATTTCTGTTCTAAATGGCTTACTCCTTATTCTTAAACTGTGGCCCCTGGTTCTGGACTCCCCCAACGTCGGGAACATGTTTCCTGCCTCTAATGTGTCCAAGCCTTTAACAATCTTATATGTTTCAATGAGATGCCCTCTTTTCCTTCTAAACTCCAGAGTGTACAAGCCCATCTGCTCGATTCTCTGCGCATATGACAGTCCCACCATCCCGGGAATTAACCTTGTAAACCTACACTGCACTCTCTCAATAGCAAGAATGTCCTTCCTCAAATTAGGGGACCAAAACTGCACACAATACTCCAGGTGTGGTCTCACTAGGGCTCTGCACAATATCTACAATATAATGTAAGCCAAGCAGCCTGGGGGAAAAAACCTATTCATATGAGGAAATTAATGAATTGCAAGATTTTAATTTTCTGAAATGTAATGAAGAATACTGGTTCCAACTTTAAGACTGATACTCTCAAATTTTGATTATACTGCCCGAGAGTCACATGGATGTAGAGGCAAGAATAGCTTTCAAAAGGGAATTGTACAGCAACTCGAAGTGGAAGCTCTGTGAGACGCGGGGCGGATAACAAGTATTTGAGGCTAACTGGATAACTTAGAGCCAGAAGAGACACGTTGGAATACATAGCTTCCTTCTGTACTACTTGACTTCATAACACAAAAGGAAGAGCACAAGTAACTGATGAAGCCATGTGTTAATCCATTCTGTGTTATGTTGAACTTTAAGTAACTCTTAATTTTTCAGAGCACGTAGCAGACTTTTATAAGAAATATGATTCCTATTTTAAGTATTGTTTCCCACTGGGAGTCTCAACAAATAATCCTGGTCTAATTTTTATTTTATTTTTTGCTTATACACATTGCATCCTGTCACTGCAATACTCCTTAATATAGCTCCGAAGGAATGTTGAACAACCATCTGGCTTGAATCTGGCATCTGAATCTATGCTGAGAATGTAGTTAAAGTTGTTCAGTGGGAAACAAATGAGTGAAAAAAATCAGAACTTGCATATATGACGTGATTAGAAGTTTGATCCTTTTCTCAAAAAGAATGAAATCTATTTCTTGGGAAATCTGCTGGAATGAAATGTTTTTTTTAAAGCATTTCTTTCACTTTATTGCTAATGAGGTTTACTCTTAATTGTCCTCTTAAATAGTCGAACACATCAGTCAGTTGTATCATAATGGCTTTGCTAAAATTAAAAAAAACATGATGGGCTGCCGAGCATGAACGTAAGCAGTGAATAAGTCACAATAAAGTCGTTTGCAGTTCAGTCAGCTTTGCACAGTCTTGCTTGCAAACACCTCTGGGGATGTGTATCTAAATTGGGAAAGCTTGTCCCATAAACAAGACGGGCAACAGCTGGGTGTAGCTGTGCTCACAGAATCGTACTATACTGATCAGGTACTTGCATTTTCCATCACAATGTCTGTTGCATCCTCATTTTCATTGGCATGATCCAACCTGGCCCAGAAGGGCATGTGGAACATTGAAGAGGGGATGGAATATAAAAGTGGGTCATCCTTGCTTAAACTGTATATGGCTTTAAGTCTGCACCTTGAATACTATATATAGTTTTAGTCTCCTTATTTGAGAAAGGATGTTCTTTTATTGGAGGCAGATTAGAAGTTCACAGTTAATTCTTGGGATGAAGGCTGAATCCTTACATTGACGTGATCTGTTACACTTTAGAGTCTAGAAGAATGATAGGTGATCTTATTGAAATATGGAAGGGTCAAGTCAAGTGAGTTTATTGTCATGTGTCCCAGATAGGACAATGACATTCTTGCTTGCTGCAGCACAACAGAATATTGTAGGCATAAATACAGAACAGATCAGTGTGTTTATATACCATAGACCATATGTTTCCAAGGCAACTAGATAAAATAGATTCCGAGTGGATGTTTTGCCCTATTAGACATCTCAAAGTGGATTATAATTTCAGTAAAGTTGATCATAATTTCAGTAAAGTAGCACATTTAAGAAGTATACAAGGATAAACTTTTTCTCACAGTCTTGAATCTTTGGAGTTCTTTACCATTGGAAGGCCTACAGGCTGAATCAACACATATCAAAAGACAGATCTTGTCTTTGGAGAGTCGAGAGTGATAAAAAACAGGCAGGAAATTGGATTGAGTCAACCATGACCTTATTGAATGGTGGATTACTCGTGATCCTATTTCTTGTTCTTATCTCCAAGAGAGAATCTAGCTCTCTATTTTCAATGTTAAATACCATTATTGTGGTTGTTATTCGACCATACCATAGGGGGCTTAACTTTGATTCAAAACTTTACTTGACCAATTGAGTAAATATTGCTGCAATAGGTGCAGGTCAGGGGTGATGTACATCTCTTCACATTTTAAAGCCTTGCCATCATCTACAAGGTTCAAGGTTGGAGCATGGAGGAATACTCACCACTTGCCCCGAAGAGTGCAGCTTGATCAACCCTCAAAGCTCAACTACATCCATCCATGGTTTAAGAGAAAGCGTGCTTGATTGGCACCTCATTCGTTCTCTCCCTCAGGGCAACAATGTCAACACATCTATAAATGCATCGCACAACGTGCAATCTGTATTCCAACAGCATTTCCCAAATCTGTGGCTTCCAACACCAAGAAATATCAAAGTAGTTGGGGCCTAGGAAATGCACCACATGCAGGTTCCCCTCAAACTTGTATATTATTCTAACTTGGAAATACGGGATGGGTATAATTTGAGCGGGGAACATAATTTAAAAAAAAATCAATGTGAGAACAACTCTTAAAAGTATGTGCATAGCAATCTGTGGGGTGAATTTATGGAATGGTTTGGAACAGGAGATAAAACTTAGCACAAACATAATTCAGTTTAAGAAGATGTACAAAAAAACTTTTTTTAAAGTATACTGGGATGAGGATTAGTGATTGTGAGTGGGATATTTGTTATACTGATTGTATTGGGAAGGGTGATTATAGGGTGATGGGTTGTATATATGACTAAGAGATACTGTATAGTATATGAGGGGGTTTTCTTTTTTTTCTTTTTTTCTCTTTTTTGTATGGCTGTAAATATTTGATTAGTGTATAAATGTTAATAATTTGGTGTACAGAAAGCTGCTGGTGTACATATGGTGTACATATAACTGCTAAATTTGTATAAGATAATTATAAGCAGTTGAATAAGGGGTGGGAATTAATAAGCTTTGGCTTCTTCCTGCTCCTTTTCATTTATTTATAAATATTGTTTATGACACTTTATAAATATTATTGTTTTTTTTATGCTGTTTCACACTTGCTTTTTATTATTTTATTCTGTTCGAAATAAAGAATTAAAAAAATAAATACATAGATATTTTATGCTCCTTCATTACCACTTGGGTTAAGACTGGAAACTGTACCCAAAAGCACCCCCACAAGAAGGATTGTAGTGATTCAACATCCACAATTATGGTTGGGCAATAGATTCTAACCTGACACAAAATGCTCACATTCTCAAAAGTGAGATCAATTGGAAGAAGTATCAGTATCTTCTTCTGGAATGCACACTGACTGCAAAATATGATATTTGATTTGAAATTGTTGAAGCGTTCAATACAGGACACAGGAGAGGTGCAGCACTAACAGCACTGTGCAGATCAGAATCTTGGCAGCCTGCCTTTGCTTATTCTTGTCAGAATATTTGCAACAAAGTAAATAGTAGTTTATTGAGATGTAAACCTTAAAATATTGTTGTACAATATATTGAAATATTGTTTGTTGTACAATAATGTTTGTTATGTGATGAAGTTGCTGGAGCAGGCAATATGATCGAACAATGACGTGTATCATCGGGATTTCCCATTGATTCAACAGTACATCAAATGAGCATATGCCAATAATTATATTCTCTGCATAGTGAAAATCACACCATAATTCCATAGTTTTGTAGCACTACAATAATTTTCAGTTTGAGATTTGATGGATGGGATTGAAAAATTATGAAACATGGAATTATATTCTGATGGACATTGCCATTGGAAGACCAATGTATAAAAGATCTAGTGAAATTGACTCATGGATTTTGAAATTTCTTCCATTAGATTTGAAAGTTAAAATAAGTTGAGGGAAACATAGTGCCTTGTGTTTTCTGCGTGGTTTGATCTTGTGGTTTGTGCAATGCTGAGGGTTCCATGACTGTTGTCCACCTCTTGCTGCCCTGATGTGACAAATTACTTTTGTTTCCATGTAAATGATACGTAGAACATTTCTAGTTCTTTTGTGTAGTAGTCATGTCATTATGGCTTAATTTGGAAACTATGATCTTCCCACCACATTGCTGCTGTTGTTGTCTATGGTAGATATTCCAGAACTGGGTCGTGATGCAGGGAGTTGCTGACCTGTGTTTAAGCAACAATAAACTGTGATAGAAAGGTCAGGTATTTAGTTAAGAGTGTCATTTTATGTGTTGCTAACCCTGCTGAGTGCTGTAGATAATTCTGAAATTGAATTAGTTGGTGTTGAAGCGTTGAATTTTGGCATCTACCCAAACTGTTATTTTATGATAATCTCATGGAATAGAGGAGATGGTTTATTATTCTTCACATTGGGTAGAAATGAAGCTGACTGTTCCAATGATTTTGTTAATCGTAAAGACAAAAATCAGATTATTTCCAGGTGAAATATTATATGTGCATATAGCCGTAAAATCAATTGCTACACTATTAGAAAATTAACAACTGTATCTCAACATTGGGATATTCCTGTTTTTTAAAATCATTTTCCATAGGTGTATTTGAATAATTTGGTCTAGGTATTGTGTTGTGTGCTAAAACTGGCAATTGGTTAAATTCTCGGGCTCGTAGAGCTGGAAAATGTAGATTAGGATTCATATGGAAGCCTTTTTATGAATTTAAGCTCTGCGGGGGAATGCCAAATTAAATTTGTGGATTTCACTTTTGGATGGAGGAGTTATAATTTTGACCAGAGGCTAATACTAAGGTCAGACTAAATAGAAGGCTGTGACATCGTGAGCTTTTGTGAGATGTAAAATCTGTGAGCAACATTGCTGAGGCTAGGAGATTAGAAATGCTGGAGAATAATGAGAAGACATCCTGTTTAAATCAAGTAAGATGCCTCTTTATTTGCCTGTTCTTTAGATTTTTTCAATTCACAAATGCACTTCATTCTTCACTCCTTGTGATCAGGAAAAGCAAGTTTAAAAATGTGACAAAAATATAAACCAGTTAATTTGGAGAAAAAAATTAAATCTTTTAATGTAAAATTGATTTTTGTAAACTTAAATTAAAAGAATACATAATCCAGCAATTAGTTTCAAGGCAGTTTGGTTTAGTATTGTCACATGTACAGCTTCAGTGAAAAGCTTTTGTTTGCGTGCTATTCAGTCAAATAAATTATTATACATCAATACAATCAAGCCATCTACAGTGCACTGTTAAAGCATTCAGCATTTCATGCAAGTTAAAGTCTGATTAAAGATAGTTCAAAGGTCTCCATTGAGATGCGAGTCAGGACTGGACTCTAGCTGATGAGAGGACCGTTCAGTTGCCTGATAGCAACTGAGAAAAAACTGTCCTGAATCTGAAGGTATGTATTTTCAAACTTCTGTACCTCTTGCCTAACAGGTGAGGAGGGAGTGATTGGGGTGAGACTCGTGCTTGATCATGCTGGCCCTCTAGCTGAGGCAGTATGAAGTATAGATGGAGGTTGGTTTGCATGGTGGTCTGGATTTACATCCACAACTCGTTGTAAAATGCGTTCTACAGCGCATATGTAGACGTTGGTGAGGGCTGTTGGGGACATGGTAAACATCCTTAGCCTTTTGAGGAAGTAGAGGCATTGATGTGCCTTCATGACCATGTGTTCATGGTGGCTGTTCCAGGATGTTGCTGGTGATATTTATTCCAAGGAATTTGAAGCTGTTGACCATCTCTAGTTTTACACAATCAATGTATAGGGAGGTTGCACGGCAGTCGGGTCACGACCCATGACCCGTGCTGTTGCTACGCTACGCCAACTGGAGTACACGAGATGAACTGCAGGTAGGCACTTACCATTGTTTCCAGCGTAGCGGGCCCGTTAAAACCCGCCAAAATGGTCAATTTTTGCGCTGTAAATAATTATGGAAATCGGGATAAGCACGAGAGACATTTAGCCTAGTTCAGAATTCCAAAAGTGAGGAGAAATGACGGTAGATAGAAGCGAGAGCTGAAGGGACAACAACGGCGAGAGTGCTTGGCGAACATTGGCCGTTTGCTCACTGCTTTTCATCAACAGTAAGGCATCATTTGTGTTTTTTCTTGATTCCTTTGGCATCTAAAAAGTTTCAGAAGTGATAAAACTTGCCGTAAAATTTTAAAATTGCCCATAGTTCTCAAGTGGGTTTTTACATACAAAAACAAAACACCTCTGAAGCAAAATTTACAGCCAGTTTTATCACTTCTGAGATGTTTCAGATACCAAAGGAATTAGGAAAACACAAATAATACCTTGCTGTTGATGAAATGCAGTGAGCAAACGTGCTAATTTCCAATCTTTTCAATTTTGATATCTGCACGGCCAATGTTCGCCAAGCACTTTAGCTGTTGTTGTCCCTTCAGCTCTTGCTTCTCTTTACCTTCATTTCGCTTCACATTTGGAATTCTGAAGTTGGGTACGTGTCTCTCACGCTTACCCCGATCTCCACAATTTTTTACAACGCAAAAATTCAACATTTTGGCGGTCTTTAACAGGTAGGAAAGTACGCGTTTCGTGTATTAACAACATATACTGGAAGCTGCGATGTCTTCCAGATGGATTGAGTGGGTCCGTGCATCAATCACTATGACCCAGTGACCTTACGTGCAACCCCCTATACTGTGATGTGTGTACTGTTTCACTTCCTGAAACCACTCACAATCTCCTTTGTCTTGCTGACATTGCGGGGGAGGTTATTGTCTTGGCACCAATTTACAAGGTTCTTAATCTCCTTTCTGTACTCTATCTGGTCATTATTTGATATGCAGACCACTATGGTGGTGTTGTCTGCAAACTTGAAGATTGAGTTGGATTGGTATTTTGCTATACAATCTTGTGTACAAGAAATATAGCATGGGGGTGAGAATCAGAATCAGAATGTTGTATTGTCATTGCATGTGTCACATACAACAAGATTACTGTGTCTCTCCATTTAAAAGAATTTCAAACATTCACATACTCATACTTTTTACACTTCCTCACTCCCCAAACCCACCCATGGATTCACATTTACATAAATTAACACTCTCTCCTGCCCCCCCTCCTTCCCCATAACCAGCTCCCGAGACAGAGTTCAGTTCCAAGATTGCTGATGGGTAAAAGCTGTTCTTGAGTCTGGCAGTGCGTGACTTTAGCGACCTGTACCTTTTTCCTTAGAGGGCAGCAGTGTGAAAAGGTGGTGACAAGGATGTGTAATGTCTTTCACAATATTACAGGTCCTGCTGCGGCATCTGGAGTGGTAAATGTCCTCCAGAGGGGGCAGGGGGAGTCCAATGATACCCTGGGCAGTTTTTATCACCCTCTGGAGAGCTGCTCTGTCAGCTGCTGAACAGTTCCCAAACCAGGCAGTTATGCAGTAAGTCAGTATGCTTTCTACCGAACAGCGGTAGAAAAACTCCAGCAGTTTAGCAGACAGATGGGCCTTCCTCAGTGTTCTGAGGAAGTAAAGTCTCTGTTGCGCCTTTTTTACAACTACAGCAGAGTTCACAGACCATTTAAGATCCTCACTGATGTTGATCCCCAGAAATTTAAAACTAGGCACCCTCTCCACCTCCTCGCCCCCTATCTCCAGTGGCCTGAGTTCTGCTCTATGTCGCCTGAAATCAGTGATGATCTCCTTTGTCTTTTCATGTATCCCTGTAGGGCACCAGTGTTGAGGATTATTGTGGTGGATGAATTGTCATCTGTCCTCACTGTGGTCTGTTCATCAGGAAATCAATGATCCAGTTGCAGAGGGTGTCCTGAGTTTCACGAGTTTGGAGATGAGCTTGGTTGGGATAATAAGATGTGGCAGAGCTATAGTTAATGAAAAGTAGGTCTTCTTCTTTCGTCCCAGATGTTCCAGGGATGAGTGTAGGACCAGTAAGATGGCATCAGCCATGGACCTGTTGTGATGATAAGCAAACTGCAGTGGATCAAGACTGCTTGGTAGGGTACTTTAGAAAAGATGTGTAAGAAAGAACTGCAGATGCTGGTAAATGGAAGGAAGATACAAAATGCTGGAGTAACTCAGCGGGTGAGGCAGCATCTCTGGACAGTAGGAATGGGCAATGTTTTGGGTTGAGTTGGGCGTTTCAATGCCAGTGTGTGGGGATGGGGACTCTGCCAGAGCCCAGCCTGTGAATACAGAGCAGAACAACAGATGTCATCTCTGGGTGCCCGCTCTACCACCCACCCAATGAAGCTCAGGCCTGGCCGACATTGACGCAGAGACAACAACCTGGCTGCTCAACACCTGGCTTGAGATAGATAGATAGAATTTATTTGCCACACAACCAGGGTCGGTGGTATTTGGGTTGTCAGCAGCGGTACAATAATAAAGAACACACAACCACAATAAAAATTTTACACAAACATCCACCACAGCATTCATCACTGTGGTGGAAGGCACAGAACTTGGCCAGACCTCCTCCATTTTCCCCCGTGGTCGGGACCTCCACCCTCCGCAGCCGTTGCTGCGGGCGTCCAGATGATAAGGGACAAAGTCAAAGTCAAGGTAAGTCAAGGATCAGCTCTTCCCCACCGGAGACCGCGGCTTCAGGCTGGTGTAGGCCGCAGGCCGGCGGTCGAAGATTTAAGGCAAGAAGCACCGCAGACTGCAGGGCCGGTGGTTGAAGCTCCCCTCCAGGGGTGATGGTAAGTCCATGCCGGGCCCGCGGTAGAAGTTGGCCGCGGGCCGGCAGTGATGGCTTCTTCTTCCCCCGGGTCCGCCACGACGACTAAAAAAAGTCGGGATCTAACTATTCCTTTGGTTAATGTTTCATTCGCAAGAAGAAGATCCGCTGAGTTACTCCAGCATTTTGTGACTACCTTAGAAAAGACTTGGGAGTGATTAAAGATGTCTGTGAATACTCTTGCTAGTTGTTTCGTGCAGTTCCTAAGGTGTGTCTATGGACTTCTATAGCCCTGAGAATTTTGGAGTCTTCGCAAATATAATTTGATAAAAGCTACATGAGAAGTTATTACTTGCAATGACCAAAGTCTTGGTCCAGGAGATGGGTTTTACAGTGTGTCCTAAGGAAAGATAAAGAAATGGAAGTGGCATGTGAAGAGTCCGATGCTTTGGGAACTTCATAAGGATTTGAAAATGAATGAAGACTTTAAAGGGGAGATGTTGCTTCACTGGATGTCGATGTGGATTGACAAGCACAGTCAATGAGTAAACAGGACTCGGTGTGTGTTAAAACCATGGGTAGCAGAGTTTTGGTTGACTGAGTTTATGAAGCGTAGAATGAGAGAGACTTGTCAGAAAGGTGTTGGAATAGTGGTAACATGTTGGATAAAAGTTGGAGATCTTGGCAGAGATGGGCAATGTCACAGAGGTGGAGATTTTCTGACTCATTTGATTATGTGCACTATGAATAGTACATGTCTGCCGAGGGTTTTTTCAGCTACACTGCACTTGTGACCGAATGAATCTTGACTTTGAATTACTTTTTAATGAGGTTGTAGTGTACAACATATGTTCAAGGATAAGAATTGCAGTAGGTAAAGACATCTTCCATTATATTTAAGGGATCTGGGAAATAAGTTTTTTTTAAAGCACAGTGCACAAGAAAAGTATATTTTACTTCGGAGTCACGTGAGTGACTACGTGAAGAACCCGCCAGGACGCATGCGTGTCATATCGCTTCACGCATTGCGAAACGACAGGCGGGGTGGAGCGTTCCCCCGCAGCGGTAATTTTGAAACCGCGACCGCAGGTAAGTGAATTACTCTGCGGTCGTTTTTTGTTTCCCGCGCTGTTTTTTTACAGGGGGGAAACTGGACAAAAATAGTCCACAAGGGCTGCGACTAAAGCTGGCTGGGGAGGACCGCGGAGTTGCGGGCAGCCAGCAGCAGCTGAAGGCACCAGCATCACCATGAGTGGGATCAGCTGTGCCCGACTTGGCACCCGCGCCGGCCAGATCAACACCACGGCCGGGCGGGAAGATTACACAGAACAGAGCTGTTGACTCTGACAAGTCAATACGGCAAGCGGAGGGAGCGTTCCCCCGCAGCGGCAAGTTTTTAAAAACCAAGACCGACAGGTAAGGGACTTACTGCGGTTGTTTTTTGTTTCCCGTGTCTGTTTCTTACAGGGGGAAACTATGGACAAGAGTCCACAAGGGCTGCACTGGCTGGAAAGAACAGCGGAGTTGCGGGGAGCTAGCAGCGGCTGACGGCACCAGCATCACCGTGAGTGGGATCAGCTGTGCCCGCCTTGGCACCCACGCCCGCCAGATCAACACCACGGCCGGGTGGGAAGGCTATACGGAACAGAACCATTGACTCTGACAAGTCGGACTGCAAGAAATGCCACGGGGACCAGCGTTGCTGGGGCCAAATAGAGCGGCTTATGGAGCAGATGCTCCAACATGACAGACTCCGGGAGATGCAGTCTAGTCATCATGGGTTATACAAAACACCCACAGCAGCACCTTACGTAGGGCTGCACAGTGCATCTCACTCGACAGAGGGGAGTACTGGGGTCAATTCTGGGCTGACCCTGAAGAGGGGTTTGCTGAACAAACAACAAGTGTGCAGGGGGTGCAGGAAGGAGAAAGAAGGAGCTCGATGAGGAGGCAAAAACCCTGAGGCTCATAAAGGCGACAATAGGAAGGACCTCCTACACTCAAAGACAGCACCCTTACGCACCCACCAGCAGAGCAAGACAACCAGCTGATGAAAGCTCAAAGGCCGGACATACAGGACAGCGGTCTTTTTTAGGCCATGCCCCAGACCGGCCTTCGTGGAAAATGCGCAAACCCCAAACCCAGACATCGGCGCCTCAACCTCCTCGAAGACTACACAGGAAGAAGTAAACTTTCCACTGGTAACCATGGAGGTAGGTGGGTCTGGTCCCTTACAAATTATAGGAAGTGTGGATAATACACATATCGGTGGGAGATTACACTTCTTTTGGGAGGCATGGAGTGCATTAACAACAGACACTTATATCCTAAACAGTATCCAGGGATATACCATTGAATTTGTGCACAAAAATAGCCCCAGTTCAGCATGTACCAAACCGAACGTTCGTACTTTCACGAAAAGAAAAATTGGAAGCACATGCTGAACTGGTGAAACTTCACGCTAAGGGGGTTATCAAAAAAAGATGGTGGTTGTCGCATCATCATAGATTTGACCAAATTGAATACATTTGTGCAGTATATTCATTTCAAAATGGAAACCTTTGTTACTGCCAAACAATTGATTTCCACAGGCTACTTCATGGCCAGCATCAACCTAAAAGATGCTTACTATTCAGTCCCTATACGGACTGATCACAGACGTTATTTAAAATTCAACTGGATGGGGCAGCATTGACAGTATAGAGCTCTACCAAATGGATTACCATCAGCTCCAGGCTGTTTACAAAAATTTTGAAAC
The DNA here is from genome assembly GCF_028641065.1 of Leucoraja erinaceus. Classification (NCBI taxonomy): domain Eukaryota; kingdom Metazoa; phylum Chordata; class Chondrichthyes; order Rajiformes; family Rajidae; genus Leucoraja; species Leucoraja erinaceus. Next base: position 43,046,321 of record NC_073392.1, on the reverse strand, counting down.
CAGCCCTAGCGTTTCTTCGGAAACAAAAACATATAATCATGGCCTATCTAGATGACATATTGATTGTGGGCTAAACTTTGGAATTAGCCAAACTAGCTGTATCAGCCACCAAACAATTGTTTGAGAAACTGGGGTTTATCATACATCCAGTTAAATCTAAACTAACGCCTTCCACCATAATGAATTATTTGGGGTTCACTATTGACTCAGTTCACGTCAGTGACTTTACCAAAGGACAAGGCTACAATCTTAACTGAGGCCTGCAACAACCTCATTGACATCGGTGAACCATCTATCAGATTGGTAGCAAGGGTGATTGGCAAAAAAGTGGCTGCTTTTCCAGCCACACAATTTGTATTATCAAAATTTACAAAGGGCAAAAATACAAGCACTCAAAATTAATGCTGGTCATTTCGACATACCAATGAAGTTACCAATCAAAGCAATTATGGAATTAAAATGGTGGAGGGATAACATTCGGCATTGTTCCAGCCCTGTCATTATCAGCAACCCCTCAGTGGTGCTACAAACTGATGCCAGTGCACTTGGTTGGGGTGCTACCAATTCCATCTCCAGCTGTGGAGGTTGATGGAATGCACAGGAGGCATCATTATTACAGACACTTGGCATAAACTACCTGGAAATGTTGGGTGCGTTCTATGGCCTAAAGTCATACTGTTCTGGCATATATCGCCAGCATGTTAGACTACAGATTGACAATACCACCGTGGTGGCATATATTAACCATATGCGTGGAATCAAATCGACATCATGTGACAATCCGGCTAATACAATTTGGCAATGGTGTACCCAGAGAAATATTTGGATATCAGCTACTTACCTACCAGGTAACTTAAATTCAGTGGCAGACACCAGGTCACGCAAATTCAATGAAAACATCGAATAGATGTTGGATATAAAAGTATTTGCTGATATTGTAGCATGGTATGGAACACCAGATATCGATCTATTTGCATCTAGACGCAATCACCAGTTACCAAACTATGTTTCTTGGGAACCAGACCCTGGGGCATCAGCGATAGATGCTTTTTCGCTGCATTGGGGGAAATTATTTTTCAATGCATTCCCTCCTTTCTACCTCATCATCGGGTATTACGCAAAATACAACAAGACTCGGCGTCTGGTATTTTGGTAGTGCCCGATTGGCCTACTCAACCATGGTTCCCTGTGATACTCAACATGGTATTAGAACCATGTATCACCATCCTGAAACAACCAGATTTGTTGGTTCATCTCGTAACTGGGGATAGCCATCCATGTCATAGTACAACAAACTTATTAATTTATAGAGGTTAAAGAAACCTCTACTGGAACTGGGACCGAAACATTGAACATTATCTCAGCGGCTCACGGGCAGTCCACCAAAAAACAATATCTGGTATACATCAGGAAATGGGAGATATATTGTCACAGAACCAACATCACTTATAGCTCGATGAACATAACGTCTGTTCTGGAATTCCTGCAGGCCTCCATTATGATGAGGGGCTCAGTTACAGTGCCATTAACTGCGCCAGAAGTGCCCTTTCAGCATATCTATGGCGAGGATCAGAGCGTCATTCTGTTGGGACTCACCCCCTGGTAACCAAACTTATGAGGGGAATTTTTAATATCAATCCCCCAAGAACCAGGTACTCTCAAATATGGGATGTGAGTATTGTCCTAACGTTGCTAAGGAATTGGTCTCCAGCAACAGCTCTGTCCCTGCAAAAACTGACGCATAGAACAGTCATGCTGATGGCTTTGGTCACAGCACAAAGGGTACAGTCTTTACATAAGTTAAGGCTGAACAATATGACTTCTTCAACAAGAAATATAACTTTTCATATTCACAAATTAGTCAAACAGAACAGACCGGGACCATCAGGCCTCAAAATAGAATTTAGGGCTTACCCTATAGATGATCGTCTGTATAATAAGACATTTATTGTTATATATGGAGAACACCAAATATATCAGAGGCTATGAGAAAGCATTACTAATCAGCCACAAGCAACCCGAAAAAAAAGCGTCGGTTCAAACTATTTCCAGATGGCTGAAACATGTTTTAACAACAGCTGGAGTGGATACTAACATATTCAAATCTCATTCCACCAGGGCTGCAGCTACATCGGCAGCTATGGAGTTGGACGTACCGATGGACCAAATCCTAGAGACAGCAGGATGGTCAAGGGAAAAAACGTTCCAACAATTCTACCATAAACCAGTGGTTAAACCTGGAACTTTTGCAGAATCAATTTTAAATTCTATAATATGATTTCACCCCATGAAATAGGGGCTATAATTTGTTGTTAATAACTTTATCATGGATTTCAATGTCAGATTCATGTTTAAAAATGTTAACACAATTCCTCCCTTAGTCAATTAAGGCAGATGTGATGCATGGACTTGTTTCCACGGCATGAAATCACAGAGCTTTGAAATCTTCACGTAGTCACTCACGTGACTCCAAAGTAAAATAGTAAGATAAAACAAGAACTTACCAGTTCGAAGTTTGATCGTTATTTTATGAGGAGTAACGTTGAGGGATTACGTGCCCTCCGCTCCCACCCTTGATCGTAAAGTTCAACTGGTATCCTCTTCTCTAATCTTACTATGTTCAGTCATTACTGTTATCTGTGATTTCACACCGCTGCTTTGAAGAATGACACGCATGCGTCCTGGCGGGTTCTTCACGTAATCCCTCAATGTTACTCCTCATAAAATAACGATCAAACTTCGAACTGGTAAGTTCTCGTTTAATCTTACTATTTTAGTGTAGCCTTGACATCCTATATCATGAAACTTTTCAAGAAGCTGGTCATATCGGACCTGCCAGACAGACTGCAATTCGTCCACTGCCATAAAAGGTCCATGGTAGATACCATCTCCCTGGCCCTACACTTATCCCGCAAACATATGTATAATAACGAAGCCTACAGAAGACCCCTATTATTGACTATAGCTTCGCCTTCAACGCCATAATTCCACTCTGGATCCAAGACTCTGCATCCCTTTGTTGGATCCTTGAATTCCTGACTCGGAGACTGCAATCAGTAAGGATAGATAACTAAAGCATAATTAGCAATACTGGTGCCCTGCAAGGCAGCATTCTCTGCCCCTTGTTGCACGCCTTGTACATTTGTGCCTGTACAGGTGCACACATTTTGTTCTAAATCCATACCCAAGTTTGCAAATGACAACACTGATGGTAAACAATGAGAATACTGAGTATAGAGATGAGATGAAGAGCTTAGTAGCATGACAACAATCACTCTCTGAATGTCAGCAAAATTAAGGAGCTAGTCATCGACTACAGGAAATAGGGTGACGTACACAACCGTGTCTGCATCAATGGTATTGGAGTGGAGATAGTCGAGAGCTTCAAGTTCCTGGGTGGAAATATTGCCAACAAATTTGACCTGGTTCAACCATATTATTGATAAAGCCAAAAAAGCATACCAATGCCTCTATTTCCTCAGAAGACAAAAAAAGTTCTGCATGTCTATTATGACTCTTACCAATGTCTACTGACACATCATAGATAGATCTTATCCATCACAGCTTAGGTGGCAACTGCTGTATCTAAAGCCCTAGAACTGCTAGCTCTGGCCTCAGAAGACAAAAAAAAGTTCTACTGTGACCAATGTCTACGGACACATCATAGATAGATCCATCCACAGCTTAGTGTGGCAACGCTGTAAAAGCCTTAAGATCTGCAGAGAGTTGTGGACACAGTGCATACATCACACAAAATAGCTCTCCCCCCACCCCCCCCCCCCCCCCTCTCCTCCCCATCGACTCAGACACTTCATGCTGTTATGGGAAAACTGCCAATGTTATCGAGGACCACTCACACCTTGGTCATTCTCTCTTCTCCACTTCTCCACAAGGCAGAAGATACAAATACTTAAAAGCACGTACCATCAGATTCAGGAACTGTTATCAGATTATGGTCCTCTCATCTACTGCAGATAAATGCTAAATCTCTCAATCTACCCTATTGCTGCCCTTGATTAATCTTATCTGCACTTTTTCTACACTCTATATTCTGTCCACTCATTAATTTTCTCTTTTGGTCTACTTGTTATACTCATCTATTGTATGATGTAGCTGAATAGCACTCACTGCATATTTTTTCAAATCTTAGTAAACATTACCAAAATAAACTAATATCAATACCAATACATATCAATAACCTGCAAATCAAATTGACAAGAACTCACAGTTTTTGAAAATTGATTTAAATAAAATGTTCAATGACTGAGAGAAGCTAAGATATTTCCTTTTTAATAAAGGCAAAACTTCTGTTCCTTTGTTTCTAGAAACTGACATTTACTTAAAGTATTTCAATAATATTTAATCTTCAGAAAGATTTGTTTACCTAGCCAAAATTCTAATAAATTTTCCCTTTGAGAATCCAAAAGCTTGAATGTGAAATAGATTCCAGGCTTCTATTTGGAATTGCATTAATATCTTTAATTATTCCAATATGTAGTATGTGGTTTCTGAATATGCATAATCCTCAAAGCCTCTCTATCACCTTGCACTATTCTGATATTTCTCAGAGCATCTTTAATCCAGGATTGCAGATTTGTGCCCCATATGGACCTATATTGAGTTATCAGATCTCTGAATGTTATTTTAGGTTCAGTTTCCTTTGTTGAATGATCTTAACCGAGCCATATTATTGCAGTTTCAATAATTCCCATTCAGGGTTGAACCATATTTTAGTTTAGTTTTGTTTAGAGATATAGCGTGGAAACAGGCCTTTTCTGCCCACCGGGTCTGCACGACCAGAGACCCCCACACATTAACCCTATCCTACACACACTAGGGACAATTTTTACATTTACCAATCCAATTTACCTACATACCTGTACGTCTTTGGAGTGTGGGAGGAAACCGAAGATCTCGGAGAAAACCCACGCGGTCACAGGGAGAACGTACAACCTCCGTACAAACAACTCCCGTAGTCGGTATCGAACCCGTATCTCCAGCGCTGCAAGCGCTGTAAGGCAGCAACTTTACCACAGCACCATTGTGCCGCCCAGTTGCCATATTGTTGGTAATTCTTCCTGGAAAGTTTTATGTTGCATGTATAAATGCACTTGAATAATAAAATATCTCTAAGATTGGCTTTTAGCCTTAGAAGTAGATGCAGCTTGATCATTCAGAAAATTGGAGTGAAATATTGGCAGTGCACAGCACAAATAAAATCTTGGGTTACTCCTATGGGAATGCATCAATTATCAATAGTGAGACCTGGGCCAAATTTAAATTTGCAACCTACTTGAAAAATATGACTGCATTGTTTCCTTTGTGTTTCAAGCACTCCAAAAGGAGGTCAGATTATTTTATAAAAGGGTATTTTAAATTTGGTAAATGTGTTTTAACCTCTAGAATTAAATACATTTACTTGAATAAACGGTACAATAATGCACCAATGACCACTTTAAAAAAAAAGACATTATTTAAAAGTGCGAGAGTAGATTTTACAGAGGTTTACGTTCTCCCCGTGACTGCGTAGGTTTTATCCGAGATCTTTGGTTATATTTTATGCAGTTGGTAATGGTAAACATTTATGATTAAATTAAGGTTAGTGTGATTGTACCCCTTTATACTTGCCTCTTGTGACATTTCACCATAAATATTCAGTAAGTAAATATCTTGGTTAGCTTCACAATATAGTTTGGGCTTCATTTATGTTTCAATGACTTTGCATTATGTTAAGGCATATTGTCAAAAGTCATAGCTTTTGTTTTTTAAGTTTTTTATTGTTCATTTACATCCCTAGTTTACCTGTTTAAGAGTTTACAGAGATTGTGATGTAGAAAACTGACCAATTTCAGGTGCTTGGTAATCACTGTTAATTCATCAGGATTTGAGGAGTAAAGATCAAATTACACCTCGATAAGTTTTCTTTTATTTGTCCAACTGAATCCTAAATATTCTTTGTAAATAATGATTTTTATGAGTTTTGGACTGTTTAGTATTGAATCCATTTTTATGGTCTCTCAGAAAGGTATGTCCTTTTTTAGGACCCAATAGGACTTCTACGTATACAAATTAATTAGGAAAGCACAAACTGTTAATACCAGATACCTGAATGATAAAATAGAAAGTGCTGTGAATACGCAGCAGGTCATGCAGAATCAGTAGAAGAGGAACAGTAAATGAAGACCCTTGAACAATAATTTGTTTTTGGTCAAGGACAAGTGTGAGAAGGAGGCGAGCTTTCCTGCCATCTTTGTTATAGCCTGAAAATAATGACTAAATGAGAAAGAAACCTGTTCTTAAGCATATTTGTAGCACAGAATTAAGTTATTGAACTGGAAAAGTGATTTATTTTTTATGGTATAAATGTCAGCTGCCTTTCACATCAGGAGTAGCAATGATTAAGGGTACGCTCTTCAAGGGTTAAAAACCTTATGATTCTATTAATATTTTCTATAATTTAACAGGTACCTGAGGACGTCTGTACATATTAATGAAGTTATTCATACTCCTGGATTGTATATTGCCGTGATTTGAATAGGTGCAGCAGTGTAAGTTAGAATCTTAATGGTGAAATGTCTTCTATAAATACAGAGCCCTAGGTCAAATTTAAATTTGCAACATGCTCAAATAGTATTACTAAACTGTTTCATTGCTCTGTTTCAATCACAGTAAAAGGATACTATTTTTTTTAATGGATATTCTCAATCTTGTAAACATGTTCCAACCCACAACATGAACTGCAATCTTTTCCAACATTTTACTCTATAAATCTTTACAGAAATAGCTGTCTTCCAGCAATTATACAACATATAAGACAATTTTCTGTGACGTTACAAGTTGCATTTTGGTGACATTAAGTGGAATTTAAATACATGCTTTCTCTGAGCCGTTTTCGAAGAGTTCATGACAGTATAAAATTAAGCATCAGAGTGTGAAGTTGTCACACTCAGCTCCAAGCTAATCTAGATCCAGTTGAATGACTGTCAGGCAGGAAAAGAAACTAAATCTGAAAAACTCATGCTGTAAAGGAAGAATGTTTTAAATTTTTAATTCATAAACAAAAGAATAAGAGTGGTTGTTTTTATAAAACTGTCTGCTGCTCGCACCACTGCCAACTGCATAATTTTATGTTCCTCTTCGAACATAAATGCTTTCTTAATTCTTGGCAAAAAGAGAAAGACAAAAGTACTGATATGCTAATGGAGTCTGACATTATTAACAATACCAGAAGCAGCCATGAGTAACGTTCTAGTTGATGGGAATCATTAACGATGCCTTTATTGGATGGCCTCTTCACCAATCAATTATTGTTGTGGTGTTACAATCAAAATAATAGTTGATACACATGCATGTCTATCTTGGGCCTTATTTTCTTGTAAGCCTTCAATTTGCAGCGAGGATCACAATAAATAGTGGCTCATGCAAAACAGAAAAGGCTGGGAAAAAAAATTACAAAGTAGAAAATACACTATTTTTCAACCTGCCAAAACCCTGCTAGTTCTCTTTTGCTCAATCTGTGTAATTTAGAAAAAAGTAGCCTGTCTGATGCTATTGCCATTATAGAATACAACATTGTTCAGTGTTTTAGGCTGTTTGCTTTCATTTGCAACCTTCACCGCGTTTTAAAATCTGAAATGAAATAAATATTGGAACATTCAACAGTCCAGGCTTCATCAGTGAAACGAGAAACAATTAACATTTGGATTGGATGCCCCCCCATTAGAAATGAGAAAGGGAGAAAACACATTTGGTTTCAGTAGCAGAGAGAATGGAACATAATAAAAAAGGAATATCCCTGTTAGAGTGAGGCCAGCAACTGCTGCATGTGATTGTTCCATCTTGGTTGATGCATTTATGAGGGAAAAAGGGGAGGGGGGAAGGTAAGATGGAAACAATAGGTAAAAACTGAAATCCTGTTTAGGGGTGTCAATTGGCCAGCAGATCAGGGGGAAAAGGGCAATACTGCAAATAGTTAACCTAGTGTAGATCTAGGCAGACAAAAAAAAGCTATGTAGCTGAAATTGTTCATTCAATTTTGAGTCTAGAAGGCAGCAATCTGCCCAGTGAAAGAATGGTGCTGTTCCTTAAACCTGTTTTGAACTTAAACATAGAGCAGGGAGCCACAGATAGGTAGGTCGGAGTGGGATGGTGAATTAGAATGACAAGAAACTGCAAGCTCAGGGTTGCTCCTGCAGACTAAATGCTTGTGATTTGCAAATTAGTCATCCAATCTGCATATAGTTTCTCCAGTACAGAGGAGAGTACATTATGAACATCAAATGCACTATTACTTGGAAGAAGTACAAATGAATTGATGCCTCACTGGAAATAATTATTTGGGATCATGGATGGTGGGAAGTGAAGCCTTTTTGATGTGGTATCTGCAGCAACTGACAAACTAGAGGTGAGAGAGAGAAATACAGAGATGAGTTGACCTACTTTGTATTTGAAAAATAGATGGACTTATAAAGGAGCTTTTCAAACCGCATGTTAATGGTCAATGGCAGAAACATTGAGTCCCACTGTCACCCTCATTGGCGCAGCAGGTAGAGCTACTGCCTCACAGTGCCAGAGACCCAGGTTTGATCCTGACCCTGGGTGCTCTCTGTATGGAGTTTGCACGTTCACCCTGCAAATATGTGGATTTCCTTCGAGTGCTCCGGTTTCCCCCTGCGTAACAAAGATGTGTGGGTTTGTAGGTTAATTGGCATCTGGAAATTGGACCTAGTGTCTTGGGAATGATGACAAAGTATGAACGGGTAATTTATGGTCAGTGTGGACTAGGTGGACTGAGGGGTCAGTTTCCATGCTATATGCTTAAACTAAACTAAAGAGTTCAGTGCAATATTCCACATGGCCAATCCTGCTTCATGAAGGGATATTTAAAACCAAAATTTAAAAAAAATCAGTGTGGTTGGAACAAATTCAAAAAACTATTAGTGTTGTAGAATTAATCTTTTTTTACTGACATTCTGCATAATATTGAGATGGCCTTTCATATGTGTCAGTTTGTGTATCTTGATGGCAAATGCAGTGATCACACGTTTGCCAACCAGTGTTCCATTAATTGATGCATGCTGTGATGAAAATTGGTTTATACGATGTTTTTCATTATACACTAGAAAATTGTTTCCTGCAACTTTGAGAAAACCAAATCTGTCAGACGGATTTAATCTTGGCAGCTGTGGCACAACGAAATAATCTCATTTGGACAAACAAGACTGGTCAAGGGACACGAGCTTGCTGTACATTACATGGATTTCAAAGCACATAAAGTATAAAGAGAATTTGTAGAAAGTCATAGATTGTAAAATATACTTGGTTAATGTTGTTTAGAAATCAAATAACTTTTATTTATAAGGTGATAAATCACTGTGAACAGAGTGAATAGCCCAGATGTAAAAATATATTTATAGACATTATTTTTCTATTGTGAATTCCAAATGTTTAATATAGCAAACCTTTTTCAGATTGGTAATATATCAATACAATTTATGATTTGTTCATTGCACTGGTGAAATCATTGTTTTGTATTTTTGCTTTGATTTAAGTGTGCACTGCCATTATTCTTTGCCACGTCTCACAGTTTACCTCTCACTGGTGCATTGGGAGATCACCCTAGCTCCTCACAGGGAGACAAAATGTTACCTATGGACAGCCCACAGGCATGTACATGAGTATTGCTAGAACACCTCTAAAAAAGGGCAGGTATTTATAGACTGTAATCAGGAAGTTTTATTCCTTGTCTTCTGTGTGTGAACTGTTCTTCACCAACCCATTAAGTTCTTCAGACCCCAAGAAACCTCTGCCCTTCCAGGACTTCCTGACCGGCAGGCTCCAATCAGTGAGAATCGGTTCAGCCAAATTCCAAACCAACTCAATCTACAAGTTCGCAGACAACACCAGTGTTACCAACTGATGGGCCAGCTATTGATTAATGACGGGATAAAGGTACTGAAAGGAGACTGAGAATCTTGTAATTTTGTGCCAATAGAACAACCTCTCCCGCAATGCCAGCAAACCAAAGCAGATTGTGATTAACGTCAGGAAGTGAAGCAATACATATAACCCAGTCAACATTGATGGCTCTGAGGTAGAAATGGTCGAAAGCTTCTAGTTTCTAAGAAAAAATATCACCAACCATATCAATGCTATGGCCATGAAAACACACCAATATCTTTAATTCCTTAGAATGCTTAGGAAGCTCGGCATGTCTCCAACAACCAACTTCTATATTTGTATGTAGAAAGCATCTTATTGGGTAGCATCGCAGCATAGTTTGTTAAATACTCCATCCAAAGCCACAATAAATTGCAGAGAGTTGTAGGCAAAGTCCAGACCATCACACAAACCAGCCTCCCTTCCATTGACTCTATCTGCACTTCACGCAAGACTGCTGGCCTAATGAAGGACCAGTCTCACCCCAATCACTCCCTCTTCTCCCCCCTCCCATTTGTTAGGAGATGCAGATGTTTGAACAGTCACCCATCCAGATTTAGGAACGGTTTCTTCCCAGCTGTTATCGGGCAACTGAATGGTCCTCATATCAGCTTGAGTGCGGCCCTGATCTCCCATCTTCCTGATTGGAGACTTTTGAGATTTCTTCAATTGGATTTGATCAGACTTGATTGTTATATCTCTGCACTAAATGTTGTATCCTTTATCATTTTGTACTGTGGATTGCAGGGCTGCCAACATTGGGTGAGAGTTGAGAGTGAGAAATTGCGAGGGAGGGGGTGTTTCCCCTCCCATAGTAGGTTCCAGAGGTGGCACCAACGCCCCCACTCACACGGTCCACTCCTGGCTCCTGGCCGGGGTTAAAACTCCATGAGGTGTGGACAGAGCGGCGACGGACATAGAGCCGCTGGAGGTGAGGGTGGGAGGTGTGTGCCGTGCCTCAGGGAGGAAGGGGGAGGGGGGTTGGTGCTGGTAGTTTGATAGCCCTGCTTTAAACCAATCCTCTCTAGTGCTTGAATCACATATCCTGGGAAAAAGACTATGCATTCACCTGATATTCCCCTCATAGAAGATAGAAGATAGAATTTATTTGCCACGCAACACAATGGGGATTTGGGTTGTCAGCAGCGGTACAATAATAAAGAACACACAACCACAATAAAAATTTAACACAAACATCCACCACAGCATTCATCATTGTGGTGGAAGGCACAACATTTGGCCAGTCCTCCTCCATTCAACAAACAATCAACCAACAAATTAAAGCAAACTAAAAAGAAATAACATGTTCCCTTTCCTGACTCGACCTCATAAGTACTTTAACGCTGTTAACAGGCAAAGGGATATTAATCTCAAGAATCAAAATGGGGAAAGTGGGGGCAATTTTGCTTAAATGGTCATTCTAAGCCCATTCAGATCTGCATAGAGTCAGAGTTATACAACATGTACGTGGCTGGCTCAATTTGTCCATAATGATCAAGTTGGCATTCTGCGTGCCCAGGGACTGGCTGCCGTTCCAAGATCAGCTTGCGTCCCAGGGACTGGCTGCAGTTCTCAGGTCGGATCGCCTGCCCCGACCCTGCCAAAAAGGAATTGAAAAAAAACGTGGTTTTTCGGGTAACGGGCCGGATTCAGCCCGTGTGCCGTAGGTTGCCGAACCCTGCCCTAGATGTTTGGCCTCATTGTGGACCTCCCCATGTTTTACAACTGATTCACCTGGTTAGTTTTATCTCCGGCTGCTTCATGTTGTCGGCGGCTGCACATCCAACCAAGAAAGAAGAGAAGAGAAGAGAGGCGACGTCACTCACAGCCGCCAACTGACGTGCTTCCCCAGACCACACAGATCGTTGTGATATGGCGCAAAAAGGCAAACTGTGCAGGGATTGAAGACAGCGCCAAAATTCTGCCACCTGCGTGAGAATTGGCTGAAATGCGTGACTCTCACGCTCAAAGCGTGAGAGTTGGCAGCCCTGTGGATGTGACAACAGACGCACAGGGAGACACATACACAAAGGAAGACACACACACACACACACACACACACACACACACACACACACACACACACACACACACACACACACACACACACACACACACACACACACACACACAGAAGCACACACCGACACACACACACACAGAGACACACACACAGGGAGACACACACACACACACACAGGGAGACAGATATGCACAGGGATACACACACACACAGGGAGTTACACACACATGGGGAGACACACACAGACACACACACACACACACAGGGAGACACACACACACAAGGGGAGAGACACACATACACAAGGAGAGACACACACACACACACACACACACACAGGGAAACAGACACACACACACACCTTTCCTTCCCCCCTCCATCCTCCCCCTCCCCCTCCCTCTCCTCCCCTTCTTTTTCCTCACGCTTCCTCTTTCTCCCCTTTCTCCTTCCCTTCCCTTCAATCCCTTACTACATTCCTTCCCCCTGTCTCTCTTTGCCTCCATCCCTCCCTTTTTTTCTTTCTCTCTCTCTCTTTCTCCCCTCCCTCTCTTTCCCCGGCCGCCCAATGGGGAGTCTGGCGGGCACGGTGTAGCGTGGATTGGCGGTGTTGGCGCTGCCGTGTGAGTTGAAGGGCAGGAGGGAGGGAGGGAGCGAGGTTGCCCTGGCAGCCGGAAGCGCAGCGCTCGCAGACGGCGCACAAAAGCGCTGACACCCGCTGCCCGGGACCGACGCGCTTCCCCAATCCGTGCAGATCGCTGTCATGTGGCGCAAAGAGACAAACTGTGCAGCAAAGATCCTATAGCTCCGCTATACAGTTCCGCTATACAGCTCCGCTATAGGATCTTTGTTGTGCAGGGACTGAAGACAGCGTGAGATTTCTGTCTTCAGCGTGAGGGCGTGAGAATTGGCTGAAATGCGTGAGTATCACGCTCAAAGCGTTTGAGTTGGCAGCCCTGGGATTGCTTGATTGTATTCATGTATAGTCTTATTTCTTTGACTGGATGGTACGGAAACAAAAGCTTTTCACCATATCTCATAACTGTGAATATACTAATAAACTAAACTAAAGCGAAAATCAAAATTGAGATTTGGCGACCCGTCAATAAATAAAACATGTTAAAGCTGACACTCCATGATAGTACCCAAGCAAATGGGAAAACAATATTCTGAGACTTGGTGGAGGGGGATGGTTGGGAATGTTGGGAATTATTCTGGTTTTGCACTGATTAAAATAAGTAATTTCTAGACCAGTACGTATCTCCTCTGGCTTGGTGTCCATTTTATTTTCTAATAAATTTGTAAGATAGTTGTTATTTTTTCTGTATATTGACGAGTTAACTAAATGCTGCCCATAGTTGTTGCAATAATAACAACTTAAAAATGTTTAAACTGGACACAACATACGTGTGAACAGTCCAGGGGAAGCTTATGTCAATTATTCCTTGCAGGATGTGCTGAGACGTTTATACATTGCTAAAGTTAGGGATTACCATGTAAGGAGGAATGTACCTGGCATACCAGTAACTGGAAAAAAAGTTCACACAAGGAGATGGTGCCTTTGGAGACGAAACAAAGTGCTCAAAGTGTTGCCAGGATTGACAACCTCATCTGAATCTTTTGATTTAAATTCATTTCTTTCCTAATCAACAAGAAAGGAACATAAGCATTATATTGACAAGCAGTGCAATCATAAAAGTATTGTAGAGTATACAAGCTGAAATGTTATAGTGCGCACACATGTAATGAGTTTAATTATTTCCATTGAATGCTACACTCGCTGCAGTTTTAATGAAAGGAAATCGATAAGTGACCCTGGGGGCAGTAATATCTCATCTGTGACTGACATTTGTTCTTGATTAGGTTAGGCTATATAGTTAGGCTATACGAGTTCTTTGTTGGAAAACATTTTTCTTAAAGGGAAAGCGAGAATAAACTATTTCCGTGAATGCAACTTGAAATAAGCTGTTTTTAAACTTTTTTTGCTTGACATGAAATTTATAGCATTGCAATTTTCTATCCCATTTCTTAATGAACAGTTTTTCATATATTTTAACAATGCATCTATGGAGTTACTTTTGTTTGTTCATAAATGGCTAAAAAAAATTTGAAGTACTATCTTCCAAACATTTTTGTAGGGGAAGCTGAAATAAGCTATCACTTAGATTATTATCTTGTTATTTTACAACAGAATTAAAAAGTGTAGTTTCGGAGCAACGATTTTCAGCTGTAAAGAAAGACAAAATGATGGAGTAACTCAGTGGGTCAGGCAGCATCTCTGGCGAACATGGACATTAGGGTCAGGACCCTTGGTCAGATGACTTCAGCCTGAAGACGGGTCCCTACCCAAAATATCACTTATGCATGTTCTGTAGAGAAGCTGCCTGACCTGCTCAGTTACTCCTGTATTTTGTGTCTTTATTTGGAGTTTATCTGCAGTTATCTGCAGTTATCTGCAGTTTCTTGTCAGAACAAGCTGTAATAGGATTTAAACCACATGTTGAAATTATAGACCCCCATGTTCTTCCTTCTTTCATGGACATCATAATTCATACAATAAAATAGGCTCCATTCTCAATATGAAGAGTTGGAGCTGTATATTTTTGAATGTGCATTTTTTTCAATGTCATTTTCCAAAATACATTTATAAATGTAATGCCAGAAATGTATTTCCCTGGTGCATTCTGAGCCTTCAGATATTCCCTTTTCTCTTTCAAGAAATGAAATTGCAAAGGTCCAAGGAGAAATGCCAATTTAATATTATTTGATATTCTTAGTATCTAACCGGATGCATTGTAGATTTCAAACAGTGCAGTCTAATCTGATTGCCCCGTTATTCAGTTATATTGGACACCAATAGAAAGATAAAATGCAGCCGATCAGATATTGAGCGGTATGCATTGGCATCCCATCCCAATTCAATCCAAGTAAAACCAACTAGATTTGTCCAAAATAGTAAGTGAATCAAGCTGAAGTTCCAGAGACAGTGCTCAATGGAATGTTTATACAAGTTGCACGGTAGTCTTAAATTTGTCAAAGAAGAAGGATTAATACTAGAATAGCTAGCTTATCGTATCATAAATCTTATATAAATAATGTGAAGATTTATTTTACAAGCTTTGGGTTTTAACATTGAATATAAAACAGACTTTCAGTAGCTTTAAAAAAATCTTTTAACCGCACCTCAGTGCAGAAAACTAAACTCCAAAAATGTATTTGGTGACATCAGACAAAGAATGCACAGCAACGCTACTTTATATGTCATCAATATTATGATATGTTTCAAGTTACTCTTCCAGGAACATTTATGCCTACTTATTTAAAGCAGGCAAAATGAACATTATTTTTGTTGAGGTTTATGAAAGTAAGCATCAGGGCTGTGAGAAGTAGATTCACAAATAGAACCATGGAAGGGGCTATGACTCATGTCAATGGTAATGTGTGAGGATGGGAATCGAATCAGAACAGTGAAGATGCAAGCTCGAACTTTCTGGATTTGTGGAATATGAATATTTGAGGATGGCAATTCTGAGGGTGAAATGTAAGAATGTATGACATGGGAATGATGGGAGCACTGGGACTTTGAGAAATGTAAGTTGTAGGCTGTCATGTTCTGAAGAGTGAGAGGTGGTACAGACTGCAACTGGGAGGCCAAGAGTTAGAGCGTTACAGAAGTCGACCTTGCTGGATGCATCTGATGAAATGGATGTTGCACCCCAGTAAAGTGGTTTGCTGACTTCATGCTTATTATTAATGAACTGACTTGATGCTTAATATTTGTGTTGGAAAGAACTACAGATGCTGGTTTAAATCGAAGGTATACACAAAAAGTTGGAATAACTCAGCGGGACAGGCAGCATCTCTGGGGAGAAGGAATGGGTGACGTTTCGGGTCGAGACCCTTCTTCAGACTGATGTCAGTCAGGGGAGTGGTTGGGACAGAGATAGAATGTAGTCGGAGACAGTAAGACTGGTGGGAGAACTGGGAAGGGGAGGGGATGGAGAGGGAAAGCAAGGGCTGTTTGAAGGTAAAGAAGTCAATGTTCATGCCGCTGGGGTGTAAGCTACCCAATGCTTATTATTAATGAACTGCCTTGATGTTTATTATTCATGAATCACTGGGGTCCTAAACTTCAGCTGGAAAATGGGGAGTGGGAGCCGGATTGTATCGCTGAATTTTGGCCAAATGTTGGATGGCAGGGGGGAAGGAAATGAAGGAATGAAAAGCAATTGAGAGGGGTGATTAATGTAGGGATAGAAGAGGACCTTCCTCTCCCCATAACTCCATAATAAGACAATTGAAAGAGCAAAAATATATTTTCTAAGTTGCAATATTTAGAGACACGAAACGGTTATAATTTAATAAACAATCTGGTCTCCACATAACTGTGTCCAGTTTTGCAATCATGAAAGCTTCAACATTGTTTTCTTATGAGTTTCTTCTGCCTTTCCTCCATTGGTAGCTGTATCTTTAACCATTAGAACTCTTTCCCAACCTATGATCTTTGTGTTTAATTCCCACAAAAACTAAAAACAAATCCAACAGCAAGACTGTATCAAGATGTGAATCATCTTCTTGCATATGGCACGCACAGCCTAAAGTTGTAGGGCAACTTGTTCTATTTGATCTTTTTGTTGCACGTCAGGTTGATTGCATTAGTCGAAACAAGGTGGACCACGTGAAGGTTGCAATCTCCCATCCCAGGATGTGAATTAAAAGGCCTCTGCTGGAACATTGATGTTCTTGAACAGACTCTGCTGCAACAATTTTTATGTAGTATTCTTTTGGCCACGGACATCACTGAGAAAGATCAAAGGATCTCTACATAATGTGCCTCTCGCAAGATTTTGTGATCACTGGCACCTTGATGTTCTTGCATCTTGTAGTGACCTTGGGTATCAGGCCAGACCATTATGCAACCATGCACACTACAGGGTTCTCCCCACCCCCTGCTTTTTGTCCCCATGGCAGCTTTAATGCTTTTATATTGTTACTACCATGGAGAAAACATATTGGGGATTTGACTTTTTTCCCAATCGTCAGCCACAGAGGTGGCAACCATTGTAGGGATCTGCCACTCGGAAAAATGCAGACAGTTTTTTAATGTAGCGAAAACCATCTGAAAAAATATTCTCCAATGTTGAACAACTTCCTGAGAACATGATAACTCAATTGGTTGGGCTCTGGCATTGCAAGCAACACTCACACGTGAAATTGGGTGAACTCCAATGTTGAAAGTCAAACATGGATGGACTCCAGAGATGAGTCACAAAATGGCACAAGGTCCAAAGCAACATATTTCTGCCTTACTATTTCCTATCATTATTTCATTCCAGAACACTGTTGTGGGAATGTGAAACTAAATGGAGCAAGTTTTCTTTTTATGTAGAATATGGTAGTGTGCATGGAAGTTGGAGTAATACCTGACCTGACGGTTGTAGTGAGTGCAACATCTGAAATTCAATGGAATGTAACTGCTTGTGCCTCAGGTCAGCGTTTGCACTGTCACTGCCCGCTCCTTTTCAAAATTTGCAATATCCAACCCGACATAGCAAATGTGCAGCAGCAACAGGCCAAGCAACGGGAATTGTGCTTGTTTATTGAAATAGAGCACGTGTATTTCTTCACAGTGATGCATGCTAATAAATATTGTCTATAATGGGGCTTGGCAGAATCTTGATCTCCCGTTTAAGTGCTTGAGCATATTATTGCTCGGTGATTAATTTGGGTGTAGCAGTTGTCATCAAATATAATCAAGCACCTTAGTTAGAAAATTAATATTTTAGAATGGGACCTTTCCACTTTGATTTGCCAAGTCGTTCTTTGGTCATTCTGCCATGATTTAATTTCAAGCATTTTTCTTTCTAGTATTTTTTCACTTAAATACTTCCAAAAGGGAAAATGCCAATAGCGATTGTGCTCTTTGTTGCATGGAAGATATTGAGCTAATTGATTTTTTTCCTCTCCCTTTCCCGGACGTCACCGTGTAAATTTAGTAGAGGGGTGCACTTAAATGCATAATTTTCTTGGATGCTTTCAAGAGAGAGCTAGATAGGGCTCTTAAAGATAGCAGAGTCAGGGGATATGGGGAGAAGGCAGGAACGGGGTACTGATTGGGGATGATCAGCCATGATCACATTGAATGGCCCAAAGGGCCGAATGGCCTACTCCTTTGTCTATTGTCTATTGTCGATTGAAATTCCCAGCAGCCATTATCCCTAGCAGAACATCTTTGGGATATGGAAGGAAACCAGAGCATCTGGCAGAAATACATATGGTCACAGGGAACATGCAAACTCCATGGACAGGTAGCACTCACTCATTACTTCACTAGTATGTTGTACACACATAAAAGCAGAGCAGATGCAGCTGAACAGCATAGAATTTTTGAACTGATGAATGCTCAAATGAATTTATAGTTGCACTTTATTATTGAGAAAAGTACACATTGTTCTTTGCTATGCAAAACACTTATGCTCAGGATGGTAGTTCAAATTAAGGGATACTCTAAAAGCACTTGAGTAACAAATGCATTATAAACAATTGCTGAAGAGTGGGTCATCACTAGACTCCAAAATAATAATTTAAAAAACCCTGATGGTCACTCCCGAGTGAACTACTTCGTACCCTATAACCAGAGAATATTATTCAGGTCTGGACAATATTAAGCTGCCTGTTATAGTGTGCATCATATTATCCAGGAAAATGGTTTTAAAAGTATGAGCAAGGATGGGCTTTATGGCTGTTTTGCAATGCTTTATTATTCTATAAGATTCTGGCTGAATTTCTCATTTTGGTCCCATATCTTTTGATGCTACATTCTACCAATTTCAGTCTCCAATATATATTTAAAAATGATGATATACACAACCATCTGGTTTTATGAATTTGAAAGATTTACATCCCTCGATACGAAGACATTTCTCCTCCACTAAATTCTAATTCTAAATGTACAATCCTAAATGCTCGACTTCTGATACCAAGGAAATTATCGCTACTACCCTGTCAAACTATTTAGGGATGTATATGTTTCAGTGAAATTGCTTCTCAGTCTGGGAAACATAGATAAGCCCATCCTACTCTGTCTTTACTCATGGCACAACCTTCTCGTCCCACAAATCAATTTGTTGCACGGTCTGCAAGGCTGAAACCAGAACTATATATACTTGCATTGAGACTCCATGCAATTCCATTAAGAATGTATTTGCTCTTAAACTTTGCTCTTATGCAGTGGACGCAGACAGGAGTCCCGGATGGTAGTTTGCCTCCCTGGTGCCAGGGTCAGGGATATGTCTGAACGGGTCCAAGAAATCCTGAAATGGGAGGGAGAGGAGCCTGAGGTTGTGGTGCATATAGGTACCAACGACATAGGTAAAAAAAGAGAAGAGGTCCTGAAAGAAGAATTTAGGGAGTTAGGTAGAGAGTTAAGGAGAAGGGCTGCAAAGGTAACAATCTCAGGATTACTGCCTGTGCCACGCGACAGTGAGAGTAGAAATGGAGCGAGGTGGAGGATAAATGAGTGGATGAGGGACTGGTGCAGTGGGTATGGATTCAAGTTTCTGGATCATTGGGACCTCTTTTGGGGAAGGTGCGACCTGTACAGAAAGGACGGGTTGCACTTGAACTCGAGGGGGACCAATATCCTGGCGGGTAGATTTGCAAATGCTACTGGGGAGACTTTAAACTAGTATGGTTGGGGGGTGGGACTCAAATTGGGAAAGCTAGCAGTCAGTGTGTAAGGCAGGAGGCAGAGAATGGTAGCACTCTGACCCAAAATGTAGGGGAGAGAGAAGAAAAAGACAATAAACAGAGAATAAGAGAGGGTGGGTTTCTTAAATGTGTATATTTTAATGCTAGGAGCATTGTAAGAAAGGTGGATGAACTTAGAGCCTGGATTGACACCTGGAAGTATGATGTTGTGGCGATCCGTGAAACATGGTTGCAGGAGGGCTGTGATTGGAAATTAAATATTCCAGGATTTCGTTGCTTCAGGTGTGATAGAATTGGAGGGGGCAAGAGGTGGAGGTGTTGCATTGCTTATCAGGGAAGATATTACAGCAGTGCTTTGGCAGGATAGATTAGAGGGCTCGTCTAGGGAGGCTATTTGGGTGGAACTGAGAAATGGGAAAGGGGTAGCAACTCTTATAGGGGTGTATTATAGACCGCCAAATGGGGAGCGAGAATTGGAAGAGCATATATGTAAGGAGATTGCAGATATTAGTAGTAAGCACAAGGTAGTGATTGTGGGAGATTTCAATTTTCCACACATAGACTGGGAAACACATTCTGTAAATGGGCTGGACGGGTTGGAGTTTGTAAAATGTGTGCAGGATAGTTTTTTGCAGCAATACATAGAAGTACCTACTAGAGAAGAGGCGGTGCTGAACCTCCTGTTAGGAAATGAGACGGGTCAGGTGGCAGAGGTATGCGTTGGGAAACAGTTCGGGACCAGTGATCACAATACCATTAGTTTCAATATAATTATGGAGAGGGTCAGAACTGGACCTAGGGTTGAGATTTTTGATTGGAGAAAGGCTAACTTTGAGGAGATGCGAAAGGATTTAAAAGGAGTAAATTGGGACATTTTGTTTTATGGGAAAGATGTGGAAGAGAAATGGAGTACATTTAAAGGTGACATTTTAAGAGTACAGAATCTTTATGTCCCTGTCCGGTTGAAAGGAAATAGTAAAAATAGGAAAGAACCATGGTTTTCAAGGGAAATTGGACACTTGGTTCGGAAACAAAGGGAGATCTACAATAATTATATTGTATGGAGTAAATGAGGTGCTTGAGGAGTAAATGAGGTGCTTGAGGAGTATAAAGAATGTAAAAAGAATCTCAAGAAAGAAATTAGAAAAGCTAAAAGAAGATATGAGGTTGCTTTGGCAAGTAAGGTGAAAGTAAATCCAAAGGCTTTCTACAGCTATATTAATAGCAAAAGGATAACAAGGGATAAAATTGGCCCATTAGAGAGTCAGAGTGGACAGCTATCTGCAGAGCCAAAAGAGATGGGGAGATATTGAACAATTTCTTTTCTTCGTTATTCACCAAGGAGAAGGATATTGAATTATGTGAGGTAAGGTAAACAAGTAGAGTAGCTATGGAAAATATGAGATTTAAAGAAGAGGAAGTACTGACACTTTTGAGAAATATAAAAGTGGATAAATGTCTCCAGGTCCGGACTTGATATTCCCTAGGACATTGAGGGAAGTTAGTGTGGGAATAGTGCCGTAGGATTGGCGTACTGTGCATGTTGTTCCATTGTTTAAAAAGGGGTCCAAGAGTAAACCTAGCAATTATAGACCTGTTAGTTTGACGTCAGTGGTGGGCAAATTAATGGAAAGGATACTTGGAGATAATATATATAAGCATCTGGATAAACAGGGTCTGATTAGGAACAGTCAACATGGATTTGTGCCTGGAAGGTCATGTTTGACTAATCTTCTTGAATTTTTTGAAGAGGTTACTCGGGAAATTGATGAGGGTAAAGCAGTGGATGTTGTATATATGGACTTCAGTAAGGCCTTTGACAAGGTTCCTCATGGAAGGTTGGTTAAGAAGGTTCAATGGTTGGGTATTAATGGTGGAGTAGCAAGATGGATTCAACAGTGGCTGAATGGGAGATGCCAGAGAGTAATGGTGGATGGCTGTTTGTCAGGTTGGAGGCCAGTGACTAGTGGGGTGCCACAGGGATCTGTGTTGGGCCCACTGTTGTTTGTCATGTACATCAATGATCTGGATGATGGTGTGGTAAATTGGATTAGTAAGTATGCAGATGATACTAAGATAGGAGGGGTTGTGGATAATGAAGTAGATTTTCAAAGTCTACAGAGAGATTTATGCCAGTTGGAAGAGTGGACTGAAAGATGGCAGATGGAGTTTAATGCTGATAAGTGTGAGGTGCTACATCTTGGCAGGACAAATCAAAATAGGACGTACATGGTAGGTAAAGGTCTTCTATCGGTCCAATTGAAGTAGTTCAGCAGAGCTGAACAGAGGGTGTCTGGCGCTTCTTGTACGTCTTGTGCGTCATAAAGATGTTGCACAGTTCTTTCCTTGACCCCAGAATGAGGTGAAGGGATGGAATAACTCAAAGTTCCCTGAAAGTAATCTCATGATAGGGTGGTAAAGAAAGCTTTTGGTGTGCTGGCCTTTATAAATCAGAGCATTGAGTATAGAAGTTGGGATGTAATATTAAAATTGTACAAGGCATTGGTGAGGCCAATTCTGGAGTATGGGGTACAATTTTGGGTCGCCTAATTATAGGAAGGATGTCAACAAATTAGAGAGAGTACAGAGGAGATTTACTAGAATGTTGCCTGGGTTTCAGCAACTAAGTTACAGAGAAAGGTCGAACAGGGCTTTATTCTTTGGAGCGCAGAAGGTTAAGGGGGGACTTGATAGAGGTCTTTAAAATGATGAGAGGGATACACAGAGTTGACGTGGATAAGCTTTTCCCACTGAGAGGAGGGAAGATGCAAACAAGGGGACATGACTTGACAATTAAGGGACAGAAGTTTTGGGGTAACATGAGGGGGAACTTCTTTACTCAGAGAGTGGTGGCTGTGTGGAATGAGCTTCCAGTGAAGGTGGTGGAGGCAGGTTCGTTTTTATCATTTAAAAATAAATTAGATAGTTATATGGACGAGAAAGGAATAGAGGGTTATGGTCTGAGCGCAGGTATATGGGACTAGGGGAGAATACGTGTTCGGCATGGACTAGAAGGGTCGAGATGGCCTGTTTCCGTGCTGTAATTGTTATATGGTTATATGGTTATTGACGTACAGTGATACGTGCCATGCATTGAAGATTCTTTGTTGAATATACATTAACATATAAGAACAAATAAGTCTCCCTGAATACCTCGTATATGGCTCGGATCAATCTTAAAAATGTTCCTTTTTTTTCAATTTTCCAGCTAGGATAGTTTCTTTAACACTCTGTAGTTCATCTGCCAAAGTCTTGTCCACACATTTGTTTTGCCTACAACAAATTTACATCTATCTTAGTGATTACTTTCCCGCAGACGTTTGCATTGTCACTTAAGTCATTAATATAGATTGTAAATAACTGTGACACAATCCCTGAAGAAGGGTTCTGACCCTAAACGTCACCTACTCTTTTTCTCCAGAGATGCTGCCTGACCCATTGAGTTACTCCAGCTTTTAGTCTTATCAATGATTCTCAAATGTTTAATTGTTTCTTGTTCCTCAACCAATACAAATGTCATTCCAAGTGTTGGAATTCCAAGAAATAGTGATTCCAAGGAATAGTGATTTATATCAGACAGAAAAATCAGATTTAATTCCACATTACTCATCTTCGTGTGAGCACTAAACTTGTGAAATAAGTTAACCACTATTAGTTCCCCATGTCTATCCTGATAATCATGTTCCAATACATTTTTTAAACTGATTTGTTGAATACTGTCCCTTTATGAAAGAGATATTTGTATGCTTAATTACATTGTGCTTTTCCTATTGTCTTGTCATCTTATGACTAAGATAGGTTCTGCCTGTCAATTCTATCAAAGGCTAGCGGTCATAGCTTTAAGGTGCAAGTTTAAAGGAGGTGTGGGGCAATTTTTTTACATGGTGGATGGTGGGTGTCTCTGGAACGTTGCCAGGGGTGGTGATGAAGGCAGATACGAAAGTGCCATTTCAGAGGATTTAGATAAGCACCATGGATATGCAAGAAATGGAGGGATATGGATCATGTGCAGGCAGATTAAATTAGTTTATCTTTGCATCAAGAGTTCAAGTTCAAGAGAGTTTATTGTCATGTGTCCCAGATAAGTCAATGAAATTCTTGCTTTGCTTCAGCAAAACAGAATATAGTAGGCATAAATACAGAACAGATCAGTGTGTCCATATACCATTATATAAATATATACACACATGAATAAATAAACAGATGAAGTGCAAATAAACATATAATGGGCTATTAATGTTCAGAGTTTTGTTTGAGTTGAGTTTAATAGCCTGCAGGCTGTGGGGAAGTAGCTATTCCTGAACCTGGTCGTTGCAGCCTTCAGGCTCCTGTACCTTCTACCTGAAGGTAGCGGGGAGATGAGTGTGTGACCAGGATGGTGTGGGTCCTTGATGATGCTGCCAGCCTTTTTGAGGCAGCGACTGTGGTAGATCCCCTCGATGGTAGGGAGGTCAGAGCCGATGATTGACTGGGCAGTGTTTACTACTTTTTGTAGTCTTTTCCGCTCCTGCGCGCTCAAGTTGCTGAACCAAGCCACGATGCAACCGGTCAACACGCTCTCTACAATGTGTCTGTAGAAGTTAGAGAGAGTCTTCCTTGACAAACCGACTCTCCGTAATCTTCTCAGGAAGTAGAGGCGCTGATGAGCTTTCTTTATAATTGCATCAGTGTTCTCGGAACAGGAAAGATCTTCAGATATATGCAGGCCCAGGAATTTGAAGCTCTTGACCCTTTCCACCATCGACCCGTTGATATAAATGGGACTGTGGGTCCCCATCCTACCTCTTCCAAAGTCCACAATCAGTTCCTTGGCTTTGCTGGTGTTGAGGGCCAGGTTATTGCGCTGGCACCATTTGGTCAGTCGGTCAATCTCTCTTCTATAATCTGACTCGTCCCCATCAGTGATACGTAAGACAACAGTGGTGTCGTCAGCAAACTTGATGATGGAGTTCGCATTATGACCGGCTATGCTGTTATGAGTATAGAGTGAGTACAGCAGGGGGCTGAACACGCAGCCTTGAGGTGCTCCCGTGCTGATTGTCATCGAGGCTGACACCGTTTCACCAATACGAACAGTCTGTGGTCTGTGAATGAGGAAGTCGAGGATACAATTGTAGAGGGATGCGCAGAGACCCAGTTCTGCGAGTTTGGTAACCAGATGATTGTATTAAATGCCGAGCTGTAATCAATGAATAACAGCCTGACATATGAGTTTTTGTTGTCCATGTGGTCCAGAACGGAGTGGAGAGCGAGCGAGATCGCATCCACCGTTGATCTGTTGTGGCGGTAAGCGAACTGCAATGGGTCCAGGTAGGGGTTGATTTTCTCCATGATCAACCTCTCAAAGCACTTCATCACCACCGGCGTTAGTGCCACTGGTCGATAGTCATTGAGGCACGTCACCTTGCTCATCTTGGGCACCGGTATAATTTATGCCTTTTTAAAGCAGTTCAGACCTCAGAAGTGAGAGGTTGAAAATGTCCGTAACAACTCCAGCCAGTTTTTCCGCACAGGTTTGGCACAAACATCATGGGCCAAAGTGGTCTGTTCCTGTGCTGTACTTTTTAATGTTACATGATATTGGCATTTTCCTTTTACATGGCACTATTCTCTGCTTTCTCTCTCTTTTTTGAACAGCAAGGTCACATTCACAAATTTCAATCAAAAGTGAGCCATTCTGATTCTGAAAGGTCAAACTGAACGTGTAATTAACTTTCTGTATGCAAATTTCTATTAACCTTTTGATATGCATTCTTCCTTTGCTAGGATGGATGTATAAGGCTGCCTTGTTCTTCAGCGTGATGTTAAAAATGATCAATTTGTTTTCTTTGGGTAATAGAAATAAAAAATATACTTCAATGGCATATCCCAGTGTGCATTTATGAATCTTCCAAACCATAATAAAATATAGCTCTTTAAAAATCAGGCAACAATATAAAGTTAATAATGGTATTAATTAATCTCATTAACTGAAACCTAACAAGGTAATTATCATAATTCCCCAGACATGGCTCCATTTCTGCATCATTCCTAAGTATTAAATCTAATCACTTGTTCTCTCCAGAATGCTTTCCAATATGTCATGTAAAAAAGCAATCATTAAGTCAAACAAAGTTTGCATTTCAGCCTTCCTCAGCACTTTGCTCCCCTTCTTCAGACCACTTAATAGAAAGAAATCCCTCATGATCACAATACGGCTAATTTTGTTTAGTTATGCTTAGAGATACAGTGTGGAATCAGGCTCTTCTGCCCACTGAACTTGCACTAACCAGCAGTCCCCGCTCTCACACACACTAAGGATAATTTACAATTATAGCAAGCCAATAACCCTACAACCCTGTACGTCTTTGGAGGTGGGAGGCAACTGAAAGATTGTGGAGAAAATCCACGCAAGTCACTAGGAGAACGTACAGCCCAACACCCAGGTCAGGATCGGAGCCGGGTCTCTGGCGCTGTAAGACAGCAACTCAACTGCTGCGCCACCGCGCCGCCCTTTATTTGCTCTCAGAAATCCTGGGTCAGATCCAACTCCAGTTCCATCTTGCTGACCAGTGTCATTTTTCAATGATGCATTTTGCAACATTAGCACAGAAGTAACTACAGATGCTCCACGATTTATGATGCTTCGACTCTACGATATTTCGACTTTACGATTGGCAAACACTCAGCAATGGCAGCGAACCACAAGTCACTTACGGTCATGTGGTCGCAATGTTTTTGCGTGCGTTTTCAACGAGATATTTTTGATTTATGATGGATTTATCGGAATGTAACCCCATCGTAGGACGAGGTGCAGCTGCAGCTCAATCCCATTAGACCATTCTGCCATCCAATTTCACAATCAAAGCTAGGTCTCTTTTCATGATTCAATTTGTCATTCTTCATTGAAAATGTCATCAAGTTATTTTTGGTAGTAAACCTTGTGTTGGCTTTTGCTTACTTCGTGGGTTGCACATTTGCAAATAAATGTATACGAATGCTGTGCTAATTTACACATTTAGCTCTGTGCCAGTCAATCGGAGGCAAACCGTTTTTAGCCCCATGTTTATGCGTTGGCCGCTCTGAACCCAGCTTTTGTGCATTCGCTTCTTCCTCTCCACCATGTTTCTTCTGAACCTTCTCAATTTTGTAGTCGGCAGGGCAGTACTCTGCATATCGCTAACTTGGACAATTTTACATTTTTATCAAGGCAATTAAACAAGCCAATTAACCAACAAACCTGTACATCTTTGGAGTGTGGGAGGAAACCGAAGATCTCGGAGAAAACCCACGCAGATCACAGGGAGAACGTACAACTCCATACAGACAAGACCCGTAGTCGGGATCAAACCCGGGTCTCTGGCGCTGCATTTTGCTGTAAGGCAGCAACTCTACCCCTGTGCCACCATGACTGCCCTTTTAGCCGCATGTTTACGTGTTGGCCTCTCTGAACCCAGAGTCTGTGCATTTGCTTCTTCCCCTCCACCATGTTTCAGATATCACATTTCTACATTCAAGATTGTTTCCACCCCCCCACCGCCAAAAATAAAACCCTCCTTCATATCTCTCCTTCCTTTGGAAGTGTTAAAGGTTACTGCTGCTGATTATCAAATAATTGCATCCTTCAATTCATACCAGATTTTTAAATTTGAAGAAATAGCTCCTGCTTTAAATTTGGTTAATCTGCAGTGCCATTTTTATTATTGCAGGAAAGTATGTTGCATAATCCTTTATTGTTGTGTTTTCTAAAGCATTTGCAAGCCTTAATTGTGCATAGGGTTTGGAGAACTCTGGGGCACTTTCCTCTGCCATGTCGCATTAAAAATGTTTTCACCTAATCTGAAAGGTTTCTCTAATCTGAAAACAAGAAGGCAAATGTGTGATTCTACGTTCAAAAAGCTGGGAGTAAAAACAAATTGGTTTTGTACCATTGGGGAATAGTGATTCATAGCACAGACAGAAAAATCAGATTCAATTTCATGCAAATGGTCCAGAGTAATAATAAAATGGGAAGTGCAGTTAAAATGCAGAAATTTGGTTGTCTGACTTTATTTTGATCTCAATTTATGTTTTTCTGAGTTGTCATTACAAACTAAAAAAGTACAGTAAACCGTTGTTTTATGGACCTCTTAATAATGGATTTGTGTTATAGCCGATGGACCTACCGATGACTGCCAATGCTACCCCCGGCTCACACCTTCCCCGGCCAATACAGCCCCAGCTGAGTTGCCGACATCTTCCACACGTGCCGCAGCGAACTCTTCTTCACCAGCTGCTACACGGTCAGGTTGAAAGTGCTCTTGTTCAGCTCACCTGGGGATGTAGCTTCTTCAGGCTGCAGCCACTGACAGGATGCACCAAATCAGAGTAGAGCCCCCTCCCCTCTCACCGACTGCTGCTTCTTCCTGTTGTCTTTCACTTTGTCTGCTCCCCCCCCCTCCTCCACTGCTTCCCCATTCTCCATTGCTATGGCACTGCCTCTCCCCCCCCCCCCCCCCCCCACCTCCCATCCCCCTTCCAACTCCGCAGCCTCCTCATCCTCCCCTGGAGTTGCCGACATTTCTTGCCGTGGAAGATGCCGGCAGCAACTGCAGGAGAGAAGGTGGAGATGGGAGTGAAGGAGGGGGATCGGTGGAGTGGACAACAGGGTGGTAGATGGAGGAGGTGGTGGCATTGGAGGCAGGAGCGGACAAAGCGATGGCCAAGGGAACGAGGCGGCAGCCGGTGAGGATGGAGGGAACTCCACAGAGAGCGAGCACGTCCTGGCATTGTAGCAGCTTGAAGGAAGGAAGCTTTGTTGGCAGACTATACCCATCCGACAGGTTAAACATTACACTAACTGATGGCCAAAGGACATAACTGCAGCAAATGTTCTTTTGGTAATATGTTTAAAGGTGTTAAAACACCACATTACCGGACATTCAGATTAGATGTACGTGTTGTGAACAACAATGAAGATACTCAGTTTGTACGCACCAGATTAAAAAAACAAATTATTGATATACACCGTTTCCATCATTCCCACTTCAGAATTAACATTAGCATTTCAAATGACATACCTTCTGACAAAATTTGTGATGTTTATGACCGACTGTAGAAATAAAACCTGGATAAATCCAACGTATAGTTATGAATGTTTCTCATTAAATAACTACAGTACTGATACTCCATAGTAAGAGCATTGATTTGTCGTTAAAATGAATTCTGTATAACGTGTCAACGGTAGCAGTGACAATCGAACATTGCGGTTTTAATGTTTCGCGTGTTCACAATTTAATTAATCCATCTTTATGGATTAAAACAAATAATAACATTGGGAATTAAAACACATTTAATTACATTCCGTTATCAAACATAGTTGATGTTCGCTCTGAAGACATTTCCAGCACAATAATGGATGGGATTTATATAGCGCCTTTCTAGATACTCAAGGCGCTTTACATCGCATTATTCATTCACTCCACAGTCACACTCGGTGGTGGTGAGCTACTTCTGTAGCCACAGCTGCCCTGGGGCAAACTGATGGAAGCGTGGCCACTAATCTGCGCCTACGGCCCCTCCGACCACCAGCAAACACTCACACACATTCAGACGCAGGCAAAGGTGGGTGAAGTGTCTTGTCCAAGGACACAACGACAGTATGCATTCCAAGCGGGATTCGAACCGGCTACCTCCCGGTCGCCAGCCAAACACTTAGCCCATTGCCCCATCTGTCATCCCAATAGTGTCGGGTGTGTGTGTGTGTGTGTGTGTGTGTGTGTGTGTGTGTGTGTGTGTGTGTGTGCGTGTGTGTGCGTGTGTGCGCGCATTTGTATCAGTGCAGGATGGATAAATGGGGGGGGGTTAAGAAGGCAATTGGTGCGGAGTGGATGGATTGAGGCAGGGGAATTAGTGCGTTGGTTGGAGTAAGTAAAATTGTGAGGGGAGAGCGCGGGGGATGTCAGTGGGGTTGAATGGGGGGGATCAGTACGGGATGGACGGGGGGCATCTGTGCAGGATGGATGGAGGGATCAGTACAGATGGATGGAGGGGATCAGTACAGGATGGATGGATGGGGGGGGGGGCACAGCACAGGATGAATGGGGGAGGAGTCAGTACAGTGTGGATTGTAGGGTCTGTGGAGGATGAATGGAGGGGTCATTACAGGATGGATGAGGGGATGAGTACTGGATGAATGGAGGGATCACTACAGGATGGATGGGGTGGATCGCTACAGGATGAATGGGGGATCAGTACAGGATGAATGGGCATCAGTACAGGATGAATGAGGGGGATCAGTAAAAGATAAATGGGGAGATCACTACAGGATGGATGGGAGGATCGGTGCAGGATAAATGGAGGGGGATCAGTACAGGATGGATCGGGAGATCAGTGCAGGATGAATAGGGGGGGCAGTGCAGGATAGATGGGAAGGGGGGTCAGTACAGGATGAATTTGGGGACCAGTGTAGGATGGATGGGGAGTGGCAGGAAAATCAATGCGAAGTGGATAGGGTGATCAGTGCAGGATGAATAGATGGGGAGAGGGGAGGTAGAGGGGGAGGGGAGCACAGGAGATATCAGTGAGGACTGAATAGAGGCGGGAATGTGGATCAATGCGGGATGGAGAGGAGGGGTCCCAGGATAAGGGGGGTGGATGGGGCGTACAAGAGAGAGAGAGAGGGGGAGCTGGAGAAGAAGGAACATTAGCGCTCCTCGGACAACACCGGCATCATCGTCCCTGTCCACGCAGTTATCTTTGCGTCGCCGCCAACACAAAAAGTCACATTCCTTTTCTCCAGAGATGCTGCCTGATCCGCCGAGTTACTCCAGTTTTTTGTGTCTATCTTCGGTATAAACCAGTATCTGCAGTGCCAAGCCGGGCAAAATGACTCGACATTTAGGTTGCCCGGCGGCACTTTGGGTGGCCATTGGCACCCGGGCAACAGCTAATTTCGAGCCCTGACAGCGTATTTCTACTTTGTATGGGACTTCCAGGTGAAAAGTAGCATGCTGCAATGTAAAACATCCAGTGATTGTTATGAATCTTCAGAGAAGTGAAGAACTCGTAATTAATTACACAAAATTACACATCGCATCAATGTGATTTGACGTATTTTTTCATGTGGAGATCAAATGCTGACATGGACTATTAGGGTGAATGACAGATTTTCTTGTAAGTTTTGTTCTCACCACTGTGGTACTAAAATGATATAACATTTGAGCTTATTGCGTTTTGGTGTGTTACATTCTTTTAAAAGCTCCTGCACGGTTCCCTTATGGACCATTTACTGGTGCATAAGGGAACTCTGAAGAATTTGTTGATCGACAGTGAGTTATGCCACAAGAATTTCAGCTGAAGAGTGGTAGTCAACAAGATTCTTGACAGCTACTTTTGACACTGCAATACACTTTACAATATTCTGTTTAGCTCTGTGCTTTTAGCAGACTTTTTTTGTTGTCAAATTTATTTTCTGAAGTTACTTCTGCTAATTTTAGTAACGATTACTGTATGCTTTTACTGCACTGTAGTTTCTTACTTGAGATGGCTTGTATTTTGAAATGCGGACTGCTTCTACCACCACAAATTTAACATTGAGTCTCCTGTTCCCTTGTATTTTCTGAACTTCCAGACTCCATGTTTCAGAAAATGAATCTCTGCTCCCACATACACCTCTTCGAGAGCCTTCTCTTGTTTCTTTATTAGTTCCATTACAATTTGATTAGAGCTGTCATCTGTTTCATCCTTTCATTTCCTCTACCTTCCACTACATCACCTTTATTTCCCCTTCCATTTCTCTATGTTGTAAAGCTTGCTTTTCCAGGTCTGATGACAAGCCAGCAATCTGAAAACTCAACGCTTTTTCATTCACTTCGCAGGTAATTAGGCAGTTGAATATTTTCAGTAGTAATGGTTAGGCACTGCCATACGTACGAATTGAAGGCTTGTACTTGGAAGAAGTCATTAGTCATGCAGCATAGAAACAAACTTTGGCCCATTTAGTCCACATTGTCCATCTTGCACCCTTCTACACTAATCCCATTTTGTTCATCACACATTTCCTCAACTCCTCCCAAATTCTACCACCAGCGGCAATTTACGGTGGCCAGGGTGGCATGGTGGTGCAGCGGTTGCTGCCTGAAGGGGCTGTCCCACTGTACGAGGTAATTCAAGAGCTCTCCCAAGTTTTAAAAAAAAAATCAAACTCGTGGTAAGCACGTAGAATGTAGCGGGTACGTCGGAGCTCGGGACGTCTCTTAGCAGCTCGTAACGCAAACGGCAGGTACTCGGGAAATGCGGTAAGCTTGTGAAGACTCGTGAAGATTTTTCAACATGTTGAAAAATGTCTACGAGAGCCCCGAATATCTACGAGCGGCTATTACCGTAATTCTCCGAGTTCGAATTGGGGGAAACTCGGGAGAACTCTTGCATTAGCTCGTACAGTGGGACAGCCCCATTACAGCACTTGCAGTCCCAGAGACCCGGGTTCGATCTTGACTACGGGTGCTGTCTGTATGGAGTTTGAATGTTCTCGTGGATTTTCTCCAAGATCTTCAGTCCTCCCACACTTCAAAGACTTACAGTTTTGTAGGTTAATTGGCTTGGTATAATTGTAAATTGTTCCTAGTGTGTGTCGGAATGTGTGGGGATCGCTGGTTGGCGTGGACTCAGTGGGCCGAAGGGCCTGTTTCTGCGCTGTATCTCCGAACTAAACTAATTAACCTATTTATTGAACTTTGGGATGTGGGATGAAATTGGAGCACCCAGAGCAAATGTACGTGGTCACAGGAAGAATGTGGAAACCCCTACAGTTAACACTAGAGGTCAGGGCGAACTGGAGATGTGGGGCAGCAACTATAAATGCCGTTCCACCTCAATTGTAACAAATATCACTCCTGAGGTATCATCAAACTGAACTTGGAAGCACAAGTAGAGAGAGGTTACTTTAAATACCTTACCACTCAGTGAGATCATGGCTAATCTATGACCCTACTCCAAACACCTGTCTCTCCCTCTTTACCTTTAATCCCTTTGGTTCACAAAAATATTTAATTTAAAATGAGCAGTAATTGGCATTAATGGAAGAGAGGTGAATTTAAAAAAAATGCAGTGCTCAATCTCACTCCAAATCATGCTTCTTGCAGCCCCTGCTTCATTCTTCCCTGTGTCTGAGAGGTCCCAACCATCAGTACTAGATGATCTCGATCTCTCCATTCGATTCCCATTCATATCTGTAAAACTCAAATAATTCCTTAGACTAATAATCTGCAAGGAATGGGTTCATTATTTGTGAAATCTGTTACATATTCTGGTAGAGATTTACGTCATGATTTCAAAATTCACCTCATCTGAAAATTCGGTTAAATATTTCCCGAGTTTTTTTTACTAAAATTGTTTTAAAATCAAAGAAAGTGTATTAAAATCAAACCGAGCTGATGACGTTACAATGCCTTTGCTCTTGGCCCACTTGGCTCGTGGCTCCCGCCCCCCCCGGCTCTGGATGAAAGCAGCTGCTGTCAATGCGCAGACGCACTGCTTCTGATCCCGGCTCTCACCGGTGCTCACGATGAAGAACTTTCTCCTCGCGCTCACGATTGTGTAGATTGAGTTCTCACCTCCCACGTCAGAGTTCTCATGGGGCAACGAGGACAACGCATCTGCAACTGCGATGACCTTGGAGCTCCTGTACTCAACCTTGTAGTCATGCTGGGACAGCAAAGTTGCCCAGCGCTGCATCCTTGATGCCGCCATAGAAGGTATAGCTGACCTGTGACCAAGTATCACTAGTAGTGGCTTGTGATCTGTCACTAGGGTGAATGATCTGGCGAGAAGAAACTGATGGAATTTCTTGATTCCGAACACGATGCTGAGTGATTCCTTTTCTATCTGTGCATAGTTGCGTTCACTCGGTGACAGGGTGCGGGATGCAAAAGCAATCGGCTTTTCTTGTCCGTCATTCATTACGTGGGAGATCACGGCACCTTGAAGCATCACAAGAACGTTTCATCTTGCGTGTCGTATTGTAGTGAACAAGCAATTTATCACATGTCAAGTTTTCCTTACAGATGTCATATGCACGTTGCTGTTACTTTCCCCGCGTCCATTTCACATATTTTTGTAGCAGATGATGTAGTGGCTTTAGTGTACTGTCTGGCTGTGTGGACTACACATGAAGCTTCTGGAAACCATCCCAGACAAGCACATGGTGAGCTTCATCATGGAGATGCTGAGCAGCCGCAGCTTCAGGCTACACACCAGCAACGGGCAATGCAGCAGGGTGAGGAAACTTAATAACGGCGTCCCTCAGGGCTCAGTGTTGGCACCAATGCTGTTCAACATCTACATCCATGACCTGCCTGCAACCCAGTCAATGAAGTATGGCTATGCTGATGTCCTAGCCATCCTACTCAATACATCCTGGGAAGCAGCAGAAGAGGGCCTCTCTGAAGACATGAACATCCTGTCTTCATACCTGAGGAACTGGCGCCTCAAGCTCAGCGTGGGTCAGACAACATCGTCAATGCTCCACCTCAACAACAGGGAAGTGACCCGCGAGATGAACGTCATGGTGGATAACGCCCGGTTACAGTCCCAGCCCGTCCCCACGTACCTCGATGTGAAGCTCGACAGAACGTTGTCATTCACAAAACACCTGGAAGATGCCAAGGCAAAGACAAGCGCCCGTGCCGCACTGATACGCCGCCTAGCCGGCACCACATGGGGAGCCACGACGAAGACACTGCACATGTCCACAGTGGCCCTGGTGTTCTCAGCCGCCGAGTACTGCGCCCCGGTCTGGTGCCATAGCCCTCACGCCAAGAAGCTGGATGCTGCCCTCAACAGCGCCCTGCGGACTGTCTCCGGATACCTACGAGCCACCCCAGTAAACCAACTGCCCGCCCTCGCTGGCATCGCCCCAGCCAACATCAGACGAGAAGCAGCCACGCTGGCCGTCTCTCGAAAGGCACAGACCAGTGAATCCCACCTCCTCCATCAGATCGTCACAGAGACACCACGACGAGTGCGCCTCACGTCACGGCGCCCCTTTGCCACGCAAGCCCAAGCTGCTCTGCACAACACTGGCTGATGCTTCCAAGGCCGCCTGGGTCAAGACAAGATGGAGAGACCAGTGGAAGTCAGCGGAACTATCTAGACTACAGATTCAGATTCAGATTCAATTTTAATTGTCATTGTCAGTGTACAGTACAGAGACAACGAAATGCATAGACTACACCAGTACATCAATGACCCCATGGACGTCCCTGGCCAGGACCTGCCCCGAAAGCAGTGGACAACCCTCAACTGCTTGAGGACAGGCATTGGACGCTATGGAGTAGCGATGAAGAGGTGGGGCCTCGTGGACAGCGCCCCCTGCGTGTGTGGGGACCCAACACACACAGTGGACGCATAGTTGCCCCAAACACCGGCCACCGAATGGTGAACGAGATCTGATTGATCTGGACGATGACACATTGGCCTGGCTCGCCTCAACGGAGCTGCAGGTCTAAAATACATACGACAGAAGAAGAAGAAGCAGTTTCCTAAATCTGGAAGGAATTGTGCCTAGAACTGCACCATCCCAAGGAATGATCGTAGCTCTGACACATTGGTAGGTTTTGGAGCATTCACTATTGCTTCCACTTTCGCCTTCACTGGGCGAAGTCCATTGGCGTCTACTTTGAGTCCAAGGTAGACCACCTCTGACTGCGCAAATGCACATTTACTTTGTCGCAGTTTGACATTATGGCTATTCAGTCATGTGAGAACTTGCTTAAAGATTTCCAGATGTTCTACCCTGCCCTCTGTGAATATCAGTAGACCACCCTGGTTGCACACACAGTGCGGAATGCCTAGTAATATTTTGTCCATGACAGACTGGAAATTTTTCGGGGAGGATTTCACACCATAGGGCAGCTTTGTTTCTGAACACAAGCCCTTATGTATGTTGATAGTCAAGTACTGCTGACTTTCCTTGTCGACATTGAGTTGGGCATAAGTGTGAGATAAATCCAGTTTAATGAAGACTCTTGCTCCGCTAAGTTCTGCGTACAGATCTTGCGAGGTTGGTAACGGATATTGTTCGTCATCAACGGCTTGGTTGATTGTGACTTTGTAATCACCACAAAGTCGAACAGTTTTATCAGCCTTGGGTACGGCCACAATTGGCGTTACCCAGTTACTCTGGTCTGTCTTCACAAGTACTCCATTACACTCTAATCTGTCAAGTTCTACCTCCACTTGTTGCTTTAGTGCATATGGTACAGGTCTTGGTTGACAATACATAGGCCTCACATCTTGCTTAAACTCAAATATGTGCAGAGTACCCTGTTATTCCCATGTAACTGCCAGCAAAAATGTTTGCATGTTTGCTTATGACGTTTTCAAGATGTGATTTGGACAAATCAACACTGAATATGTTCATCCAGTCTAACTCTATTATACTCAGCCAATCCTTTCCAAGGAGGGTTGGTTTATTTCTGTAGCTGGCCACTATGATGTGCAGTGTTACTGACTGACCATTATGCTGAACTTTACAATTCATTTGTTACATGTTTCCAAAACTTCACCCGAGTAGGTTCTCAGCTTGACCTTACTCTCAAACAATGGTGTCTGTGGGAAGGTACACAAAAATGCTGGAGAAACTCAGCGGGTGCAGCAGCATCTATGGAGCGAAGGATAATAGGCGACGTTTCGGGCCGAAATGTACCTTCGATTTTCCAGCATCTGCAGTTGCTTCTTGAACACGATGTCTGTGGGAACTTTGTTTCGTACAGGTCTCTGCTCATGACCGAACAATCTGCTGCCATGTCAACACACATATCGATTGACTGTTAATTTATCCATAATTTAGTTTGAAAGTCCTTGCCTTGGCTGGTTGTAGGCTTATCGATGTTGGTTGCATAAATGGTGTACAACCCAAATTCATTTCCATCTGGGTTCATCTCCAAGTTATGAACTACTTTCTGTTGTTGTCGCTTGACTCCCGCAGATTGTTGGTTTCCTGTTTTAAGCTTTGGCCCGACATGCTGAGGCTATATGGCCTTTCTTCTGGCAGTTATAGCACTCGGCCATTTTGACCTGACAAAATTGGGATGAGTGATTACCGTCACAACGTGGTAACAACTGGCTGAACTCGGCTCCCCGCCACACTTTGATTTTGGTTTGACCATGGGCACTGCCTTGTGACTGTAAACGGCCACTGCAGTCCGTGGTGGACAAAACTCGCGAGCATTCTTTGATGCCATTTCCATTGTGGTAGCCATCTTCCATGCTTTCTCGAATTGTAAGATCTGCAGTGTTCATGAGTTTGGACTGAAGTTGTTCATCCACTAGACCACAAACAAATCTGTCGTGTAGTGCACGTCTGAGAAAGGTTCCAAAGTTACAGTGCAAAGTTAAGTTTTTCAAGGCAACAATGTACTCATTTATTGTCTCATTCTGCTTCTGGTTTCTAGTGCCAAATTTATAGCTTTCTGCAATTTCCAGAGACTTTGGGTTGAAATGCTCCTCCAACTTCTTCATAATGTCATTAAACGGCAAGTATTTTGCCTTTATGGGTGCAAGGAGATTCACGAGTGTGCCGTACCATTTCAGGACCGATCTCCGTGAGCAGAATCGCTTTCATGCGTTCACAAACGACCTTATTTGTTTCAGTCACTATCTCTCCTTCACCACTAATCTCCATTATGTTGTTTGCCATGAAAAACATGTAGGAGGTGAACGGCTCTTTACTCTTATCAAACGTGCCAAGGTTTCCGATGTAGTCCGTGGATGCAGCCATCGTGTTGTTATCTTTTTTCTTTTTTTTAAAGTCTGTTAAAAAACCCCAATTTTCTGTCTGATCTGGTGTAACAATTCACCTAAAACTTAGCTGTACAAAGGCTATTCAGCTTGAGGAATTCGACAAAAAAACAATCTTATACAATCCCTAGGACGGCATCTTGCCACATAGACACAACATAGAGATAGCCTGACAAACTCGCGACGATTTGTACAGCTGCTGTTTTAAACTACAGTCCCCTGCTTAGAAGGATCTGCGGCCTATCGTGTCCAGCTCGCAAACAACTGTGACACAACTCCGTATTTAATGTTTAAAATGTTAAACAATACTGCTTGTTGCAAAGCAGTCTTGCAGGATGAGTTCACAAACTATCCCATCCTCGTCACCTATTTTGTTATATTCCGGACGGCAGAATGAATAACAACTCACACGCAGGTTGCCTGGATCATGAGAGAGAGGCTTATTACCCAGCATTCCCAACTTAGATACAACACCAACTCATTAATATATACGTGAATATGTATGAATACATTACAATCACGATTGTAATGTATTCATACATATTCATGTATATATTCATGCACATCAGCCATGGCTTATTCTTGAATCATGATTTGCTGGCTGTTTATTGACTCCATTGAAACAGTGATCAAGGCTAATATCTGTCCTACAGGGTTTACTGTTAATTGAACTATTGTCCTCATTCACCAACATGAACCTGAATGTTATAATTTTAGGCCATGCATAATGAATTAGAAAGTTTATAGCTGGGCTACTTTTATTGCAAAATCTGAATTAAAATGATACACAAAAGAGGAAAAATCATTGGATAGCCTACCTAAGGCCAAGGGTATTTTTGAGGTAGAATTACAAATAGAACAAAGAAAGAGATGGCAAAGCTTGGGTAATGCCTATTGGTTGGAAATGGCAACCTCCTTTTCCATTTTGGGTATGAGACAATTTAATGGTAGACTGATATAGAAAATAGAAACATAGAAAAAGGTGTAGGAGTAGGCCATTCAGCCCTTCGGGTCAGCACCGCCATTCAATATGATCATGGCTGATCATCCAAAATCAGTACCCTCTTCCTGCTTTTCCCTCGCATTCCTTGATTCCTTTAGCCCTAAGAGCTGTATCTAACTCTCTTTTGAAAACATCCAGGAATTGGCCTCCACTGCCTTCTGCGGCAGAAGATTCCACATTTGTTGGAGAATGTATGTGTTGAGGAAAAGCAGTATGAAAGTCTGGGAGCAATGGAATTTGCGCCGTTTTCTCACTGTTGTAGCTGTTTGTATAACAGCCTTTCCAATATGGGCAATTCTGTCTCAGCTGCCTGATGCACCATATTTCTGCGTGAGATGCCGATGGAAAGAGTGAGGGCAGGCATGCAGGGTAATTGGAAAAATTATAATTCAGTGATATTTCAAAGCTGCATCATTTTAATCTTCAGTATTGAGGTCAATTTATAATGGAAACTAAATAGTTCATTATTAAATTACTTGCATAGTTGTTATAATGGAAGCTACATATCATTAAACAATCAGTTATTATCGGCCAGGACATTAAAACTTTTTTTCATAGATATTGTAATTGAATAATTAAATTACAGTTTGGTACAATAATGGATGAAATGTAGTCTTGCATTTTAAGAAATGATTTAATCTTCAAGAGTTTTAAGTCTTGATCATACACTAGACATGTTCTCAGCAGTTTGTATTTATATCCTTATAGATAACTAAACAAAACAAAGAAAAGTAGCCAGGGAATCCCATTACCAGCACTTAGTCCATAACCATATAACCATATAACAATTACAGCACGGAAACAGGGCATCTCGACCCTTCTAGTACGTGCCGAACACGTATTCTCCCCTAGTCCCATATACCTGCGCTCAGACCATAACCCTCCATTCCTTTCTCGTCCATAGAACTATCCAATTTATTTTTAAATGATAAAAACGAACCTGCCTCCACCACCTTCACTGGAAGCTCATTCCACACAGCCACCACTCTGAGTAAAGAAGTTCCCCCTCATGTTACCCCTAAACTTCTGTCCCTTAATTCTCAAGTCATGTCCCCTTATTTGCATCTTCCCTCCTCTCAGTGGGAAAAGCTTATCCACGTCAACTCTGTCTATCCTTCTCATCATTTTAAAGACCTCTATCAAGTCCCCCCTTAACCTTCTGCGCTCCAAAGAATAAAGCCCTAACTTGTTCAACCTTTCTCTGTAACTTAGTTGCTGAAACCCAGGCAACATTCTAGTAAATCTCCTCTGTACTCTCTCTATTTTGTTGACATCCTTCCTATAATTAGGCGACCAAAATTGTACCCCATACTCCAAAATTGGCCTCACCAATGCCTTGTACAATTTTAACATTACATCCCAACTTCTATACTCAATGCTCTGATTTA
Source organism: Leucoraja erinaceus (assembly GCF_028641065.1). Taxonomy (NCBI): domain Eukaryota; kingdom Metazoa; phylum Chordata; class Chondrichthyes; order Rajiformes; family Rajidae; genus Leucoraja; species Leucoraja erinaceus. The sequence continues at coordinate 43,006,501 of NC_073392.1, read as the reverse complement.
TAAAGGCTAGCACACCAAAAGCTTTCTTTACCACCCTATCTACATGAGATTCCACTTTCAGGGAACTGTGCACAGTTATTCCTAGATCCCTCTGTTCACCTGCATTCTTCAATTCCCTACCATTTACCATGTACGTCCTATTTTGATTTGTCCTGCCAAGATGTAGCACCTCATACTTATCAGCATTAAACTCCATCTGCCATCTTTCAGTCCACTCTTCCAAATGGCCTAAATCTCTCTAGACTTTGAAAATCTACTTCATTATCCACAACCCCTCCTATCTTAGTATCATCTGCATACTTACTAATCCAATTTACCACACCATCATCCAGATCATTGATGTACATGACAAACAACAGTGGACCCAACACAGATCCCTGTGGCACCCCACTAGTCACTGGCCTCCAACCTGACAAACAACCATACACCATTACTCTCTGGCATCTCCCATTCAGCCACTGTTGAATCCATATTGCTACTCCACCATTAATACCCATCCATTGAACCTTCTTAACCAACCTTCCATGAGGAACCTTGTCAAAGGCCTTACTGAAGTCCATATATACAACATCCACTGCTTTACCCTCATCAATTTCCTGAGTAACCTCTTCAAATAATTCAAGAAGATTAGTCAAACATGACCTTCCAGGCACAAATCCATGTTGACTGTTCCTAATCAGACCCTGTTTATCCAGATGCTTATATATATATTATCTCTAAGTATCCTTTCCATTAATTTGCCCACCACTGACGTCAAACTAACAGGTCTATAATTGCTAGGTTTAGTCTTGGACCCCTTTTTAAACAATGGAACAACATGCGCAGTACGCCAATTCTCCGGCACTATTCCCATTTCAAATGACATTTGAAATATTTCTGTCATAGCCGCTGCTATTTCTACACTAACTTCCCTCAATGTCCTAGGGAATATCCTGTCCGGACCTGGAGACTTATCCACTTTTATATTTCTCAAAAGTGTCAGTACTTCCTCTTCTTTGAATCTCATAGTTTCCATAGCTACTCTACTTGTTTCCCTTACATCACATAATTCAATATCCTTCTCCTTGGTGAATACCGAACAAAATAAATTGTTCGATATCTCCCCCATCTGTTTTGGCTCTGCAGATAGCTGTCCACTCTGACTCTCTAATGGACCAATTTTATCCCTCGTTATCCTTTTGCTATTAATATAGCTGTAGAAACCCTTTGGATTTACTTTCATCTTACTTGCCAAAGCAACCTCATATCTTCTTTTAGCTTTTCTAATTTCTTTCTTGAGATTCTTTTTACATTCTTTATACTCCTCAAGCACCTCATTTACTCCATGCTGCCTATAATTATTGTAGATCTTCCTTTTTTTCCGAACCAAGTGTCCAATTTCCCTTGAAAACCATGGCTCTTTCCTATTTTTACTATTTCCTTTCAACCGAACAGGGACATAAAGATTCTGTACTCTTAAAATTTCACCTTTAAATGTACTCCATTTCTCTTCCACATCTTTCCCATAAAACAAAATGTCCCAATTAATCCTTTTAAATCCTTTCGCATCTCCTCAAAGTTAGCCTTTCTCCAATCAAAAATCTCAACCCTAGGTCCAGTTCTGCCCCTCTCCATAATTATATTGAAACTAATGGTATTGTGATCACTGGTCCCGAACTGTTCCCCAACGCATACCTCTGCCACCTGACCCGTCTCATTTCCTAACAGGAGTTCCAGCACCGCCCCTTCTCTAGTAGGTACTTCTATGTATTGCTGCAAAAAACTATCCTGCACACATTTTACAAACTCCAACCCATCCAGCCCAATTACAGAATGTGTTTCCCAGTCTACATGTGGAAAATTGAAATCTCCCACAATCACTACCTTGTGCTTACTACTAATATCTGCTATCTCCTTACATATTTGCTCTTCCATATCCTACATTGCGTTGGCGATCCACATACTTGTCGAGATGGATGAATCTTAAATGTTGTGAGAGCACCTACCTTCTAAAGCAATGTATTTGTATTCCACATCACAATCACCCTCTTGGTGGAAATTCTCAGATCTTCTCAAAACCTCCTACCCCTCGCCTTAATTCTCTCAGAATACACCATAACATGCAAAGTTGGTGGAAGCGGTGCCCTGCCGGATTCAATTGAGTGGTTTACCCGCCTATAGGTAGCTTGAGGAAGTTCTGGAGGCTGAATCGTTGCTTCATATTCAAGATGCAAGGAAATTTAACATTTGCAAAGTGGCAATAAAAATCCTCACTTAAATTACCTGGTGCTAGAAAACCACGCATTTTCTCCACATATAAACTGTTCCCTGAAATAACTACTGGAGCTAATTTGGGGGAAAAATGCTAAAGCAGTCAGCGCTAGTTGATACAATGGATTTGTGACTATTGGGAAACAGCTTTCATTCAGTGCAACGTTAAAAAACAAGTATTGCTTGGCAATAGGATCGACAAGCAAGAAACCAGTGAGACATATTCACTCCTTAGTTTCTACTTTATATGTTGCAACCACAATCTTTGCCAGATGTATATTTTAAACTGTGGGTTTTTTGTACCCATGGTATTGGCATTGTTGTACTTGGGACTAGCCTCTCTTCCTATACACTATTACACTTGTACGGGCCTGTATTCAAATGTATCTAACTTTCTCACACGCATTAATATTTTGTTTGACTACATTTTCTATCTTTTGGGGATTCTATGTTGGATTGTGGCCCTTGTACTTGATTGGACAACTCCGGAGAGCAGGCAGCATCTGTGGAGGGTAGGGGGTGGTGAAGAAAATAACTTGCATAGATACCAAATAATTTATAGTTAATCTAATATCAAATTTCTAGTCATACAATTCTGAACAAGGCAAGATTGTAGTAAGTAATGTAAAAGCAGAGTTCAAATGCGAAGTGATCAATGCCATAAGTAATATTGATGTTACCTCAGAAGATCAATACAGTTTTTTGCTTTAAGATATAGTGGTAGACTTAATCAAAGCAATGGAATCATGGCTACTGATTAAACATGTTATGATATGCACAGATACATAGATAGGTACATAGACAATAAGTGTAGGAATAGGCCATTCGGCCCTTCGAGCCAGCACCGCCATTCAATGTGATCACGGCTGATCATCCACGATCAGTACCCCGTTCCTGCCTTCTCCCCATATCCCTTGATTCCTAGCCCTAAGAGCTCAATCTAACTCTCTTTTGAATACATATAGTGAATCGGCCTCCACTGCCTTCTGAGGCAGAGAATTCCACAAATTCACAAGTCTCTGTGAACAACTTTTTCCACATCTCAGTTCTAAAAGGCCTACCCCTTATTCTTAAACCGTTGCCCCAGGTTTTTGGACACCACCAACATCAGGAATATGTTTCCGGCATCTATCGTGTCCAGTCCCTTAATAATTTTATATGTTTCTATAAGATCCTCTCTCATCCTTCTGAATTCAAGTGAATACAAGCCCAGTCGCTCCATCCTTTCATCATATGACAATCCCGCCATCCTGGGAATTAACCATGTGAACCTACGCTGCACTCCCTCAATAGCAAGAATGTCCTTCCTCATATTAGAAGACGAAAACTACACACATACTCCAGGTGTGGTCTCACCAGGTTTCTGTACAACTGCAGAAGGACCTCTTTGCTCCTATACTCAACTCTTCTCGTTATGAAGGTAAACATGCCACTAGCTTTCTTCACTGCCTGCTGTACCTGCATGCTTACTTTCAGTGACTGATGTACAAGGACACCCAGGTCTCGTTGTACTTCCCCTTTTCCAAATCTGACACCATTCAGATAATAATCCGCCTTCCTGTTCTTGCCACCAAAGTGTATAACCTCACATTTATCCACATTATACTGCATCTGCCATATATCTGCCCACTCACCCAACCTGTCCGTCACCCTGCATCCTCATAACATCCTCCTCACAGTTCACACTGCCACCCAGCGTCATCTGCAAATTTGCTAATGTTACTTTTAATTCCTTAATCTAAATCGTTAATCTATCTATTATATTACTAAAACTCTGTTCTTGACCGGTTTCAGCTTTCTGTGCTGCGGTTTCCGAGAGTACGCCGCCATCTACGGCCATCATTTTTGGCCACTTCGCTCAGAGCCCACCTCCGCCGAGTGTGTGCCGAGGATTTTTCCCGTCGATGAAAATTGACAGAGATATTAATGTTTTTACAACATTCCCCATTCTCTCTGCTGCCCCTGCTGGAGGGAGGGGGAGCGACTATAAAACCAGGAAGTGGTGTGCCTCAATCAGTCTCTGTACGTGGTGTGCCTCAATCAGTCTCTGCAAGTGGTGTGCCTCAATCAGAGCTTTGAATGACACTGACAAATGTCTACAGCACTGTGAGTACCCTTAATTTGGTTTGAAAATGAAAATTTGGTTAGAGGTAAAAAAGCACTGCCTGCAAATAGGTGTTTGGGTTGAAGTAAAAAGGCACTCTCTCTCCCCTCCCCTCTCCTCCTCCCCCTCCCCCCCCCCCCCCCCCCCCCCCCCCTCCTCTCCCCCCCCCCCCCTTCCCCCCCCCCTCTCTCCCCCCCCCCCCCCTCCCCCCCCCCCCTCCCCCCCTTCCCCCCCCCCCCCCCCCCCTCCCTCCCCCCCCCCCCCCCCCCCTCCCCCCCCTCCCCCCCCCTCCCTCCCCCCCCCCCCCCCCCCCCTCCCCCCCCCCTCCCCCCCCCCCCCCCCCCCTCCCCTCTCCCCCCCCCCCTCCCTCTTTCCCCCCTCCCCCCCCCCTCTCCTCCTCTCCCCTCCCTCTCTCCTCCCCCCCCCCCCCACCCCCTCTCCCCCTCCCTCTTCTCCCCCCCCTCCTCTCCCCTCCCCTCCTCCCCCCCCCCCCCTCCTCTCCCCCCCCCTCCCCCCCCCTCCCCCCCCCCCCCCCCCCCCCCTCTCCCCTCCCTCTCCCCCTCCCCCCTCCCCCCTCCCCTCTCCCCCCCTCCCTCTTCCTCCCCCCCTCCCTCTCCTCTCTCCCCTCCCCTTCTCCCCCTCCCTCTCTCTCCTCTCCCCCCCCCCCCCTCTCTCTCCTCCCCCCCCCCCTCCCCCTCTCTTCCCCCCCTCTTCTTCCCCCCCCCCCCTCTTCTCCCCCCCCCTCTCCCCCCCCCCCCCTCCCTCTCCCCCCCCCCCTCCCTCTTCCCCCCCCCCCTCTTCCCCCCCCCCTCCCTCTTTATCCCCCTTCAGTCCAATCAGTCTACCCAACACCATTTCCTGACTAATGTGAATTTCCTTCAGTTTCTCCATCACCCTAGGTTCTCTGACCCCTAGTACTTCTGGGAGATTGTTTGTGTCTTCCTTAGTGAAGACAGAACCAAAGTACCTGTTCAACTCGTCTGCCATTTCCTTATTCCCCATAATAAATTCACCTGTTTCTGTCTTCAAGGGACCCACAGTTGTCTTAACTAATTTTTTCCTCTTCACATAAAGAAGCTTTTACTATCCTCCGTTATATTCTTGGCTAGCTTACCTTCGCACTTCCTTTTCTCCTCGTATGCCTTTTTAGATCTTTAAAAGTTTTCCAATCCTCTGGCTGCTTGCTCATCATTGTTATGTTGTACGTCTTCACTTTTATTTCGATACTGTCCCTGACTTTCCTCGTCAGCCACAGTCGCCTCTTATTCCCCTTCGAATCTTTCTTCCACTTTGGAATGAACTGATCCTGCATCTTTTGGATTATTCCCAGAAATTCCTGCCATTGCTGTTCCACCATCATCCCTGCTAGGGTCCCTTTCCAGTCAACTTTGGCCAACTCCTCCCTCATGCCTCCATATTCCCCTTCATTCAACTGCAATACTGACACTTCCAATTTTACCTTCTCCCTCTCAAATTGCAGTTCAAAACATGATAATATGGTCACTACTTCCTAATAGTTCATTTACCTTGAGTTCCCTTATCAAATCCGGTTCATTACACAACACTAAATCCAGAATTGCTTTCTCCCTGGTAGGCTCCAAAACAAGCTGCTCTAAGAATCCATCTCAGAGGCACTCTACAACTCCCTTTCTTGGGGTTCAATACCAACCTGATTTTCCCAGTCTACCTGCATGTTGAAATCTCCCATAACCACTGTAGCATTACATTTGTCACATGCCAATTGTAACTCCTGATGCAAGTTGCATTCTATCTCCAGGCTACTGTTTGGGGGCCTGTAGATAACTCCCATTAGGGTCATTTTACTCTTACACTTTCTCAGTGCTATCCACAATGATTCTACATCTTCTCATTCTATGTCACCCCACCCCCCCTCTGTCCACCTGTCTGTATTTTTAATAGGACGTATACTCCTGAATATTCAGTTCCCAGCTCTGATCCTCTTGTAGCCATGTCTCTGTAATTCGCGCAACATCATAGCCTCAAGCTCATCCACTTCATTTCTAAAGGGCCTGTCCCACTTAGGCGATTTTTTAGGCGACTGCCGGTGACAGTCACAGTCGCAGCAGGATGTGAAATGGACCCACCCAACGACAATGTCAACGTCAAGCTACCACCTGGTCGACGGCAAGCTACGACAAGCTTGGCAACACAATCCCTCGCGACTTGGGATGTCCACCTATGGTCACACCTACAACAACGTTCGATCACACAGGCGACAACCTACAACAACCAAAGCCAACCTACCTCCAACCGCACCAAGCTCAGACCCTGTCGGCGACAAATGAAGGCAACTGATGATTTCTCTTGGCGCCAGTACTGTCGCCTGTTGGCGTACGATTACGTAGTTTGTCACGAATGGAATTCACCGAGGTCATCACCCGGCGACAACCAATCTCACCTGGTGTCATCCTGGTGACAACCTACGGCAGGAGTAGACGGCAACGTCAAGTCCACTGTCGCCGAAAGGTTTTGAACATTTCAAAACCCAGCGGTGACAAGAAAAAAGTTACGACACTCATGACAATACAGGCGTCACCCCACGACCATGTGGTGACAGCCTACTTTCCCGCTGTCCCCGAAAAAAACGCTTAAGTGGGACAGGCCCTTTATACTTTGCGCAATCATATATAATAACAAAAATCATTTCTAAAAATTACAACATGGTCATTTCATGAGTTGTAGATATCCAATATGTATTTGTATATTGCAAAATGAAGGCATCAGAACATATCTTGGTCACTTTGCACATCTAACTTTCTCATGCGCGACTGAACAGCTGAATGCCAAGTGCAACCAAAGTTTTAATTTGTTTGTCATGGAATTCTGAAGGCAATTTGTTCACACACAACATTTGCTAAAGCCATTGTGTTGTGCACCATTCCACTTCAACCCTCTTTTCCCACAAGCTAAGCTGAAGAACACTCCATTTAATCATTTTGAGGGTTTCACTGCTGCCATTTCCAACCTCCAAATAATCACAACATTTTGTAGACAACACAACCTTTTACGTACAACTTCAAATATATCCACCCACTATCCACTCTAACCTAATCCAATAAATATAGACATGTTGAGGCTGTGATTTGTGTTGAAATAGATCATGTTGCCAATCATTTTATCAGCATGGTATCAAACATTTTAAAGGAATCTGTTTAAACTATCAAACCCAAAATTTATTGAAAGGAAATATATCATGGACAGAAGGACACAGTAAAACACTTATTAATGAGGTATATTATTTGATCAAATATCGAATTGATGTAGATACAAGGAACTGCAGATGCTGATTTATAATAAAACACAATGCTGGAGGAACTCAACGGGTCAGGCAGCATATCTGGAGAACATAAGAGGTGCTGTTTTGGGCTAGGACCTTTCTTCAGAAGGTGCTACCTGACCCGCTGTGTTACTCCAGCATTTTGTGTCTGTACATAATGTATTTGTTTTAGAAAAAATGCAACAATTTTATTTTATTTCTTTCATATTATTCCATGGGTCCCTACCCATTTACTCTGCTTTTCTGGTTAATTAGTGTCCCCCTAAGCTTGATTGTGGGACACACATTAAGTATCCACTATTTCTGCCACAATACATATACTTGAAAACAATCTAATTGCTTATATTCTGCTCAGCAAAACTTTGTTGATAGTTCTGTGCTCAGAAAATAATTTTGCCAAAGTTGTCAAATGAAATGTTTTAAACTTTGATTCGATCCAAACTGATTGATGGATTGAAATGTAACTAGCCCATATAGGTTCAACCAATCAATCAATCAATCTGCTGGGATCAAATCAAAGTTCAAATTGATTGGTTTGACAACTTTTACAAAATTGAGCTGCAGAGCAGAAATCATCTCCTTGTCACTTAGATATGCATTTATTCAGGTTCTCCGAGAAGATAATCATGTATTCCACTAAAAATGTTCCATTGGAAAACTAAATTTAGTGATAACACCCGTAACAAGACAGTTGCCAATTTCTGCTGACAAGCCACAAATCTACCTGCCATCTACTCAGGGAGTTCCTTTGTGAGTGATGAGATGGATGTGCATTGCATTTCTTCCCTTAACTTCTGTTCCCATCACTCTGCTGAAATCTTTAATGGTTCTGAATGATTGGAAATTATATCTCTACCTTATATGTCTGCTTCTTATTTATAGTCTGCAATTAACAAACTGTTCCAGTCCTTTGGCTGTATAATCTGCATTTTAACTCTCATGAAATCTGTCCAATATTTCACTTTCTACTGAGTATGTAGAATGTGGGACCTTCCAAGTACTGGTGAAATAAAATCACAGGATACAGGTGTCTATTGAGTAGCACAAGACCGTCTCTGTGGTAGTGGCAATGTGTTCCATTCAGCCTCCAAATTAGTTCCATTAACTTAATTAGCACAGATACATTTCTTGGCAAATAAACACTTAAATCATGTTAAATTTCACATTAATTTTTAATGAGCTTCTTTCAAAATCAATGGGAAAACAAGAGGATTTTGCTGCCTCTCTTTGCTGATGTTAGTACTGGAGATCAGGTTACTGTTCAGCTTCAAACAACCCCACGGGCACACTATCCTAATACTGTTTTGCATAATAATCGGATAGAACAACATCTTTTGTGATCGATTTTACTGCATTACTCGAATATTGTTTTATTGGCTTTGGTGCAACACAAAGTAGTGAGTGATGCTGTATAATTGAAACACTACACAGACAATAGTGAAATCCATTAACATGGCAGCCCTCTTTATTCACAGTGAAGTGGTAAGACATCAAAGTGAAGACAAAAAATGTCAAATCTTAATTTATTTTTGTAGTAATTATGTTCTTGCTTAGAGTGGTGATGCAGCTGAACATATCATTTAGCATCAAGTGTAGGCTTTTTCCAAGGTCGAGCAACCCTTTTCCAAATAGAAAAAAATACTTCATTTTGTCTCAACAGTTTTTGCATGGACAACATGACATTCATATAATAAGGTACTAAGTAAGTGTAGTTTACAGGATTAGCTGTAAGGAGAGTAGTGTTATAGCTCTTGGGGAAAGTTCAATTGCAAGATCGAAATCCACTGAGAATTGAAACTCTATAGTGAGAGCATGGACACAGAAAAAAGTGGTTAAGTCCCTGTAATCTGTTTCCTTTAAGTTTTTTATCGGTCTCTGCTAGTTTGTGCCTCCTTACCAAGGGGAAGCATAGAAGGAACTGAACTAAGTGGGACTCATTGGGTCACATGTTCACACGGGAGGGCTGGTCCCCCAACGCAATATTCCAATATTTCAAGCAGGGTGCAAGACCACCAAATTCAAGTGCAGTTTCATTCCACTTCAAGCAGGGTGCAAGGCCACCAAATTCAAATGCAGCTTCATACAATTTCATGCAGGGTGAAACCACCATAAAACCACACAAAACAACAAACTCACAGTCAAGTAGACAATTAGTGTGTTCAGTTGATTCACAGCTCAGACAGAGTCGTGACCTCTCCCTCCCCTATCATGCAGAGACTGAGCCACACCCACACCTCTGGGTTTTATAACATTAATATCTCTGATTTGTCATCAATGGGAAAATCCTCCACACCCGTAAGGCGGAGGGGGTCACTGAGCGAGGTGGCCAAAAATGGCGGCCGTAGGTGGCGGCATTCTGTCGGAAATCGCAGCACAGTGGGCCAAAAGCAGTCAAGATCAGAGTTTTAGTAATATAGAAGATGCAATTGGAGAATCTAAGTGGGATTCCACAGGCATGTTCCTGTTACTTGTCCGTTTTGCTGGACCGATAAATGAGCAATAACTTTCCCGTCTGACATTTGCTTGAACTGCTATAGTTGATTTCAAGTAGAAGCCCGACATTGTGGAGTGCAATGGGAACACACGTGCTGAAGTGGAGAGGAACATTGTAATTGAATTACAGGAAGTAGATTTAAAGAACAGATGACAAGAGTTGTATTAAGATGAGTTTGATGATACGTGAAATTTATTTGTTGAAACCGTAGTTAGGTGTAAGTTTCGTTATGTTACCTTGTATCTTGGATCTTTTTTGGGTGGAGCTTCAGTCCATATCTCCCCCGAAACATTCCCTATTTCCTTCGCTCCATAGATGCTGCTGCACCTGCTGAGTTTTGCCGGCATTTTTGTCTACCTTCGATTTTCCAGCATCTGTAGTTCCTTCTTAAACTATATACAGGTGCACAACCTTTTATCCGAAAGCCTTGGGACCAGACAGTTTTCGTAATTCAGAATTTTTCGGCTTTCGGAATGGAAGATTTTTAGCGTAGATTTTAACGCTGGCTCAGTGGTAGAGTGCTCGGCTCATATCCGCAAGGTCGCGAGTTTGCGCCTCGATCCCGGCAGTTACTCGATCGTAAGTTTGAGTTCAATGTAGTTTTTTCTTGCAGAATAGGAGAGAATAGGGAGGGTTAGGCTGGGATCATTCTCTGCGAGATGATCTTAGTGCGGGAGACAAGTGTAGAAGAGGTGTACTGACTGTGTGGGCAGAACTTTGGAAGTGATTGCCCACCATTCTCAAAAGCCGCTGTGTCTCCCTGTCCCTCCAACTCAAGAGGAAGCCGCTGCCCGATGGGCCTCTACGGCGACAAGTGGCAGTTCGCCCACAGCCCGAGCTGCGCCCCCTCATCCGCAACCCGGGTTCCTCTGGAGTTGGAGCGGGGCTGGGCTAGAGTTGTTGCTGGCTGTGAGTCTCTGGGATCTCCGTGCTTGCAGTGGGCCTGGGGGTCGATGTCCCGATGAGGGGGCGCAGCTCGGGCTGTGGGCGAACTGCCACTTGTCGCTGTAGCGGCGCATCGGGGAGCGGCTTCTGGTGGTCCTGATGTCTCTCAGCTCCTGTCCAGGGGGGTGGCCGGAGACGTCAGGACCAACATGAACCCGCTCCCCGATGCGCCGCTACGGCGACAAGTGGCAGTTCGCCCACAGCCCGAGCTGCGCCCCCTCATTCGCAACCCGGGTTCCTCTGGAGTTGGAGCGGGGCTGGGCTGGGCTAGAGTTGCTGCTGGCTGTGAGTCTCTGGGATCTCCGTGCTTGCAGTCGGTGTCCCGTTGGTCCTGACGTCTCCGGTCACCACCCTGGAATGGAGCTGAGACTGGGAACTGTACCGCCCTTGACCCCACCCTCTGCAACTGCAAACAACCCCACAGTTCCCAGTCTCAGCTCCTGTACAGGGGGGTGGCCGGAGACGTCACAGCCCGAGCCACCAGCTTCTGTCCCTACGGGGACAGCGGAGAGCGTGTTCCTCTGGAATTGGAACGGGGCTGGGCTGCTGCTGGCTGTGGGTCTCTGGGTTCTCCGTGCTTGCAGTGGGCCTGGGGGCCGGTGTCCCGTTGGTCCAGACATCTCCGATGTCTGGCACTGGCTCCAACGTGAAGACAGTGCAAAGCCCCCGCGCCGGTGCAATGCGCGGGGAACTGGAGAGGGGAGGGAAGGGGTCACACACATGGCCGGGAAGCAGAGGGGTGTAGGTGGGGTGAAACTGAAGGGAGCGACAATTTGCTGCTGCCTGCCCGCTGAGTTAAAAAATTCCCACGCAAGACTCACGATACACTGTGTATCGTGTCTACCGTGGGAACTTTTTAACTCAGCGGGCAGGCAGCAGCAGATTGTCAATTATTAACCCTCCCGCGCAATATACCCTCACCTTCTCTTTTATGAATGGGGATTTAGTTCCCCTTTCTTCGAGGACCGACCGGAGGTTCCGCTGTCACCTTTGCGGGCCGCCCTCGGTGAACGTTTTCAAGGACCTTTCTTCAAGGACTGAAAAAATGTCGCTAATCGGAGGTTTTCGTTATTTGGATCTTCGGATAAAAGGTTGTGCACCTGTATATATATATATATCTATATATATCTATATATATCTATATATATCTATATATATATATATATATATATCTATATCTATATCTATATCTATATCTATATCTATATGTGTGCTGTCATCGTCCATCCTGAAAAGGACACAAGCTTCCAGCGACAGTGGAAGCCATCATTTGTCGCAATAGATGATGGTGGTAGCAGAATTAGCTCAGGATACTATCGGCTTCCAGCCCCACGACATGGACGCTTCTGCTATGGGGCCTATTTATATATGGCAATGCATTACATTTGATGCTATTTCCTACCTGTCCCTTAAGTGGGAAGTTATAAGGTTTATGTAAACTCGAAGAGAAATGTAAACATAATTTGTGAAATAAAACTGGTATCACAAGCATTGTATTGACTACGGTATGATTCCTGAATAAAGTGGTAGAGTTGGTTGAAGGGGTTGTTTTTCCCCACTGCAATCAAAGCTGCTCGTACAAACATATTAAAGTTTCTATGAACAATAATTTATTTGTACAATCATTTCTGACACAGGTGCAACAATGCAGTTTTTCTGTAACAAGAACATTGCACAACATTACACAACATTGCATATACCTCTAAACAAGAATTCAATTTGCAGCTTCATTGGTTCCCAGTGACTGTAGTGTTCTACCATAAATATTCTGAATGGTACAAATCTCTGGCTTAATAAACTGAAGCACGATGCATGATTAGCCACTGGATAGCTAGTTCTTAGACTCCTTTGCAAATGCTATAAATAACTAGACTAAGTGGGACTCGTTGGGTCCCATGTTCACATGGGAGGGCTGGTCCCCCAACGTAATATTCCACCTCTCCACCAATTCCAATATTGGCGGCCAGTGGGGAGGGGGGGACTTTCTGGAGTGCCAGTATGGGTGTTGTGGGCCAAAGAGACTGGTTTCCAGAGGGCTAGTATGGACATTGTGGGTTGAATTAGTTCTTGGGCTGGCAGCTCAGTCACTCAGGCCTGGCGGGCTGGAAGCTCATTCACTCAAGGCTGGTGAGCTGGCAGTTCACACGGCTATTCCTTGAAATTCCATTTCAAGCAAAGTGCAGGCCACCAAATTCAATGTCATAGCATTTCAAGCAGAGTGCAGGCCACCAAATTCAAGTTCATAGCATTTCAAGCAGAGTGCAGGTCACCAAATTCAAGTTCATAGCATTTCAAGCAGAGTGCAGGCCTCCAAATCCAATTTCATAGCATTTCAAGCAGAGTGCAGGCCACCAATCCAATTTCATGGCATTTAGAGCAGAGTGCAGGCCACCAAATTGCCAAACAACTCATTGCATTGTCATTAAGGGCTAACAAATCATTTATTGCAAGTACATTGCAGACTCACAGTTCAGTTGATTCGCAGCTTAGAATCACAGTTGTTCAAAGGAACACAGCGTCATTAATACTTGTTTAAAACACAATTACATTTACTGAGGAATGTGGATGGATGCATTCATGACATTGTATAACTACTTGTTAACTACTTGCTGTTAAGAAGTGCTAACAGTACTAGTTAACAAACCGTTTGTGTCTGATTGCCGTGCAGTGGTTGTTATACATGTTCGTTTAAAAAAAAATCCGGATGACAAATTAAAAAAAAAATCTTTATTTAACAAAGAGAATTCGTATTTCCGTACGAAATACGGAACATTCGTGCGGGGCCCTCCTTAGGCGCGGGGCCCAATTGGGAGCAATCGGTCCAATTGGCTTAAGGCCAGTCCTGACCCCATAGTCACTGCCTGCCATTCGGAAAAGGACCCTACTCCTACTCTTTGCAAACTGATTAGCCTGTTTCTGAATGAATTGCAGATACAGGACAATCAGACTGATCGGAGAACTGGGAAGGGGGAGGGATGGAGAGAGAGGAGATCATACCACTGGGGTTTAAGCGGAGATGGGCAGATTGAGGCACAGCACAGATTGGAGGAACAGCACCTCATATGTCGCTTGGGCAGCTTACACCCCAGTGGTATAAATATTGACTTCTCCAACTTCAAGTAGCTCTTGCTTTCCCTCTCTCTCCAACCCCCCCTTCCCAGTTTTCAGTCCAGTCTGACTGTCCCTGATTAAATGTTATCTTTGTTTGCATTGTTGTTACCTTCTCCTAGATAACAATGATCTATTCTACATTTTCCTTGATCTCCATCCCTTTGATGTCTCGTTCTCACCTTACACTTTCTTATCTGTATCTCCCCTTCCCCCTCTCCTGACTCAGTCTGAAAAAGGGTCTCGACCTGAAATGTTACCCATTCCTTTTCTCCAGAGACACTACCTGTCCCGCTGAGTTAATCCAGCATTTTGTGCCTATAGCCTGTTTCTGTGCTAGATTCAGACTTTAACTGATGAACATCCCCCCACCCCCTATAACAACTGGCAGATGGATCCCAACAGAATGCTTAAAGTGATTCACGACTGGATTTGCAAAGTCACCAAGATTTCCATGAAGAAATCCACGGCATTTTTGCCTTTAAAGTTAATTCTGTTTCTCGTTCTACAGATGCTGATTTTTCTTTTATCTGTCATTCTCTGCTATATTTTAGATTTCCAGCCCCTTCAATTTTTCACCTTTTGACTTTTTTGTATCACTTGTTGAATGTTTGCAATTGTTTATTTGATGAAAATTGTCAAAAGTATTCCATATGGTTATTCCTTTCTCTTCTGGAAATTGGTAAAATATTTACTAAAATAAAAATATGGATTTGAAAAATATTTGTCCAAAACTCACAATGTGTGGTGGTGTGGGATGAAATGAGTCACTGGTGTTTACTGGTATTAATGCTATTCAGTGAATCAAAACAATCCCTATAAAGCAAAAGGAATTCCTTGTGGAATTAGAGATGGGCAATATATGCAAGTTTGTCAATGTCACTGGCATTTAAAAATCAAACAAAACACTTCAACTGAATTAAAAACCTGCCGATTTCACTCGCCTGATGTTTGCATGTTGTTAAATCCAAAGCAGTCAAACCAAACCATTTAACAGTCGATAGCCAATCCTCTACCTAAAATCACATTGTTGCAAGAAATAAACTCAGAGGTTTACCCTATCCTATATTTTGCATATTTTTATTTAATAATCTAGATAAAAACATTTAAGGAATAACAATTATCCATTTTAAGCTGCTCTCACAAAACAATGAGCTCCTTGTGGCTACAGACAAAGTTATGAGGGAGTTATATTCAGTTCCAGACTATATTTCTGCGCGCAGTGGTAATATTTAATACTTGTTAACATGCATTTTATTTTCTTTATTTTAAATAATAAAACAAAACTGTTCCATTCCAATCTATTCTTGTGGTCTAATGCTTTCACTGTCAATACTGCAGGTCGTTTTTGAATCATTTAACTTGTGATTCTTTAGAAAATGGTTGTTTTAGTCACGTTATTTTAAACAGGCCAAATCGTGAATAAAATGCATTGACTTAGGATATCAATCATCACTCATTTTTCAACATTATTATTCAAGCAAATTATTAACATGCAAATGTAAAGCTGGATGAAAAGATAAAAATTGTTTTGGTTCACCAACTCGTATGGCAAGTAGGTAACAGTAGCTCCCCATCCATCAGAATTCCTGGTATCTCCAAGGATTAAACAAAAAACTAATGGGAGATTAAATATTTTGGCACTTTCTCTCTGAACCCAACCAAAGACAGATTCTAATAAAAAGGTGAAAACAAGAAACATCACCCAACATCATTGTTCACTTCTGTGTACGGCTACATTATCTTTCACTGGGAACCTATCCAGCATCTTTCTGAATGCTTGCAATGTATCCCTAACTACTGCACAAGCCAACTACATATTCCAAATGCAAATACCCTCCTGTGAAAATAATAACCACTGAGATCTAACATTGTTCAAAGCACACATAATTTATACACTTCACCCTTTATTCTCCCAAATCTGTCCACACATACAAATATGATGTCCTTTCATTCCTGTAACTTTTTGAACTAAGCCTTCCAAAATACTGTAGAGAATAAAATGGCAACTCACAAATGCCCATGGAAACATAGAAACATAGAAAATAGGTGCAGGAGTAGGCCATTCGGCCCTTCGAGCCTGCATCGCCATTTGGTATGATCATGGCTGATCATCCACCCCAGTATCCCATCCCTGCCTTCTCTCCATACCCCTGATCCCTTTAGCCACAAGGGCCACATCTAACTCCCTCTTAAATATAGCCAATGAACTGGCCTCAACTACCTTCTGTGGCGGAGAATTCCACAGATTCACCACTCTCTGTGTAAAAAATAATTTCCTCATCTCGGTCCTAAAAGTCTTCCCTCTTATCCTTGAACTGTGACCCCTAGTTCTGGACTTCCCCAACATCGGGAATAATCATCCTGCATCTAGCCTGTCCAACCCTATAAGAAATGGAAGTAATTAAACTTCATGTACTTGGTATTAATATAGAGATCCAAGCATTTATTGCCTCCATGTATACTACCACCTCTAACATCCTCTACCCTTGCCTCTGCCCATCTAATCATGAGAGGGATACATTCAAGATTCAGTATTCTATATTGGACCAAATTAGTGGTTAGACAAAACTACAATGATGCCTTTTGCCTTACAGTTCGTTTCTCAATACAAATACTTTTTAACAGAATGCAAATTTTCTTGGGACCTTTTAGCATGTTTGGACTAATGTAAAGTAGTCAACTTACATGATACAGTTGAGTACTTTGATAGGTGAAATGTTTTGTATTTTCCCAATGCCCTGATAGAATCCGCAGTATTTCAGACTTGTTGAAAGGTGAATGGAATATTTGTAGTTTGATTGCTCAATGTAGCTCCAGCAGTTACATCTGCTGTTGCCAATTATTCTGGCTTATTTATTTGCACCCTTAAATTCCAGCTGAAATCCTGGGAAATGGTGGGTGAGGGGGAAGTGGTGTAACAAATGTGAGCCCTGAAACACAGGATAAGTGAATGAAAATTATGAGGAAAAACATGACGGGACTAAAGTGGCCTGCCACTGCAAGATTTGAAAGCTATCATTGACTCAAAGGGCCGAATGGCCTACTCCTGCACCTATTGTCTATTGTCTATTTCTCCTTAAGGGTAAAGATTTTTACATTCTATTCCAGCTCAGCATTTTGGAGCATTGGTCATGGGTTGTGTTGGTACTATGGTGGAGGTGGCCCACTCTTGCCTGACACAGGTCCTCACTTCACAAAATGCTGGAGGAACTCAGTGGAGGGAATCGACAGGTGATGTTGTGGGTCAGATCAAAGAAGGCTCCCGACTCCAAACATTGTCTATCCAGTCCCCTGCCAGATGCTGCTGGACCTGCTGAGTTCCTCCTGCACTTAGTGTTTCGCTCAAGATTCCAGCATCAATAATCGCTTGCGTCTCCAAAGGTTCTTAACTGGCAAAGAGTTTTGCAAAATGGGGTTCATATTTCAAACCCTCAATTCTTGACTAGATGGGCAGTTCTGTTTTGAGCATATTAGCAACTAGCAACATTCCCAAATTCAGTTTTATTCTCTGTGTCTATTGCTATCTGTATTACAGAGCTAACTGAAAATAAAACATACACTTATTTTGGTTGGGATTCAGACAGAGCGTGACTATGTAAATAAGCTCTTAGCATTAAATACAGTAATTTAATTATGCATGAAAAGTATATCACGTTTATACAGTAAACAATGGGTGCTGAAGATTAGAACTTGGTCTTTCTTCCAAGCATGTGTAAAGATTGGTTATTGTGTGAGGATGTGATGGTTTTGGTTTTGAAGTATAAGTGGTCTTAGTTGAAAATGCGCTTGTGCAAAACTAATTGGATAATGTTTAGCGTATTTCTTTAAGGTAGATGCACAAGGATTTGCAAAGACTGGTACTTGGTCATGCGTGTGCAGGGAGTCGATGAAGATTGTAGTCTATTGGGAGGTTGATGTGTATGAAGAATAAGATAATTGTGGGAGTTGTAACCATAACGACTGAATGTCAAGACAGATAGTTGGAGCATTCTGGAAAAAAGTCTGTTACGTAACAGGGAGCCGAAGGCCCATTAAATCCTGTAATCTAATGGTAAATAATGGAAAAATCTTGATAATGAGTGTCTAGAATTTGCTTTTGAGCTAACCTCTAACACTCTGTTTTGGGAGGGTTATGGTATGAGTGCAGGCAGGTGGGACTAAGGGAAAAAAGTTGTTCGGCACGGACTTGTAGGGCCGAGATGGCCTGTTTCCGTGCTGTAATTGTTATATGATTATATGATAGGAGGTCTATGAATATATCATGGTATGTATTTTTACTCCAGTCCATCTCTCCTGAAAGGTCATCATGGTTCCATTTCACCATTCTCTGTTTTTAATTCTCTCTTAATACTTGGGGTAAAATGTACTTAAAGCCTACTCGTTGACCAAACGTTCCACTGCACCCATTTACATTAAATTCCATGTACATTCTCATATCTAATTCCACATTTCAAAATTGCAACAATGATTACACTTAAAAGCAACTTATTGATGCCCCATACCTCAAATGCTTAAGACAAATATCAATTATTTGTGATTCATTGCATTTCTATATCACCGTTATTATAAAATAATTTATTTCCTTTATTTATTGCACATGTAGTGCAGGAACTACATAACAATGGAAATACATTGGTCCAGCAATTATTGTACTATATATACATGCTGTTAAAAACATCTGTAGATCAACTGAATTATGTTTGTAAATGATTTCATAAAGATTGTGTAAAGTTCTTTTGTAAAGTTCACAGTAAGACGTTGAAGGATCTTCCTGCAACTGTGTCAGATTCAGTGCCAAGTTCATTATTAATACAATTAAAGTTTTCACAACTGAGACCTTAACCTCCAAGGGGGAAATCAGTCCTGGCCCAAGCATGAAGCCATATTGCAGTTGCCGGAGATTGTGGATCTTAATGTGGACTAAAATTGTGGTTTGAGTATTGTTTTTTCTAAGTAGCATCGTTTCAGGGAAATGCCAAGGGCCCTGTTTGCCAAGGGTCGTGTTTGCCATGAGTCCACGTTGAAAATAACATTGGAGATGACTTTTTGAGATTTCAGCACCACTACTTTAATTTTGGAAATATGCGAGTGAAATGTGAATCCTGTTTCAACTTTGTGGACATAACCTTTGTGCACCCAGAAATAGGCAACACTGGACTACTTCACTTCACACGGGGGGGTGCATTCTGGAGTGCTGGTATGAGTGTTGTGGGCTGAAGGGACTAGGCCAGAGGGCTAGTATGGACATTGTGGGCCAAATGGATTCTTGGGCTGGCAGCTCAGTCCCCCAAGCCTGATGTGCTGGCAGCTCACTCACGGCTGGTGGGCTGGCAGTCGACTCAATGCTATTCCTTGAAATTCCATTTCAAGCAGAGTGCAAGGACACCAAATTCAAATGAAGTTTCATATCATTTCATGCAGGGTGCACAGCCACCAAATTCAAGTGCAGTTTCATGCCATTTCAAGCATGGTGAATCCACCATAAAACCACCACAAAACGCCACACTCACAGTTCAGTAGACATTCAGTGTGTTCAGTTGATTCACAGCTGAGGCAGAATGGTGACCTCTCCCTCCCCCATCATGCGGAGACTAAGCCACACCCACACTTCTGGGTTTTATAATCCCTCCCCCCTCCCACAGGAAAAGGTGTGAGCTTCGTGGCGTGATTGACAGGAGAGAGATTCTCAACATTTTTTAAACACAAATAACACTTTTATTTGGCCAAAGATCACAGCTGTAAGTGGTAGTGTTTTATCTAATATCAATTAAAAGAATCAATCAATCAATCAATCAATCAATATACAGCGCAAACAGGAAATTGTCAAGTTTAGACCCAACCATTTGGAGTGCTTTTATGTCAATCCAAACCGCCACCAACATTTGCAATGCTTTTGCTTCAACCCAAGCCCCACCAATCATTTGCAGTGCTTTTACTTCAACCCAAACCCCCACCACCCATTTGCAGTGTTTTTACTTCAACCCAAATCCCCACCAACCATTTACAGTGCTTTTGCATCAAACCGACCACATTTTCATTTTCAAACCACATTAAAGGCACTCAAGGTCAGTAAAACCACACTCACAGTTTAGTAGACATGTGCTCAGTGTTATTCACAGCTCAGACTGAGAGACTTGACCCTCTCACTTCCTCCATCTTGCAGAGACTGACTGAGGCACAACACTTCCGGGTTTTATAGTCCCTCCCCCCTCCCACCAGTAGGGGCAGCAGAGAGATTCTCAATTTTTTTTAAACATTAATAACTCTTTTATTTTTAATCGATGAGAAAAATCTTCTTGTCCTGCGCAGCGGAGGGGGACTCTGAGTAAGATGGCCAAAAATCACAACCATAAGTGGCAACGTTTTTTCTAAAATCATGAAACAGAAAAACAGGAAGTGGTCGGGATCAGACCTTTAGTAATATAGATAAAGTGATGCAAGCAAAAAAATGACTTTGTCATTTTTCATCTGGGATTAATTGACACCAATTCACGTTCATCAGGGCCCACAGCTAATATTTGAAGGAATGTCAACAATTCAGGAGAAATTGTTATTTTGTAGGCAGTATAGCTTGCGGCAACAGTCAACAAATGGAATGGTATAAAATTGATGGCAAACAAAAATTTGACAACTTTACTGCCTGTCAAAACCTAGAGACCCTCAATGAAAATATTTGTCTCAGGTGATGCTGACTAGTACATGTGAAGTGCAATCAATTTACTGGTAATTTCTGTACTGGTAACCAAAATAGCCTTGCACTGATAGAAAGAGATGTGTACTTGTCTGTTCTCTCTCCATTTTTACTTCTGTTTGGGTGTAAGAACATTGATTTTGTGAAATTTGTCCGGAATTTATGATTCTTAAGTTTCAGTGAATCAGCTATGTAATATTTTAAAACTTGTAAGCTGACAAGTCAGGAGTTGTGCATAGTTTTAGAGACCCAGCAGTGATGATGCAATGGAGATACATTGTCAAGTCAGAGTTATGTGTGAATTGGAGAAAAAGATGCAGGTAGAGGTATTCCTACGCATCCACTGCTCACAATCTTTTGAAAAGGTTGAGAAGCGGCAATGGTAAGCAGTCCATTTCATGGATGGTACACACTACAGCCACAGTGTATAGATTTTAAAAGGAATAAAAACATTTGGGATGGGGTGAGATGAGATGCTAATCAAGTCAATTGCTTTCTCCTCGATTGCGTAAAACTACTTGAGTGTTGTTGGGCTTTAGTCAAATCTTGATGAGGAACTCAGAAATGGTAATGCTGTTGAATGTCAAGGGTAGGTAGTTAGATTCTTGCATTGGAGATGGTCATTGTCTGGCTTTTTAATAGCATCAATGTTGCTTCTCACTCATAGATGTTGCTGCGAGCAATTATTTGATGCAGACTTACAAATGGAATTGAATATTGTAGATGGAAAGATGGCATTGTAAGATGGAAAGAAAGTTATTGGAAAAGCAGAGGATGATTTGAGACCAGCAGAGACCATCAGCATCAATATCCCAGGACTTGGGATGATTGACGTCCAATGATAGTTTCCCATCTTCCTTAATTCAAGGTATGGCCCCATCACTGATTGCCCATTGGCTTCCTTGATGCTACCTTCAGTCAAATGTTGCTTTGATCTCAGAGACAGACTCTCACCTTGCCTTGGGAAATCAATTATTTGTCCAGGTTTGAACCAGTGCTATATTGTCCCAGCAAAACCCAAAGTAGATGTTGACGAGTAAGCAGCGTCTCCCTCCATCACATTGCTGGAGATTAAATATATCCATTACTGTATCCATCATGTCAAGAGTGTTTTATTGTCATAAGTCCCAGATGAGACAACAACATTCTTACTTGCTGCAGCACAACAGAATTTGTCAACATAATACACTAAAAAATATGATAAACGAGAAAATAAATGCTCAGTGTGTAATTTGCACATCTCACAACTTCCGTTTTATATATATGTTTACACACACATACACACAAGCGCGTGTGTGTGTGTGTGTGTGTGTGAACTTGTGAGTATGTGAAAAAAAACCACTGGACTTTTTTCTCTCATTTATCATATTGTTTATAGTATGTATATACTGTTTACAGTATGTGTATATATTATATATATACATACACACACATACTCAAAAAATGCTGCCACCCAATATTTCATAGCTCAATTCATACAAATTCAACATCACCTGAGATAAGTGTCTCCTCCCCTTCCTCAGCCCCCCTGCTGTCTCCTCCCATCCCCCAGCCTTCTGGCTACTCCTCCTTTTCCCTTTCTTGTCCCCACCCACCCCCGCCCCCGATCAGTCTGAAGAAGGGTTTCGGCCCGAAACGTTGCCTATTTCCTTCGCCCCATAGATGCTGCTGCACCCGCTGAGTTTCTCCAGCTTTTCTGTGTAACCTTCGATTCTCCAGCATCTGCAGTTCCCTCTTAATCACCTGAGATAATATCCTTCCTTGCTATTAATCTCTTTAACCAGCGACACTACTCCATCTTTCTTGCTTGTGCTGTCCTTTCTAAATATTGAACACTCTTGAATATTAATTTCCCTACCTTGCATCCATCGTCTCCATTATCCCAATTAGATCACGGCCATTTACATCCATTTAAGTGATTAACTCGTCTATCTTACTGCAAAATGCTGTATACATTAAGACACAAAGCCTTTAAACTTGTTTTTTTTTAAACATTCTTAGACTTGCTGGCAATATATTGCATTATAACCCTGTTCATCTTTTCCCCTTGATTACTCTGCCATCTACTTTTGTTTCTATCCTTGTTTCCCTTCCACTGCCACCTTGCATAGATTCATGTCCCTTGTCATTTTTGTTTAAACCCTTGTTTTCAGAACTAGCAAACGCTCCCAATGGGACGTTAGTGATAGGCTTGGCTGGGCCAAGCCCTTCCAGCTTATACAGATCATATCTTCCCCAGAACCAATTCCAGGTGTCACAGGAATTTGCCTCCAGTTCGTCCAATTGCTCTAACCACATATTCATTAAACTTATCCTTGTATTTCTACTTTCACTACCACTTTGCAGAAGTAATAATCCTGAGATTACATTCTTTTTCTCTTTAACTTCTATTTTATCTTTCACTCCTTAATTTCCCACGTTCAGCCTCTGGGACTTCATCCCTTTTACCTATGTTATTGGTACTAGTGCATCTTGCCAACCAGCTGATGATCCTCCCTTGTAGCTGCTCAGAGACATCCTTGACTCCAGCACTAGGGAGACAATGTACTGTCCTGGTGTCACATTTGTGACCACTAGAACACCTCCTTATTCCCTTAAGGATTGAGCTCCCCATCACTCATTGTTTGTTCTTTTTGACTGATCCTATAAGACTTTGTGGGAACTGGAGACGATGTTTAGGTTCTGGGGACTACAGCTGTGTCACACTTTCTGGGAGGTTCACCCTGTTAGCTGAACAGGATGCACTCTGAATGCACTTTGATGGAGTTGGGTATATTGTTGGTAAGGCATGATTCAGGGAGGATGACAATGTGCTTGATTAGTTTGGAACAACTCGCTGAACTTAGATACTTGTCC
Organism: Leucoraja erinaceus; assembly: GCF_028641065.1. Taxonomy (NCBI): domain Eukaryota; kingdom Metazoa; phylum Chordata; class Chondrichthyes; order Rajiformes; family Rajidae; genus Leucoraja; species Leucoraja erinaceus. Next base: position 42,982,752 of record NC_073392.1, on the reverse strand, counting down.
CCAGATGTTTGTGAAGAAGACATTGTGAAGGTTGACTGAGTGGGGAGCAACTTTGTGACGTCATACATTTTGTGTTAAGATTAATGTTTCATATACAATTTTATTATTTCTCTATTTCAATCTCAGTATTGCAAGTGAGAGAATTCTAGGCCACTTCAGAGGGTATTGAATAAGTCAACCATATATGTGGCTCTGGAATGACATATAGATCAGATGATAAATGTGGAGATCATTAATCATGTATTTAGTTAATAATTTGAATTTTAAAAATGGTCCATGTTTGTTAGGCTACAGTTAGGAATTTGGACCTCTAAATTGTTAGTCCATTCACTTCAATATAGTTTTCTAATAATTTCTGAGCTATCATCAGAGTCTACCTGATACTGAATTGATGCATACATGCATAGCAATAAAGATATGGCATTGAAATTGGATTACTGATCTTTTGATTGGCATTACTGTAGGATGTAGGTATCCCTGGTATGATATGACGAGAGTTAAATAAAGACTGAAGTCTTCTTCAGCTGTGATGTTCACAGAAGAATATTTTGTTGGGTTTCATGAGTAATGCTGTGCTGCATCAATATTGGCGCAGGCATTGCAAGTTCATTTTTAGTATTTAAACTTGGACGTGTGATCTCTAAAACTGCTGTCATACCACAACGTAAGCAATAACTTCGGAGGGGGCGCTGCTCTGGCAGCAGCCATGTCAGCAGCGCGTTAGTTTTTTTTCAACTTTTTAAATTTTTTTAGTATGTTTTAAAGTATGTTTTTGATGTTTCTCGGTGTGTTTTGTGTGGGGGGTGGTGTGGGGTGGTGCGGGGGGAAACCGCTTCGGTCGCCTCCTCCATGGAGGGGCGACTTTTTCCAGGTCGCCTCCCCTGTGGCCTAACATCAAGGATCGACGTGGCCTTTCTACGGAGAAGCGCCCGGGACTTCAGCGGCGGGCGCAGCGTGGACTCTCGGGATGGAGCGGGTGAGCCCTCGTTGGGGCTCGCTGGAGGGGAGCGCTACGTTTCGCAAGCCCGCGGCAGCCGGCAGCCTGAAGCCGCGGTCTGCACAGCTCCAACTGGTGCGGCGTCTACAGCCTGGGATCCCTCGTGGGGGACTCGGGGGGGGGGAAGAAGAAGCCACCACTGCCGGCCCGCGGCCAACTTCTACCACGGGCCCGGCGTGGACTTAACATCACCCCTGGAGGGGAGCTTCGACCGCCGGCCCTGCAGTCTACGGTGCTTCTGGCTGCGGCGGAGACTTTAAATCTCGACCGCCGGCCTGCGGCCTACACCAACTTAAAGCCGCGGTCTCCAGTGAGGAAGAGCCGATCCTGGACTGACTCTGGATTTTGGTCCTGTCCACGGGGGGGGGGGAATGGAGGAGGACTGGCCAAGTTTTGTGCCTCCCACCACAGTGATGAATGCTGTGGTGAATGTTTGTGTTACATTTTTATTGTGGTTGTGTGTTCTTTATTATTGTATCGCTGCTGACAACCCAAATTCCACCGACCCTGGTTGTGTGGCAAATAAATTCTATTCTATTCTATTCTAGTGTTGCTGTTATAGAAAGTTCTGTTACTATGTGAAAATTGGAGGCGTGGTCATGGGGAATCTTGGGTTTGCATTGGTTGAAGTGTGCAGAAGAGTGAACACAGGTCCCATTAAGCCAGATTGACATGGACAGGCTGGTAAAGCGATTTAGGCTGATTTTTGTGTAACGAGACCATGGAGACTGTTTGGGGCTCCAGCTAGGTACTCGGTAGAAGGTTGTTAGGGAGGTCTCTGTTTGAAAATGAGTTCAGTCTATGAATTTCTGCACTTAGAGGAAGCGTGCAGTAGAGAAATTCACATGCCCCTTTTACCTAGTCCAGTGGGTTGTTTGAAAAGTCTGCTGTTCAGGAGTATAGAGTTCGGATGCTCTCCTGAATGCAGCAGTTTGTCAGATATGCCTGGAATATTGTGAAGCTAGGAAGCTGATATGAACAATGGCTTTAACCTCTTGGGTACTTTGACCAGACCAGGGACAAAGGTGATGTTGCATTTGGGTTTGGTGGATTCATGTAACTCACTTAAGGACAATTTGTGGCTTCAAGGCTGGTCCTTTGAAAACGGAACTGGGTGAGTGAAACTGAGTATATAAAAACTCTTTTAAAAAATTGTTGAGGTTGAAATTCTCACGGGTTGAATTTTGACACAATTTTGACAATGGGCACATTTGAGGAATTCTTCCTGTGGAGGAATGTGGTCATCAGGCTGAAATGTGATGGGTGCTAAATGGTCACAACATTGCTCAACGTGGATTAGACCAACTTTCAACAGTTCTTAAGTTGTGCAAAGCAACGTAAATTCCATGGCTGCAGTTATTTTGAAGATTTACCGGTTGCCACCAAACACTTATTGAATCATTACTGTGCAAATAGGTACAAATTACCTTTTTGTGTGTGGGCAGAGTATGGTTTATTGTGGTGTAGCCTTTGAATTGAATTTGAACTTGGACAAGGACTGAAATGTGCTTATGATAACAATGAGAATACAGTGTACATTGGAAAGTTGCAAAGTCACTGTAATTATTTTTGCATTCGATGTATCTATGTAGATATTGTAATGAGGTTGGGAAGCATTCAGTTGAGCAGCAGCATCACATAGAAAATGTTTTTGCCAACTAAAGACTGATGTAATAACGTTTGTTCGATCTCCAGTACTTCATTTGTAAAAATAAAAATAATGCTCTTAATAGAGGTATGCAGAAGACACATGTTCAGTGAAATTGGATAGGTGATCCTCAAGACCAGTTATATATTTTTAGTATCTGTCATCTCATCATGCTCTGCGGTGTAATTGGGAATGCTGTAAGATTTTATTTTCTCTTAAAGCGTTAGTCTCTTGCTGCTCTGATTGCAGTTTAGGCAATCTCATCTCTTTGATGCCACATAGTTCCTACTTTTTTTCAAAATCTACAATCTAATTTGAGTCCATTCGGATTGTGGATATTATGAGATTCCTGCTTTTGGTCTTTTTTCCATTTTCGATACAATGTCCTCCTCAGTCATGTAAAAGTAATTTACAAGAGATTAGATGGATTGAATACATTTCTATTTGCCTATGCTCTATAGAATAACCAATATTCTTTTTGGATATCATTCATCAAGATGTTATAGTAAGAACGTAAAGCTACACAATATTTGGAAGAAATATGACTCTAAGACTCTATGATTAAACTAGACTAAGTGGGACCCGTTGGGTCCCAGCATCACACGGGAGGGCTGGTCCCCCAACGCAATATTCCACCTGTCCACCAATTCCAATATTGCTGGCCAGTGGGGGGGGGGGGGTTTCTGGAGCGCTAGTATGTGTGTTGTGGGTCAAAGGGACTGGCTTCCAGAGGGCTAGTATGGACATTGTGGGCTGAATGGATTCTTGGCCGGGCAGCTCAGTCACTCAGGCTGTTGTGCACTGAAGGAACTGGTTTCCAGAGGGCTAGTATGGACATTGTGGATTGAATGGGTGGTGGGCTGGCACTTCACTCACTTACAGCTGGTGGGCTGGCATTTCACTTACTCATGGCTGGTGGGCTGGCAGCCCAGTCACTCACAGCTGGTGGTGGCAGTTCACTCAGTCACCCCTCTTCCCTTCTCCCTCCCACTCTGCTCCATGCCATCCCCTCCCCCACACGCATTCAGTCCATCTCCCCCCATGTACTCTTAGTGGGCGGACACACACACACAGCAATAGAGATACTATCTGCAAGCATTTAAGAACCAATAACATTTTTTTGCCAGCTTTAGAACCAATAGACATTTTATGCAAGCTTTAGAACCAATAGTCATTCTTTTTGCAAGCTTTAGAACCAATAGACATTTTTTGCAAGCTTTAGAACCAATAGACATTTTTTTGCAAGCTGTAGAACCAATAGACATTTTTGCAAGCATTTTAGAACCAATAGAAGACACATTTTGCAAGCTTTAGAACCAATAGAGACACTTTTTTTTGCAAGCTTTTAGAACCAATTGACACTTTTTGCAAACTTTTAGAACCAATAGACACTTTTTGCAAGCATTTTAGAACCAATAGACACTTTTTTTGCAAGCATTTTTGAACCAATAGACACTTTTTTTGCAAGCATTTTAGAACCACTAAGGGCATTCACATTTGAGTAGACATGTTTTATTCACAGCTCAGAGAAACGTGACCCTCTGCCTTCCTCCATCTTGAAGAGACTATGAGGCACACCACTTCCGGGTTTTATAGTCCCTCCCCCTCCCACCTTTGTAAGCATTTTAGAACCAAGAGAGACACTTTTTGCAAGCATTTTGGAACCAATAGACATTTTTTTTGCAAGCTTTAGAACCAATAGACATTTTTTGCAAGCTTTAGAACCAATAGTCATTTTTTTTGCAAGCTTTAGAACCAATAGACATTTTTTTGCAAGCTTTACAACCAATAGACATTTTTTTGCAAACTTTAGAACCAATAGACATTTTTTTGCAATAGACATTTTTTTGCAAGACAGCATTTTAGAACCAAAAAGACACATTCTGCAAGCATTGTAGAACCAAAAGAGACACTTTTTGCAAACATTGTAGAACCAAAAAAAGACACATTCTGCCAGCATTATAGAATGAAAAGAGACACGTTTTGCAAATATTTTAGAACCGTTAGACACTTTTTGCAAACATTTTAGAACCAATAGACATTTTTTGCAAGCTTTAAAATGCAATACAAAATACAATACCCTTTATTGTCATTTGAGCCTCAGTGAGGCTCAAACAAAATTCTGTTTCCACAGCCATACAAACAAAAACAATTCCTAGACATACACACAATTTAATTCACACAAACATCCATCACAGTGGACCCAAGCCCCAGGCGGGTGATGATAAGTCTCACGACCATTTTAGGCCGTGCGGGGCGATGTACGGCCCTGCTCCCAGTCTAAAAGTCTCGAAGTTGGAGCCCCCGGCGGGCGCTGTAATGTCCCACGGCCATGAAGCCACGCCGGGCGATGTACGACCCCGCTCCGGGTCGTTCCAACCCCGCGACGCAGGCTGGAGAAGTCGCGTTGTGGGAGCTCCGGGGTTGCGGTCTCTCCCCCCGGACCCGCGAGCTCCCGATGTCCCAGTTCACCGGACCTGCGGCTGTGTTGCTGGAGCCTCCGAGCCCCATGAGTCAAGTCGCAGCAGCGAGTCACCACCACTCCCCAGGCTCCGAGGCCGGCCAGCCCCACGATGGTGAGTAGTCCGCAGCTCCGCAGTTTCCCGAGCCCCCGGGTTGTTCAGGTTGGAGGCCGCTCCACGGTGCTAGGCCCCAACGACAATGGAGACCCGACAGGGAAAAGGTTGGGTCTCCCGAACAGGGAAGACATTTTAAACGGTTTCCCCTTTAAGCTTTAGAGCCAATATACATTTTTTTGCAAGCATTAGAACCAATGGAGACATTTTTTTGCAAGCTTTAGAACCAATAGACACTTTTTGCAACTATTTTAGAACCAATAGACACTTTTTGCAAGCATTATAGAACAACTAAGGGCACTCACATTTGAGTAGACATGTTCAGTGTTATTCACAGCTCAGAGAAACGTGACCCTCTGCCTTCCTCCATCTTGAAGAGTGAGGCACACCACTTCCTGGTTTTATCGTCCCTCCCCCAGTCGCCAGCATGGCGAATGGGGGATTTTGTAAAAACATTAATATCTCTGTCATTTTTCATCGACGGGAAAAATCCTCGGCACACTAGCGGCGGAGGGGCGCTCTGAGCAAGGTGGCCAAAAATGACGGCCGTAGGTGGTGGCGTTCTCTCCGAAATCGCAGCACAGACGGCCAAAAGCGGTCAAGAACAGAGATTTAGTAATATAGATATAAAGTGATGAGATTTCAAATTCCTGATTCATACTGTATGCTTCAGGGGGAAAATACTTCCTATCTCAGGAAGTGTAATCTTGAGAAGTAATGTGTGAAGAAACGGTATAAAAAGAGAAGCGAGTTATTCTCCAAATATCAGATATAACACGCTAAAGGAATAAGTCGCTGACTCTGTTTAATTTCAGTTAGTCTGAACACCTGGGAATCATTTGGAAAGGCAAATGTTTCAGTTTTATAGATTTCCATCATTATTAAAATTGTACATCCCACAGGGACTTGAGGGTGCACAACTGCACATCTGTAATCATTATTTGTTGGATAAACTATCAATGACATTGCTCTTGGAGTGAAGTAGTGTGTGCCCTGGTTTAGATATCATCTCCAGTAAAATGCAGAGCGGAGGACATTATGTACATAAAGTTAACCTCAGTGGCTAACAATAGTATCGTCATCAGGTTTGCTTGGCTGCCAAATTATCCAATTATCCTGAACTGGTCTGGGGATAGAATCATTGCAATATGCAAATTCTTATTAATTGAGAATGGAACAACCCCAGACAGCAGAAGGAAATATGCTTTAGGGCTAAAATCATATCATATCATTAACCTACTTAAAAGTGCAGTAATCCAACGAACAAGTACTTAAACTGAATGTGGTATGTATTTCATTAAATCAGGAGAAGGGCTTGAGGGGGGAGGGGGGGGGGGGAAGAGAGGAGAGAGGGGGGGGGAAGAGGGGGGGGGGGAGGGAATGCGGAGGGTGGGGGGTCTTTCCAAATCAACAGCAAATATTTGTGAATACGGTCAAAAATCTCTCAAAATTTGCGGAATAAATAACTGCAAACTTTTAAAATTGTAAAGAAATCAGTACCGAAATAAAAAACGGGAAGTAACAATTGGGGAAAAGCAACATTAGAAATATATTCTAAAATTAAAAAAGTGCCGTCTTTGAAATTAGATGTTATCTTTAAGAATTAGTACAGTTAAGTGAGACACTGGAAAGTCTTTAAAGAACAAAAAATGCAACGTTTTCGAAGTTAAACCAAAACAATGAAGTTCAATTTGACTCTTAGCTTTAGAGATGTGGAAGTCGGCATTAAGCCTCGTTCATCAATGTGATATAATCCTGTATATATCACATTGATATGTGATATATACAGGAGTACGGAGGATGCCATCTCAAAGGCACTTCACTCCACCCTCTCCCACCTCGATAACAGAGACACTTACGTAAGAATGCTGTTCATCGATTACAGCTCAGCATTCAACACCATTATACCATCATAACTGATCACCAAACTCGGTAACCTGGGCATCGACCCCTCCACTGGACTTTCTAACCAACAGACCCCAGTCTGTGAGGTTAGACAAGCACACCTCTTCAACCCTCACCCTGAACACTGGCGTTCCACAGGGCTGTGTGCTGAGCCCCCTCCTCTACTCCCTCTTCACCTATGACTGCACACCTGTACATGGTACTAACACCATCATCAAGTATGCAGATGATACAACGGTGATTGGCCTCATCAGCAACAACGATGAGCTGGCCTACAGGGAGGAGGTCTAGCACTTAGCAGCATGGTGCGCTGACAACAACCTGGCCCTTAACTCCAAGAAGACCAAGGAGCTCATTGTAGACTTCAGGAAGTCCAGAGGCGGCACGCACACCCCCATCCACATTAACGGGACGGAGGTGGAACGTGTTTCTAGCTTCAGGTTCCTGGGAGTCAACATCTCCGATGACCTCTCTTGGACCCACAATACCTCTACTCTGATCAAGAAGGCTCATCAGCGTCTCTTCTTCCTGAGGAGACTGAAGAAGGTCCATCTGTCTCCTCAGATCCTGGTGAACTTCTACCGCTGCACCATCGAGAGCATCCTTACCAACTGCATCACAGTATGGTATGGCAACTGCTCTGTCTCTGACCGGAAGGCATTGCAGAGGGTGGTGAAAATTGCCCAACATATCACCAGTTCCTCGCTCCCCTCCTTTGAGTGTCCAAAGCAAGCGTTGTCTGCGGAGGGCGCTCAGCATCGCCAAGGACTGCTCTCACCCCAACCATGGACTGTTTACCCTCCTACCATCCGGGAGGCGCTACAGGTCTCTCCGTTGCTGAACCAGCAGGTCGAGGAACAGCTTCTTTCCGGCGGCTGTCACTCTACTCAACAACGTACCTCGGTGACTGCCAATCACCCCTCCCCGGACACTTATTATTATTTATTCAAATCATTTGCTATGTCGCTCTTCCAGGGAGATGCTAAATGCATTTCGTTGTCTCTGTACTGTACACTGACAATGACAATTAAAATTGAATCTGAATCTGAATCTGACCGTTGAGAAAGTTCTGATAAAGCAAGCCGGGAAGCTTGTGAGTGCTCAAGGAGAGAAGCTGGACATGCCGCTTGCATCTATTCAAACAAGTGTGCTCAAATTAAAATCCCACGTTAACCATGTTCCCGAATGTAAGAACGATTTATACATGTAATGCATGATATACACCAGTTAATTAACCATGTATAAATGTATATCATGTATTACATGTATAAATCGTTCTTGCATTCAGGAACATGGTTAATGTGGGATTTCAATTTGAGCGCACTTGTTTGGATAGATGCAAGCGGCATGTCCAGCTTCTCTCCTGGACGCGCAATAAACGAAGCCGATGAAATGTGAGGGGGGGGGGGGGGGGGGGGGGGGGGGGGGGAGGGGGGGGGAGGGGGAGAGAGAGAGGGGGGGGAGACGGGAGACGGGGGAGGGGGTTCATTTTCCCACAAAAGCCATAGGTGACTGGACAATCTGAACCCAAGCACCAAGTTGAAAGCTGCCGAAGGTGCGCATCCCTCAGGACAGCCCCCACTCTCCCACGGCCAACCTCCGCGGGCTGCGGGTCGGGTGGAGCGGAGGTTTGGGACAATGTTCATGCCTTCACAGTGACGTGATGGACGCGGGGGTCTGGACCAATCGCTGACAAGTCCCGCCCCCCATTAACGTCAAGTCCGTTATTGGACTTTTCTGTTGAGCGGCAGTCGGTCTGTTGGCCTGTAGGCGACGCCGCCTTTCGGGTAGGTGGCGTTTAGGCGTCCCGCCCTTTCGGTTAGTTTGCATTTAGGCGTCCCATCCTTTCGGTTAGTAGGCGTTTCATCTTCGGACTCTTTCGGTTTATTGGCGTTTCGGCCTCGTTTCTATTCGGTTCTTTGGCTTCGGCTTCTTTGCTTCGGCCTCTCGTCTGTCGGCGCCACGTACGGGTACCGACTCAGGCAGCCAGCTTATAAAGATGAGAGGGAAGAGTAAATTCTCCATTGAATTATATCAGAGACAAATAATAATATGCAAATGAAATCATGTTATGAAGCATTGAGTACGATAATTGTTTGTTTTGACCTCTCTTGATGTTCCAATTGACTCAAATGTACCTCTGCTGTTGAACTGGTTGCCTTTGTTGGGACAGTAATATCATCAGACATAAACTTCTGAGCAGCATCATGCCTATTTAACCTTGAGCAATAGCATTGAATATTCTGACAATGTAAATGGCTCGTTTCTAAGCTCCCTCCAGTCAAGTTTCAGTCAATAAAATACTGAGTTAGGCACTTGCGCAACTGAATTTTATTTTGGAAAACACAATAACTGTTCCCCACTACTATACCTAACCACTGCAGGTTCGATTCTTGTATCTGCTAGGCCAAGCCCTCCTAGCCTCGTGCAAGCAGAGACCCTCCAAAAGGTCACGCAGTCCCAAGCGTTCTTCCAGAAGATCGACACAGGACCTTGTGTGAGCTACCTTTCATAGGTCCCCGAACCTTGAGGGGCCGAACCACATGGGAGTGGTCTCTTTACAGTCCAATAACAGATAGCGATTAACACAGTACATGATAGACAGTTCCCTAACCCAATAATACAATCTTGAACACATTGTATTTGAAAGAAAGTTCTAGAAGGAAGCAAACAGGAATAAACATTGAAACATGTGCCCTGGGATTCAAACAGTTTCTCCAAGGCTCAACAGTTCGACCAATCATCAATTAACAGGGTGACAGTCTCGCAACATTATTTATACTATTTACAATGCCCTTGCAGCGATCCAATCGAAATGATGCCTTTAGGGTTTGTTTACAAAACTGCTATACATTTTATCAATTTAGGAGAAACAAGGAGAACCTCCTGGACCCCTCAACCTCCTGCATACCAGTCTGAGCCTAGACTGACTGGCGCCATCCACAGCCTGTACATTTCAGCTGACAAGGGTGAAGTAATTCTGACAAGTGCAGGCATCCTCCATTTTATGGTGTTTTTAATTTGGCCAGTATTAACAAACAGTATTAACACCACTTTACACAGTTGGCAGAAATTGACATCCAGAATCTTTACACATTCATCCTGCATGGGGAAGGCGAACAAGCCCTACACGTTGAACAGAAAAACCCGTTCCCCCCCACCCCCATCTCTACACGCTGCTCCTGTCACATTTTGGGTCCCCCTTATCAGTCCACTCTGGGGATCTCTACATTGAAAAGGTCATTACTGGGAATTATTACCTCAATCAGACACGTTTTCTCCTCTCAGCATTCAGAAGGCATGGGTTCATTCTATCACTGCCCAATTCATTCTTCCATCTCTCAATCCCTCCACCTATCCCATGTCTCTACAACGTAAAACATTTGTCACTTGCACTTCTTCCAATTTAGTGCATTGCATTCAGTTCTCCCAGCTTGGTCGTCTCTGGAGATTGCAGAACACCTCTGTTCCATCCATATACATACTGAGCTCAGCGCACTTTAATGCTGTGACCCACCCCCATTATAACCTTGTGTCTTTGGCCACTTTTCCTACAAAACCCAATGTAAGCTGGTTTGCAGATTCAAAACATTGACAGTTTCTCTTTATCATAGTGCTACATGACCTAGTGCAGGGCCCACAGGCCACATCCGGCCCGCCACAAGATTTTATCCGTCCAGCCCGCAGCAAACTCCGGGTTCCGGGCTCCCCAGGGTCCTAAAGTCCAGCAACTCAGAGAATTTGTAGCGTGTTTGCAGCATTTGCTCTCCACACAACAGATTTGTTTTCTTCGGAACGGATCTTTGGAAGAATGGGTTCAAATGGAATTCCCGGTTTGCGGTGGGAGCCTGTTGTGCTCAGGCCCTGTTTCTCCCCCAGTAGAATACGTGGGTCATTCCTTGTTTCAGTCGCCGCCAGACCCTTCCCTCACCTCTTTCCCAGGTACATCATGTCTGTATCGGTGCTGCTTCCTGCTCTCATTCACCACTTTAACGCATCATCTCCCTCACTGCCAGTTTCCAACCAGCTCCCACTTTCCTCTACTCGAGCCCCAACACTTCTCTTTGCTTTCTCGCCGTCTCTATCTCCGATTCGGAGAAAATGTGAATGAACTAAGTCCACTCCAAGCCCGCGGACGCCATCGGCTACCTTGTCTATCCACTACTCGTGTTTGCGCATCAGAACTGGAATATTCCCTCCAGGATCTAGTCCGTACAGCAAAACTGACATTTATTTCCTTCTGCAGTTGTACAGGGCCCTAGTGAGACCACACCTGGAGTATTGTGTGCAGTTTTGTTCTCCAGATTTGAGGAAGGACATTCTTGCTATTGAAGGAGTGCAGCGTAGGTTCACAAGGTTAATTCCCGGGATGGCGGGACTGTCATATGCTGAGAGAATCGAGCAGCTGGGCTTGTACATTGGAATTTAGAAGGATGAGAAGGGATCTTATTGAAACATATAAAATTATTAAGGGTTTGGACACGCTGGAGGCAGGAAACATGTTCCCGATAGGGTTGTGAATCTGTGGAGGGTTGGGGCCAGTTCCCTGGATGCTTTCAAGAGCGAGTTAGATAGAGCTCTTAAAGATAGCGGAGTCAAGAGAAATGGGGACAAGGCAGGAACGGGGTACTGATTGTGGATGATCACAGTGAATGACGTTGCTGGCTCGAAAGGCCGAATGGCCTACTCCTGCATTTATTGTCTATTGTCTTTATTTTTCCTATGGCCCGCAAAAATGTGCCAAATATATAATGTGGCCCTCATGTTGAAAAGTTTGGAGGCCCCTGACCTAGTGAATGTTGCCAGCATTTTCTCACTTAGTTGCAGATTTCCAGCTCGTACATGTTTTGAAGTTCTCACAGCTATTTATGTCCTGTCCAAGCATGTTAAGGCCATTGGGACTCTTCACTGAATTAAATCAGCCTCATCTATTTTGTACCAGAACGAAACACAAATTGTGAGAGGAACTCAGCGGGTCATGCAGCATCGGTTGAGGGAATGGATAGATGATGTTTTGCGTTGGGACCTTCTTCAGACTACGGAGGAAAGAAGTGGTTATAGTGGTGAGTCTGAATCAGAACATGGTCAAGCAGAGGGAGAGCAGTGAGAGAACTTCTAACAACTAGAAGAGGAGAACGAGTAGAAGGGCACGGTGGTGCAGCGGTAGAGTTGCTGCCTTACAGCACTTGCAGCGCCAGACACCCGGGTTAGATCTCGACTATGGGTGCTGTCTGTACGGAGTTTGTACGTTCTCTCCGTGATCGCGTGGGTTTTCTCCGAGAGCTTTGGTTTCCTCCTACACGCCAAAGACGTACAGGTTTGTAGGTTGATTGGCTTGGTACAAGTGTAAATTGTCCCTAATGTGTGTAGGGTAGTGTTAATATGCAGGGATCAGTGGTCGGTGTGGAATCAGTGGGACAAAGAGCTTGTTTTTGCACTGAATCTCTAAAACAAAACTTCTTCATAGTGGGCAGTAAAATGGAAACACACGGAACTATATCTGCTAGAAACCTAAGAAGGACCTCAGCAGGTCAGGCAGGGTCTGTGGAGGGAATGGACAAGCAGACAATGTTTCGAGAATGATCCCAGGAATGATTGGGTTAACATATGATGACAACACTGGGCCTATACTAACTGTTTAGAAGGATGAGGGGACACCTCATTGAAAACTACCGAATAGTGAAAAGCCTGGATAGAGTGGATGTCTAGAGGATGTTTCCACTCGTGGGAGAGTCTAGGACCAGAGGCCACAGCCTCAGAATAAAAGGACATACCTTTAGGAAGGAGATATGGAGGAACCTCTTTTGTCAGATGGTGGTGAATCTATGGAATTCATTGCTACAGACGGCTCTGGAGGCCAAGAATGGATATTTTTGAGTGGAAGATTAGCAGTTTCTTGATTAGTACGGTTGTCAGCAGTTATAGGGTGAAGGCAGTAGAATAGGATTGAGGGGGGGAAATAGATCGGCCATGATTGAATGGCGGAATAGACTTGATGAGCCGAATGGCCTAATTCTGTTCCTATACCTTATGAACGTTTTGAGTTGGACAATTTAGTTTAGAGAGTGCAGAAACAGGCCCTTTTTGCCCACCGAGCAACAATCCCCACGCATTAACACTATCCTACACACAGTAGGGACAATTTACACTGATTACCAAGCCAATTAACCGACGAATTTGTACGTCTTTGGTGTGTGGGAGGAAATGGAAGATCTCAGAGAAAACCCACGCAGTCACGGGGAAAACGGGGTCAAGGAAAGAGCGTTCACGTCGCGGCCCTGTTTCAGCCAATCTTTCCACCACCACGCACAAGACGCACAAGACAGACACCATTGTGCAGATGCCGAGAAGTGTGTTCAGCTCTGGCTGAACAACTTCTAATCTTGTGTGTGGACTCGATAAGAAGAAGAAACGGGGAAAACGTACAAACTCCGTACAGACTGCACTCATAGTCAGGATCGAACCTGGGTATCCAGCGCTGCAAGCTCTATAGGGCAGCAACTCTTCCGCTGTGCTACCGTGCCACCCTTAAGTAGTTCAATAGTTTGTGTTTTGTTCAAGAATCCAGCTTCTGCAGTTGTATCTCTCTCTTTTTTTTTAAATAAGAATTGGCCAGTTTTGCTGAAAGGTCATCAATCTTTAATATTGACTCCAACTCTGTCTCCAGGACTGCTGCCCGACCTGTAGAGTATTCCCAGCTTTTTCTTTATTTCAGACTTTCAGTAACTAAAGTGTTCTATGTCACACTGTTCCAACAATTTATTTCCTCTCTGTTCTCATTCATCTTCTATTTATGTCTCTTGCAGCTTATCATCTGCAATTAAAACAAGCCATCACCACATTCTCTCAATTGACACCATCGACGCTCGTGTCATTTGGTCTCTGTTCATCTCCACCCTATCACAGACATTCTTTGTTCTCTCAATCTTTCCACTCCTCCCACTTGTCTGCAATTTAAAACATTTTGTATAACACAAGAGATATTTTGCAGATCACCGATGAATATTTGAATGGCTGCTCTGATTAGAGGGGCTGATTGTTCTACTCCCGCTCCTATTTTCTTGTGAAACATTATCTTTACACCCTCCAGAAATGCTCTGTGACCTGCCAAGTATTCCCATATATACTTTCACTTCACACACAACTCTTTGCTTGGTGTCATTTTTTAACTATACCCTTTCATGGTATTCCTTACACACAATTAAGAGATTGATAATAGTAAGATTAAACGAGAACTTACCAGTTTGAAGTTTGATCTTTATTTTATGAGGAGTTACGATGAGGGATTACGTGAAGAGCCCGTCAGCGAGCATGCGCATCAACCTTCAAAGCAGCGTGTTGGAGTCACAGAACCGGAACCAATTGACCTGAGAATAGTAAGATTCAAGATACTAGAAATACCAGTTAGCTTTATGAGGAAGGGTTTGGGAGTGGAGGGCACGTAATCCATCATCCAAAATCCTCATAAAATAAAGATCAAACTTCAAACTGGTAAGTTCTCCTTTAATCTTACTATTTTACTTCGGAGTCACGTGAGTGACTACGTGAAGATTTTAAAGCTCTGTGATTCCATGCCGTGGAAAACGAGTCCAGGCCTCACACACTGTATAGTTGACAATTGAAGAAATGGAAACTGTTCAGTCATGGTATTGAAACAATAACAAATGTAATATAGAAACAAAACAACACAACGGTGGTCACCTCTCTACCCGAGAGGGACTATACAACTGAACTCAAAACTGAACTAGCAAACACGCTCCTTTTCATTACAGGTTTATTGTAAAACTCCTGAAACTTGCGTGCTGAGGACCATCCTGCAGCCAACAGGATCTGGTCGAATAGGACCTCCATGTTTCTTGCTGCGGACATTGCTGCAGCCCTGGTGGAATGAGATTTGAATATTTTAGTATCCACACCCGCATAGTAAAACTAACTTAAGCCACCTGGAGATAGTCTGAGTAGAAACCCCCTTTATGTGGCTTCTTATGGCTAATCAACAATGATAAGTCCGAACCTCTAAGCCCCTTAATAACTACCATATGCTGTCGGAGGTAACGAACTACACACAACTCTGGGTCCACTGGGTATGCCATAAATTGTAATTTCTGTCCCGAGGACCCTGGTCTACTCTGTTTTATGTTGTCATGAATGAAAAAGGTAAACCCAGTATTAGAGGTGAGCATCATCTCCACCCGCAACTTTTGCAAGGATTGGACCCTCTGGGTGACATGACCACCTTGTGTGTAAGACTCAATAGAGACAGGGAAGACGGTGGGAACCATGAGCGAATTGAATTAAGAACCACCCAACATCCCAAATTTTAGTGTATCTGGGCCGAGGAGGGTTAGAATTGAAAACCCCTTTCATGAATTTACACACTAGAGGATGATATCCCACTGACTGGTAAACGGAGCTAGGCTGTAAGTATGATGACAACGCACTCCTGGCACTATTCAGAGCACTGTAACTCAATTTTTCATCATAAAATAATTTAGAAAGAAATTCCAGGACATCTTCCCACTTCCTGATGTACAGTGCATATTGTTTCTGTGTACTGCTTCTCCATTCCGCAGTTAACAAATCCACCGTGTGGTCAGCTAGTCCCAGTCCGAGGAAAGGTCTTCTCAAAACCGGCAAATTAACAAATTTAGCCGATCATGTAGAGGATGTGCTTCCACGAACTGGGATTAGTCAATAAAGACCTGTGTTTTGGCACCTTCCATACAGGTTGTACCACCATACCCAGAACGAGAGGATACCATGGCTGAGTGGGCCAGTCAGGGACTACCAGAATGCCAGAGGCAAAGTCCTACTGAATCTTTTGCAGACAGCGAGTGACGAGGCAGAATGGGGGGGGGGGGGGGATGCATAGAAAAACATTCCTCCCCAGTGTAGCGAGAACACGTCTACAGCTACAGCCCCTGGGTCTGGATCCCACGCAACATACTTTGGTAACTGATGATTTAATCTTGAAGCAAACAAATCCATATCCGGTGTAACATACCTAGAAACAATGTCATTAAATACTCTATGATTCGATACCCATTCTGTGTTGTCATTAAATTTACGTGACCTGGTGTCCGCCACCGTGTTGAATCTACCTGGTAGATAGATAGCTGAAACCCAAATGTTACGATTAATACACCGTTGTCAAATGAGGTTAGCCAATTTATCACAGGATACTGACTTGATACCACCCATGTGATTTATATATGCAACTGCAGTAGTATTGTCTATCTGCAACTGAACATGCAGATGATGCCTTTGTATACAATAAGCTTTCAGCCCATGGAATGCTGCGAGCAACTCCAAATAGTTAACCCCATGCACCTGTAGAAAAGACAGTTCATGCAAATTCCATCTGCCACTGCAGCTGTCAAAGGTGTCACTAGCTCCCCACCCCAAAGCACTTGCATCAGATTGTATTACCAATGAAGGGCTTTCAATTGAAATATTGCCCAAACAATGGCCAAGATTGGCTATCCACCACTGGAGCTCATCAAGAGCTTCAACTGACAATTGCATAGCCCTGTCAAAGTGGCACAAATTGTTTTTAAGTGCTTGCACCTTGTCTCTTTGCAATTGTTGATAATAAAGGGGTCCATATTTAGCTGCTGGAAATGCAGCAACCAATTTACCAATTAAACTTGACGAATTGAAGGCAGGTGCTGTGCAATCATATTAACTTCAATCTCTTGCCCTCCGGCATAGTCACAACCAGGTGATTGGAGTTAATAGTAAATCCCAAGTAATCCATGATAGTGGATGGAGTCAACCTGGATGTTACTGGATTAATGAGAAATCCCAACTTTTGAAACACAAGCTTAGTGGCTGAAACTGCCAAAATTGCTAATTCCATAGTCTTGCCTATGATGAGAATGTCATCTAGGTAAGCCATCGCAATATGTTTCTGTGCTCGTAAAAGAGCCAGTGCCGGTTTTAATATTTTAGTGAACAGCCTAGGAGCTGAGGGCAACCAATTAGGCAGTGCTTTATATTGCCATTATTGCCCCATCCAGTTAAACTTCAGATACTTCCTGTGTTCTTTGTGAATAGAGACTGAATAATAAGCATCCTTAAGGTCAATACATGCCATATAACATCCCTTGGAAATTAACTGTTTGGCTGTGACAAAACTTTCCATTTTAAAATGTTTGTACTGCACAAAAGTGTTTTTTTGGGTTAAATCCAATATAATGCGGCACCCCCCCCCCATCCTTCTTTTCTCTGGTGAAAATATTGGACACAAACTGGTGTGCCTCGTGTCTAGTTTTCTCAATTACCTTTTTTTCACACAGAGCACCAATTTCAGCCTGAACTTCCAAATCATCCTTTTTTGAACGGAGAAAAAAGAACGGCTTGGAGCATGCTGTGTGGGTGGCAGCGTGCCAGCAAACTCTATTTTAAACCCTTCAACACTGTGCAGTATGAACAAGTCAGAAGTTATCCAATGCCATTCATGCAAAAAGAACCGCAACCTACCACCAACATGCAATAAATCTACACCTGGTATGTTACTCTGTGAACCAGACCCACCTACCTCCGTATTAGATGGATTTCCCCCGGTTACTTCCTTCCCCGTTGTTTGGGGTTTTGGGGTGCTTGTGGTCGGCAGTTGCGCATCTTCGATGTTGGTCGGGTCGGACCTTGTCCTAAAAAAGACTTCCTTGGAATTCTTCCCGACCTCATTTCGTTGCCCAGCCAGTCTTGTGCTGGATAAAGGGTATGATTGGTGCCGGAGCAATGATGACGACGACGCCAGCTTATTCACTGGTGGAGCCCGAAGCAGCCCCACAGCCTTTGCCTCCTCGTCGAGGTCTTTAACCTGCCTGGAGAGGTCTTCCCCAAACAGTAAGTTTGGCGGCTGCACGTTGCTGGCTTTACACAACCCTGCAAACTTGGGGTTGAGAATGGGACAAATGGCATTTTTTTGGAAACAATTGATTTCAAAATGTGCATTGTACAGCAATGCCATTGCGTCCCTCTGCCCATCCGACAATGTGCAGCCATCCACTGACCTGGCGAAGCTATCAGTCCCAACCCCAGCAGGCTCAGAATCCTCTGCAGCTTTAGTTCTTGGGTTTTTATAACCCCACCAATATGGTTCCAAATAGAACTGTTTACCACCGTTACCGTCAGGGATGCACAGTTGCTGGGTGCGTGGTACCGCATGGTAGTTTCTAATATAACCTGGTCCTGCAGCTGGTGGGAGACCAGGTAATTGATGCTAGCCGCTAACTCCTCATTCAGCGGCTCACCAACAAGCGACGGCACCGCAAACTTTGATATTAGGTTCAGCACCTTCGCTTCCCGTGGGTCCCGCATCGAGCGCTCCTCCGCACCGGAGTCGTCTGCACTTCCATCCTCAGATGGGGAGATGTCATGCAGCCCTGCAACAGGCGCTGCTACGGGTCCCCGAGATCCGCTGCAATACAGCTCATGACCACGGAGATGGTCCACTTGGGACAGGCGACAGTGGAGCATCCAGAAGATGCTCCACTCAGGACAGGCGTCCAGCCATCCTTCCAGCTCTGGGAGGCGAATCCTCCCGGCCAGACTCATCCGAGTCTGCTCTTCTGTTGGACTTACTCTTTGCTTTCCCCCGCAGGGTATGCAAAGTGTTGTCCATGGGCACCGAGCCCGAAGTCGCGGGCTGAGCTGACAGCAACCGCGCTGGTTAA
Organism: Leucoraja erinaceus; assembly: GCF_028641065.1. Classification (NCBI taxonomy): domain Eukaryota; kingdom Metazoa; phylum Chordata; class Chondrichthyes; order Rajiformes; family Rajidae; genus Leucoraja; species Leucoraja erinaceus. Next base: position 42,963,945 of record NC_073392.1, on the reverse strand, counting down.
ACCGACTGCTGACCGTACTCCCAAGGTCCTCTGAAGAGGCTCTCCCTGCAGGCATCCACAATTTCATCCTAGTTTTCTCTATATCTGTAACGATAGAGCAATATTTCACCACAGATTAAGGTCTCGCACTTACCTGGGGTCTTTTTAAAAGGACCGCCACTGGAGCTGCGCGCCAGCCAGCCAGTCAGCGCGCCATGCGTTAGATGTAATGATGCGCATGGGCGCTGATGGGCTCTTCACGTAGTCACTCACGTGACTCCGAAGTAAAATCGATATCCTTTCAGAAAAAATGCTGCTCATTTGTAATTAATTATATAAAATTGTGATATTTTTGTAAATGATGACATAAGGAAATCTGAACATGAGATTTCAAAAAAATCTAAGATGAACAGACACCTACCTGACGATTTCATTTAACTTTTTATAAATGTTCTTAATTTTTGTGTATTTTAGTTCGTACAAGGACCGATGATGTCATGTGGTTACTTGTTTGTAAGCATTTGATACTATGAAATAGCTGAATTAATGCATTATTGATGTTAATCAATTTTGTATTTATGATATTACATGATATCACCTCAATTCCTTCAAATGTCTCTCTCTGCTTGTTTAATATTTGCCATTCTACCAATCCTACTTTAAAGAAACCTCAAAACAAAACAAATGTTATTCTTAGTTCTATGATTTTTACATAAGGTTTGCTGGCAAAATTGTGAGTGTTTGGTAACGGTATTCTATGCAAAGCTCTCACATACTGTAATGAGCAGAATTAAGTGGTACTTAATAAATAAGTATGGTTTGTTAGTGTCAGTTTAGTGTAAGCAGAGGCTTTGAAGTTAGCAGGTTGATATTATTCACAACTGGTACAATTATATATTTTAGTCTAGCTTTAACCAGCAGTAAGAGAAATGGTCACAAAATGTCTTTGAGATGAAAAACAACATTCTGTTTCTGTTTATTCAATGAGTGTCCTTTATCTGCACGAGAATAGATGACCATGCCTTCTCCCTGTAATCTTTGATGCCCTTACTAATCAAGTACCTATCGATCTCCACTTTAAAAATAGCTAATGACCTGGTCTATGGCAATGAATTCCACAAAATCACCACCCTCTGGCTAAAGAAGTTCCTCCTCACCCCCATTCTAAATGTATATCCTTTTTATTCTGAAGCTGTTCCCTTTGACCCAAGCCTCTCCCACAGATCCTCTCCATATTCTTTTATTACTTGGTAGGTTTCAATAAGACCCCTCTATATCCTCTAAACTCTATTCCGGTCTGTAATTGACCTATTATTGATAAGATTAACAATCAAAAGAGTCAGAGGTTGTGATTACAACATGCAACAGCGAGACAGAATCAATGTACGCACATCACTGGATTTATTTTGGGGTGTCAGGTGGTCACTTGTGGGAACCTGATAGTGTGGGTTTTCTCCGGGTGCTCCGGTTTCCTCCCACATTCCAAAGATGACCAGGTTTGTAGTTTAATTGGCTTTGGTAAAAGTTCTAATTTGTCCGTAGTGTTTAGCATAGTACCAGTGTGTAAGATGATCACTGTTCAGCATGGACTAGGTGGGCCAAAGGGCCTGTTGCTGCGATGCATCTCTCAAGTCTAAAATGAAGAACGTTTGTAAGGTGGGGACGCTAAATGTCTTATTGGAATGTACTAGTGTATGAGATGATGGTGGGGCTGCATTGAGAGTATTGTGTTCAGTTCTGGGCACTATATTATAGGAAAAATGTTGTCAAGCTGGAAAGGGTGCAGAGAAAATTTACAAGGATGTTGCCAGGACTAGAGGGTTTGAGCTATGGAGAGAGGTTGAGTAGACTGGGACTCTATTTCTTGGAGCGCAGGAGGATGAGGGGTGATCTTATAAAGGTGTATAAAATCATGAGAGGAATAGATTTGGTGGATGTACAGTCTCTTGCCCAGAGTAGGTGAATCGAGGACCAGAGGATAGAGGTTTAAGGTGAAGGGAAAATTATTTAATAGGAATCTGAGGGGTATCTTTTTCACACAAAGTTGATGGGTGTATGGAACAAGTTGCCAGAGGAGGTTGTTGAGGCTGGGTCTATCTCAACATTTAAGAAAGAGTTTGACAGGTACATGGATAGGACAGGTTTGGAGGGATATGGACCAAACGCGAGCAGGTGGAACTAGTGTAGCTGGGACATTGTTGGCCGGTGTGGGCCTGTTTCCACACTGTATCACTCTATGACACTCAGGAATGTTCTGCACTATGTACTGAAATAAGTTCTTAATAAACCAACTTGTTCGAGAAACTCACCACTGCTGTCTGAGATTTTTTTTCCATGTTGTCCGATCTGAACCATAATTAAAAGGGTGACTGGGCCCTATGTGAAAGCCAGATTTGGGGTGCAGATCCAACACCACCAACATGGTCCTTCATAGATGGCCTCAATTTATGCATAATCCAATAATCTTGGTTTTACATATCTATGCAACCCATTGATATTTCTTTATTATTTAATGTCTTCATTTACGCAGTATTCTATGATGCCAATCTTTGTGTCATTGGGGAACTTTTTAGTATGGTTTTCTATCCCATCATCTAAATGATTAATAACTGCAGTGAATAATTGTGGCCTTAACATAGACCCTTGAGGGGCACCATTTGCAGCGTCCTGCTGATTTGAAAACCCATTCATTATCCATGTGTTCAGCTGATTTCTTCACCAATACAAATGAGCAGTAGCTGCATGATGTGGGAGGTGGTGGACCCCAGTGTGGTTTCTGGTGACCAGATCTGCTGCAAGTGGTGGTTGCTTGTAGAATTTAGGCTCAAAATTAATGACCTGGAATCTGAGCATCAAACACTATGGCACATCATAGATGGGTTGCCAATAGGATCAACAACTCATCAGGAAGGCTGGCTCCATCCTGGGGGTGGAGTTGGATTCATGGGAGGTGGCCTTGGAGGGGAGGATGCTCCTCAAACTGTGAGGCATCATGGTCAATACAGCTCACCCTCTCCAAGACACATCAGTCAACCTGAGGAGTACCTTCAGCAACACACTGGGTCCACCAAAATGCAGGGCAGAACGCCACAGGAGACTCTTCTTCCCTGTGGCTATTAAACTTTAAAACTTTAAAACTCCTCCCTCTTCTGTCCCATGGGGTAGACTGAGACCGACTCCTGCCTCCCTCCGCCCCCCCCCCCCCCCCACCTGCATCTTTACACATCCCCTAGCCTTTCCGCTCGTCACTTTAACTTCATGTTTTTTGCATGGATATTTTGTGGTTTTATGATGGTTGGCAAATCAATTTCCCTCCTGGGATAAATAAAGTTGTATCGTATCGTATACGCATCCGACTGAAAAGACAGGCAGGTGGGCAGAGGTGGTGGGGTGGCTCTGTTGGATAGGAATGAAATCCAATCCATAGCAAGAAACAACATAACACCAGTAGAATCCTGGGGGTGAAGAAACTGCAAGGGCAATAAGTCATGATGGGTGTTGTATAAAGGCCTCCAAATAATGGCCAGTATGTAGGGCACAAATTACATCAGGAAATAGAAAAGACATAAAAAAGAAAATGTTCCAGTGATCATGGAGGATTTCAATATGTGAGTAAACTGGGGAAAATCAGGTAGGTACTGAATCCCAAGAGAAGGTGGTGGGGAGGCGGTGTGGGGCAAGGGTAGCCGGCCCAGCCTGGCGGTGATGGTCCGTCCGCTGGAATCGAAATCTACTTTAAAGAGGTATGTAGAAACAAGAGTTTACTACATTGTGAGCAGTTCTGAGCCCCATATCTGAGGAAGGTTGTGTTATCTTTGGAGAGGGTCCAGAGGAGATCCTAGGGATGATTGGATTAATGCACGAGGAGTGTTTGAAGGCTCTGGGCCTGTACTCGCTGGAGTTTAGCAGGATAAGAGAGAATCTCGTTGAAACCTGCCGGATAACGGAAGGCCTAGATGGAGTGGACGTGGAAAGGATATTCCATTAGTGGGAGAGTCTGGGACCAGAGGGCACAGACTCGGAATAAGGACGTATTTTTAGAATGGAGATGAACCCTTCTTTAGCCAGAGGGTGGTGAATCCATTGCCACAGAATCCTGTGCAGGCCAAGACATTAATTATTTTTAAAGTAGAGATTGATAGGTTCTTGATTGGGAAGGGCGTCAAAGAATATGTAGAGAAGGCAGGAGAATGGGATTGAGGGAGAAAATAGATCATACGTGATTGAATGGTGGAGTAGACTAGATGGGTTGAATGACATAATTCTGCTCCTGTGTCTTATGGTCTTCTCTGGTAGAAACAATTATTGGCAACTCAAAATGTTAATGTATCTAAAAAATGTTTTGCTTGGGACAAATTCCGTTACCAACGCTGCACATTCGCAATGGAGACTAAGAATATAGCTTAGATGCCTGCTTTAAAATGTAACAGTGCTGAAGGATGTTTCTTCAACCCAATTTGAACTTGCTGAGCACTAAAATTATTCTGTTTGTGTCGGATGATTGTAGTAATTGAATTTAAGAGTTCATGAGCAAAGAAGCCTTTTTTTATGGCTTGATTACTTCAAAGCGGATGGTTTTACTTCTGTGGATTTGAGAAAATATCAACTGCAGCTTTTCATCAGATTTGATGAGACCTTGTATTTAAAGCTATTCTATTTTTTTGACATGGAAATGATAAGCCTGTGCCTCAAAAAAACATGAATTTTACCAGGTATTTCATCTTTAAGTTCTCAGCTGCTTAACGGTAGGAAAAAAGCCTTATCAAAGATTAAGTAAAGGAAACATAGATTAATTTGCACAGAAAACTGCTGTGTTGGTCTACCTTGTCTCAGTTCTAACTTTGTTGTAAATATAGATTATTGCCAACCTAGAAAGCTAATAAGCTTTAAAAAGGCTGACATTCACAAAACCCTGACCACAAAAAACAATCTTCCTCCATTAAAACCTATGATGCATGAAAACAGCAATTATGCTAACAGTATAGTGGGATGATGTCTTCTAATTTAATTGCGTACCCAGCATGCTTTCATATACTGTATATGGGAGGATACGAAACATTGTTAAAATTGAAGAGGAAATATTGCTGCAAAAAAAACATAAGGTTTTGTTTCAGGAGATGAAAGGGCTATTCTCAGAGACCGGAGAGGTCCTCTAGTTTCTGGAACTTTGGAATTCTAATTAAGGTAGTCATTGCTTTTATTAAAATCTAAAATAGGAGGAATGTGTGCCGAAATAAGCAAGGTGATATTCTTTTCAAAAAACAAAGTGCTGGAGGAACGCAGCAGGTCAGGCAGCATTTGTGGTGGGAAATAGGTGATGTTTTGGACCGGCACACTTCATGTTTATTTCCCATCCACCCCCAACCCCTTCACCCACAAATCCTGCCTGACTCACTGAGTTCCTCCAACACTTTACTTTTTGCTCAAATCACAATCAATCACAATAATACTTTATTAGCCAAGTATGTTTTGCAACATACGAGGAATTTCATTTGTCAAGTCAGTCATACAAATAAAAAGCAACGGAACACACAAAACACATTTTAACATAAAAATCCACCACTGTGACTCCTCCACATTCCTCAATGTGATGGAAGGCAAAAATAAAGTTCAAATCTCTTCCCTTAGCTCCCCCGCGGTCGGAGGCCTTAAGCCGTCCGGTGACAGGACGATCTTGACACCCGTAGCCGACAGTGTTTGGGCCCTCCGTGTCAGGGCGATCAGCTCCTGCATTGGGGGGTGTCAGCTCCCTCGTGCTGGCGATCAGATCCCGGGTTGGGGCTGGACAAACCTTCCACGATGTTAGAGCTCCCGATGAGGCCTCTCCCAAGACTTCGAGCTCGCAATGGTAAAGTCCGCAGGCCGCGGTTGGAGCGATCCCAGGCAAGGGATCCACACCTGCGGTGGTGCTCAAAGTCAGTCCCAGGAGGCCTCCAGCTCCATCGATGGTAGGCCGCAAAGTGACCGGAGATGCGATCTAGAAAATAAGCGAAACTGAAAAGTAAGAAACTGAAAAAAAAAGTTTCCCCAGACGCCCACCCCTTCCGCCCACATAAACAAACCAGAGAACATTTACCCAAAAAATTAAAAAAGGCGAAATACAGACAGGCTATTGGCGGGGCTGCCAATCATGCCCCTGGTGATATTCCAGCAGTCTCTTGTACCTTCATATTATTCTATTCATGTAGAACAAAGAACAGGACAACACAGGAACAGGCCCTAAATGTCTGTGTTGAACATATTGCCAATTAAAAAAAATCCTTCTTCCTGCATGCTTTCCATATCCCTCCATGCCATGCATATTCATTTGACTATGCAAAAGCCATTGAAATCATGCTATCATTTTTTTTGCCACTACCACCCCTGGCAATATATTCCAGGTACCTACCATGCTATAAAAAAAACTTGCCTGCACATCTCCTTCAAACTTTCCCCGCCCCACCTTAAAAAGCGATGGCTTTTTGTATTTAACCCTGAGAGTAAGGTTCTGACTGTTTACTTTGACTGTGCTTTTCTTAATATTTAAAAATGTTCCCCTCTGCCTCCTATGCACCAGACAAGTATTGGTCCGTCTTTTCCTTATACCTAATACCTTCCAATCCAGGCAGTATCCTGGTAAACCTCTCCACATCCTTCCTGTAATGGGGCAACCAGAACAGCACCCAATACTCCGAAGGCAGCTGAACCAAAGTTTTATAAAGCTGCAATATGACTTCCTTCCTCTTAGACTCAGTACATTGACTGATGAAGGCAAGCCTACCGGATGCCTACGCTTTTAGGGAGCTCTGGAATTGGAGGCCAAGTTCTCTACATCAATACTATTAAGGGTCCTTCCCAGAACTATACACTTTCCCGTACCTTTGACCTCCAAGTGCAGTAGCTTCTCTAGCAATGACGTGGGGCTCAATTGTCTATAGCTCCCTGTTATTCTTCTTGAACAAAGGAACAACATTGTTTGCAATCCAGGAGACTATGGCTCGAGAAACTACATAAATCTTCGTCAAGGCCCCAACAATCTTCTCACTTCGCTCTCAATAATGTGGGACAGATTCCATCAAGGCCTGGAGACTGATCCACCCTAATGCAGTTCCAGAGACTGAACAGCCATCATCTTGATCTCAAAATGCCTCAGCATTTTAGTATACCCCACACTAATCTCACTACCTTCCCCGTCCTTCTCCTTGGTTAGTACCCTGCCTCCATTCACTGATTCCCAGCATAAATTCTCTTCTGTAATTGAGTGGTCCTAGCTTGTGGTTCTCTTTAATCTGACTTGCCAATGACATTTAGTGGCCTCTTCTGGCTCCCCTAATTCCCCACATGTTCTTTCCTGCTTTCTTTATTCCGCAACAATCCTGCCTGATTTCATCTTCCATGGGCTTTTTTTTCTTTTTGACCAAATTTACAACCTCGTTTGTCATCCAAGGTGCCCTTACCTTTGACATCCTTGTTGCTCCTCCTTAATGGAATATGCCATTCCTGATCTCAGATCAGCTGGTCTTTAAATAACTCCAACATTGTCAGATATGGACTTGCCCAACTCCTTCTCCCATTTTACTCTCCCTAGCTCCTGCCGAATAGTGTTGTAATATGCCCGACCCCAATTTAGTACTTTCCCCCATGGTCCATACTGATCCTTATTCATAACTATCTTAAAACCTGAAATGCTAGTCACCTGGCGAGGCTAATTCCCAATTGTAGATCCATACGTTTTAGGTACAGAATCCGGCCATTCAGCCCATCAAGTCTACTTTGTCATTTAATCATGGGCGATCTACCTTTCCCTCTCAACCCATTCTCCTCTTCATGACCACTAACACCCCTACTAATAAAGAATCTGTTGATTTCTGCCTTAAAAATATCCATCATCTTGGCCTGCATAGCCTTCTGTGGCAATGAATTCCACCCTCTGACTAAAAAAATTTGTCCTCATCTCCTTTCTAAAGGAACATCGTTTTATTCTTAGGCCACGGCCTCTGTTCCAAGACTCTCCCACTAGTGGAACCATCCTCTCGACATCTACCCAGGCCTTTCACTATTCAAATAGGTCCAGAATGGTCCTTCCCCTAGTTGAACTATCCACATACTGTTTCAAGAAACCGCCTCGGATGCACCTAATGATTTCCTCCGTCTAAGCATTTTGTATGAAGGAAGTCCCAGTCGATATATTTTTTCGTATCCATATTTTTTGCTAGTTTCATGTCTGCTGAATATCTGCATTAGCAGTTATTAAACTGAAAACCACAGAGCCTAATTTTTAAAAATATTTGTTGTTGTTGTGATTTCTTTATATGTGGTCATATCGCTGTGATATAAAAGTTATTTGTGTATTTTTCACATAAAGCAGGTTTTTCATGACTTTAAAAAAAAGCACATTTTGTTTTGTCATGGGCATTCATCCTCTTCTTTTGAATAATAATGGCGATGAATTTACTGAAGTTAAAACTATTTACAGTGAAAAGCTTCATTGTAAGGGAAATATTATTTTAATTAAATGTTCATGTTAATCAAATATCATGAACATTTAGATCATGAATACATATTTAAATTAAAATTAAATTGATGTTATCTTCGGCAGGAATTTCATGAATTGTTATATGCTGTAATTTAAGGGAAGTTGTAAGATGTTTTATGTAGTGACTCTCTGTATATATATTTGTCAATATATACCTGTACTGTGATTGATGCTGTTAAATTAATCTTTGTTTTCAAATGCATCCATAATTTGACACCTGCCTATCTTGTCTAGCCCCATCTTCTTCAAGGCATGTCCAATATTAAACTCTGGCCACCAATTATCTTTTTCCATTATAGTTTCTACCAGTTCAGACAAAAGTAGAGGAGCATCACCACCTGCAAGTTGGGCTGCAGATCACTCAATTCTCAGTCCTTCCATGTTGGTGTGATCAAATCCCAGAGCTTTCTACAGAATAGCCTTGTGAGAGAGTTTTCAGCAGGCCAACTTTAAAGGCAATTAGAGATGAGAAATAAATAGTGGCCTCAACCACTGTGTCAGCATCCTCCACATTAAACTTTTTATGTTTCTTCCCTCAGCTGCCAGCACCTACATAACCTAGAATTCACCTCCTTAAATGTTTCCATCTCCCTATTCCTTGAAATCTGCCATCTTGATATAGATTTTTATCACCGGAAATGCTATTTCCTCTCCTCGCTGAGTTTCCAACTTTGTTTGATTAATACTTTTGTTAAGTGCTTTGAAATGTTTTTCTATTTTAAAAGAGTAATATGAACATAGATTATTATTCGTGTAAACACATCCCAGAAACATCTCAGTAGCCTGATTGTCCATCTAACTTGTATTCTATATTTTAACTACTTTCCAATATTATCCTAAGTATTTTTGTGGTCTACATCACATATTGCCTTTTATGTTTACGCATGTTTGAATTGCCTCTTTTTGCAGATAACAAATAAATGGATTCTTTTTTTGGATCCGTTTATTTCTGAAATAAGTGACCAGTGTATCCTATCCTTTATTTCCGGGACGGAAATGATGACATAATTTGTGACCAAATTCACATTCCTTTCGATTTATTTTTATAAACTTCTGATTAGAACAATTCAGGATAAGTTGTGCATTTTAACCATTCTCAAAAATAGAAAATACTCTGGTGAGGCATATCACCAGACTGAGTAGAGCCAATGTCAGTGTCTCCATAAAGATATCTGGATTACACAAAGTCACAGAATTCTAGAGTGGACACAATGATAAAAGCAGAGAATACTGTGAACATGCATTTCCATTTTGACTCTCATGTTGGTTTTAATTTTGCTGTCAACATACCTGCACTGTTATTGTTTCCATTGCTTTTAATGTTTGCAAGTTGTGCTCTTGCTCAGTCTCAATGCGGAAGCATGAAGTAGATGTAGACCTGAGATTACGTAATAGCATTAACATTGTTTTTTAGTGTATCCATTAACTAATTTGTTTAATATTGATTGATGTTTTGCTTAAAATGGAGAGAACCAATTTTAGATCAATATGTTAACCATTTGCCCGTTGTTAAGGTTTAAACCATTTCAAGTTTTATTGTTCATTCCATTTAAAAACTTCAGATGTAATGAAGATTTTTTGGTAACGCTGATGCTCCCAGAAAAAATAAAAAAAAATGTGCTTATTATATTTTGTAGACACTTGGACAAGTACATGGTTAGGAACGGTTTAGAGGGATATAGGCCAAATGTGGGCATGTGGGACTGGCGTAGATGGGGCATCATAGTCAGCATGGACAAATTGGCTCCAAGGTTCTTTCTGTTCGATCTATGATTCTAATATAAGTTCAAAATTTCAGGTCAAAATATAAACCTTATTTTACATTTTGGTAATTTTGTAACTGTAAAACATAATAAACTTAAGTTTAAATATTCTAACTTGATCAAAGTTGAAGTAGTTAGTAAGTCCCGTTGGCCCTCGGGCACAAGCAGAACTCTAACGATGCTGTTTCAAATGACTCATGTTCACATTATTCTTGTTGAAGTATTTGTGCATGACCAAATGTTTTGCCCTTTATGCTATCGTAAAATAGAAGATAAATGGATGATCAGCCATGATCATATTGAATGGCAGTGCAGGCTTGAAGGGCCGAATGGCCTACTCCTGCACCTATTTTCTATGTTTCTACGTTTCTAAATCATATGGAAACAAGGAGGAATGGCCTTTGTCCAACTATCTGCCTGTGTTCACCTATGACCAGCCGTGCTTTGTCCTGCCCCTCCACCCTTCTAGCTTTTTATACCCACACCCCTACAATCAGCCCGTAGAAGGGTCCTGACCCAAAATGTTACCTATCCACATTCTGCAGGGATACTGCCTGACCCACTGAGTTCTTCTTTTTCTTTTGTGTGGCGTGTACAGCCTAAAGTTGTTGGACAACTTGTTCTATTTGATCTTCCGTTTGTGCACATCGAGGTGATTGCATTAGTCGAAACAGGGATGACCACGTGAAGGTTGCAATCTTCCACCCCACCCACTGAGTTAATCCAGCATTTTGTGTCTTTGCTTGGTAAACCAGCATCTGCAACTCCTTGCTTCTACAAGGAGGAATCTCATTGGGTTTTTGAGCTAAGTAGTATACAGGTGCACAACCTTTTATCCAAAAGTCTTGGGACCAGACATTTTTCGTAATTCGGAATTTTTCGGCTTTCGGATGGGAAGACTTTTAGCGTCGATTTTAACGGCTGGCTCAGTGGTAGAGTGCTCGGCTCATATCCGCAAGGTCGCAAATTTGCTCCTCGATCCCGGCAGTTACTCGATCGCGAGTTTGAGTCTTCAATGTAATTTTTTCTTGCAGAATAGGAGAGAATAGGAAGGGTTAGGCTGGGATCATTCTCTGCGAGGAGTGGCCGGTGACGTCAGGACCAACAGGAACCCACTCCCCGATGGGCCGCTACAGCGACAAGTGGCAGTTCGCCCACAGCCCGAGCTGCGCCCCCTCATCCGCAACCCGGGTTCCTCTGGAGTTGGAACGGGGCTGGGCTAGAGTTGCTGCTGGCTGTGAGTCTCCGGGATCTCCGTGCTTGCAGTCGGTGTCCCGTTGGTCCTGACGTATCCGGCCACCTCCCTGGACAGGAGCTGAGACTGTGAACTGTACCGCCCTTGCCCCCTCCCTCTGCAACTGCAAACAACCCCACTCTCCTGCTCACCTGCAAGGGCGGTACAGTTCCCAGTCTCAGCTCCTGTACAGGGGGGTGGCCGGAGATGTCACAGCCCGAGCTGCGCCCCCTCATCTGCAACCCCAAGAACAAGACATACCTTGCACACCATCAGCTTCTGTCCCTACGGGAAGCGTGTTCCTCTGGAGTTGGAACGGGGCTGGGCTGCTGCTGGGCTGTGGGTCTCTGGGATCTCCGTGCTTGCAGTGGGCCTGGGGGTCGGTGTCCCGTTGGTCCTGACGTCTCCGGTGACTGGCATTGTATGCTGGCATCGCCGACGTGAAGACAGTGCAAAGCCCCCGCGCCGGTGCAATGGGCGGGGAGCTGGAGAGGGGAGGGAAGGGGTCACACACATGGCCGGGAAGCAGAGGGGTGTAGGTGGGGTGAAACTGAAGGGAGCGACAATCTGCTGCTGCCTGCCCGTTAAAATGTTCCCACGCAACACTCACGATACACTGTGTATTGTGAGTCTACCGTGGGAACTTTTTAACTCAGCGGGCAGGCAGCAGCAGATTGTCAATTATTAACCCTCCCACGCAATATACCCTCACCTCTTTTATGAATAGGGGATTTAGTTCCCCTTTCTTCGAGGACCGACCAGAGGTTCCGCTGTCACCTCTGCGGGCCGCCCTCGGTGAACGTTTTCAAGGACCTTTCTTCAAGGACTGAAAAAATGTCCGCTATTCGGAGGTTTTCGTTATTTGGATCTTCGGATAAAAAGTTGTGCACCTTACTTCCCTTTCTTTGTTGCAATTAAATTTGATATGCATTGATTAGTCTCACTACACCCAGAGGATCATAGCTTGTAGGTAGTTTGAAAGCATGCTTCTGTGTTGAGAAGTCTATTTTGTATTGAGGTTGATGGAACAGATAGGCAGTTGAAACTATTGTTCAAGGACTTGCTTCAACATTGTGCTGTTTCAGATTTGTATATCTTGTGTAGGGAATGATAAACTATTGAAACGATGCAACTGTACTATTCAATTTAGAGTATGTGCATATTCCAGCAGCCATGTTTGACTAGCAAACGTGCAGTATTACAAATAATTGTGAGCAATAGGTATTTGAAAAGCTAGGTGCATCCATTAATTCTTGCCTTTTCACAGTCGTAGATTTTACTGAACATGGCAGGTATATTCCTCATTGTTAAATTTATGTCGTTGATTAACATGTCATCAAAGTGGCATGGAAGAGTTGCAAACTTTCTTCTGTTTCTGAATATACGTGGTCACTCCTTGACATATGCACAAACTGGGTACCCATTGTTAATTAACAATAGAGAATAACACAAGTACCTAAACAGGAAGGTAATGCAAGATAGCTTTTGTGCAGCACAGTGGCGGAGCTGGTAGAGCTACTGCTCACAGCACGAGAGACCCGGGTTTGATTCTGATCTTGGGTGCTGCGTCTGTGGAGTTTGCACGTTCCCCCTCTGAGCGTGTGGATTCCTCACGTGTTCCGGTTCCTAGCACATCCCAAAGATGTGTGGGTTTGTAGGTTAATTGGGCTCTGTCAATTGCCCCTAATGCATAGGGAGTGAATGGGAAAGTACAGTAACATGGAACAAATGCAAATGGGTGAATTGATCATTGGTGTGGACTCAGTGGGCCAAAGGACCCGTTTCCTTACTGTATCTTTCAATCAATTCAATTCTGAGATCAAAGTCTAAGCCAGTGTGTTGGCATGTTTCACTTCATGACAAACTTCTCAGATTTGTCCAAAAAAGAAGTTTTTACCAATAAAGTGTTCAACTATTTGTCATCAATACTATTGAATCTGCAGTTGTTTATTAAATCACCACTCATACTAAACTGTTAACAAGTTTAATGGCTACTTTGTTGATTTTGTCAATGTTACTTTTGCTGCTGATGTATAATCAACATTTTTAATTTATTATTTCTTCTCATTTTAGGGATTTTGCCGACAAAGGTTTTGCTTCCATTCCACCTCAAGATTCTAATCTCGAGTTCTGCACTTCAATGGTAATTTTTTCCACTCATGTTTTAATATCTCTGTCTTGATTAATTACACATATCTTTGTAGAGTAATAGGTCTCAGTTCCTGCCCAAATAAGGTCAAGTATTGTTTCAGTAATTTAATAGGCATGGTAATATCTGCCCATGAAGTTTGGATAAAACTGTTCTGGAATCATGCCCAGCAGTCTTTTTCCATGATGAATTTAGACAGCCACAGCTGTATTTCTTGTACATTTGGTACAAGTATCAACAAATGCCATTGCACGTAAAACAAAGCAAATGCAGATTTAGCTTAAGCACATAAATAGTCGTGCAATAACAGAACTGGTTTACTTCTAAGATTATTATCATTTATTTTGCTACTGCTTTGATCTCAAATCCAAATTTATCCTAAGCCACTGTAAGGTCAGCTCACGCTTTAACTCCTTCCATAGCAGGATGCATACGGATTTACGTTATGGTATAATATAATTTGCTTTGTGCTAATTGTTTTGTCGGTATTAAATTTAACGGACATGATAAAGTAAATTAAATTTGTTCATTCACTTTAACCACTGAAAGCATTTTGGTCAGCTGACCTTTTCCTAAAATCACATTAGTTATGTGAAAGCTTGCTTATTGACGTAGAGGCGACTATGTGTTTACGTACCATGTGTTTTGTATAAAATGCACATTCAAAAAGCATTGCTAGGTTGGAATATTGTAAAGTTATGAAAGATTGAGACAATATGTGGCTTATCACATCGTTTAAATGTAATATATGCAATATCCTTGACTCAACTTCCTCATTATTCTGTGGTCCTTAATATAATGTATCACCAGATCTTCTCTGTAAATGTGATGTCAAATGATGTGCTCAATAGAGCAGAATTTAGTTATATGTTACAGAAATGGCCATTATTTAACCATCTTGCCATATAAAGGAAAACATTTATTTGTTGATGCTTTTTAGATGAAGCATTTCCAACTGGTGCTAACGCGTTATACCTTTTGTACATCACCTCCCCCTCCCATTGGGCATTGGCAGAATGTAATGCTTGATTCAAGTGGGGGTGCTGTCGAGTATGGCAGCCCTGCCTGCAGCTGTTTGCCCTTTCAACCTTTTTTATTTTTAGTGTGTTAGTGTGTTTTTTTTTTGGAGGTCTTCTAGCCTTTTTATGTGGGGGGAGGGGGGGAAGGGGGAAACCTTTTTCTCAGTCCCTACCTGGTCGGTGATGCGGCTTTCCTCCGAGCCGCATCTTCGCCCCTTCCTCGCGGCCCACCATCGGGACTGGAGTGGTGTTCCCTTCCGGGAACGGCCAGAACCTCAGCTCCGGCAGCGGCACAGTGCCGAAGCACCATCGCGGAGTGGGCGATGCCTTACCGAGGGTCGCCGTGTAGTAAGCTCCGGAGTGCTGTGATCGCCGACTGCTACATCGCGGAGCTGTAGTCGCGGAGATTCCAGCTGCGGGCGGCGCTGGGTTTAAACACGGCTGAGCCTGGGATCTTTCGCCGAGATCGCCAGTGTTGGAGCTCTGACCAGCGCGGCCTGTGGACTTCGGGAGCCGCGGTCTCGGGTACGAAGCGGCCGTTCCAGACACTCCAAGCCGCTGAGAGTGTTCTTCCGAAATCGGAGCTCCATCATCCGGCATGAAAGGGCATGAAACATCGGTCCGCCATTGCGGCGACTGCGGAGGCCTCAAATAGGCCCCGACCATGGGTGAACAACAAGAGGACGAGGACTGGACTTTGTTGCCTTCCCTCACAGTGGGAACCATTGTGGGGGGATGTTTTTATGTTCAATGTTAAATTCTTTAATGTTGTGTTTTACTTTTATTGGTGTGCTGCAAATGGAAATTCAAATTTCACTTCCACCAATTGGTGTACGTGACAATAAATGTCCTTTGTCCTTGTCCTTGATCATGTAAGTAGGGTTGTAAATTCTGGTTAGATATGTTTTCATCACACAATCACCTACTTCAAACTACTTAACCCACTTGAATTAAATCTATCAGTGGACCTCGGACATATTCATTCTTGTCACACCTTGCCTTCTTATGACTTTTGGAGATAGAAAGTCAACAAATTCATTTCCCCCAAAAATGTTCAATGAAAATTTAAATATATATTAGTTGACACTGTGATTTTTCTCCTAGTTGCTCCAGACCTATCAGGAATGGTTGACAAACCCATTTATAAATTCATACCAGTTGCTCCTGACATTTAATAATAGCAGTAATGCTGCATTCTTCTCGTTGATTAAAAATTATCAATATTTTTTCTCCTCAATACTCTTAAATGTTGATACAGTCACAATCGTACAGCATGGAAACAGGCCATTTTCCTCAATTTATTCATGCCACCCAAGATGTCTATTTGAACTAGTCACATTGGAGTTTGACCCATATCCCTCTAAATCTTTCCTATCAATTTACGTGTCCAGATGTATTTTAAATGTTATTGTACCTGCCTCAACCACTTCTTCTGGCATCTCGTTACGTTTACCCACAATTTTCTGTGTGAAAACATCCCCCCTCGGGTTCCTATTATTTCTTTCCATTCTCACCTTAAATCAATGGCCTCTAATTATTGATATCCAAACCTGCAGAGAAAGTATCCATTCACCCATATCTGAGCCCCACATTATTTTATACAGCTCTATAAGATCACCCCCTGGTCTCCTATGCTCAAACGAATAAAGTCCCAATAACTCAGTCTCTCGAGTCTTGGCACCATTCTTGTAAATCATTGGTGCACTCTTTCCAGCTTCATGGCATCTTGACTATCGCAGGTTGACAAAACTGAACACATTAATCCAAGTGTGGCCTCATCTACGTGTTGTGCAACTGCAACAATACATCACAGTGCCCTGACTGTTAAAGACCAGCTTGCCAAAGCTTCTTTCAACATTCTATCTACCTCAACACCACTTTCAGAGAACTACGTAGACTCCCTTTTCCACAACACTCTCCAGGACTCTTTTGTTCACTATGAAAGTCCTACCCTGGTTTGACCTTCCAAAATGCAACACCTCGCACTTGCTTGAATTGAACTCCATTTGCTAATCCTCAGCCCACATACCCACCTGATCAAGATCCTGCTATAATTATTAATAATCTTTACACTGTCTCCTGTGCCATCTATTTTAGTGTCATCTGCAAACTTACTAAACATGCCTTCCACGTTCTCATCCAAATAATTGACAGAGATGACAAACAACAATGGGCCCAAGACTGGCCCATGAGGCACGCTACCAATCATGTGCCACCATTCTGAAAAATCATCTTCTCCCAACACCCGCTGTTTTTTACTCAAGCCAGATGCTGGAATCTTGAGTAAAAAACAGAGTCCTAGAGGAACTCAGCAGGCCAGGCAGCAAATGGCCAGATAAGGTCACCTCTCTTTACCAGCTTTCTTCCCTGTAATCCATCAGTCCGAAGAAAAGTCCCAACGCAAAAGATCCTCTCCATTTCCTTCCACAAATGCTATCTGACCTGCTGAAATCCTCCAGCACTTTGTTCTTTGCTCATGTATTTAATTAGCCCAATTAGCAAGCTGTCCTTGGGTGCCCTGTGATCAACCCCTGTCTTTCCAAATGCATGTATATCTTATCCCACAGAATCCCCTACAGTAATGCCTTATGACAGATGTTAGCCTAACTGATTTATAGTTTCCAGGTTTTTCTTTGCAGCCCTTCTTAAATAATGGTGCATCACGAGCTACCTTCAAGTCTTCTGGCAACTGGTTGCCAATAACGATACATATATCTCAGCCAAGGTTCCTGCAATTTCTTGACTAGACTCCCACAGTATTCTTTGATGCATCTGATCAGGCCCTGGAGATTTACCTATCTTCAAAACATCCAGCACCTCTTCTACTGTAATACCGACTATCCCCCAAGACATCCCCTTTAGCTTTCCTGAGTTCCCTCTTCATGCTGTTCTCGATGGTTAAAACATGAGTTATTAACCATATAACAATTACAGCACGGAAACAGGCCATCTCGGCCCTACAAGTCCATGCCGAACAATTATTTTCCCTTAGCCCCACCTGCCTGCACTCATACCATAACCCTCCATTCCCTTCTCATCCATATGCCTATCCAATTTATTTTTAACGAACCTGCCTCCACCACTTCCACTGGAAGCTCATTCCACACTGCTACCACTCTATGAGTAAAGAAGTTCCCCCTCATGTTACCCCTAAACTTCTGTCCCTTAATTCTGAAGTCATGTCCTCTTGTTTGAATCTTCCCTATTCTCAAAGGGAAAAGCTTGTCCACATCAACTCTGTCTATCCCTCTCATCATTTTAAAGATCTCTATCAAGTCCCCCCTTAACCTTCTGCGCTCCAGAGAATAAAGACCTAACTTATTCAACCTTTCTCTGTAACTTAGTTGTTGAAACCCAGGCAACATTCTAGTAAATCTCCTCTGTATTCTCTCTATTTTGTTGACATCCTTCCTATAATTGGGTGACCAAAATTGTACACCATACTCCAGATTTGGTCTCACCAATGCCTTGTACAATTTTAACATTACATCCCAGCTTCTATACTCAATGCTCTGATTTATAAAGGCTAGCATACCAAAAGCTTTCTTTACCACCCTGTCTATATGAGATTCCACCTTCAAGGAACTATGCACGGTTATTCCCAGATCCCTCTGTTCAACTGCATTCTTCAATTCCCTAACATTTACCACGTACGTCCTATTTTGATTTGTCCTGCCAAGGTGTAGCACCTCACATTTATCAGCATTAAACTCAATCTGCCATCTTTCAGCCCATTCTTCCAAATGGCCTAAATCACTCTGTAGACTTTGGAAATCCTCTTCATTATCCACAACACCCCCTATCTTGGTATCATCTGCATACATACTAATCCAATTTACCACACCTTCATCCAGATCATTGATGTACATGACAAACAACAAAGGACCCAACACAGATCCCTGAGGCACCCCACTAGTCACCTGCCTCCAACCCGACAAACAGCCATCCACCATTACCCTCTGGCGTCTCCCATCTTGCTACTCCTGCATTTATACCCAACAGTTGAACCTTCTTAACCAACCTTCCATGAGGACCATTGTCAAAGGCCTTACTAAAGTCCATATAGACAACATCCACTGCTTTACCCTCGTCAATTTCCCTAGTAACCTCTTCAAAAAATTCAAGAAGATTAGTGAAACATGACCTTCCAGGCACTAATCCATGTTGACTGCTCCTTATTGGATAATAGATTGTCATTTTTCACTAATCACCAAGTCAAAATCTTGATCTGCCTCTCTTACAGCACTGTAGGATGGCTTTTGTTATCTGCAGTTGTTCATACAGGTGGTCTTCACCTCCTTCCTTCATAAGGGCATTTATGGGTTGCTGATAAATATGCCCTTGTACTGGCGCCCATAACACAGTCCATTAATTAAACAAACGCAGGAGTGGCTTTGGTAGGTCAATTTAAAAATAAATAGCTTATTAAATTAAAATGTATTCAGGAACAAAATGAAATGAACAAAATCTAGTTATCAGGACGAGGTTCAATATGATTGAAGTTTTCATTTACTCATTGAATATGATCTCCAATGATGTATTATTAGTAAATTCTTTTTTTATCTTGCCATTTGTTTTTTTTTCTTTCTCTCTTACTCCCTATCTATAAAAAAAACTAGAAGCAGAATCAACCCACAACTGATAATATTAATAGTGTACGACTGATATACATGAAATGTTTTTACCATAATATGTGTTTGCTTCTAATAAAAATATTAAAAAAAAAAAAAAAAATGATTGCAAATCCAGATCAAAGTTATTTACGGGAGGCTTTGTAAGTAACACTTGTAAGATTGTGCAGGTAAGTGGATAAGATTAATAATGTTTAGAATTATTATATAATGTATATGTTTCAATTTGTAACAGAGATGTTTAATGTGCTACATCCCAAGAGCAAGAAAGGCAATGATAGAAAGGAAATGAGGAGGAATTTCTTTAGTTTAGGTGGTGAATCTGTGGAATTTATTGCTGCAGAAGGCTGTGGAGGTCAAGTCAATGGACATTTTTAAGGTGGAGATTAATAGATTCTTAATTAATACGAGTGTCAGGGGTTACGGGTAGATTGCAGGAGAATGAGGTTGAGAGGGGAAGAGAGATCAGTCATGATTGAATGGCAAAGTCGACTTGAAGGGCCGAATGGCCTAATTCTGCTTCCACAAGATTAACTTTCTGCACGCATGGGCCCCAGCTACGCCTGCCTCTTTGTCGGGTACGTCGAACAATCCTTGTTCAATACATACCAGGGCCCCAACCCCGACCTCTACCTCCGCTACATCGACGATTGCATTGATGCTACCTCCTGCACCCACACACAACTGACTGACTTCATCCACTTCACCACCAATTTCCATCCGGCACTCAAATACACCTGGACTATTTCCGACACTTCCCTACCATTCCTTGACCTCACTATCTCCATCGCAGGTGATAGAGTTCTGACCAACATCCACTATAAACCCACTGACTCCCATGGCTATCTGGACTACACTTCTTCCCACCCTGCTTCCTGTAAGGACTCCATCCCCCACTCCCAATTCCTCTGTCTATGCCGCATCTGCTCCCAGGATGAGGCGTTCCACACCAGGGCATCTGAAATGTCCTCATTCTTCACGGAACAGGGGTTCCCCTCCTCCACCATAGATGAGGCTCGCACCAGGGTCTCTTCCATACCCCGCAACATTGCTCTCTCCCCCCATTCCCGCACTCGCAACAAGGGCAGAGTCACCCTAGTCCTCACCTTTCACCCCACCAGCCGTCACATACAACAAATAATCCTCCGCCATTTCCGCCACCTCCAACGTGACCCCACCACTCGCCACATCTTCCCATCTCCCCCCATATCTGCCTTCGGCAAAGACCGCTCCCTCCATAACTCCCTTGTCAATTCTTCCCTTCCCTCCCGTACCAGCCCCTCCCCGGGCACTTTCCGTTACAACCGCAAGAGATGCAACACCTGTCCCTTTACCTCCCCCCTCAACTCCATTCAAGGACCCAAGCAGTCGTTAAAGGTGCGACAGAGGTTCACCTGTATCTCCTCCAACCTCATCTATTGCATCCGCTGCTCTAGATGTCAGCTGATCTATATCGGTGAGACCAAGCGTAGGTTGGGCAATCGTTTCGTCGAACACCTCCGCTCGGTCCGCAAGAACCTACCTGACCTCCCGGTGGCTCAGCACTTCAACTCCCCCTCCCATTCCCCGTCCGACCTCTCTGTCCTGGGTCTCCTCCATGGCCAGAGTGAGCAACACCGGAAATTGGAGGAACTGCACCTCATATTCCGCTTGGGGTGTCTGCATCCTGTGGGCATGAACATTGAATTCTCCCAATGTTGTTAGCCCTTGCTGTCTCCTTCCCTTCCCCAGCCCTCGAGCTGTCTCCTCCCATCCCTCAGCCCTCGGGCTCCTCCTCCTCCTTTTTCCTTTCTTCTCCCTCCCACCTCCCATCAGTCTGAAGAAGGGTTTTGGCCCGAAACGTTGCCTATTTCCTTCGCCCCATAGATGCTGCTGCACCCGCTGAGTTTCTGCAGCATTTTTGTGTACTTATGAACTTTCTTCAGACTGGTTCAGCAATTCGGAGAGATCAGCAATTCTTTCCTACTCATGATAAATGTTAATAGATGGCATATTATAATGAAAACATGTAATTTGAATTGAACTGTTAATATTGTGAGTTGAATGGTGGTGATGGTGGGTATTTAATTTAACTGCATGTTATCATCTGTCCGTTATTTCTCTTGCCAATTCCCAGTGGACTTTTATCATTACGTGAAGTCTATTTAAAAAAAATTAAAACAGTTTTCTTGATTTTATGTATGCATATGTAACATCAATTGCAAAGTTAGCAGTCTTTTCCAATTTCATTCCATTAAAAATTCACTGAAATTTCATTCTAGGTATGTGGGTTGGTAAGTTAATTGACATTTGTAAATTGCCCCTAGTACATAGGCGAGTAACAGAATCTGGGGGAAATTGATAATAATAAAAATGTCATTAATATGCTCAATTGCTCAAGGGCAGCACAATTGCACAGTTGATTAATGAATGAATAGCACTATTATTAGAGCTGCTGCCTCACAGTGTCAGAGACCTGGCTTCGATACTGACCTCGGGTGCTGTCTGTGTGGAGTTTGCACATTCTCCCTGTGACTGCGTGGGTTTCCCCAAGGTGTTCTGATTTTGTCCCACATCCCAAAGATGTGCGGGTTTGTAAGAAAATTGGCCTCTGTAAATTGCCCATTGTGTGTGGGTAGGGAATGTGTGCAGAAGTGGAATAATGGAACTAGTATGAACGGGTTACCGATGTTCAGCTTAGACGAGGTGGGTCTCAGGGACTGGATTCAATGCTGTATCTTTCAATCAATCTATCAATGCAGTGTTAGTGGATGGTAGACACACAAAATGCTGGAGTAACTCAGCAGGTCAGGCAGCATGTCTGGAGCGAAGGAATGGGTGACGTTTCGGGTCAAGACTCTTCTCCAGACTAGTGTTAGTGGTTGATGGCCTCAGATCTGAAGGGTCTCAATCTGAGCTGCATAACTTTGAGTCTTTGAGTTACTCAGCAGCACTGAAAAATGTAAAGCATCTGTACTATGGTGTATGGCTGTGACCCACCTAAACTCAGAAGATACTTGGTTAAATTTCTGATCTCTGATTGATTAAGTGATTTTTGCTCAGAGAATGGTGTGAATAATATAATTGGTCATAGCCAGTTGTTAGTATTGATATGCAGTTGTCTTTGTATGAATTGATTCAATCCTAATTGTATCGGCCTTAATGGATGTCAAAGTCAGTGGATAACCCTTTGGCTTGGGAAAGAAAATGGTCATTTGGGCAAAGTCTAAGATAATAGGTGTAATCCAGATCTTAATAAATGCTTTAAATAGAAATAACAGACAGAAAGTTTGTTGAAATATTATCAACATTCACCGAAAGAGCTATCCTAAACGTTAAACGTACCTCAATTTAGGGGTGAGTCATAGAGCAACTGAGAATTTTCAGCTTTGTGACTCATTTCTGTTGAAAATAAGCAGAATTAAATGGTCAGATTTACCATGAAGTATATAAAAACCTGCTCTTTGCACAATGCAGGCACAGAAATGTTGTTCGACAGCCTGACAATCATGTCAAAAGAGAGAAATTATAAAAAATTATTCCACTCTGGAGTCCACTTGAGTTTATAAATAGCAAATATGCTTTTCAAATTGTTTGCAGCATAATTTTTGACTGAACTATGTACTTGGAGCAATTAGAATGTAGCGATTTTCACAATTTGATTACATACAGATCCTGAGTACACCAATAAATTAGCCACATATTAAAAATTGTCTTGACCTGTCCAATAATTATAGATGCCATGTATAAATGGTTATGGTTGGTGAATAAAATCATGATAAGATGATAAGGTTTCATATCAATAATTTTTGTATTTCAAATCGCAATCCGGTACCAGTGGCAATGTTAAAACTGTACTTTTGTCATATTAAACTTCTACAAAAGTATTGAAAATTTCCTTTTCCATCCAATGTATGTAAAGAATAGATAAACAATTTTTATCGTACTTACTATAATAATTGTAAAGTTGCACTCTTGTCACTGAACACAGATTGAGTCTCACTCCAGAGACTTGAACATATAATATGTTGGTGCTTCAGTGCAGTGCTGGGAGAATACAGCACAGGAGGAGTGTCAGGTTTTGTGTGGAATTTTCAATTTAGATATACAGTATGAACACGATTACATTTTTGGAGAAGAACAGAGGTGCCTTATCCAATTCTTCATCCCTTAGCATCATTCCGATGGATTATTTGACCTTTGTTTATTGTTATGGTCAATTTACAGAGGTCAAGAGATAGTCAGTTTTCAGATTTCCTCACGTTATGACAATGACTATCTCAAAAGTATTTCATTGACTTTACAGGACTTGGAAACATCCCACGATCATTACATGCACATAATAGCTAGGAACTGCAGATGCTAATTTACAAAAGAAAAGGCACAAAGTAATGTAGTAACTCAGCAGGTCAGGTAGCATCCCGGGAGAACATGAATGGGTGATGATTTAGGTCAGGACCCTTCTTCAGACCCAAAATATCATCAATCCTTGAGTCTGAAGAAGGGTCCCAGGCCTAAATGTCACCACCCATTTTCTCCTGAGATGCTGCCTGGCACGCTGAGTTACTGTGGCACTTTGGGGTTTTTTCACCAAATTGCTAAATTCTTTTTTGGGGTGTCATTCAGATGACACTAATGTTGGCATTATCAGAGGTAGTAAATCAAAGCAAATTCTTCTCTTAATCATTGACTTTGCCTTTTATTTATTTATTGGAACATGCATTGCAAGTAATTTAGATGTTTTGTTCTCAATAAAGAGACTATTATGCGAGAAAGTATATGAACATGAAATATAAGAACATAACAACTAAGACCAGGCGAAAGCCGTCTGCCTGCTCTGTCATTAAACAAGATCATGGCTGATTTTCAACCTTGTCTACTGTGATTCCTCTAATTGCAAAAAATCCATTGATCTTCCTTGAAACAGATCAATGACAAATAGTGCAAAGTGCTTTAGGGTGGAGAAGTTTATTTATCTGCTTGTAAGCATAATTTAAAGAAATTATTAAGATAATTGCTTTTAATACAGGGCATTCTATTGATAATGCTACCTGTTATTTGCCTTAGCATGCAGCCACACAGCAGATCCCACTGCCTTCAGGTAGAGGGTACAGGAGCCTGAAATCTGCAACATCCAGGCTCAGGAATAGCCACTTCCCCACAGCCATCAGGCTATTAAAGTCAACTCAAACACAACTCTGATCATTAATAGCCCATTGCACTTTATCTATTTATTTATGTGTGTATATATAGTCATTGGTATATGGTCACACTGATCAGTTCTGTTCTGTATTTATTTATACCTACTATGTTTTGTTGTGGTGAAGCAAAGCCAGAATGTAATTGTCCTATCTGGGACACATGCTAATAAACTCTCTTGATTCTCTTGAATCTTGAATCTTGATCCAACAGTCAATAAAAGCTGAAACTTGATTTGTGGCTGTGCAAAAACTAAAAGTGAATTGAACGAAAACACATTTGGATGAAAGATTGCAACCTACTGACTTCTGTTTCGGGAGAACACTTATTGTTTGTTCTCATATTTTAATGAGGATTTCTCAAACATGTAATGCTGCGTGTTTATAATTGTCACCTATTTTACTGGTAGATGAGATTAGTGATCTGCTGCTGTTTTCATGTTTTTAGGCAACACCGACTGAATGCATAGTTTCTATTTAAGAACATTTAGCTACAAGGATTAAACATCATTTATTTAAAACTGTTTTAAGGCCATTCTGGACCTCCTCATCATTATGCTGCAGTGAATCAACAGTAATGGATGGGAATTTGTTCTTGAATATAATTAAAGGTGGTCTGAAGGACAGACAGACATAATGTTTGGTTTGCCTACAAGATTCAAAATGTATACAAAGGAATTTACATATTGTTAAATCAATGTCAGGCCTTTCGTTGATTAGAAATTAGACGGCCACTGATCAGCACTGTACAACACTGATCAGAGCTGGCCAAAGAGCATAACATCAGTGGTGGAAAATTATTGGAGGGAATTCATCGGGACAGGATCTAGCAGCATTTGGATAGGCACAGATTGATTAGGGATAGCTACTCCGACATTCACTCATGGTTGATCTATCTTTCCCTCTCAATCCCATTCTCCTGCCTTCTCCGCATAACCTTTGACACCCTTACTAATCAAGAATCTGTCAAACTCCGCCTTAAAAATACCCAATGACTGGGCCTCCACAGCTGTCTGTGGCAATGAATTCCACAGATTCACCACCCTCTAACTAAAGAAACTCCTCCTTACCCTTTTATTCTGAGACTATGCCCTCTGGTCCCAGACTCTCACCCTAGTGGAAACATCCTCTCCGCATCCACTCTATCCAGGTCTTTCACTATTTGGTAAGTTTCAACCCTCTTCCTTCTAAACTGCTATATGCCCAGTGCTGTCAAACGCTATCATACGTGAACCCCATCATCCCCAAGGATGATTGAAGACAATGCACGATTGAATAGGATTGAAGACAATGGATGTTGTCCGTATGGACATTAGCTAGGCCTTTGACAAGGTCATGCATAGTAGTCTAGTCTGGAAGGTTAGCTCACTCGCAATCCAAGGTGAGCTAGCCACTTGGATTCAAAATTCGTTTAGAGGAAGGAGTTAAAGATTAGTAGTGGAAGGTTGTTTTTCTGATTGCTGGTATGTGACTAGTGGAATGCAGCAGGGGTTGGTGCTGAGTCCACTGGTGTTTTTTTACATTAACAATTTGGATGACAATGTAGTTGACATTTTGAATAAAATTCCACATGACATTAAAATTAGTGTTATAGTGGGCTGTGAATAAAGATCTCCAAATTTACAATGAGATTTGGATCAGTTGAGAAGGTGGGCCAAGGCATGGCAAATGGAATTTAACTCTGACAAGTGTTAGGTGTTGCACTTTGATGTGTCAAACCCGAGCAGAATTTGCATAATAAATGGTAGAGCAGAGAGAACTGTGTGGTTCCCTAAAAGTGGCGTGTCAAGTAGAAACAAGGTGGGGAACGAGGCGTAAGGCATGCTCGCCTTCATGCGAATGGCACAGAGTACAATGATGTGGCTGTTCAAGTCAATGGTGAGACCACACTTGGAGCACTGTGTGCAGTTCGGGCTGCCCAGCTATAGGCCGGACATTGTGAAGTTGGTTCACCAGGATGCTACCTGAGGTGGGCTTGGGTTATATTGGATATCAATATAGCAAAACTATTTTTGTTTGGAACGTTGGAGGCCGGAAGTAACCATCTTGAGGCATTCAGGACTATGAAGGGAATGGATAAAGTGAATGTTCAATCTTTTTCTCAGGTTAGAGGATTCTAAAACTAGAGGGCATAGGCTTAAGATGAGAGGGGAGAGATTTAAAAGGGAACTTTTCACACAGAGGTATCTGGAACAAGCCATCTGAGGAAGTTATTGAAGTGGGTACAATTATGACTTTAAGTCATATGGAATATTTGGATAGGGAGGGTTAAGTGAGATATGGGTCTCACACAGAATGCCATGGACAAGTTGGGCTGAAGGGCCTGTTCCCATGATGTAAGGCTGCATGACACTGCTTGGGTTTGAAAATAAATCAGTGTTGAATAAATAGTCTTAATGCCACATGAGAACCATTTAATCAAATGCATCATGGACAACATTATATTCTTAATGCTGTGCAAGACGCATTAAATGAGAGTCTTTCAAATCGCGGCATCCAAACAGACAATGTTAGTGTGCAAGGCAGTAGTGATTCCAACGCTCCTGTATGCATTGGAAACCTGGGCAACATACTGACGCCATCTGAAAACACTTGAAAAGTTCCATCAACGATGTCGTCAAACCAGCTTAAATATCAGCTGGGAAGACAGAAGAACCAACGTCAGCGTGCTGAATGAAGCAAAAACATCTAGCATCGAAGCCTTCGTCATCAAGAACCAACTAAGATGGGTCGGTCATGTTGTTCAGTTGGAAGACGAGCATCAACAAAGCAAACCTTCTACTTCCAGCTTAAAGAAGGCAAACGTAGAAGAAGCGGTCAAAAGAAGAGATTCAAAGACGCCTTAAAAGCCAGCATGAAGAAATGTGAAATCGACATCGACAATTGGGAAACCAATGCCAAGGACAGGAAACTCTGGCGAACCATCATCCAAAAAGGAACAGTGACCTTCGAAGCCAAGAGATGCGCAGAATTAGAAGATAAGAGAAGAAAACGGAAAGAGAGGCAACGACAACCAAAGCTTGATCTGCCATCTGGAATTACCTGTCCTGAATGTCAAAGAACTTTCAAAGCCAGGATTGGACTCATAAACCACCTGAGAGTCCGTAAAAACAACATTATGTAGACCATCATCCTCGACCTCGAGCGATAGCCATGATGATTATTCAAACAATATTGCTAATAACTGTTATTTTCTATATTATACAATTAACTTAATTCTAAATAATTCTTATTTCATAATTATCACACAACTAAGCAGACCTGCAAAATGTTGGAATTTCTCGGGAAACAGAGAAGTCTGCAATATGATCTGACATTTCAGTTTGCAAGGCCATCACATGTCTCCTTCTAGGGCTGTACCACTGGTTCATTACAGCAAGCAAGTAGTGGACTCTCTGGGATGAAAGACTTTGTGTACCCACTTAGTTTCTCTCACAGTCCACCATGAAGCTTACAAACTCCACCTCACTGACTACAAAGATGCCCTCATTGCTGCAAAATCTGCCTACCTCTCCTCCATATTCACCGACCCCTGCCTAAACCACAGAACCCTCTTCTCCACAGTGGGCAACCTCCTCAAGCCTCGAGCCAACACTCTCCCTACCTCTACTCTGGATCTCTGCAACTCATTCCTCCACTTTTTCGCTGATTAGATCAGCACCATCTATCACTCTTTATCCCCTGTACCCGACCCCCCAGCATCTACTCCACCACCTACCAAGGCCCCTCCTTTCAACATCTCCACTGACCTCCTTACCCCTCCTCCACACTGCTTCCTCTCCCAGTTTGACCTGGTCACCCCTACTGAAATCTCCAAACTAATCAGCACTTCCAAACACACTACCTGCTCCCTCGACCCTCTCCCCACTCCCCTGCTGAAGTCCTGCCTCCCCGTTCTCTGCCCCTACCTCACTAATCTCTTCAACTCCTCATTGTCCCAAGGAATTGTCCCCTCCGCTTTCAAAACTGCTGCTGTCACACCAATCTTAAAGAAACCTGGTCATGATCCCACCTTTCTCATTAACTACCGCCCAATCTCAAACCTCCCCTTTCCCTGGAGCGTATCGTTGCGTCACAACTTCATTCCCACCTCCTTGCGTATAACCTATTCAAACCCCTCCAATCTGGCTTTTGTCCCCTCCATAGCACAGAAACTGCTCTCCTCAAATTCCTCAACGACCTCCTCGCCTCTGCTGACACTGGTTCCCTCAACATCCTCATCCTCCTCGACCTGAGTTCAGCCTTCGATACAGTGAACATAACATCCTGCTTACCAGACTTGGGGACCTTGGCAAAATAACAGATGGACATTTTTTGAGACAAACGATACACCAGACATATCGCCCACTTTACTATGGGAATCCTTCAAAGCATTTATTAGAGGAGTCATTATCTCACACCAAGCTTTTCCAAACAAAAAGAATAAGAACGAACAAAGACAATTAGAAGAACAAATCAGACAACTAGATGTAGATAATGCTAAAGATCCAACTATGGATAAACATAATTGTTATATTCCGGACAGTAGAATGAACAATAATTTACACGCAGGCTGGCTGGATCACAAGAGAGTTTTATTACCCAACTTTCTCTACTTATATACAAGACCAACTCATTAGCATATAATGAATATGCATGAATACATTGCACTGCTCTCCTTTTTTAAGTATTAAATCTAAGTACACAGTTACAATTTTCTTGTTATGATACTTGATTTAAACCAGTTTTCATTCAATTTTAAATGATAACACAATATATTTATTTTACATATTTACACATTTTCATTCTACCTAGACAGTGAGTTACTTAACTTAAAAACCTAATCTGACTACTGGTTTACGGATCCTGCCTGATCGTCTAACAGTAACAGGTGTAACAGGTTTAGGTGTTGACTCAACTGTAGACTTGTTTGGCTCTGTTTTAGTACTCTGACTTTGACCAGAGGAATCTGTTTCTTTGTCTGTACTAACTGAACTTTGTGTTTCAATCACAGTTGGCTCTTCCAACTCACTTTCTGATAAAGACTCAGGGATTAGGACTTCATGTTCAGTTTTTGGTTCATCTTTGGCTGGAATCATTTGATCAACATGAACACTTTTGATCCTATCTCCAACTTCAACTTTGTTCCACACACTTCCACTATTTTCCCAATGTCCCATTTGTCTCTACTGGACTTGTTGGGAGGACTGAGAACACGAACCTGCTCATCTGGCTTGAAGTACCTCTCCTTTTTGTGAGAGTCGAAGTGACGTTTTTGACTTAATTGTTTTTGTTCA
Organism: Leucoraja erinaceus; assembly: GCF_028641065.1. Lineage (NCBI taxonomy): Eukaryota > Metazoa > Chordata > Chondrichthyes > Rajiformes > Rajidae > Leucoraja > Leucoraja erinaceus. The sequence goes on along the minus strand of NC_073392.1, from coordinate 42,934,202 downwards.
ACTCTCAAAGCCAAATTGGGTTGAACTAGACTTAGGCGTATTCTTAGCCTTCTCTTCATCAACAGTTCTGCAGGTGAGTAACCTGTTGTTGTGTGTGGTGCGCTCCTATACCAACAATAAAAATGTGGATTTCAAACATGTTCGAAACATTACACCTGGAAGATATGAGACTCCTCCTCGCAGGCAAAGCAGACCACTTCCAAAAGACGTGGTCTGCATTTATGGACTTACTACAAGCATAAGGTGCAATAGTAATTTAAAAAATAAATGGTGCCAGGATCTGGTAACGGGGGGTGAAAAATATGGTTGGTATATCCCTTTTTGCGGAGTTTTTTTATAATAGAGCGATTGTCTCTCTTTCTTTCTATCTTTTCTAGGGTCTATTTCTTAACTTTCTTCTCTAACTCTCTTTCTAATGGGCTTTCTTTTCCCAACACTTTCCTGCACTATCACGACTTTCTCACTTTCCTTACTTCTTTTATTTCTATCTTTCTTAAAGCTCAAAAAATGAAGGGGTACAACAAATGTAATAAGATATATGTGGTGTGTATTACTGTAACTTATTGTACTTCTAATTAAAAAAAAATATAAAAAAAAAAAAAATAAAAAAAAAAAAAAAACTTTGTAAAACCCCCAATAAACACCAAATAGATAGTTCTGTATATATAAAAAAACAAACAGAAAAATAAATATACCATATTTATATAGACATAGACCAAAGATAATGTTTCCAAGCCTATATTGTTTGGAGCCTCTTTGGGGGTTGTAGTGTTTAAGAGTCTTATGTTTGTAGGGAAGAAGCTGCTCCTGAACCTGGACATGACAGTTTTCGGGCTGCTTTACCTTCTTCCTGATGGCAGGAGTGAAATGAGAGAGTGACCAGGGTGGTGTGGGTCTCTGATGCTGGCTGACGTTTTGATGCAGCAACTTTTGTAGACCCCGTCTATGGCGGGGAGGTCAGTAGCTGTGATGAACTGGGCCGTTTCCACACTTTTTGCAATTATATTCCTTCCTGGGTGTTTGATTTGCTGAACCAGGCTGTGGTGCAACCAGGTATTAAGCTCTCTACCTGTAGAAGTTCAAGAGAGTATTTGTTGACATCCTGAATCTCTTCAATCTCCTTAGAAATTGATGGGCTTGCTTTATGATGCTTCAATGTACTGGTTCCAGGAAATGTCTTCAGAGATGATACCCAGGTATTTGGAGCTTTTGATTCTCTCCACCACCATCCTGTTGATGAATACAGGTTTGTGGATCCTCGTTCTTTCTCTTCCAAAGTCCACAATCATTTCCTTGGTTTTGCTGATTTTGAGAGCAAGGTTGTTGTTCTGGCACCATTTGATCAGTCGATTGATATCAGAATCATTGTCATCTTTAATTCGTCCAAGAACAATATAATAACGTCGGCAAACTTGAAGATGGAGTTTGAACTGTGACTGGCTACAGTTTTGAGTATAGAGTGAGTAGAGCATGGGGCTGAGCACACAGCCTTGAGGTGCTCCTGTGCTGATGGTTATCGAGGTGGAAATGTCGCTGGCAATTTGTACAGACTGTGGTCTGTTGATGAGGAGGAAGTCAAGGATCCAGTTCCAGAGGGATGCACAGAGACCCAGTTCCGTAAGCTTGGTAACCAGCTTGGAGAGGATGAGGGTGTTAAACGCCGAGGTGTAGTCTATGAACAACCACCTGGCATATGTGTTTATATTCTCCAAGTGGTCCAGTGCAAATTGGAGAACTGCTGAGATCACATCCTCTGGTGACCTGTTATGGCAGTCGGCAAATTATAGCGGGTCCAGGTTCTTGATGAGGTAGGAGTTGATATGGACCATAACCAACCTCTCGAAGCACTCCATCACCATGGAGTTTAGTGCCACCGGTTGGTAGTCAGTGAGGCATGTCACATTAGTCTTCGGGCACTGGTATGATTGATGGCCTTTTAAAGTAGGTGGAAACTCAGATGTCAGTAATAAGCGGTTGAAGATGTCCGCAAAAACTCCAGCTAGTTGGTCACAACAGGTTTTAAGAACACGACCAGGTGTTCCACCAGCTCCAGATGCTTTGAGGTTGCATCCTGCTGAAGGATCTTCTGACATTGACTACTTCGCTAGACTACTACAGAATGACATTTGCATGGTTAAGCTTCAACCATTATTTAATATAAGTGTGTTACTCCACTTGTAGCACGAAGATGAACTTGCTCGGCTTATGAGTGAAATAATAAGCTTCATATGTTAATGGTTCGTAAACAAATTAAAGGAACCTTAAGGGCAATTTGCTTGGGTTAGGGTAGGCATCATCCTCATCTTTTGCAACATCTGTTGGGTAATTGAAATATCAACCTCTGGTTCCACATTTAAGGAAATGATTGGTTAATGTGTTCCCGGTTCATTTCCTTATGGAGTACTTGTGTTCTCAGCATTTGGAAAAAGTTATTGTAAAAAACCAGACTGTTGTTTGGAAAGACATTTGCTGTCTTGGTTAAAGTATGATTCAGTTGATCTGTGGCCTTTTGGTCAGCAGCAGTTAGAATATTTCCTTTTATGATGTGCATGGTTCAGCTTCAACCATTATTTAATGCATGTAAGGCAGAGATAGATACTGTAGATCGATTCTTCATTAGTATGGGTGTCAGCGGTTATGGGAAGTGGGCAGGAGATTGGGATTAGGAGGGAGAGATAGATCAGCCATGATTGAATGACCGAGGAGACTTGATGGGCCGAATGGCCTAATTTGCTCCTATCACATGACCATATAACACATGAGTAATGTATAACATGTATATGAGTGACTGCTGGCTGTGACATAATGTGGCGACTGTTGAATACAAGTTCACTAAGCATTTGATCAATGAATAGACATGTTGCTGAGGTTGAGGAAACAAGGCAGTGTTGAGGGAAGCCATGATGCTGTGGAATATGGTATAGTGCAGTGCCTGCATTAATTCATCATAGAACTTAATTAGCAAGTGGATTTCGGTATGTGGCTGATTTAAGGGGAAGGAAAGTAACTGGAGACCGCAACTTATGTTAATGAATTGCATTGACATATGTTTGACATTTTGCTGACAATATGACCTTGGGGAATATTCAATAATATTGTTCAATGGCATACACATCACAACAAACCTTTTCACACAGTGACATACAGTTTGGAGTCAATTAGGTTGCCATTATTGCACTATAGTGCCCATATTACTGTGTGTGATTCAACACAGTGATAGGACAGACAGATGTGACACAGTCAGCATGACTCCAGTTGAAGCAAGAAGTTAACTCCATGCTCAACATATCAAGATGTATTCTGATATCGTTACTAATAGTTTAGTTTAGAGATATGGCGCAGAAATAAACCATTCGGCCCACCGGGTCTGCACTGACCAGCGATACCCGCACATTAACATGACCCTACACACACTAGGGACAATTTTACATTTATACCAAGCCAATTAATCTCCAAACCTGTACGTCTTTGGAATGTGGGAGGAAACCAAAGATCTCTGTGAAAACCCCGGCAGGTTATGGGGAGAATGTACAAACTCCGTACAGACAAGCACCTGTAGTCAGGATCGAACCCATGTCTCTGGCACTGTAAGGCAGTAACTCTACTGCTACGCTACCCCCTAATGTAAGTAGAGAAAATATGTCTTCCAAGTAAAGTGTTTGGTCAGACTCTAGGGTCAAATGAAAGAGATGAATGATGAACACCCACAATATGAAGGAATAATGCTTGCATCAGACTTTTCAAGATGTCTTTGTAGGAAGCATTGTTAAATGCTATCATGAGCACTCAGCTGGGTGATGTGCAATGAAAAAGTCGTATCCTAAAATGGCACTGTATTTCGTATCCCAAAAAGGCACTGCTTCCTTCAGGTAGAAGGTACAGGAGCCTGAAGACTGCAACAACCAGGTTCAGGAATAGCTACTTCCCCACAGCCATCAGGCTATTAAACCTGGCTCGGACAAAACTCTGATTATTAATAACCCATTTTCTGTTATTTGCACTTTATCAGTTTATTTATTCATGTGTGTGTTTATATTTATATCATGGTATATGGACACACTTATCTGTTTTGTAGTAAATGCCTACTATGTTCTGTGTGCTGAAGCAAAGCAAGAATTTCATTGTCCTATACAGGGACACATGACAATAAACTCACTTGAACTTGAACTTGAACTTATTCATTCTTACCGCCATGGGCAAATACTCAAGGATTATCACTGGGGGAAAAAATAAGTGGTGCTGATCTCTTAGGGATATTATTGGCTTGGTTTTTGCAAAATATTGTACAGGTGAATACGATGTGATAGAACTTAATTTATTCCTGGAGGGAAATTGATCTGCCAACAGTCATAAAAACACAAAATACATGAAGCAGAAAGCACATGAAAACACAAAATACATCAACTTAAATGAGTATTAAGATGTATCAGAATTCAGAACTTTGTGAGTCACCAATGTACATCAATTACATCACAAATAGCTCAACAAAATAACAATTGAATCTGTTGTCAGTTACCAAAAAGTAATTTCCCAAAGTTTCCTTTTGATAGATAGATAGATAGATAGATCCTTTATTAGATAGATAGATCCTTTATTGTCATTCAGACCTTTCGGTCTGAACGAAATTATATTGCCTGCAGTCATACACAGAATCAATAAAAACAAAACATACAATAAACACAAATTAAACATCCACCACAGTGAGTTCACCAAGCACATCCTCACTGTGATGGAGGCAAAGTCTTAGTCTCCGTCTCTTCCCTCCTTGTTCTCCCTCTGCGCTGAGGTGATCGATCCAGGCCGAAGATGCCGCTCTCCAGTCCAGCGGACCTCGTGATGATGTCGCCGCCGCCGAAAGCCAGAACGCCGTCTCCGCTCCGGGACGACCCGCCACAGCAATGAAGAGAGGTGTTTGGCTGAATGCCCCCACCTCCCGTAATGATTCTCAACATCGTTAATCTTCTTGATGTGTGTGACCAATCTGATAATATTTTATTATTCAATGAAGCCCAAATGGTTGTTCCATTAGAAAATGTGGAGTAAGGAACAATATTATAGGAGCCTGTCCGGAATGGTATCCATGTTCTGTTATGTCATCGTATAGTTGTAAAATGGTTGCAAATGCCATTTATGATATTTTTTTGTCCCATATATCTCAGACTTTTTGCTGTTTCCATAGCTTTATGGTGAGAGGGGCAAAATCTAAAAGAGATGTATGGGGCAAGTGTTATTTTTAAACAGAGGAAAGTGGGTGCCTGGAGAACACTGCCAGGGGTGGTGGAGGAAGCAGATTGGCCAGTGGCATTTAAGAGGCTTTTAGATGGCCGCGAGGACATGTAGGGAGTCAAGGGATATGAATCATGTACAGGCAGAGGAGTTGTGTTTGATATGTCATCTTGTTTGGCACGTACAATGTGGGCCAAAGGGCCTGTTCCTGTGCTGGACTTCTCTATGTTCAGCAAAATCACATTTGTTCAGAACTTGCGTGCTTGGTCAACCATCTCTCCCCAATATTTGAAATCGATCTTCAAGAACACACATTTGGAATAGACTGACTATATATATATTAAATTGCAAAATATTATTTTAAATTTTAACTGTTGATTTCTTGTCCAACCATGCAATTTTACTTTATATTCGCCTCAGCTTGATGGTTGAATTCAGTAGTCAGCAATTTTGACATCTTAGAAACTGCAGCACTAATTTGAGCATTGGTGTTCAAAATTGAATTATGGATTTTTCCTTGTATTCTACACCCAAACTGGTTACATAAGTTTCTGACAAAATTGAAATTTGTGAAAAGAGTGATATTTTTGGATAATACCATTGCAGAGCTTGGAACGTGTTTAGAAAAAGTTCCAAAGTCGGCTTCTGTCGATTCTTCAAAATTGAGGAGCATTGCACACAGAAATGCAGCCCTGACGTAGTCCACATTTTCAATTGAAAATGTCATTCGGGTCACAACCAGAGTTAAGTGTAACTCCAAGAATAGCTTGTATTTATCGTGATAATGCTGCTTCCTTCATGTTTTAACCTTTAAGAGTAATAGAAAATATGTAATCCCTGCAAATACTGGTTTGCAAAGAATATTGTTATTTGTTACTTATTATGTTAGAGGGGAATATAATAGGATCTGTACTCCTGATTTGTAATATGACGAAGGCTTGGTTTTATCCAGGCGAAATGTGAGATGTGCTAAGTGGGAAGCAAGACTTGCAATATAAAAGCAGTTCTGTTCATGCCTCTCACTTAATCACAGGATTGGAGGAATCATTTGATAACGTCCACATTCTGCCCTTTAAAAACAGTAGGTGGTGGAGAGTAATAGAACAGATTAAATAAATAATTTACAATATATTGAAAGTCTTACTCACCAGTTACATGTCTCAAATGACCACTGTAGATTGGTTTCTCCTGATGACGAGAGGAGAATTTTAAAGGCATTTAAGTGACATGAGCATTTGTACAACAAGTTTACGAGCGTTCTGTAATGGCAGTGACACATGCAGACAATCTTTATAAAATGAATTCTTAATTGGAGTCTGTTAACTTTATTGTTTGCTTTGCTCAACCAACATTTCTTTTGAGATTCTGGTCAGATAACTGGGTACTTACCGAGTCTGAAGAAGGGTTTTGGCCCGAAATATTGCCTATTTCCTTCGCTCCATAGATGCTGCCTCACCAGCAATTTTTGTCTACTTGCTTATTAATGCTATTTGGCAGCAAGAGAAAGATGAATTCACATGCCATCGAATCATAGAGTGATACAGGCCCTTCAGCCCAAATTGCCCACACCGGCCAACAAGTCCCAGCAACACTAGTCCCACCTACCTGCAGTTGACCCATATCCCTCCATGTGCTTGTCTGTTTCTTAAACGTTGGAATAGTCCCTGCCTCAATTACCCCTCTGGCAGCTTGTTCCGTACACCACCACCCTTTGTGTGAAAAAGGTACCCCTCAGATTAGTTTTAAATATTTTCCCTTTCACCTTAAACCTATGTCCGCTGGTCCTTGATTCACCTACTCTGGGCAAAAGACTGCATCTATGGGATCTGGATGAAAAGATAGATTAATTACTAAAACCAAATTTAATCCACTGCTGATAGATGTGGAATAGTACATTTTGGGGGAAGAACGCAGGAAATTGCATGTAATTTAGCACGTAAAGATCTTAGCGATGTACAGGATCAGAAAACTGTGTGGAAGCATAATTTTAAACGTAAACACGTGCAGACCCGTTGGGTCTGTTCCCGCAACACCCGGTTGCAAGGGAGGGGGCAGCCTGACGTCATCGCGCAATGCCATGCGCTAGGCGTACGGTGTCGAGACGCTGCGTACACCCGTCGAGACGCTGCGTACGCCCTCAATGCGCCTGTGGGCCGACAGGCCGTTGACGCGTGGTATATCTTCGGACAGTGCAAGCCAGCGAGGATGGCGAAAAGCAGCGGGGGGAGCAGGCGATCTTTGCCTTCGGCCAGCGTGACAGAGCCGGGTGGGGGGGGGATGTGGAGTGGCGGAAGTAAAATCGCTAGCAAAATGGGAAAAATGTTGGTCGCTAGAAATGGGAAAAATGTCGGCGTTTTTGGAGGAGAGCCGGGCGGCAGCAGCCGTTATGGTTGCTGGCCAGCAGGAGGCGAAAAAAATGAGTGAGGGGGGGGGGGGGGGATTTTATTAAAAATGTGTACAGAATAATTTAATGAGTGGATGAGTGAATGTAAAAGTGAAATGGCTAGCGAAATGGTAAAATATATAGATTTACAAGTAGGAAGTCAGCCACAATTATGGCAATTGGGATTCTGGTTTTGCATATGGCACTTGGAAACAAAAATGTAAGTTGCTGATGAAACTTTATGAAAGACTAATTAGATCACTGCTTGTAATACTATATGTAGGTCAGCACCAATAGTTGTGTCTCTACTATCCCTTCTAAACATCAGTACAGAAATAGCAAATCAATAATTTTGTTGAAATTAAATCATGGGTGAACCTTGGGTGAATGCATTAACACCATTTTGACCAAAAATTACTTTAGTATTTATTTAGGATATTTTGCCTTGAGATCTCGGCTCATGTTGTTATCTGTAAAGGTTCACGAAGGTAAGCCCGTTTTTCCAAGGTTTATTTAACTTGAGGTGGGTGAGCTGCCTTCAGGTATATCCTGTTGCTCAGATATTGGATTACTGAGTCTACCACAGAGCTTCACCAGCCAATTTGTTAATTTGGACACAATTGAATCCTAATGCCCCTCACTAGGCTAAAATATTTATACATTTAATTGGAAAAAAGCAGGGAAGTGAGATTATTGTAGCATATTAAAATTCTCGATGTTCTCTATGTATGCAAGGCAAATGTGCCATTCTGTGGATTTTCTATGTGGAATTCAGTTCTGTGGTATTCCAATTCCCCCAAAATCAGTTCCCTTTGAATGAACTGCCACGAGACGCATACAAGCACGGAATTCAACAACAGCCATGAAATGTTTAATGTCTGTGAATCCTAACTCATTGTACATAGCCAAACAATATATACTATTGTAGAAATAAGAGGATTTATTAGATGTTCTTAGACATGGGAAATTCTCCTTGAAGATTATTATCTGGCATTGATAAAATGAGACTTACACATATTTCAAATAAAGAGAGTTGGTAGGATAAAAATCCTCGCATTAAACTAAGTATTAAGGCAGGCATGTCAGTTTTTTCTCACTGTCGGTTTGTATTCCAAATTCTTGTATGCAATAATCTATCAAGATTGGATTTTAAATACATTACTTTTATTATGTGAAGATCACTTTTCATTTTCCAGCACTTCAAAATGAAATAAAATGCATACTAGTTTTCTTTGGCGTCTTTAGTAATTTTCTGCCATGTGTTTTTATGGGCCATGGAACAATGGCACTCTTAATATTGGATGGCCAGTCTAGTTTGGCCATTAATGGCTGTATGAATTGGCTTCCATGATTTCTGTGAAGAATGGCTAGTATACACAATACAATTTATTTGTCACTTGAACATCGTAGAGGCTCAAATACTAAAGAAAAAAAGACCCAAGACACAACATCATTTACACAGACATCCATCACAGCGCATCTCCTCCTCGCTGTGATGGAAGGCAAAAAAACGTATCTCTCCCCTGCACTCCCCATTCCCCTCCCGATGTCAGAGTCAAAGCCCCCAGCGGGCGATGGCAATTGTCCCGCGGCCATTAACGCCCGCGCCGGGTGATGCAAGGCCCTGCTCCGGGTCTTGTTGTTGGAGCCTCGGGCGGTCGCTAACAAAGTCCTGCAGCCGTTGAAGCCGCGCCGGGCGATGATGTAAGGCCCCGCTCCAGGCACTCCTCGACCCCGCGACTCTGGCGGGTGAAGTCGCCGTTGCGGAAGCCCCGAAAAGCGGTCTCCCAGCAGGGACCAGCGGGCTCCCGGTGTCACCGTCCACCAGACCTGCGGTAAGCCTCCGAATCCCCAGGGTCGGGTCGCAGCCGAGCGCCACCACAGCTCCTCCCGCTCCGGACTCGGCCAGCTCTACGATGGTGAGTAGGTCCGCAACTCCGCGACTGGAGCCCCAGGTCGCTCCTGCTGGAGTCCGCTCCACGTTGCAGCCCCAACGACAACGGAGACCCGACAGGGAAAAGGTCGGGTTCTCCGTGCAGGGGATAGATTTTAATAGTTTCCCCCCCAGCCCCAGCCCCCCCCCCCCCACACACACACACACACACACACACACACACACACACACACACACACACACACACACACACACACACACACACACACACACACACACACACACACACACACACACACACACACACACACACACACACACACACACACACCACATCCCAAAAAAAAATAAAAACTACATTAAAACGGGACAAAAAATAACAAAAAGACAAACGGACTGCAGAGGCCGCTGCGACGTGAGGAGGTAAATGATAGTATTGATTCATATGCACATTTTCCATTTCTGTCTCACTGTTTCACATGACTTAGGGTCATGGAATAGATAGGGTACATGCATCGAGTCTTTTACCTAGTGCAAGGGGAATCGACAATCAGAAGACATGGGTTTAAGGTGAGGGGGGAAAGATATAATTGGAGCAACTTTTTTTCCGCAAAGGATTGTAGGTGTACGGAACCAGCTGCCTGAGGAGGTAAATGATGCAGGTGCTAACATAACATTTAAGAAACATTTAGACAGGTACGTGGATAAGATAGGTTTAGAGGGATGTAGGCCAAATGTGGTGCGGCTAGTGTAGATGGGGCATATTGGTCGGGGAGGGCAAGTTGTGCTGAATGGCTGGTTTCCATGCTGTATGACTCCATGACTCTCAGAGATTTGAAAGCTCATGTCTGCGAGAGCAGCAATGAACCATTCTTGACCCTATGCACTGGTCCCACAGTATGTTGCATTATGTTCTTGGTGTCGGCCGTGGCTCAGTTTAGTAGCACTACCTTTTAAGTCACAATGTTCTTGAGTTAATTTCATACAGTAGCAAAATTAGCCTAAAATATGATTCATATTATTCACACAGTGTTTTTTCAGATTAATGTTATTTTTGAGGAAGGTCATTGTGCACAAATTGGCACCTGTGTTTTCCACATTATAGCAGTGAATACGCTGCTAAAGTTCTGTACTTTGTTGGCAATAAAGCTGTTTGGATTTATTCTGGAATATTCGTGAAATGTACTCATTTTATGTTTGTCACCTGTAAATTTAGGTTTTCTATTAATCCACAATTATATCTTGATCAAGTGAATCTACATTGAACGATTGAATTTAATTATTTGGTTCTTGGGTAATGCAAATATGCATTAATGTAAATACTACACATTTTCACTGCAATTCATTTATACCACATGGACATTGCTGGAACTGCCAGTATTTGTTGCCAATCCTTAACTGCTGTTAAGATGAAGATAATAAATAGCTTTACTGAACCACCCTTGTGTAGTGAAGGTAATTGGAGACCCAATAGATGGCATATTCTAGTTCAGTTACTACACTGGCCCGTACCACCTACACAGCTGGACTCTTGACCTTCACTGCCAGACCGGCTGCCAACACCAGCCCCAGCCCACACCACCACGTTGGGGACTTCCTGGCTGGGCCGCCATGCCACCCACTGTCCCACACAGCTCCCACCGCCGTTTTCAGTAGGCTCCTGTCACTGTCGCCAACCCTTACCCGCCAGCGGTCCGTGACCAATGATTCTGCCGATCATCACTTCTCCTCCGGCCATCAGTGGGCCAGACCCGTCCTCTCGCCTGGATTCCAGACCGAGAGTCTAAAGAACGGTCTTGACCCGAGACATCACCTACCCATGTTCTCCAGAGATGCTCCCTGACCTGTTGAGTTACTCCAGCACTCTGTATCATTTTTGGATTTTAGCCATCATCTGCAGTTTCTTGTTTCTACTACTTATACAACGATAATCCCTTACTCTGTTACAGCGGACAATCAGCAACGACAGATATCATTTCCTCCTTCACTTTGTTCTGTTATAATAAGGGTTTACTGTACCTAGACCGAGTTATAATTATGGAACATCATTTATTTCCTGTGATAGTGTGCCACTTGAAAAGGAACTCAAAGCTGGCAGCAAGGTTCTGTGTCTTCTGCACTTGTCCTTCATGGTGGTTGTCATCACCACAGGATTGGGAGATGTTTGTGAAGAAGCTTTGAGTAGCTGCAGTGAGTTTTGTAGATGGTGTACACTGTAAATGCTTTAACCTGTTAGTCTACATGTGACAATCCTTGGCACTGTAACTCTGCTTGGTTACCAACTTGGCTGTCAAGCTGTTAGATTGTAGGTATTATCAAAAGGACACATGCCCACCCACCACTCTCTACTCCAATCTTCCCTGAGTCATTACTTTCTCTTTTTTTTTAGTCGGCCAATGCATTTCTCACTTTTTACATCGGCACTTAATTTCATTTTCGATGGTAGTGAACAGCTGAATGATAATTGCCTCCCACTATTTTTGTTTGTCCTTTATGTTCCTGCTCTGTTCTTGGCGATTATCCATTTTCTGTGATGTACTGCCCATTCTAAAAACACAGCAACTTTAAAGCCTATACTTCTCTATGTCCCTGAGAGTTCATCTGATGGAAGACTTTAAATAACTATAAGATCCTTGGGAGGAGAAGTTAATTTAGATTTGTTTGTTGTATTTCTCAGTTTTTCTCAGCAAGACACGATTAATACTAAAAATAACGAATTGGGTTCTAAAATATTTTCATGCCGACTGAGTACATGATGACTTGTCTGTGGAATTCTCTGCCGCAGAGGGCGGTGGAGGCGGGTTCTCTGAATGCTTTCAAGAGAGAGCTAGATAGGGCTCTTAAAAATAGCGGAGTCAGGGGATATGGGGAGAAGGCAGGAAAGGGGTACTGATTGGGGATGATCAGCCATGATCACATTGAATGGTGGTGCTGGCTCCCAATGCATCCATTGTCTATGGTCTATTGACTTTTGCCATTTGAATGAAAGATAAAAGAATGAAAAGAAATGAAAGAAAAAAAAGAAAAGACTAATAAAAACATGTGCATTCATGACAATATAACCTGTAAATAATTACGTTTATGTTAAAAACAATATACTAGCTGTATTTTAACAATAGAGTGCAATCTGGTCTTGTGGTCATACTGTATTTCCACACCATGAATCACTCAACCAAGAGACAGGAGGTCTATTGCCGAAAAGATTCAAGATTAATACTATCACTGACTACATTGATTGCCAATAAATAAATATGGAGAGATCAATATTTTGGTCCGATTTAATGAACTAAATGCTTTGCAACTTAATTGTATTAGTTCGTATTTTCAATCCCACAACATCTTAATTTCTTTGTAATTAAATGTATGATATTTGCATAATATAAATGATGCATTAATTTAAAAAATAAAAAATAATCTGCTCAGTTTGATAACTATAACTTTAATTACTAATGCACAATACGGCGGTATTATATTTGCCACTCAGTTTAGTAAATAGAAGTCATGATGACCTTTGCCATTTGAATGATAGATAAAGGAATGAAAAATAATAGACCATAATGAAAGCACAAGCATTCATGACAATATCACCAGTAACTAAATAATATTTATATTAGCAGCAGTATACTAACTTTATTTTAATTAATTCATCTTTTTAATTTTATTTATTGGTAATTTGTTATTTTTCTTATGATTTTACTCTGAGGTTAGGGTGTCAGAGATTATGGGGAGAAGGCAGGAGAATGGGGTTAGGAGGGAGAGATAGATCAGCCATGATTGAATGGCGGAATAGACTTGATGGGCCGAATGGCCTGAATCTACTCCTATCACTTATGGCCTTATGATCTATTCAGTACATTTATTTTGTAGCAACAATGGAGTGCAGTCTAGCCTTGTAGTCATATTTCCACACCACAAATCACTCATCCAAGAGGGAAGAGATATATTGCCTATAAAATTTAAGCTGCCTTCAATATCCTTTCCTTATCCAGAATGATTGAACTTCTTATAGTTTTCCAAATTACTCCTGCTAGGGTGGAGGCCGATATAACAATGGCATTTAATATGCTTTTGGATGAGCATATTGACATGCAGGGAATAGAGGGATATAAATCACGTACAGCCAGAAGGGATTAGTTTAACTTGGCATCTTATGTGTTTCTGTGCTGTTCCATGTTCTATTTACTGTCTGCCCTTTCTGGGAATCTTTGTTTGAATCCATGGTAGACAAAAATGCTGGAGGCATGGGGGTTGGGTGGGGGGGGGGGGGGGGGGGGGGGGGGGGGGGGGGGGGGGGGGAGGGGGGGGTGGGGGGGGGGGGGGGGGGGGGGGGGGGGGGGGGGGGAGAAAGGAAGAGAGGAGCCCGAGGGCTGAGGGAGAGCTGACTAGTTTCCCATCTTTACCACCTCACTTGCATCAAAGTCACTAATGTCATTTGGCTTGTATGATGATGCTAGACTAAAGTTTGGCTCATTTTGATGTTGTTCTTTTCAAAACCACCTCATCGTTGTCCAGTTGGGTGGGATAACACTTGCCTGGATCTGTCCAGTTATAATCAGAGATTTCTGGAAGGGTTTTCTTCCTTTACCTGTCCGCTTAACGCTGGTGGACACTACATGCTGGAGTAACTCAACGGGACAGGCAGCATCTCTGGAGAAAAGGAATGGGTGATGTCTCGGATTGGGTCCCTCCTACACACTCGACCCAAAACATCACCCATTCCTTCTCTCCAGAGATGCTGCCCGTCCCGCTGAGCTACTCCAGCTTTTTGGGTCTATCTTCATTTTAAACCTGCATCTGCAGTTCCTTCCCACACATTTACCTCTGCTGTTCTCCAAAGAGCAAACTTTGATCCCCTGCTATTGTTTTTTAACCTACATTTTGTCCTTCAGCTGCAGCATCAAAACATTTTGTTTTAGTTTCCATGAACTAAATTGTTGAGCCCCAATTTACCTTATTAGGCTCTTGCAACGTCTCCACCATCTCTAAATGACCTCAGTGCTTGTTCAACAGGATGCAGTGAGGAGGTAAAAAAATCCCACCTTCAAAATATTGGGAATGTCATACCCATTGTATTTGGTTCTGTCAGCATCTTCCTTGCCCAGCTTCTGATTCTATCCCCCTCCTTGGGATCAAGCTCAATCTGAATCAGGCTGCGCTGCTCTTTTTTCATATGTCAACCTGAGATGAATATTAGACCAAATACCTTTGTCAGGTCTTATTATTTATACTTCCTTCATATTTCAAATACTGCACCCTCACAGCACCAGATCCACCCCAGGGGAGGGGGTAGAGACGGATCTTGACCTCAAGTGCTGTCTGTGTGGAGTTTGCACGTGTGGGTTTATTGGCCTCTGTAAATTACATCCAGTTTACAGGAAGTGGATGAAAAAGTGGGATAACATAGAACTAGCGTGAACAGGTGATCATTGGTCAGTGTGGACTTGGTGGGCTGAAGGGCCTGTTTCCATGTGGAATATTTCAATCAACTTGCCCGATGAAGCCATCTTTCACACCCTTGAAACTTCAAAAATCTACCCACTCCTGGCATCTTGTTCCTCCCTTGTCTGGGTCTAAGAGCTTAGAGATACTCCGCCCCCAACATCGCAACATGATTGATGCCTTTGCAGTCACTTCTCAAGGTCTGAAATGCTTGAATTTATTCTCTAAATCACATTTATCTATTTAAAAGCTGCTCCTTAAAAGCTCTTCCCTCACATGTTTAAGTCAATAACGTGGATGAGCAGGGCTGAGCTATCCTACAGCTTTTTACCCCTCTGTTCAATATGCTAGCTGCATTGATTTATAGATGAGCAATCTTAGACTAATGTCCCTGATTGATTGCTCTATCTATATAACTAAAACTCTCATCTTGTTTGTGTGTATGTATATGTGTGTGTGGGTGTGTGTCATCTGGGCACAATCTGCTTGATTCTCATTTCCTTACAAACGCTAGGCCACAGCCTACCCGTTTTCCCACATTTTACTCACATTTTTCCCCCTCGAGGCGATAATCATCTCCCCGTCGCATTCCCACCTATATTTCCCAACTTTTTAATCCTGTAAAATTAAAAAAACAGCCCGAAAACTCAACCACTTCGTGAAACCCCCCCCCGAGTGATGTCACAATGGACTCGCAAAGCAGGACGGGACACTCCGGGAGGGAGGGGGACCCCAGCGTTCGTGCTGCAGCCGCTGGCGCCAGACATCTGGTGGCGAGGATGGGCCTCGGGCCCTGGCTGGATCCGAGCCTGGTGCTCGAGCTGGAGTGAGAGCCAAGCCCGGGGCTTGGGAGGGGGCTGAGAAGCTGCTGCCGGAACCAAGGACGAGCCTGGGTCCAGGGTCAGGGACGGTGAAGTCAGAACCTGCACTGGAGCCCAGGCAGCGGCCGAGCTGACGGCTGGAGGCTGCCGCTGAAACCAAGGATGTGTCTAGGTCTACAGCCAGGGCCGGGTTGAGTACGAGAACCAGGACCAGTTCCAGGCCCTGGCGCTGCTCTACGGCCTGGATAGGTCCTGGGGCAGGGAATGGGAGTGAGGAGAGGAGGAGGTAGATGCGCTAGGGTCTCTAACCCCTCCCTCTCTACTCCTCTCCCTCTCTACCCCCCCCCCCCCTCCCCCTCTCTACCCCTCCCCCTCCCTCTCTAACCCCTCCCTCTCTACCTCTCCCCTCCCTCTCTACCCCCCCCCTCTAACTGTCTACCCCCTCCCTCTAACTGTCTACCCCCCTCCCTCTCTACCCCCTCCCTCTCTCCCCCCCCCCTCTCTCCCCCTCCCCCCCCTCTCCCTCTCTACCCCCCCTCCCTCTCTACTCCCCTCCCTCTCTACCACCCTTCCCCATTCCTCTACCCTCCTTCTCTACCCCCTCCCTCTACCCTTCCCCCTCCCTCTCTACCCCCTCCCTCTCTACCCCCCTCCCCCTCTACCCACCGCTCCCTCTCTATCACCCCTCCCTCTCTACCCCCCCTCCCTCTATGGGGAATGGGGAGTATTGGGACCTGTGAGTGAGTGGTGGAATATTGTGTTCGGGGGGCCAGCCCTACCCTGTGACGCGTGCGCCCCCCTCCCACGTTGGGGGACGGAAACCAACGGGTCCCACTTGGTCTAGTATATATATATCTATATTACTAAATCTCTGATCTTGACCGCTTTTGGCCGACTGTGCTGCGATTTCCGAGAGAACGCCGCCACCTACGGCCGTCATGTTTGGCCACCTCACTCAGAGCCCCCATCCGCCATATGAGTGCGGAGGATTTTTTCTGTCGATGAAAAATGAGAGAGAAATTAATGTTTTTACAAAATTCCCCATTCTCTCTGCTGCCCCCGCTGGCGGCAGGGGGAGGGACTATAAAACCAGGAAGTCTCGTGCCTCACTCAGTCTCTGCCAGACCAGGAAGCGAGAAGGTCACGGCTCTCTGAGCTGCGAATAACACTGAACGCACATCTACTCCACGGTGAGTCCCCTCGATGCGGCTGTAAAGCGGCTGCAGCCCATTTTAACAAGTCAGTGTTCACAAAATGAATTTTGGTTGTCGGGTGTCTGCAGCCCAATTGTTTGCCTTGGCTTGGTTTTTAAAATCGTTGCAACGTCCATACGGCCCACAATGTCTATACTAGCCCTCTGGAAACCAGTACCTTCAGCCCGCAACACCCATACTAGCGCAACAACTAACCCCCCCCCCCCACTGGCGAGCAGTATTAGAATTGGTGAAGAGGTGGAATATTGCGTTGGTGACCAGCACTCCCGTGTGATGCTGGGACCCAACGGGTCCCACTTAGTCTAGTATTATACTAAAACTCTTCCCTTTGTTCTTGTGTCTGTGTGGGCCACGGTTTTGTCAGCACTCTGTCAATCTTCTTAATTCCTATCTTCTTCCAAACGCTGCGCCGCAGCCTTCCCATTTTTACACATGCTACTGACATTTTTCCTGCGGATGCGATAAATATCTTCCCGTCGCATTTCAACCTATGTTTCACAGGTTACTAATCTTTTAAAAACAGTTAAAATTAAAGTTCTCCAAGCTCACCCATTTTGAAGAAAAAATTTAGAATCCACTCGAGGGTCACTCCCCCTCCACCCCATCCCCCTCCCTCTCTGACCCTCTCCCTCTCTATAGAGGGAGAGGATCTAGCCCCTCTCCCTCAATCTCTACCCCCCTCCCTCTGCCTCTCTACTCCCTCAGCCCTCCCTCTCTACCTCCCTCACTCTCTCCTCTCTACTCCCCTCCCTCTCCCTCTCTAGCCACGCCTGCACAGTTGGGGGCTATGCGTGAGGGGATGACAGGGCGGGGATGGGGGTAAAAGGAGCGAATGAAAGCGTTACTTGAAATTCAAGAAATCAACGTTCAAATCCTGGGTTGTAAGCTGCCCAAGAGAAATAAAAGGTGCTGTTCCTCCAATTTGTGTTTGACCTCACACTGACAGTGGACCAGGCCCGGAACAAAAAGGTCAGTTTTGGAATGGGAAGGGGAGTTAATTCATTGGCCTGCTCCATTATAATACATTTGACATCAACACTACATTTGTAAAGGTCCCAGAACGTGACTGCTGTTAGACAAAGCTCCCAGTTTTAATATATTTAGATGAATAGTCTGCAGACTTCAATTTGGATATGTGTCATGATTCTAAAACAAACAATGGAAAATCAGTTTGAAGAGAACCATAGACCAGATTCCAGAATGTGAATGGAAGCAAGCAGACGGGGAACTGATCTCTTATACCACAAACCTTGCAGCACCATCCACCTTGGATGCTGAGGATTCCAAGTGCCCCATGGTCACTTTGTGTCAAAGACACTAATTTACTACAACTTTTCAACATTGGATATTTTCCAGATTGGAATTATCAGACTTACTCCACAGGTCAATGTTCCTGTTCAGTAAACTGTGCTTGATAGTGCAGGGAACCAGAGAGGGGTGTTCAAATCCCTCTAAGGCATCTGTGGGATTTAAATCGAACTAAATAAATAAATCTGAAGAAAGGGATCCAAAATGTCACTTATCCACGTCTTCCAGAGATGCTGTCTGACCCACTGAGTTGCAACACCTTGTGTCTTTTTTCATAAACCAGCATCTGCAGTTCCTTCTGTCTCTCTCTTAATTAAATATTAATTAATATTAATTATAATATTAATATAATATCAAGGGGGAGGTTAATGGGTGTGTGTGGGGGGTGGTTAGTGTGTGTATGTGTGACGCCACAGGCCCCCCCGCTCCCCAACGGGTCCCACTTGGTCAAGTATCTATACAATTACTACTACTCTCATCGTGTCCTCTTATGGTTTGCATTTTTTAAAATTTGCGCAAAAGTAGTACCCTACATCGCTAGGATTTTTTTGCCACCTTATACACCAATCTCCTCTGCTCCAAGTGCACAAGTTTTGTTCCGATCGGTGGAAGATTACAAACGTTATGAAGGCTATCAATCACCGGGGCGAGGAGAATAAAGCCCGGAGACGGGGCTGAGTCCGTGAGCCGCACTGAGTGAGTCCACAAGCCATGCTGAGTGAGTGAGCACGCAAGCCGTGCTGAGTGAGTGAGTCCGCAAGCCGTGCTTAGTGAATGAGTCCTGATGCGGCGCGGAGTCAGGGAACGGCCCGGAGCCTGGTCGACTGTGAGGCCGAATGCTGCAACCTCAAGATCCTGGGGAAGTGAAGGGTGATTGTGGCCAGGCGCTGGCGGGGCACACCACCCCCGCCCACACACCCCCTCCGGTCTACAACCCCCCACCCACTTCCCCTTGCACATCTCCCCCACACAGCGGCAGACCACGGAAGCGCTTGCGCCTCCCCCCCCCCCAACCGGCCGCTTCCTGAGGCCGTCCCCCTCCTCCTCTCCACCCCCCCCCCCCCCACCGTCCCCTGCCTGAAACCATTCCCCCCTTCCCCCTTCCTTGGCTACCGAATGCTCCCGCTGGCTCTCACCTGAAGCAGTCCTCCTCTCTGTCCCCAGCTACAGGACTAGCCCAGGAAAAGTCTATTCGGCCCACAATGTCTGTACTAGCCCTCCACAAAGGTGGAAGGGCAAAGGGCGGAGTTGGGGGGCGGGTGTGAGGTGGGATCAGAAGCATCACAACGGGAACCCGCCAGCCGCTCCTGCGCAGTTGGGGGCTATGGGTGAGTGGTGGAATATTGCGTTGGGGGACCAGGCCTCCCGTGTGAGAATGCGACCCCAACAGGTCGCACTTAGCCTATTGTGTATAATTTTCACAGTTTTGTACAAAGAACGCTTGAACAGAAAAAAAGAAAACGTTACATTTTTCAATACTGCTGTGTTAAGGGCCTGTCCCACTTACGTGACCTTTACAGGCGACTGCCGGCACACGTGATAGGTCGCCAAAATTTTCAACATGTTGAAAATTCAGCGGTGACCAGAATGACACTACGACTCTTTGGAGACCTCTCACGTCCATAGACTGTATGCTCGTGAGAGGTGCCCTATGGTCGTGAGAGGTCACCCGCGACATGTCACCAGGGGCCGCCTGTATGGTCGTGAGTGGTCTCCAAAGAGTCGTAGCGTCTTTCTGGTTGTCGCTGAATTTTCAACATGTTGAAAATTCCGATGACCTACGCCGGGTGCTGGCAGTCGCCTGTAAAGGTCACGTAAGTGGGACAGGCCCTGGAGTGTCTCTTTAGATAACACTGTCAGTACCAATCTTATCTGCTGTGATTATTTTTGTATCTGTTTATTCAAACCTAAGACCAGATGTTGAGGTTGGATCACTGTACCGTTATCTGCAGCACAGATTTACCCAAAAGGTAAACGTTAAAATTAAGGTTTTTGGAAGCATGCTTTTTCTAGGAACTAAATTAAAAAGACTTGAATACAAATACAAAACGAGCACTTTCTAATGCCAATGATAATTATAAAATCGGGGAGTACAGTACTGAAGAACTGATTCAGCATTTTATATTGAGTCACTCATGGAAATTCCATGTTAAAGTGAGAAGAATGCTATGTTATTCCATGGATCATACTTCATTCTTGTGCTTCATTGGACTAAGGTTTAACTCAGCCTATTCCTTTTAGATCCCACTTTTAGGAATTGTGTATCAATTTTGCAAAGTATTTGGAGCAAGATTGGCTCGTGCTGGAAAACGGTTACCCTTGAACCATTTGGAAGGCATATACAAATTATATGCTTGGATCAACAAGCCAGTGTCTGCTGAGCTGTTTGTGAGTGGTCAGTACTAGTGCAGTGAACATAGCTGCAAATGGTGCAGCAGAAAGTGAGATCTGAAGGGAGCCCTGAATTTATTTGGCATTGCACCTGAGATGCCGGTGAATGAAGATGAAACACTTCCACTCCCACAATGGGGCTGGAAGCCATCTAGACATGTCGTGAAATAGGATTTAGAGAGTATGCTGCAAGAGTAAAAAACAAGAATGAGACCATGATGGCCTGGAGTGAGCTGCCTTCAATGTCCCTTCCTTATCCACAAATATTGAACTTGCAATTGTGTTCCAAATTACTGTCTGCCTTTTCTGGGAATCGTTGCTTGAATCCATCACTAGTTTTTCCTCTTTGCCAACACATCAGAATGGCTTGCTTCAAGGAACCTAATGTGATGATGATGCTGTGAAACATCTCGCCTTTCCTGACCAGCTTGGACCATTTTGACAACATGTTGCTCCAAAACTTCACTATCATTCAGTTGGGTAGGATAGAACTTCCCTGGATCGGTCAGAGATTTCTGGAATGCCTTTTCTTCCTGGCCCTGCACTGTTACCTCTGATGTTCTCCAAGGGACATCCTTTGGTCCCCTTGATTCAAAAAAATAATAATTCTACAATCTGTCCTTTGGCTACAGGTTCCAAAAATGTATGTTACAGTTTCCCTGAACATTGCTGACATCCAATTTAGTTTGTGATGCTCTCTGGGTATCTCCACGTTCTCTAAGTGTAGGAAGTCAAGTCAAGTCAAGTCAAGTTTATTCGTCACATACACATACGAGATGTGCAGTGAAATGAAAAGTGGCAATGCTCGCGGATTGTGCAAAAAAACCCCTACAAAACAGAATGGAACAGAATCAGTAATTACATATTTGTGGGAGAGAAATAAAGAAGAAACAGCAATTTATAAAGACACCAAACAACAGTAAATTGGTACAGTAAGGTTAGTCCCTGGTGAGATAGAAGTTTACAGTCCTAATGGCCTCTGGGAAAAATCTCCTTCTCATCCTCTCTGTTTTCACAGCATGGCAACGGAGGCGTTTGCCTGACTGTAGCAGCTGGAACAGTCTGTTGCAGGGGTGGAAGGGGTCTCCCATGATCTTGTTGGCTCTGGATTTGCACCTCCTGATGTATAGTTCCTGCAGGGGGGGGCGAGTGAAGTTCCCATAGTGCGTTCGGCCGAACGCACTAATCTCTGCAGAGCCTTCTTGTCCTGGGCAGAGCAATTCCCAAACCAGATGGTAATATTTCCGGACAAGATGCTTTCCACCACCGCTGAGTAGAAGCACTGGAGGATCCTCAGAGACACTCAGAATTTCTTCAATTGCCTGAGGTGGTAAAGGCGCTGCCTTGCCTTACTCACCAGTGCTGCAGCGTGTGATGTCCATGTCAGATTCTCTGAGATGTGGACTCCCAGGTATTTAAACCAGTTCACCCTATCCACGGTATCCCCATTTATCTTCAATGGTGTGTACGTCCTCAGATGATGAGCCCTCCTTAAGTCCACGATCAGCTCCTTAGTTTTTTTGACATTCAAGAGGAAGCTGTTGTCCTGACACCAGTGCCAGATCAGCCACCTCCTCCCGGTAGGCCTTCTCATCGTTATCGGAGATCAGGCCCACCACCACAGTGTCATCAGCAAACTTGATTATAGAGTTGGTGCTGAACCTAGCCGCACAGTCATGAACTGCAGATGCTGGTTTAAATCGAAGGTAGACACAAAATGCTGGAGTAACTCAACGGGACAGGCAGCATCTCTGGAGAGAAGTATGGGTGACGTCTTGA
Organism: Leucoraja erinaceus; assembly: GCF_028641065.1. Classification (NCBI taxonomy): domain Eukaryota; kingdom Metazoa; phylum Chordata; class Chondrichthyes; order Rajiformes; family Rajidae; genus Leucoraja; species Leucoraja erinaceus. The sequence goes on along the minus strand of NC_073392.1, from coordinate 42,911,747 downwards.
CCTGAAATGTCACCCATGCTTTTACTCCAGCATTTTGTGCCTACCTTCCACTGTCTCCAAATTACTTTGGCGTTTGTTCAACAGTGAGTAGGTAAAAAATGCTACCATTAAAATATTGTTAATATCATAGTTGGAAGAGATTTAAATATTTTTTAGTCCTCACATGTTGGGCCAAAGTCATTGAGATATGTTTTCCTCTCTTTTCCAATTACTTACCCAAACTGCCTCTCCCAGTCTTGCACACTTCAGAATAATGCAGACCCTTTTTCAATCTGAAGAAGCATCTCAACCCAAAATGTTGCCCAGAGTCTGAAGAAGGGTCTCGACCCAAAACGTCACCCATTCCTTCTCCCCAGAGATGCTGCCTGTCCTACTGAGCTATTCCAGCATTTTGTGTCTATCTTTAGTGTAAACCAACATCTGCAGTTCCTTCCTATACATTCCTAACCATTGTAACAATGTCTCTTAGCTACTACAAACTGCTGACTCTTAAACAATTACAGCCATATAAGTCATACAACTTATTTATCCAGATTCTTGGTACGTTACAAGTCCAGTCAATGGCCTTTGGCACTGTCAAGGGGCTGCTAAACATTGTGTGACCCCTCACACACTGCCTGTTGTTCTTATCAATGGAGATATGATTTTTGCCTCAACTGGTTAGCTCGTAGAACCACCTACAATACAGAAGAGTGCAGCAAATGGGAGATATTGGTTTCTATTTGTATGCTCAAAGGTGAACATTCCAGAGCTATCTTTGTAGATAATGTCCTCCCAACCTGTGCCTTACATACATCTAGCTTCAGCGACCTTTCCCGACCTACTATGATCACCAGCCAGTGAAATGAATAGCAATGCTCACATGTCATCAGCCCACAGAATGCGGCAGATATCTGCTGACAATTGCCAAATTATGCCACAGAACATTTTGAATACCTGTGGCATGTCTTTCCAATTTCAAAGATGAGCACCTATTTTAAATGTTAATCGCTACCCAACCAACCTGCAAATAATTGACGATATCATTCTGTAGTCTAGGGGTTTAGAACCACAGCTTGGCAGCATTTCCTTCCAGAATGTTGGACCCTCCATGGGAATATATTGATTAATGTCAACAATCATCCACACTGCAGGTATATTTTGCGTTATGCATTCCAGTTTATCAAGAAGCACAACTTGAGCTAAACAATAAGTAATTGTGATTTGTGATTGATATTTAAAACAAATGCACACCTGTGGCACCAAAAGAACTGAAGATATAATTTCCAACTTAGCCCCCTTGTATTTCAAGATCATTGTTTCTTGTTTAGATTCATTTCCCATGGCCTTGATTCTTTTCCTCAAATTGATTCATCTCAGACTCCACAGTGAACTTGGGTCAGTGCGAGACATCAGATCTGTGGCATCTTCCCTTCAGTTTGTTTACATCCTCTGTGCTGCAGTGTATCAACAGACGTCTGGAGCGCAGAGCAGTTTGCCTTTAGTTCTCTGAGGATGTTAAAACGTTTCAACAAATTCATACATTTGGCATGAGAAAATGCAGAACATCAGCTGTTAGATTCAGTCTGGAAAAAAATATTATACAAAATTTTCCATTCTCAGATTTTGTAGATCTTCACATTGCTACCAGGGGAAAATACACATACAAACCCTTGCAGAAAATTCAATAGCCTGAAGGAACTGGTATAAACATTCCACAACAGAGCTTTCAACTCGTTTTCTTAAAGATGCTTTCCAAAAATACATTCAAGTGTTTAGGAAAAGGCAGACAAGATGTGGTTGAGTTTTGTTTCAATTCCTCCCTTAACGGTGACCTGGTTTAGGCATTCAGCATTACACCATGTTTTGGATGGAATTTTACCCAGGACTGAGTGGCAAAATAATAAAATAGTTTGTGTAGGAAGGAAATGCAGATGCTGGCGTCAACCGAAGATAGGCACAAAAAGCTGGAGTAACTCAGCGGGTCAGACAGCATCTCTGGAGAAAAAGAATTGTTGACATTTCTGGTCAAAACCCTTCTTCAAACTGAGAGTCGGGGAAAGGGAAACAAGAGAGATAGACGGTGATATATAGATCAAATGAATGAAAGATATGCAAAAAAGTAACAATGATAGAAGAAACAGGCCTTTGTTAGCTGTGGGTGAAGTGAAAGTCAAGGGGATATGGGGAGAAGTCAGGAACAGGGTACTGATTGGGGATGATCAGCCATGATCACATTGAATGGCGGTGCTGGCTCGAAGGGCCGAATGGCCTACTCCTGCACCTATTGTCAATTGTCTAAAACGAGTTATAGACAATGACTCAACCAAAGAAAATGGTTTATTAAATTTTTGATTGTCATGTTATTTTGAAATTTTCACAATTGACATGTTGAATGAACCCTTTGATCTTGTCAACATCATAAATATTCTCTGCTCTCTTTCCAGCTTAACAACATCCTTCCTATAGAAGGGTGACCAAAACTATACACAATACTCTAAATGTGGCATCGCCAATGTTTGTACAAGTTAACATAACATCCCAACTACATACCATGTCAAACGAAGGCCAATGTACCAATAGCCTTCTTGACCACCCTATCTACCGGTGACACCACTTTCAGGGAACTCTGTACCCTAAATTCCTAGATCCCACTGCTCTACAACACTCTCCATGGCCCTATCATTCACTGTGAAGGTCCTGTCCCGGTTTGACTTCCCAAAATTCAACCTTATCTGGGGGTGGGAGATTGCAAGCTTCACGTGGTCCACCCTGTTTCAACTAATGCAGTCAACCTGGCGTGCACAATCAAATACGATCAATTAGAACAAATTGTCCTACAACTTTAGGCTGTGTACACCATATGCAAGAAGAAGAAGAACCTTATCTGCATTAAACTCCATTAACCATTCCTCACCCCACATGCCCAACTGATCAATATCCTCTGTCATTTTTGATAACCATCTTTGCTATCTATGATACCACCCACTTTGTATCTTCGACATTCTCATCCAAATCATTGAGAGAAATCACAAACAGTAATGAGCCCAACACTGACCCGTGAGGCACAACACTAATCACAGGCCTCAGGTCTGAAAAACAATCTTCCATCTTCACCCTCTGCTTCCTTCCATGAAACCACTTTTCCATCCACATGAAGCCAATTTTCTACCCAAATGAATGAGACAGTGGAGAGATGGGTGGAACCAGTAAGCGAGGCTGTGGGTGACCAGTGTAGAAGACAAAAGCGTGCAAATTATAGAATCGGCCCTCAAAGAAAGGTGGGAGATAAAGAACCAGAGGGAAGAAAGCTGTGTGGAAGGGAATGGGGTTGGGGGGTACTAATGGAGACCTGGTGTGTGTGTGTGTGTGTGTCTCACTCTGGTAGTGGAGGAGGCAAAGGATTGACATGTCATTAAGGGAATCGATGAGACGAGACAATGCTTTATGGAACACTTGCCTTGTCTGGCTGGATTCCCATTTTAATTCCCTTTCACATTCCTATACCGACCAGTCTATTCTCAACTTCCTCCACTGTCAACGGGAAGAACAGCACCTCATATTCTGCTTTGCTGTGAGCATTGAATGATGCAATTTCAGATGGCTTGCTCACACTTCTCACCGACCTAATTTCCCGTATCCCCGTGTACACCTTTCTTTCCACTCCATCTACCCCCACCATCCAGTTTCATCCTCATCCCCTACCTCCTCCATCACTAATTACCCACTCCTTCCTAAACCAGATTGGTCTCACCTTCCCAGCCTGACCCACTGAGTGCCTCTAGTACTTTGCTTTATGTCTACATTTTGTAGTGAATACCCGCAGTGAAGGCGTTAACATTGTTTTATGATGGCTTCTCACCCCAAATAAAGCATATTAAGATTGCATTTTGTTCATTGAAATCATGGTTTGGTGGTTGACTAGCATTATATTGTACATTTTTATTACTTATCAACATCTATATAGATTCAATTATTATGTCAATAATCAATCATAAAGATGCCAGGCATGTATTTAAATTTATTTTGTATATTGTCCACGCTTTGCTGATCGATACACTAATATTGTTTGCCAGCTTAAACTCTTTTAAACTGAAATGTAGTTTTTTTGATTTCTTTAATGTTTTATCTCTCCTGGGAGTTCATAAATATAATTTAAAATCGAAAGAGGGATAATTTTATTGAAGGCAGTATCGTCCTTCATAATGGATAGAAGTTGGTGAAAGCCCCTGAATGGTCAATATAAAACAAAATGTTCTGGATGTACTCAGCAGTCAAAATCTAACAAAGGAACAAAAAATACTTGATGTTTTTGGTTTGCCTCCTTTGCCAGATGAGAGATCCCAACTAAAAATGTAGCATTGGTCCATAACGGATACGGATGGTCTTTACATTTTATGCTGTTTGCCAAACCACCCAAATTTGCAGATTTCATATTATATTCAAGATGATCAGGACTGACTCTGCTTTCCACTGTTTTCCCAGAAATCTCCCCACTTTCCACCAAAGCATGGTAGGGATCTGTAACTGTGGCACTCTTTGGTTGGTATGTTGGAACTGTTGTTTGCCAGTTTTTTGTCAAACAAATGGGCATAAACACTGCACGGTGATGGGAAGAAAAGCAGAAGTGGTATGACTTTTGATCATGCGATGCGAAACTTGATACTGCTCCAGGGCAGCTTTTCTTTACAAATGTGCAGTGAATCTCAGCTGTGAAGCTGACTCATTCCAATTAAGGTAAATCCCTGTGAAATCCTGTAGCCTAGGCAGTCTGTTTTGATGACCGGGTATTGACCTGAAATCATGGAATGTTTGCATCACAGTAGGGGACCATTTGGACTGTCAAAACCAAATGGGCGGGATGTAAGAACAATCCAACTAGATCCTCATCTCCACTCTCTCCTGAAAACCCTATAAATACTTTCCTCTCAGATCCATGTCTAGTCCCCTGTGGAATATTCCAGTTTAATCCATCTCTTGTTTATACCACAGATGGTCTACTGACACTGACCACTCGCTGTGTGAAACAATGCCACTTTGTGTCATCTTTATCAATCATCTTTATGCTATGTCACCAATTTCTTGACCTCTCTCTGGAAGGGAAACGTTTCTTACCATCTTTTCTATCAATGCTGTTTATAACTGCTCACATATTTATTTAATGTCCTGTTTATCTCTCGAACTTTTAAGTCATCTCGCAAACTCTGGCTTTAATTTTCTGGCCTTTCATCCTCTTGGGAATGTACCCAGACTGGAGCTGAACCATCACCACTATAAAGACCTCCCATTGTTCACTTACAGTTCTGTCTGCCAAACTTTGATTCCAGTTTATCTGTGCCAGATTTGTTCTCATCCCATTGAAATTGACCCATCTCCAAATCACATTTTATTTCTTGGAGTGGCTATTCTACATCTATAAAGTATTGTCACTATATCCAATATGCTCCCTGATTGATACTTGACCTACCTGGCCTGGCTGAATTTTTTATCATGACCAAATCTGGATACATCATTTGAATGTTGGACCAGAGACATAATGATCATGAAAGTTCTCCTGAACATTTCAAAATCTCATGCCTCTCTTTGTCCTTTATGTTTATAACATTTTCAGCGGCATATTTAGGGTAATTACTCAATCTCTTTTCCCCAGGGTAGAAATGTCAAACACAAGAGGGCGTATCTTTATGGTATCAGCGGGAATGTGTGAGGATTTCTTGTTTTGCAGAGTGGACGGTGCCTTGAATGTGCTGCCAAGACAGTGGTGCAAGCAGTCACAATGGTGAAGTGTAGGAAGGTTTTGGACAGATACATGAATGTTCATGAAATAGAGGGAAAGCAATCAGGTTGGCATCATGGTTGCCACAGCCTTCATGGACCCAAGGGCCTGTTCCTGTGCTGAACTATTCTATGCTAACCCAGTCAATATTTGACACTATAAATGAGTCGATTGTAATCATGTATTGTCTTTTTGCTGACTGGTTAGCACGCAACAAAAAGCTTTTCACTGTACCTCAGTACATGTGACAATAAACTAAGCTGACCTGAACTTACTGAACTGGATAGCTGCCTCCAATTGTTACCACTGACTGGTTTTTGCACATCTCTGAAATATAATTGCAAATGTGTTCCTTAAGGGCCTGTCCCACTGTACGAGGTAATTCAAGAGTTCTCCCGAGTTTCCCCTGATTCGAACTCAGAGAATTATGGTAATAGCTGTTCGTAGTTACTCGGGGCACTCGTGGCCATTTCTCAACACGTTGAAAAAATTTCACGAGCTTACCGCGTTTCCCGAGTACCTGCCGTTAGCGTTACGAGCCGCTAAGAGACGTCCCGAGCTCTAACGTACCCGCTACGTACATTCTCCGTACTTACCACGAGTTTGATTTTTTTTAAAACTCGGTAGAGCTCTTGGGTAAACCCGTATAGTGGGACAGGCACTTTAATCTCTTTCTCACTAGTTGGTAACCGACAGAATAGCCCCAATAGTGTAATCACAAGTCCCCATTATTTTGAGTTTGGAATGGATTCTGTTTTGTTTGTTCTGGAACATTCTCTCTCTCTGGCACGACAACATTCTTCTTTAAGTCAGCTCTCTGTTATTACCACAACATTAAAATTCCACATAGTTAATTTAAATGTTTTTTGTATTTACAGACATGTGCTGTCAATGAAGTTGAAACTTCTTTTAGACAATAGACAATAGGTGCAGGAGTCGGCCATTTGGCCCTTCGAGCCAGCACCACCATTCAATGTGATCATGGCTGATCATCCCCAGTCAGTACCCCGTTCCTGCCTTCTCCCCATATCCCCTGACTCCACTATTTCTAAGAGCCCTATCTAGCTCTCTCTTGAAAGCATCCAGAGAACCTGCCTCCACCGCCCTCTGAGGCAGAGAATTCCACACTCACCACTCTCTGTGAGAAAAAGTGTTTCTTCGTCTCTGTTTTAAATGGCTTACTCCTTATTCTTAAACTGTGGCCCCTGGTTGTGGACTCCCCCAACATCGGGAACATGTTTCCTGCCTCTAGCGTGTCCAAACCCTTAACAATCTTATATGTTTACTCTGTTTTGTTCTCCTTTTTCTGAATGCTTTTCTTGTTCTGATCCTCTTACCTCTCCAATCCCTATTGAATATTGTTCACCTTTATTGCGACCCTTCTTGTGTCCACTCCCTGCCACGTGGTTCAAATGTCACCGCCATCACCATCCATTGCCCCAACACACACAGGGTTATGTGCGTGTGCACAAACTTCAGTTTTCTTATCTTGGGAAAAACAGCAGATATAATCGGCTTCATTTTTCTTGTTCATCATCAATCTGCAGACAGATCTCTGTGTTTGTTGTTGATTGTACCTTTTTCTGAGTTACTCCTCCATAAATACTTGAACCCTTTAAAGGTGTCCTTCCAGGGAAGTCAGTATCATCCTGTAATAATGCACAATCAGCCACGTGGTATTGAATCATGGTTAACGGCAAAATATTGCGTTTGCTGGAAATCTGAAATATGAATCAATAACGTTAAAATAATTCAGAAGGCTGACCATGACCCTGAAGAGTTAATGTTATATAGCTCTCTGTAGATGCAGCCTGATCTACGGAAATATTACCAGCATTTTCTGAGTGTACAATAGTCAAATCAGACAAAAGGAAACCTTAAATTATGACCTACTGAAAATGAATAGAACAGATAGAAAATGCAATTGTGAACACGAACTGCATTATAACACTGAATTACCATCTATGAAGAGTTTAATGCCTGCAGCTAGTTGTGCGTACAAAAGAGAATTAAATACAATTCCTTTTTTTTCGTCAGTAAGTGCCTTTGCATCTCTTGTATGCTTTTGGGTACCAGTTTATTTCTGGTACAGCAGCTAGCTGACAGCATATCTGTGCCCTTGGTATGACCGTGAGTCTGGCTATTACACTGCAGAGAACTATAAAATGCATGGCACAGTGCATGGGCAGCCTGATAGCAGATCAGTAAGACACCAACTGGAGCTTGTTAGTATGCATCATGCTGCATCACCTGCTGCTATTTAATCATATGCTTCATTGTTGTTTAAGCTGCTCATATACGTAGGCTGCAATGTAGACTTTGTGTCTGAACTAAGTTATACATGAATACATATTAAAATCTAAATTTTAAACTCATTCCTCCTTCTGGCTTAGCCAACTTTTAACCTTATGAAGGGGCATTCAAGTAAAGCCTTCAGAACTGATTGTGACAAACTCACAGTGGCATATTCATTACCTTGCCATTGATACTTGACTATATTTCAGGGCAACAACAATGACAACCTGTACCATCTCAATTTGTTTTGAACCTGTGCTGTTTTAGTACTGCCCAACAAAAATAAAACACATTCTAGGATGTTTGCTCAGCCAGCTGCATAATCCTTCCTGACAGCAGTAGTTTGCACAGAGCCTTTAGCTAGCATAAACAGAGGGGCTGCCCAGCTAATGCAGAATTAAATAGAAGCTAAAAACGGAATCAGACAATGCAGTAATCAAGGAGATGCAAACCTCTACGCTGAGAGCATAAGAGAATTTAAGAGGTTCAGAGATCCCCTAGTCCTTTACAAAGATTTTAAACATGTAATGTAAATTTTATAGAAGGCACGCTATCTTTATGATCATCGTATTTTGGTCTTAAAACATAAATGCTTGTGAATAGAGACAAATAGTTTTTAAATTAAATTTCATTGTTAGCTATGGTGGCATTAACATTCATTTAAATAGACTTACATTTTTATTAAAACAGCATGAAAAATCTTATGGAAAATTGCTTATATTCAGCTTTGTAAATTGAAATCTAAAATGTTTATTTAAGATGTGGCATGCCACAATTAATATATTATCTGTGAGTGTTTAATTTGGTAATCCCCAGTTGATAATTTTCCAGCATTTTAACTTGTTGATATAAAGTTGGAACCTGGATGATATTGAGCAGTAGGAATTTATGGTCATTACCTGCTCTCTACTGATTTAGATTTAGTGCGTTTTTCTGATGAGTAATGAATTCACACAGACTGGGAAGACCCCAGTGTCGATTGCAAATCTGTGCTGCATTTAGAAGTATTTTGAGGAATTTACACCTTCCTTTGTGTGGATGAACATGTAGGAAGAGCATAAACTCATGTGATAGGAGCAGAATTAGGCCATTCGGTCCATCAAGTTTACTCCACCATCCAATCATGGATGATCTATATCTCCTGCTCAACCCCATTCTCCTGCCTTCTCCCCATAACCGCGGACACCTGTACTAATCAAGATTCTATCAATCTCTGCCTTAAAAATATCCATTGACTTGGCCTCCGCAGCCTTCTGTGGCAAAGAATTCCACAGATTCACCATGCATGTAACCTTAATATGTTTGGTGGGTGTAGGGGTGGATGGGTGGCATTCCCTGCTATTCCACGACCCCTCCCCTCTTCATATCTGCCATTTAACCACCTTTTGTTATCTTAATTTACCAGGTTTGGGAAAGGAAAGATATCTCTCATGTATTACCCATGCTAGAAATGTAAGCTTGTGGACATTTTCAACAATGTGACAGGTCTCTATGAGGATATTTCCTGCAGTCAAAAAGCCTGCTGGCACTCACTGTCATGGCTCACACATGAGTAATGATCACAGGCAAAGAGCCAAAAAAAACCACTATCGCCAGTGGAATGTACCCTAGTGTTTTCAAGAAGGTGAAAGGGTTATGAATCACAGAAAAAAAATACTTTTATAAAATTGGACTAATTTGTGCGATTTTAATGAGTGATTTATGCAAAAAAGCCATTTCGTGCACAATAGTTGACAGTGGCAACAATTTCTAGATTAAATAGCAACTTTTGGAATATTGGCCAAGGCATCTGTGACTTTTGCCTGTAGCATACTAATGCTGCGACTATTTCTACATTTTGGAAGGGGATTAACAGTATGACCTATGGCCAATGGTCTATTCATAGTAAAACAAAGATTATAGGATGGACAAACTGCAGATGCTGGAACCTTGAGAAAAAGTGCTGGAGAAATGAGCAGGTCAGGGGAACAGCATGTGGGGAAGGAATGGGCAGCAATGTTTCCGGTTAGGACCCATCTTCACACTGGATTGGACAGACTGGACAAAGATTATAGGAAATGTGCAGGAAGGCACTGCAGATGCTGGTTTGCACAGGAGATAGACACAAAATGCTGGAGTAACTCAGCGGGGCAGGCAGCATCTCTGGAGAAAGTAATAGATGAGGTTTCTCGACCCAAAACATCACCCATTCCATCTCTCCAGAGATGCCGCCAGTCCCACTGAGTTACTCCAGCGTTTTGTGTCGGTCTAAAAATTATAGGGACCTCACTTTTCTATTGATGTTTTGCACCTTGCATCTCACAACCTTGAGGTTTATGCTTCAGCATTTATGATCCAGAATTTCTGGGCCGAGAATCACTTCTGTTTTGCTGTGGCATTCATGGCACATCCTGCAATCTCCGTCAGAGCACATTTGCAGCATAGGACTTTATTTATTTAATTTATTTTAAAATATTTATTTAAATTCATTTAAAAATAAATTGGCTATGTATATGGACGGGAAAGGAATGGAGGGTTATGGTCTGAGTGCAGGTGGATGGAACTAGGTGAGAGTAAGTGTTCGGCACAGACTAGAAGGGCCGAGATGGCCTGTTTCCGTGCTGTAATTGTTATATTGTTTAATGCTGAGTTTAATGCTGATAAGTGTGAGGTGCTACATCTTGGCAGGACAAATCAAAATAGGACGTACATGGTAAATGGTAGGGAATTGAAGAATGCAGGTGAACAGAGGGATCAGGCACAGTTCCCTGAAAGTGGAATCTCATGTAGATAGAGTGGTAAAGAAAGCTTTTGGTGTGCTGGCCTTTATAAATCAGAGCATTGAGTATAGAAGTTGGGATGTAATGTTAAAATTGTACAAGGCATTGGTGAGGCCAATTCTGGAGTATGGGGTACAATTTTGGTCGCCTAATTATAGGAAGGATGTCAACAAAATAGAGAGAGTACAGAGGAGATTTACTAGAATGTTGCCTGGGTTTCAGCAACTAAGTTACAGAGAAAGGTTTAACAAGTTAGGGCTTTATTCTTTGGAGCGCAGAAGGTTAAGGGGGGACTTGATAGAGGTCTTTAAAATGATGAGAGGGATAGACAGAGTTGACGTGGATAAGCTTTTCCCACTGAGAAGAGGGAAGATGCAAACAAGGGGACATGACTTGAGAATTAAGGGACAGAAGTTTAGGGGTAACATGAGGGGGAACTTCTTTACTCAGAGAGTGGTGGTTGTGTGGAATGAGCTTCCAGTGAAGGTGGTGGAGGCAGGTTCGATTTTATCATTTAAATATAAATTGGATAGTTATATGGACGAGAAAGGAATGGAAGGTTATGGTCTGAGCGCAGGTATATGGGACTAGGGGAGAATACGTGTTCGGCACGGACTAGAAGGGTCGAGATGGCCTGTTTCCGTGCTGTAATTGTTATATGGTTATATATGGACTCAGTTTAGTTATGTGATTGCTGGATATGTTCAGCGGGGATGCAACGATGGTGATGACAGGGCATCCCACCCCTCCCCATGGCAGGTTCCCTCATCTCCCTCCACACATTTTTAATTCTCTGTCCAACTCGCCACCTTGTCTATGCATCGTTATATTTTTTCTAGAAAAGCCCTGACTTGGCACATTACAGTCCTCAGGCCTTAACAATAACATCAACAATTTCACAGAACGATTCTTTTCAGTCTGTAACAGAGGAGACCAATAACATTAACTCGGTTTTCCTTTCTCCACAAATGCTGCTTGCCATACTGAAAATTTGAAGCATTCTCTGTTTTTATTTCTGATTTCCAGTTTCTGTGGCATTTTGCTTCTCTCTGACTTTTCCTTTGTTCTCTTTCCTTTGTTATTTTCGTTACTTTCCGTCAGTTTACACCTTCAGACAGATGAGCTGTAATTTACGCCCCTTCAAAGTCCTCTCACCGCCAGTTCCCCTATTTACGGTACCCATTCCCTCTTGGACACTACCCCCTCACAGACATTAATGTCGTTCTTTCCACTCACCCCTCTTCTCTGCAATTTAAAACCGATTTAATCTCAAACCTTTTCATTCTCATAACGTTATCAACTTCAAACACTAAGTCTGATACTCTTACCACAAATGTTACCTGACTTGCCAAGTATTTCCACCGTGCTATTTTTTTTAGTTTAGTTTAGTTTATTGTCACATGTACTGAGGTACAATGAAAAGCTTTTGTTACATGCTAACCAGTCAGCGGAAAGACAATACATGATTAGAGAGTACAGAGGAGATTTACTAGAATGTTGCCTGGGTTTCAACAACTAAGTTACAGAGATAGGTTGAATAAGTTAGGTCTTTATTCTCTGGAGCGCAGAAGGTTAAGGGGGGACCTGATAGAGGTCTTTAAAAAGATGAGAGGGATAGACAGAGTTGATGTGGACAAGCTTTTCCCTTTGAGAATAGGGAAGATTCAAACAAGAGGACATGACTTCAGAATTAAGGGACATAAGTTTAGGGGTAATATGAGGGGGAACTTCTTTACTCAGAGAGTGGTAGCGGTGTGGAATGAGCTTCCAGTGGAAGTGGTGGAGGCAGGTTCATTGGTATCATTTAATAATAAATTGGATAGGCATATGGATGAGAAGGGAATGGAGGGTTATGGTATGAGTGCAGGCAGGTGGGACTAAGGGGAAAATAAATTTTGTTCGGCACGGACTTGTAGGGCCGAGATGGCCTGTTTCCGTGCTGTAATTGTTATATGGTTATATGGTTATATGATTACAATCGAGCCGTCCAGAGTGTGCATGATAAAGGGAATAACGTGCATAATTTTCTAGTGCAAGATGAAGTCCTGTAAAGTCCAAATGAAGATAGCCCGAGGGTCTCCAGTGAGGTAGATAGTATGTCCATGTTATTTTTAAGCATCTGATTGGCCTGCCATTATTTCTGAGGCAATGATGCACCAGCCTTAACCTCAACAGGTAGCTGAACGTATAAACCGCATGAGAACATTTATCACCATGTTTTGTTTTACAAGTATTTATTGATATTTTATTGATAACTATATGGGCACGAGTGCTGCACACAATGACTATGTAAGCACCAAAACAAAAAATAAATCTAAATTCTAAACCATTTGTTACCTGTCATAAATAATAGTGTTTTTGTTCTTTCACTTTACATTGTTGACAAAATAATGCATCTTTAAAACCAATTTAAAAGCAAGATGAAGTGTGATTAAAATGTCAATGTCAAATGATTAAATATATTTTGGTAAAATCCAAAAGCAATATGTGAGTTATTTGTTTACCGCAGTCATTGATAAAGAGCTTAGATCCATTGTGTTTAAAAGTTATTGGCCCTGGGTAGTCAGCCAAGGATATCATGCTGCAAGCAGCACAGTGTAAAATTGGGGCATAAATGCAAAATGGATTTTTTAGCTGAAAGTTAGTCATGTAGACTTTGTTAAAAATGTGAGATTATTTTTGAAGTATTTTTGTTTGAGAAAGGCACTTTGACACCGATTTTGCGAAAAAAACAATTTGTTCATGATTTTGCTTTTGTTTGTAAAGACAAATAGTGCTGATTTCAAAGTGAGTAGTGATAACAAGCTAAGCTGAAGAAGGGACCCGCCCTGAAACATCACCTATCCAGGTTCTCCAGGGATGCTGCATCACCTGCTGAGATGCTGTAGCACTTTGTGTCTTTTTTTTTTTGTGAACCAGCATCTGCAATTCGTTGTTTTTATTATTTAATTCACCAGCTTGAGGCCTGAGATTTTTTCATTCCCTTGAGTGTAAGAAGCCTACAAAGTAAAATGTAGGGGAAGCATATGTGTGGCATATCTTAGGACACCAATGTACAGTTGATGCATCCTGGGGATATGCACCAATATGAAATAGACCTCACAAAGCATGATCATATCCAGAATATAAAGGGTGTTTAAATGATAGGCTAATAAAAAATAAACTCAAGGTGTACAAAAGAGACATGAATTTTTAATTGTGCACATACTTAAACTAATCACAACACAACTGAAGGCCATTTGGCCCATTGAGTCCATGCTGCCATATCCCTCCTCATATTCGGCTCTCGTACCTCAACTTGTCCTCTCTTACACATCCACCAACTTTCACTTTCACCATTCACCCCACTAAAGGTTAATTTACAATGACTGTTTAATGCACCAGCAATGGCAATATTAAGCTGCACAGAAGCAGCGATAAGGCCTCGGACAAATGAACTGTAATCACATTGAACGTCTGGGTAGGTTTGAAGAGGAGACTGATTTCTTATGTCCTTTAGGATGTGGGAGGAAACCAGAACATCCAATCGGAATCCATGTGGTCATGAGGTTAATGTGCAAACTCCACACAGACGTCACCCAAGGTCTGGACTGAACCCAGATCTCTGGACCTGTGAGGAAGCTGTGCTAACTAATGCACCATAGTATCTTTCCATAGCTTAGATCCATTGGATTTTCTTCAGTCTCATTTGTGGCTTATCTGTCACCTCCTGATTTTATCTATTGCATTAAAAAAATTAATTGTGACAGTGAAACAATTAGGCAGTTATTTCTAATTGGGACCTTAGTACACATATTGACTCACACTTTGATTTAGCAAAGGATGTTTAACTGTTGACTAACCACCTGTAGTGTTAAATTACATGGACGTTTGCAGTGGAGAAAAGATTCAAATTGGTTTATAAACTCACTATAACATCACATCAAATGAGAACATCGTTGCATCATTTGGCATGTTGACAAAAAATAATCCAAGGATGGCATAGTTATAGCCACAAACTTAGAGAAATGTTTTGTTTGAGTTCAAAAATTTGTTTGAGAATTGTTGGTGATTGCAATAAGCTACCGAGGTGTCTCATGTATATTGGGAAATGTCTCAAATATAAGACAAAAAGATGGATCGGGCAAAGGAATTTACAAAGCAAATCATGAGTTTGTATCAGATTAGTCAATAAAATAAAGTGCGGATAATGTTTTCAAAGCAGAATGGCTGATTTAGTCAAGTGCCCAGGCATTCTTTATGTTGTAGAGAATATTGAAGAGTTTGATCTTTATCAAATAGGACTGAAACTGTCAACAGCTTAGTTTAGACACAAAAAGCTGGAGTGACTCAGCGGGACAGGCAGGAATGTAGGAATGGGTGGAATTTTGGGTCAGTCTTGAGCAAAACTTGTGTAAGTTATGGGCCTGTCCCACTTAGGCGACTTTTTAGGCGACTGCAGGAGACTATGCAGTCGCCACATGTTCGCAGGTGGTTGCCAGGGAATCGCCTTCATGGCCGCGAGGAGTTCCCGCATTCTGGGAACTAGTCGTGACCTCATTATGGTCGCTGCAAATTTTTCAACTTGTTGAAAAGTTAGCGACAACTAGAATGAAGCCGCCAAGGAGAGTAGCGAGAATTCTCGTGCCGTAGGTGGGTCGCCAGGAGGTCCTAGTGGGTTGCCAGGAGGTCGAAGGTTCTCGGAGGCTCCCGTAGGTTGTAGCCGGTACTGACCGGTGAATTTCATTGGCTCATTGGGGGAAAAAAAAGGTAAGCAGTAGTTTTTAGAACCGAGGATAACCGACCGGTAATGTTAATGTCCGCCGAGCTTCACAGCCGTGTATCTCTGGCTTCTTAAGTGTTGTCTCTACTCTTTCTCTCCCCTTCTCCCCCCTCTTCCCCCCCTCTTTTAAAAGACTTACCATACACTTGTGCTTTAGCCATCTTAATTACAGCGCCAACCTTCCTGTTCATCACGGTGTGTGGCTGTATCACCTCTGCTTTGCACCGTGTGAATTTTTTAGACAGAGCAAGCGTGGGAAGCGCTGTCTAACAACTTCACATGGGCTGGTGAAGGAAGTGATGTGTGTGTGTGTGTGTGTTCCACTCTGACAGTCGCCGTTCCATTTGCCGGATTTTTCAGGCGACTTGACAGTCGCCGGCAGTCCGCTGAAAAATTGCCTAAGTGGGACAGGCGATTAGTAAGACACAGCTTATTGTGTACAAAGCCATAATGACTTTCCCTAATTAACTCATTCTCTTCCAAACAAGAATAAATCCTATCACGAAGAATCCTCTCCAATAGCTTTCCTACCATTGACGTGAGGCTACCCGCCTACAATTACCTTGATTCTCTCTACCTCTCTTAAATAAAGGAACAACGTTAGCCACTATCCAGTGCTACGGGATTTCACATATGGCTAGAGAAGCCAAAGATTTTAACTAAGGCTCCGCTATCACTTTTGCTTCTCTCAATAACCTGGGATAACCTCAGTTTTGGTCTCCAAATCTGAGGAAGGACATTATTGCCATAGAGGGAGTGCAGAGACGGTTCACCAGACTGATTCCTGGGATGTCAGGACTGTCTTATGAAGAAAGACTGGATAGACTTGGTTTATACTCTCTAGAATTTAGGAGATTGAGAGGGGATCTTATAGAAACCTACAAAATTCTTAAGGGGTTGGACAGGCTAGATGCAGGAAGATTGTTCCCGATGTTGGGGAAGTCCAGGACAAGGGGTCACAGCTTAAGGATAAGGAGGAAATCCTTTAAAACCGAGATGAGAAGAACTTTTTTCACACAGAGAGTGGTGAATCTCTGGAACTCTCTGCCACAGAGGGTAGTTGAGGCCAGTTCATTGGCTATATTTAAGAGGGAGTTTGATGTGGCCCTTGTGGCTAAGGGGATCAGGGGGTATGGAGAGAAGGCAGGTACGGGATACTGAGTTGGATGATCAGCCATGATCACATTGAATGGTGGTGCAGGCTCGAAGGGCCGAATGGCCTACTCCTGCACCTAATTTCTATGTTTCTATGTTTCTATGGGATAGATCCCAGCAGTCCCTGGGGATTTGTCAACCTTAATGCTTTTTAAGAACCCCAACACCTTTTCCTCAGCAATCACAAATCGCTATTACATATTTGTATTCTCCTCACAGATCTCACTGTCCTCCATATCTGTCTCCTTGGTGAAACTAGATCCAAAGTACTTGTTTACTGCCTCACCTACATCTTCTGACTCCACGCACAGATTATCTCGTATGTCCGTGACCAGTCCTATCTTCTCCCTATCACCCTCTTATATTTAACATCGGTATTAAAAGCTTTGGGACTTTCTTTAATCCGACTCACCAACGCAATTTTGTGGCCCCATTTGTCCCTTCTAATCATCTGCTTGAGATCTTTCATCTTAGTTTTACATTCCTCAAAAGCTCTGTCTAATTTCATCTTCTTAAACCTTGTTTACTTTTTCTTTTTGACCATAAACCTACCTAGGAGACAACTATTCACATTACAATAAACCTATTGACTCCCGAAGCTACATAGACCACACCTCTTCCCAGGGGTGGATTAAGGCTCACTGGTGCCCTAAGCACTGACCAATCTTGGTGCTCCCCCTCCTTTCCACATTGACCCCGTCCAATTTTAGTTGTTGACCTGTCTGACCAGATATACAATGCAGGTTGCAGCAGTACAAAAAGGTGTTCATATGATAACACAATATACTGTACAAACTAAGCCAAGCTTGGGCTACATAAAGTTCTACAAAAATGCAATACAACATCTATTTTAATATTTCACAAGTTAAATGTATCAAAGTTCCAATATTCATGACCTGAAAGGCATTTTTCTACATTTCATTTTTGCAAAATCACTGATAACATCCTCGAAATTAATACTTCTCAGAATGTCTGCTTGAATTGTTAATATACACAGTGAGTCGAGTCTTTCTTGAAGCATAACTGATCTATTTCGGTTTTTTATACGTTTCAGTTGTGAGAAATACCTCTCTGTTGTGCAGTTGGTGACCATTAATATTAAAAATTGAAGGCAATTTCAACATTTGGAAAGGCACTCTCTAGTTTGTCTTCTGTAATTGTGTTGTAAAGTTCCATGTGAGTGAAAGATGTTTTCTTGGTTGTTTTAAACTTATGAAGAACATATGAATGGAACTGCTGAAGCTCTGTAGTCAAAGTATTGTTCATGTCATCTGGATAAACATCAATGAGTGTCAGACAAGTCTTTGAGTACCTTTCACTTTCTGATAATTGGGAATTACCACCTTGTTGGGTGCGTTTTTTTTTTCACCCTTTTCCCTACTTTGTGGTGCCCCCTTTGGCCCTGGTGCCCTAAGCACGTGCTTAGTCTGCTTAATGGTTAATCCATCCCTGCCTCTTCCCATCCTATCTCTTGTAAGGACACCATCCCTTTCTCTCAGTTTTTTTCATCTCCACCACATTTGTTTTGAGATGATGCTTTCTGAAATATCCTTATTTTTTTAGCAAATGAGGCTTCCCCCCCCCCCCATTGCCCTCCAGCTGTGGTTGTCCAAGCCCTCACTCCTATCTCCTCCATCTCTTGCATGTCTGCTTTCACTCCATCTCCCCCAACAGAACAGGAATCGTTACCTTTAGTACTTGTCTTCTACCCCACCAGGATGCCTTCTGCATCTATCACATCACCCTCCAACATTTGCACAAGCTACAACATGATGCCAACACCTGTCATCTCAAATTCTTCCTGAATACTCGCAACGTTTTCGGTTTGATATTTCCGTTGATAAAAGGTGTTGAGAGAGAGAAGCCATGATGGCAGTAATTAGTGTTTGTGGTGCATGCAAAAGACACTGCTTTTGTACTTTGCATTGAGCAATTCGAGGAAAGATTGGCATTGAGTGGTCGGTAACAACACATGTTCCAGGACTTTAGAGGTAAAGGTTAATTGGATATGTTTTCTGAAGAGGGAGGTAATGACAACAGTTTTAAAGAGGAAGGGACAGTATCAGAAGAGATGGAATTATTTACAATATAAATTAGCATGTGAGCCAGGAAAGAGGAGAGTGCTTCGAACAGTATTGTGGAATTATAACTTTCCCTTCCGGCCAACTCTGAGCCTTGAAATTTATTTTCCATATTTAATTTCTTTCCAGTTAGTGTAATGTTATTATTGAATTTACTTGCAGTGTTCTTTATTTGGAATTATTTCTGGACTCTCAGAGCTTCTTGATTGATTTGAAAGGATCTGCCCTCTCGATACTCCATTGTCTTCAAAACCAAAACACACCTCATACGCTTGATTGATTTTTCTTGTGTGTGTTCTAGGTCTCGTGGGACAATTACTTACATAAACCTGAATTTATGAAAATTCACAGGAAAGCTTTCAATCTCTAGTGATTTGATGACCAACACTTTAGTCTCTATCTTGCAAGATCTGCCTGCCTTTCATTCTGTTTCTGTTTGGACTAATTATGATGTGCCAAGTGTGCACTCCGGTCCAAACACTCTGGGGACCTCTCCAAGCAATATATATTTAGAAACTCCCAAGTGCCCAATTAAAAGCTGCAGGATTCCCTTGAAATCATCGTTCTGTTGTCCATGTTTGGAACAATGTCTCATTGATGCGAAACAATTCAATTTTCAATATTTTAATAGTGTGATTTTGGCATAAGATTGTCCGCTTATTATTTTCAATGGGGGGGGGCAGATACAATAGTGATCTTAATGAGGATTTTGGATATGCAGCGAATGGAGGGATATGGATTATGTGAAGGCAAGTACGAGTTCATCTTGGCATTATGTTCACCCCATTGTGTGCTGAAGGCTTGTTCCTATGCTGAACCATTCCATGTTTTAATATCTTCATGGGATACTTTTCATAGTAACATGGAAAATAGGTACAGGAAAAGGCCATTCGGCCCTTCGAGCCAGCACCGCCATTCATTGCGATCATGGCTGATCGTCCCCTATCAATAACCCGTGCCTGCCTTCTTCCCATATCCCTTGATTCCACTAGCCCCTAGAGCTCTATCTAACTCCCTCTTAAATCCATCCAGTGATTTGGCTTCCACTGCCCTCTGTGGCAGGGAATTCCACAAATTCACAATTCTCTGGGTGAAAAAGTTTTCTCTCACCTCAGTCTTAAATGGCCTCCCCTTTATTCTAAGACGGTGGCACCTGGTTCTGGACTCGCCCAACATTGGGAACATTTTTCCTGCATCTAGCTTGTCCAGTCCTTTTATAATTTTATATATTTCTATAAGATCCCCCTCATCCTTGCAGACTGAAAACATCTACCTTGCAGACTGAAAAAAGTTAAATTGGTATTGATGGTTCATCATTATTTTGGATTTATTTCCTGTGTCATTGGAATTGGAGTATCCACCATGCTTTGCATTGATGATTCTCACACCGAACCTTGAGTCCGAATGTGTTGTCATCCTTTTTGTCCGATATCTGCTTTACAGTAAAAGTGAGAGGTGATCTCCCAGGTGGTTTACTTTGAATAAACCGACGGTTGTTTTATTCCAAAATCAGTCTTTTTGTTCACCTGCCTTTGAAAACCTTGTGTTAATGCCAAAGGCATGAGATTAAGGTATATCTGCCTCTCAGAAACAACTGAAAAAAGCATAATCAAAAGCTTCTGATATGATGTTGTAAAGTTCTAATGAAAACTTCAATGAATCATGATTTTAGAAACTTTTTGAATCATGCATTCTCTGCCGCATAACGTTTTTTGAATTTATGACCTACCAAATATGCCACCTTGTGGTTTGGAATTGCAATGATAGTTGATAACATTGACTTGACTTTATTATCTTGGCAAAGGAATAATTAACTTATCGTTTGCCGTTGTTCAGGTTTATTTTGTATTTTCAAGAAAAGGCATGTAAAATGTTTAGTGTCGCTCAAACAATCTGTATTTTGTACAATCAGAATCCTACTTCTTGTTTGTGTCATTTCCATCTCATATGCTTGGCTCATTTCCAGAGTAGTTATTGTAGGCTGGGTGAGTGCTCTCAATCTGGTGCCAAATACATTATTCCCTAAGCACTCCAGATCACTAGATAGTCATCCACTAAATTCAAGGTTACCGAGAGCTGATGCACCCCAGTGCAAACGTGCACAAGCCAGAGCAAGCTAACCATCAAGGCCAAGCACAGTGTCAATTCCAGTGAACTGTTCTGAGAGCCTGTTAAGTCATATCCAAAAAGATAGTCACAAAAGGCTGGAGTAATTCAGCAGGACAGGTAGCATCTCTGGGGAGAAGGAATGGGTGACGTTTTGGGTCGAGACCCTTCCTCAGACTCTGGAGAGTGTCCACCCAAAACGTCACCCATTCCTTCTCTCCAGTGATGCTGCCTGAGTTAATCCAGCATTTTGTGATAATCTTTGGTGTAAACCAGCATCTGCAGGTGCTTCCTCTGCAAGTCATATCCAAACGTTGAACTACCTGTCCAAGTTGTTAAAATATTTTAACATACAAACATAGGAATTAGGAGCAGGATTAGAGTATTCTAGGTCTTGTACTTGCTGTGCCATTGAATATCATCGTGGGTGATTTGGATGTAACCTCCACGCCATATTCCCATGGTAAACTCTCTACCCCTCCACATGTCAAGAATCTATTTACCTCTGCCATACCAACAAATTCAGTAGCCCTTGTTCATCTGCCCTTTAATGAAGAGGATGACAAAGAGTGACAAACCTCTGGAAAAATAAAACAAAACTTCATCCTTGCCTTACCCAGGAGACCCTTTATTTTTAAATGGTGATCTCTAATTGTAGAGTTTCCATAAGAGGAAACATTCTCTGCACATCTACCTATGAATATTATGATGCTACTATTCAAAACGCTGGTAAATATGAACATATTTTTCTGACATGATTATTCAAATACAATTAAAAATTGAGAATATTATCTGAACTAAAAGAATTAAAATACATTTTAAGGCACGTTAAACAACTAGATATATTTTAAAAACTGATTCAATTTATTATAAATATTTAAATTGCTTATAGGTTACCTGTCTCCATTATGAGGAGCCCAGCTACAGAGTTCTGTCAATTTGACAGTGGGACATGATACAGGTGTTCACAGGAGTCTGACACTTTTGTACAGCAAACATGCTAAAATTTGGCAGGTCTGCATGGAGTTGCTGGCTTTTTAACGGAAATTTCAGGACCATGCATACCCCCTGCTTAGTTTGCTATGAATCATCATTTTTCAATTTTGGATACGTTTTATGATCACTTTATGCATTCTCATGTTTCACATTTCCATAGGTGCAACATCATTATCAATTATTTGTTTTAAATATTCATCTGAAAACTGGCGAGCGATTTTGTTTTAGATGCCCCTTATAAACAGATCATTATAATGTACTAAAGTAAATAAAATTTGTACTAGTAAATTAATTAAAACATTAAGATACAATGCTTTTGTTTATTTTTTGAAATACAGTCTTGGCCCCTCAAGCAATCTCACAATAACCAATTATACATTCACATTACATTTCTGCTGATGGGAACTTGCTCTGTGCAAACAGGCTACTGCATTCCTACATTTTATAAGTGTCTTATTGAGTTTAGGATGATTTGGCAAGTTCTGAAAGGGTTGTGAAAGGGACCATATAAGTGAACTACTGAAGTTGCTGGAAACATCTTGTCTATTCGTGCCTTTATTTCAGCAGGAGCTCTTCAGTTAAGAATAATGCAAGGTGTGTGCAGAAATATGCCACTTCAATGCGATTTTAATAAAATGTTTTAATTTTGATACTGGAAACAGCTTGATCGAATTGGATTGATCTGAATTGATTTTCTCATTTCTGCTGAAATAAAATTGTGAATGTAATGGTGAGCTGTGGGCAATTTTCCATTGTGGGCTCTTGCCTACCTAGAGGCAGACTGACACAACTGAGTTGGCTTGTATCTTTCCGACAGATAACATCCACCATTGTTGCATTGCAATTTGGCTTTTAGACCATCTGCACTGCCTTGTCCATCAAGAGTTACATTTTGTTGTATGTTTTCCTTTGTGTGATGTGTATTCTTGCACTTACTGCTAGTGTGAATATTGACAATGAAGATGAGTTTTCATTATATCTCAGATGAACGTAAAACTGCCCACCGTCAACTTGGTCAGATCTATCTGTCAGAAATATGGCCAAACAAAACATAATTTATTTATTGTGAATAGATTTAAAAATATCATCCTTCAATTTGTTCTTTCTGAATTTTTGCCCTGTTGGGGTTTAATCCCAATGTTGGAAGCAACCGCTATTTAATAATGATCAGATTTTCTTCCGAGCTAAGGTTGAATAATGAATGAGTCATCCAGCTATTTTGGCTAATCATGAGATGTTGCAGATAAAACTAATGCTATTTTTGATGAGTTTGTATGGAGAACTACTGTATGCCTTTCTTTATATGAATCTACTTATATTGCAATGTTAGTTGCAAAGATGGACATTTTAAAATGTAAACTTTGTTGCCATTGTTTAGGTCTTGTTTTCCAGATGATTAATTTTGTCTCTGTGGCTGCATATTTCCAGATCTCGCAAACTTTTATTTTGATCTAAGCAAACAAATCGTAAAAATAGCTAATACTCTATGATTCAGAATGATTTTCCCATTATGGTGTCTTTTCTCTAAGAGAATGAAAGCATGCAAAGTACCAGATTTTCAAAGAGGGAAAACAGTAATGAAAATGAAAGTCACACTGAAAAGAAAAATAAGGCTTGCATCGTTTGGTAAATGTATCGTGCGTTACTTCCTTAAATAGAAATAGGTCTTATGTGATCTGTGAAACTGTCAATAAGAATGCCACAGCCGAAGTAATTGAATCTAGATTGACAGTCCAATCATCCAAGAAAATGGTGCTTTGTTATCCACTCTCCTGGGCAAGAAGTCAGAGTTTCCAACATTAATGACACAAGTGTGGCACATACATTATTTAAGTGATATTGTACTGGTTTTAAAGAATTAATCTTGAGTCTATTGTCAAATTCTGAGTACCAAGCACATAAAAGGGGAGGGAGGAATGCTGCAGCGTGTATGATTATATAGCTATATGAACTGCAGGATTAGTGACTATGATAGATGTGTATTTTAGCACTTGACAAGCAGACTGCGTCAGTAATTAATTATGTAATAACCAGGCTCACGAATCCAGAGAAAATATTGAAACCGCACATATATATGTTTGTAGTTCCTTTTAACAATAGCAGAGTCTTCCATCAGTATATTTTGTGTTCATTGTTAGATGTTCAAGTTATGTAAAATTGTGCCGGCTTTTGAAACAAGGATTTATTTTAGAAATGTGTGTCTGGAATTCTTCAACATATCTATCTGACAAAATGTGTATACCTAGTTGTAAAGGAATCCTTGAAAATATATGCTTGATTGATTAATAGTAATTGGACGATATATTAAAGCCATTGGGCATCTTATTTTGCATTGCCCACTTTTTAAATGCACCAATGATTAAAAATAAAAAGGTTTTGGAATGATATACACTAAACCCTCTTTTCTATTCATTTACGTTAACACAGTATCCATTTGGTTCAGTTGCAGTTGTAGATTTTGGATGTGTAGCTGAACTGGCCCAAATGTGAACACTTTTATAGATCTTGAACAGGCAGGTCCTGACTCCTAACGTATTTTGTTTTGGCATAATTTTGAATGTTGCCCTCTCAATTACTTATGAAACTAAATATTTCTAAAACTAAATATGCACCTAAATATTCTAAACCTTTAGAATTCCATATTTCTTGAAATGTTTCCGCGTCTCACTCCAAAAAAATGCCTGGCCCTTCTGATGCGACTGTGCTCTGAGACTACATCTAGATTTCCCAACCAGCAGAAATAGTTTCTTGTTATCTACACAATGAAGTTATCTTTACTATCTTGGAAAAAGTGGAACCAATTCATGTCTTAACCTTCTAGTGTACACAGAATACAATTATCCATGACAATTTGACTTGAAAATATCACATCAGCAAATCTGTTTGAAGGCCAGTTCATCTTTCCTATCCTCCTTTCCTCTTGCCAAGAATTTGGCCAGACATGGACTGACCATGGATTTGAGTGAACTTTGGTAATTTCTACTCAAAATTACAAAACTAGTAATTTATATCATCTTGATGACACAAGAGGGTGTAGATGCTGGAACCTTGAGACCCCCCCCCCAACTCCAGACAGTTTTGTTCTGGAGAGAGTCCAGAGGAGGGAAATGGACAGACTGCATTTTGGGTTGGACAATTCTTCAGATGTTGTCTGTCCATTTTCTTCATGGATGTTGTCTGGCTTCCTGATTTTCTTTAGCCTTGAATGATTATTTTCTGTACACCTAGTGACAAGTTAAGAATTTTGTACTTCCTCTGCTTTGTGCTTCTCACCAATTAGAAAATATTCCTCTTCAATGTTTTTTTTTAATCCTTCAAAATATATTTGCCACAGTGCTGGTCATTCCCTTAGTTTCTTCGGACATCACAGTGGTCCAGCTATTGGATATATTGCCTCAGCTCCAGCGACTCAGGATTGATCATGAACTCTGATGCTGTCTGTGTGGGTTCTGTACATTCACCAGTGCATGGACTTCCTCCAACCACACTGGCTTGGCTGCCTCCCACATACCAATGGCTTGTGGGTTGGTAGGTTTATTGGCCAATGTAATTTGTCTCCAGTAAGTGGAAATCTGGAAGAAGTTGATGTTGATGTGAGGAGAATTAAATAGGTTAGGGTATTGTCTTCAATCCTCTTCAATCATCCATTGTCTTCAATTATCCCAGGGGATGACAGGGTTAATGTGTGGTAGTGTTTGACCGCACTGGGCCGATACTCGCTGGAGCTTAGAAGAATGAGGGGGACCTCATTGAAATGTACATAATAGTGAAATGTTTGGATAGAGTGGATGTGGAGAAGATGTTTCCATTAGTGGGAGAGTCTAGGAATAAAGGCCTCAGAATTAAAGGACGTTCTTTTAGGAAGGAGATGGGTAGGAATTTCTTTAGTCAGAGGGTGGTGAATCTGTGGAATTCTTTGCCACAAAAAGATGTTGAGGCAATCAATGGAAATATTTAAAGCAGAGATAGATAGATTCTTGATTAGTACGGGTGTCAGAGGCTATGGGGAGACGGCAGAATGGGGTTAGAGGGAGAGATAGATCAGCCATGATTGAATGGTGGAGTAGACTTAATGGGTTGAATGGCCTAATTCTACTCCTATCTCTTATCATCTTATGATCCTTATACTGGTCTTTGGCCATGCAATCACTTTTCCTGGCAATTAATTCTTTCTGTTCCATTCCATTAGCATCATATTCAGGCATCAGTATTTTTCAGAAGGCTTTTCCCAAGTGCCCTCTGTAATTCCAAATGAAAAACATACAGAGAGATTTCCCCAAGTCATTTTCAAAAATCCAATCAGATTGATAGGGCATGATCCATGAAGTGCAACGCCATGCAACCACCAATCATTTATCTTATTTCTACACTGACAACCTCCCAGTTTCAGACTAATGTTTCTCAGTTGTTTATAAATTCCCTCGATATCCCAACTCAATTCACTCCACCTCTTCCTCCTCCCCCCCGCCCCCTCCAAAGGTGGCCACCAGCAGCACTAATGTGCATTGATCTATTAAAGGCCTGTTCTTGTTCTCTGCTGCAGGCATGTGGTTTCCTATTGAATATTGCCACCAGTTGGCATGAGCTGCACCTTTGAGGAAGAGTACATTGATTAAGCCTCGGCAGCCGGGCTTTTCATCATGAATGCCATGTGATTATGTAATATATCTTTACTGTCAGTTATCTTGACTAGTTTGTCCTTTGAACACTTTTGACTGGAGAAAGCTGGTAGATTGAATCAAGATGCAGATTATCCATGAATCTTTGGAGTGGCAGGATATTCCCGAGTGCTGAATGGTTTCCTTTTGATCCTATGTTCCCAACCATTTGACAGTAGTTGACCTAGCACCCTCTGTGCTTTGTTTCCCCAAGATCATCGCTCAGTGCTGGGTATAAATAGCTCTGGAGCAATGGAGTATGATAGTTATAATGTACCTTTAAGAGGTCTGAGCTGAATGTAAATTGCAAAGATACAGTATTAAGTAAGTTTTGGCAGATTTGAATTATTCACACACTCCAGTTACATTCCTAGCTACACCCATGAAATTTAACATTCAAAAATCCGATTAAGATATCAGTAACTCTGGAAGTTTTATTTTTAATCTCTGATATTAAAGTACATATTTCACCTTAAATCACTGCACACACGAGGAACTGACAATACAACAATGTTAATGGTCCTCCTTTCTGTTCACAAGACTTAAGGGATTGTCCCCTCTATTGGAGTTTGTTAGGCAGTTTTACCTACCATTGCTGACCTGTGTCTAGTTGAACAGTATTCACAAATGGTTAACTATTTATTTGGAAGCATGAGGTGTGTAACTGCCCAGGAAATATTTAAAATATATCACTAATAAGTGTCTATTTTGCATGGTGTTACTTGGGATGAGTTTGATCAATAAGCTGATATTCATAAATATTGCAGATATTGTATTCATTTCCAACTTAAATGAATAGGGTCAAAATAATTATTGACAGGGTGCAGGGAAGATTTACAAAGATGTTGCCAGGACTAGAAGGGCTGAGCTATAGGGAGAGGTTGGGCAGGCTAGGACTTGGCTAGGACTTCCCTGGAAAACAGGAGATTGAGGGGTGATCGTATAGAGGTGTGTAACATCATGAGGGATATACTGTAGATTGGGTGAATGCACAGAGTCTTTTACCCTAGTTAGGGGAATTAAAAAAACCCAGAGGACATAGGTTTAAGGTGAGAGGGGTAAGATTTGATGGACATCTTTTTTGCTGAGAGGATTGTGGGCATATAGAACAAGCTGCTATAGGAGGTAGTTGAGGCAGGTACTTTAATAGGATTTAAAAGACATGTGTGGCAATAGGAAAAAATTATTGGGATAATGGCCAAATGTGGGTAAATGGAACTAGTTTAGATGGGGCATCTTGGTCGGCAAGGACGAGTTGGACTGAAGGGCCTGTTTCTATGCTGCATGATGAATTAATATTGCTTGATCTGGGTATATCTGGAGAGGTCATACAATTTTGGTAAAACAGAGAAAGCTAGGCAGTATCTATGAAAAGGCAAGCACAGTTAAAGTGTTGCTTATTGCCACATTTGAATATTAACACAATCTTTTTTAATTTCATATATATATATAGAATCTGCAATATATCAATTTTGTATCTCATTAAGGAAATTATTTTTCATGATGTTGCATCTGATGATTACTGCTAATGATCAATGGACCTTTGACCATCACAATAAAAAATAAGTATGTTCATTAATTATTTCAGTGTATAATGTGTTTTTCATAGTTCTGCTTGAGCATATTCTGTGCTGAGGATGAAACTTGAGGTTTTCAATAATATTAGTGTCCTGTTGTTCACCTGGAAAGCACCATCTGTTCAGCCTACTTAGTTACATTTCTCATTTGGAGATGAACATTAGACACATGATTTAGGATGAAGCCTGGCCCAAAGTCCCTTTATAGTTTTAACATGGCATCTACTAAATGTTGCCAGCTTTAGTCAAAGAGTAATCCTTCACAGATCCTTCACCGAAGTTGATAATTGGATCACAGAAGGATTTGGGTGTTGATTGTTTGTTTCACCATTTGATCATTTTGTTGCACACCCTATTGCTTTACAGAATGATGAAAGGTGAGAATTAGTGAGTGTTTCCTACAGATGTATGAGAGTTATATTTGACTTGCAATTCTGAGCGTGAGTGCGAAAAACTGCCAGTGGTACGAGGAAGCACAGAACACCCGGAACAGTCTAAGTATAAAGGAATTATTAGAAAAGATGACATTAATACTGATTGTAGCTGTACAGGGAGCAGGAAGGCATTGGTTATATGGTAACAATTTAGTAGACTGTATCCATGTACTGTGTGCTGAAAGAGCTGCAGTTGAACTGATTGAGTTTGTTGGATATGTGTCCCTGCAATGTTGAAAGGGCATAAATAATATACTTGAACCCTTGTTACACACGAAGGACAGTGAAGAATGCAGTGTACCATACTCAAGCCCTAGAGCTAATGCTGCAATTTCTCGGTATCTCTGCGACATATTGTGTTTTTGGATCCTTTTCCCCGTGACAAGGAAGAGAGTTTCTCACCTCGCAATGGGCTCTTCCCAAAAGGATGCCAGGGATATAACAGGGACCTTGCCTGCAACTTGAATTATAAATAAACTGAACTTGTTTCTTTGCTCACCACACAAAACCAAATTAATCTTGCAGATCTTAATCATTCTTAACTTAAAATATACTGTTTTATAATATGTAGGGCTAGAGATTTATGCATCCAACTACAAAAAAAACATTACACCATTCAAAATTGTGTTACTGCAGTGGGGAGCAATTTTGCAAACATTCCTGGAGCGTTAACATCGTCGGTATCTGGAAACGTAAGAAGTAGATACAGGAGTGAGTGTCACCCTAACCCCCCCCCCCCCCCCCCCCCCCCCCCCCCCCCCCCCCCCCCCCCCCCCCCCCCCCCCCCCACCCTCCCGCAGTCTCTAGTCATTCAATAGGATCAGGTAGATCTTTGTTACCCAGCATCATTGTTGCAACATGCAACTCGCTCAGGTGAAATCAGTAGTAATTCACTGAGCAAAATTTGTCATCAGCAAGAATTACATCCCTCTCTTTCTGAGAAACACGAGTTGCTATCTCTTGTAGAAGGACTGGGTCTTATTACTGTGGTTGTTCAGAAGCAGTTTAAAGGGCCAATTACAAATGAGCTGCACTGATGGTGGATAACTGCGCTGTGCTGTACATGCTGACAGCTTAATCTGGACACTGCTCATTTTGAAGAGTGAGCTTTCCTTGCATCTTCAAGCTCTGTCGTCCAAGCAAAACTGACTTTGAATGGGAATCTATCTGGACCTACTACAGAGTCATAGAGTTGGAGCTAAACAGCATGGAACGCTCGGTGCATCACTGAGTTGCCAAAATGAACTAACTTGTTTGCTCCTGGACCCATATCCCTCCAAACATCTACTACATCTACATGTCTGAGTATATTTGAAATATTGTAATTGAACCTGCCTCTACAACTTCCTTTGGCAGCTCGTACCATACGCAGTGTCCTCTTTGTGAACCTGTAGTCGGTTGGAAAACATCAATTGAAATTAAACAAATTATTTAGCTGCTAAGGAAACTTGATAAAACAATAAATCAGTATCTACAGGTACTTGGAGGTTTAGTAATTGGCTTGGAAAACCCTACAACTATCCTTGGTGCGTTAACTTTGCCTGTTGTCTGACCATTGGAAGACAGTGTCTCTTCCTGGCTCTAAGGTGCAGATGCCCATTCAAGATGCCTATGATAAGCTCGTGCTCTTGTTTGCTAGTTCTTCTAGCCTATGTGCTTGCAGTCTGGATAAGCGGCTTTGGGTGAATTGACAAGGAGACTGTCAGGGAGCTGGAGATCACACGAGAGATCCTGACAGCCCCACATTGCCAACATCAGGGTCCAATGTTAACTTACTAGGCTCAGCATGGTTCTGGTGGCTCAGATGCTGGTTGTGACACTACACAACACCAGGTGTACACAGTATTGTCTGCCAGTTAGCGAGAATTCAGTTTAGTTTAGTTTGTTGTCATGTGTACCGAGGTACTGTGAAAGGCAGGCAACAAAATAAAACTTTTCACTGTACCTCGGTAGACATGACAATAAACTAAACTAAACTGAACTGAATTCTCACTACCAGGCAGACAATAATGTGTGCATCTGGTATTGTGTAGTGTCACAACCATCAGAGCCTCCAGAAACATGCTGAGTAAGTTAACATTGGAACATGAACATAATGCTTGTTCTGAGACATCCGCTTTAATGTCTGGAAGAGCAGTTATCTGCTGCTCCAAGGAAGTATGTCTGGGACTGTTTCCCATCGGAGGGAGAAACCTATTGTCTCAGCAGCTTTCCTCGGCATTGCTATTGTTTAGTCTAATAGGGTAAACTACATTCAAATGAAAGTTGCATTCTATTAGCACTGTGCCATCAACAAAGAGAACATGGATGTGGTCTCCTTCTTTCTGCTGGTCATATTGGGCACCAAATATTTCTGGTGCTTATCCAAGATGTGCGTTCCCATTGTGGGACCCTTCTGTGCCCCAAATCAGCATAACTGACTGGACTCTATCTGTACAGAGCCTCCCCTTCTCCTGCCCGCCTGAAGCCCACTGGTGCCAATTGTATTCTTCTGTAATCTAATCTCTCCTCTAGCAGTAGGCACACTGATTCAATGGGGTATACTACTACTGCTGTATATGTTCCCTACAGTCGGCATGTAGAAGACTCTTGTAGCTCCTCTGATGAAGCAAACTACTGATTAAGCCTCTCTTCCCTGCCTGTGTAAATTATGAAAGGCAAACTCATCTACTTTGGGTAGATAAAAATGCTGGAGAAACTCAGCGGGCGAGGCAGCATCTATGGAGCGAAGGAATAGGTGACGTTTCGGGTCGTGACCCTTCTTCAGACTTCTCAACCTGAAACAACACCTATTCCTTCGCTCGATAGATGCTGCCTCACTCGCTGAGTTTCACCAGCATTTTTATCTACCTTCAATTTTTCCAGCATCTGCAGTTCCTTCTTAAACATTTAATCTAATTTTGTGGTCACTTGGAAATGTTAAATCTCAGCACAAAACATGCCTCATGATTACAAAGAGAACACTTGCACACTACTACAGCCTGCACCTTTCTGGAAATATTTAACCTCAGATATATTTGAAAGAATTATTTATTCCATTGTCAGATAAATTAGCTTGTGATGAAACTAATATCCATGGATTGGTTGCCGCTACCAGGCATGTTTGAAGGAGACAAGAGTTTCAATTAAGGCTGAAATTACCTATGGCTGTTGAAGATTACATTATTTGCCTAATTACAACCTTTGACCAGTCATCTACATTGCAGCCTTGGAAAGGGCTTTCACAATGTAGAAACCATATATTGTATGACTCTTGCCAGGGTGTACATGAGTAATTTTAGCTTTTACTACCTCATCTTATCTGAAGGAGAAAGGAATCTGAGTGCATGTGGTCATGTCATAAATGATAGGAGCTAAATTAGGCCATTTGGCCGATCATGTCTATTCTGCCATTCAATCATGGCTGATCTATCTCTCCCTCCTAACCCCATTCTCCTGCCTTCTCCCCATAACCTCATGACACCTGTACTAATCAAGAATCTATCTATCTCTGCCTTAAAAATATCCATTGACAGCCTCCACAGCCTTCTATGGCAAAGAATTCTACAGATTCACCATCCTCTGATTAAAGAAATTCCTCCTCATCTCCTTCCTAACAGAACGTCCTTTAATTCTGAGGCTATGACCTCTAGTCCTAGATTCTCCAATTAGTGGAAACATCCTCTTCACATCCACTCGATCTAAGCCTTTTACTATTCAGTAAATTTCAATGAAGTGTCCCCTCA
Source organism: Leucoraja erinaceus (assembly GCF_028641065.1). NCBI lineage: Eukaryota > Metazoa > Chordata > Chondrichthyes > Rajiformes > Rajidae > Leucoraja > Leucoraja erinaceus. Next base: position 42,879,444 of record NC_073392.1, on the reverse strand, counting down.
TCCTTCTAACCTCCAGTGAGTAGATGCCCAGTGCCGTCCAACACTCATCACATGTTAACCCTCTCATTTCTGGGATCATTCTGGGAGTAGTTGTGTCAGTATTAAATGTACAGATTTTAAATTGCAGTCTTGTAAATATATTTGTTAATGAAAAAATATGGAATGTGCCAGATTGCAAAGGAAGCATTGATAAATGGACTTCCTGTAAAGCATAAATCGTTGATTCAGTTGAGATGTATGTTTGGCTAAATGCAAGTCAGTGACTGATCTGTAACCATCAACCAACATCCACATTTAATTTCCTGCTGACAAATGCAGAAAATGGGAGCAGGAATCGACCAATTTGGCGATTCAGACCTGCTCCATCAGTCAATGTGATCATGGTTCGTTAGGATTAGTAGCCTATTCTTGTTATCTCCGCATGTTGCTTGATCCCTTTGGTCTTATGAAATAGAGCTACCTAATGTCAGGGGTTCCATGTATTGAAAGTGCTGGAATACATGCCCTTTTGGATGGGAGTACACTCCATGTAGGGTAAGGTTACTTTTTACTGAAGGGATAGGTTGTGCTCGAGTGCAATGAGCTCATTCCTGACAGTTCTTGAAGACACTTGGCTTCTCTTGGGGCCTGGGACTCACCTGTCTTAACCACACATGGCCCAGCACTCTCCCTTCGACACGTGTCAAGCTTCTCTCACAAGTTCGGGCCCCCCATTCTGCTGCAGCAGTACATGTTCTTGGCAACCTTTGCCTGCAATAGAACAGAATAATGAGAAGTGGTTGAGCAAACTTGACATTATGACATTCTTGTATGATTGTATGGAATACTGGCCTTCAATAGTTGGGGCATGGAATACAGAAGTTGGGAGGTTATGTACAAACTTTATAAAACCTCGGTCAGACCTCAGCTGGACCACTGCTTGCAGTTCTGGTCACTGTGCCACAGGAAGGATGTGGTAGTACTGGAGTGTTTGTGAGAGAGATTCACCAGAATGTTGCCTGCCATGGAACATTTAGTTATGGGGAAAGACTAGTGAAGCCAGGTCTCATGTTCATGATAGAGGCGAATAACACAATGAGACGTATAGATAGGGTAAACTGCAGGAAACATTTCTTCGTATCAGAGGCAGATAAAATTAGAGAACATGGATTTAGGGCAAGACGTAAGTGATTTATATTAAATCTGAAAGTTAGAGTGCGATTAGGTGCCTGATAGGCTCTGCTTTAGAAAATGGTTGAAGCTGGGTCACTGACAGCAGTTGAGATGTGTCCAGGTGAGCAATTGAATCACCCATGCATTGAAAGCTATGAAACCAAGTGCAGGGATATGGGATTAATAGGGAAAGGTGTCCACTGGTTGGCATGGATGACTTGTGCTGAATGCCCTGTTATCATGCTGTACAATTTTATGACTCTTCATAGAATGGAGTTTTAGTGAGTGTGGGGGAGTCGTACAGTGTGGAACAAGATGTATCGTTGAGTCAAGTGGTATGTGAGTGCATTGGTACAATGACAGAATAATGATCAGTGTGTATGTTTGAAATGGGATACGAGTGGGACCAAAGCAGGGAGCAGAAGCAGCTTTCATGCATGAGTAAGTGAGAAAAAAGCAGACAGTTCCAGAATAAGAGAGATATGAAGAGGTTCTCAATGAGAGTTTGAGAAGTGAAATTGAATAATAGAAGCTAAAATATTGAAGGTTGCCTCTTGTGCCAATAGCTATATTTTAAATGAAGTCCTCTTGTCATATTCTATGGATTCCTCTCTTGTTATATCTAAACCAGACATAAACCTGCAGTGCGATGATCCTCTATCTTGGCAGCACTTGGAGTTGTTGATATCTCTCTTGCTTCCTTAATTCTATGTTTGTTTACCAGTTTTCCCCGATGAACATACAAAAGAGGGTCTCTAGCTCTCGGTATTCTTTTAAAAAGGGAAAATAAGTTACCATGCAATAATTTCCATGCTCTTAACATAAACTGGCATCATAAAATTTGGGTATAAATTTAAAGAAACAGCAGACATGATCCAGCACAAGATCCATGTTAGGCTTTCTTTTGAAAACCATTCCCCTTGACCTGGTTGTCATTGTTGCTGTTGTTTAGGCTTCTGCTATCTTGCAGTTGTGGGCGGTGATTTTCAACATCAATGCTTTTATCAGTTTCTGGACTGGGCAGTAAGTGAACCATGGGCATTGGTGCCTTTCTATGTGGCGTGATCCTGAGGCATGCATTTATACATGCTGCTTTCATCTTTTATGGAAGCAAATGTGGCTTTTTTCTTTACAGTATTCTCCCTCTCCCTTTGTGATGGATGGTTGTTACAATGCTACAATGTTGTATAAGTGAATTCACTGATGGCTGAAAGCTTTGCAAACACATCTGCAGCAAGTTGTTTTACTATGAACTGTTAGAAACTCCTCTGGAGTACCAAGCCTGGCTAACGAAAGGGGCTGTCCCACTGCGGCGACCTATTGGCGAGGTTAGAAGAGTTTGTCCTCGACTCATACTCGCAGCGTGGTCGACACATGGTCCTAGGAGGTCCTATGAGGTCACTGGAACTCTCCTTCATGTTTGAGGGAAGTTCCCTCAGCTAGGTCGTGGAAAGATTTTGATCATGTTGAAAAATTTTCCGCAAGTAAACATTGGTCGGCATGGTTCTTTTGAACGTAGTGCAGTGGAGTGGGGTCGCTATGCAGGTACAGGCAGTCGAGGGCAGCCGTAGGCAATCTCCGTCGCTGACCGGGCATTTTAATTGGCTCATTGGAGTTTTCAGGACCAAGGAAAACCGACCGGTAAGTAAAATGCCCGCTAAACTTTATTATAAGTTGTCTGGTTTCTTAAAAGTGTCTCCACTGCTTCTCTCCCACTTCTCCCCACCTTCTCTTCCCTTCTCTCCTCTTCTCTCACCCTATCTCCCCTTCAATCCCCCCCCCCCCCCCCTCTCCACACTCCCTAAAGGACTTACCGTAACTGTGCAGCTATCTTTTACCTTTCTGTTCATTGCGGGTGTGAATTTCAGACAGCGCTCCCCCGCTTTCCCTGGCCCCCACCTTTGCGATGTGTTTGTGTGTGTCTGCGGTCGGTCGATCCGGCTTGCGGTTTCATCGCTGACGGTCGATCCAGCTCGAGGTTTTTCAGGCGAGTGCCCTCAAGCTTGAAGGTCGAAGACAATCGCTGAAAGGTCGCGTCAGTGGGACAGGCCCTTAAGCTTCAGCAGTTGAGTGATGTCTATTTCCAGCAATTGGGAAAATAATCAACCGTATAGATTTTGGCCTCAATTATGAAGTGATCTGTTGCTGCCATTGCCCATGATCTAGCCAGTATATATATTTAAGAACAGGTTCCACCTGTCACTTTGCCTCCACAGATCCGCACATATCACATTTTCCTGTGATATTTTTCATTTTAGGATTCTGTTGTAGTCAGTACAAAGATTCACATGCTCTGCTTAAACGACCATTCTCTTTGGGATGTGATAAGTTTATGTGTGCACTAGTGTTTCTCTTCTTACAGGTTCTGGTACTACTCACTACACTGTCACCTCTGAAAAGGAACTACCAAGCCTATTGCGAGTGAAAGAATAGGCCTGGACTGAATGGAACCCATTCGCCAGATCTCTTTTCATAATAACCGTGCAAATCTTGCAGTGTTGAATCGTGTGATATACAGTACCTTGCAGTAACTTCTTTATCAATGGGTTTATATTGTCAGATTTTCTTTATATTTATTTAATCCATTTGTATGTGCCTGTGGTCTGTTTTTCCTGCTGGGAAATAGACGAGATTTATTTTCCGTGATATATATTTAGCTGTCGGGATTATAGGTAATCTGTGTATCATATGACAGTGAGCATAGAATCAGTTCTTGTAGCCTCTTTTGGACCTGGTTGACTTTCATCTTCTCAATAATTTTAACTGCACAGGGCCAAATGTCCCAGATATGTAATGGTGAATTTCCCAAACCCAAATAGTAACAGAGCATGTCGCTCCAATTCCAAAGCAGGGCAGGCACCTACTCCCGACCCTTCTCTTGTTGTGTGAGAAGGAACTGTAGATGCTGGTTTAAACCAAAGATAGACACAAAAAACTGGAGTAGCTCAGCAGGACAGGCAGCATCTCTGGAGGGAAGGAATGGGTGACGTTTCAGGTCGAGACCCTTCTCCAGACTTGTTGTGTTCAGTTTTTTTCTGGTATTAAAAAAAGGGAAACACTGGCTCCGCTTTGTCAATCTCTTTGTTTATTTGGACTGTTCATTTATGGATGTCCATTCAACATATGACTGGCTTCATTTGTCCATGTTTTTAGAAATATAATTAAATATTGATTTATTTATTACAGTAAAATGATGCATGAAATGGTACAAAGACAGTGGAAATAGAGTCTTTAAATATTTTTAAGTCAGGGCTTGATGTATTCATAATACACATGTGGGTTAAAGACTGTCAGTGGTCGGCATGAAAGTGGTTGAGCTTGCAGTCAGATCAACCTTATTTTATTTAATGGTGGAACAAGCTCAGGGGACTGAGTGGCAGACTCCTGCTTCTGATTTGTTTGATGCTATTAGGTGATAGAATAGTAAGATTAAACGAGAACTTACCAGTTTGAAGTTTGATCTGTATTTTATGAGGAGGAACGTTGAGGGAATACATGAAGAAGCCCGCTACTGCGCATGCGTGTCATCCTTCAAAGCAGCAGTGTGAGGTCACAGATACCCTATATTGACCTAAAATAGCAAGATTATCAAAGAGATACCAGCTTAAGATATGACCCTATGAGGGTGGGAGCGGAGGGCATGTATTCCCTCAACGTTCCTCCTCATAAAATACAGATCAAACTTCAAACTGGTAAGTTCTCGTTTAATCTTACTATTTTACTTCGGAGTCACGTGAGGGACTCCATGAAAGATTTCAAAGCTCTGTGACCTCATGCCGTGGAAACGAGTCCATGCTTCACAACTGCCTTGGTAGTTAGAGAGAAATTGTTAATTATATTCAAAGCATTCATACCAATTATTTAATGGAAATGATAAATAATATCGAATTAATTCAAATCATAACCCTGTATTCTTCAGGGATAAATTATCATACAGAACTTAAAATTGTTCCCCGAAAAAACGTTCCCATACTGCTAACTGGTTTGTTAACATTTCTGAAACGTATTCTCCAACAACCATCCTGCAATCCTGAGGATTTGGTCCATGGATACATCAAGGCGTTTTGCTGCAGATGTGGCTGCAGCCCTGGTGGGGTGAGAATTAAATATGTTATTGTCCACTCCCGCCTATCATATCCCATATTTCAGCCACCGCGAAATGGTCTGAGTTACACTCTATGGTACAGTATCTTATAGCTGATTAAACACCAATTCCTTGCCTCTGATAGCCTTTTTCCTTTACTGTATAACAAAACCGTACTTTACTATACAGAGGCATTGTCCTCCGGGTAGGCCATCAATTCTATGACCTGCCCCGCTAATCCTGGCCTATTTTGTTTAATAATACGGTCCTGGATCACAAACCCCAATCTTCGTGCCGCAATAGTGAAGCCATCCAGTCTTACTTTTAGCAATAACTGGAGCTTATGCACTGTGACTAGCGCTATCAGCATTACCATTTCTAGTTAGTTATCCAGATTTAATGCTGTAGCCGGCGACCAATTCCTTAGCAAGATCAAAGCCACACTTACATTCCAAATATAGTTGTCTTACTTACTTTCTTGCCATTAATAACTTGACAAGGCACTTTCGGCACTATTCACAGTGCTGAAACACAGTCCTCCATATTGCAGGCTGGTAAGCAACTGTAGCACCCCCGGAACATCCTTATTTCTGTGGTCCAGAAAGTTATCATGGCAGTAATTAGTACATTTTAATATGACCTAAATACTGTTATAGAGTACACCCTTCTTCGTGCTGCTGTGATCATGTCCACAGTTCTTTTGATAGCCTCATGTCCCATAGCGGTGTTTTAGAGTCTACAACCTACTAAATCAATATTTTCTATGACATGGATAGCTATCCTCAGTTACTGGATGCACCAGCAACTTAGGACTACGTCTACCGTTATACATAGTTCCAGCACCATGTCCTGTACCCCGGAAAACCATAGTTGGGTAAGCCAATCAGGTACTAAGACATCCCCGATGCCGATTCCTGTTGAATGTCCCTTCGTACCCCAAATTTATAAATAGACAAGGAGGTAATACATAAATGAAAAAACCCTCCCCTAGTGCAGTGAAACAGCATCTGTAGCTTCTGCCTCAGGATCTGGTATCAATGATACATACCTCGGTAACTGGTGATTTAACCCCGGATGCAATTCTAATATCCGGCCTTACCTACTTTACTGATTTTAGCAAATACCATCTATCCAACACCCATTTAATACTTCCAATAATTTTTCGTGGTCTGGTGTCTGCCACTGAGTTAGTATCCCTGGTAGATACGTAGCCAATAACCAAATATTCCTTTGGACACACCATTCCCAAGTTTAATTTGCCAATTCATCACAAGCTGGTGATATCTTTCCACCCATATGACTTATATATGCCATCACCGAGGTATTATCTATCTACCATCTACCATGCTGCAGTTTCATTCCTGAGCAATAAGATTTTAGCCCATGAAATGCACTTAACATTTCTAAACCTTAGTGTTATGTAGGTTAGCTTCTTATATATTCCATCTCCCCCATAGCTCGAGATGGTATCAGTTGTACCATCACCAATTGCACTGGCATCTGTTTGTAATAGCACAGCCGGGTTGCCTCTGTGGCTTTCCATATTAGTAAGTCATTAACATATTAAATGTGTTAATGGTGTCAATTTTGACAATGGACAATGCATCCCAGCTGCACAAACAATTGATTAGTGGCAACCACTGCCTAACATGCCAATTCCTAAATTATTCCCACAATAAGGATATCATCCAACTATACCATAATTCTATGATTTTGGTGTTGCAGCAGTCCCAACACTGGTTTAAAATTTTCCCCCAGTTTGATATTGAATAGCAAGGATCTTAAATTAATACTTCCCATAGACTAGCCTGCTGCACACTAAATCTTAGCACTGCTAAACATATCCATTTTTTAAATGAATATATTGCACAACATTGTGAAGTATTGATAATCCATAACAATACGGCATCCCCCATCTTTCTTATTTCTAATAAAGATGTTTGAGACAAATCCTGGTGTTCAGGTTTAGTTTATTTCATACCAGCATGTATATCTATCCGGTTATGTACTGGAGGGTTTTGTTCGTGTAGAACTCTATCAGATATCCCTTAAAACTGTTAAGGATATATCTGTCCATGGATATATTACACCAAGCATCAACATGAAGTTGCAATATCCCCCCAACTTCCGTGCTCCCTATTAATACTGGAGCCCCAAATTCACCTACCTCCATGGTTATTGGTGGTAACCAAGTTATTTTCCTTGGTTTCATATGCGGTTGTGGAGAGCCTAAAGGTTAATGTTAGTTTGCATCTCCACAGTGGTCGTCCCGGCCAAACCCTAAACAGGACGCTGCTGCTGGGTACCTCTGCCCAATTCTTTGTAGTATAATTACAAAAACACACTACCTCTCTTAGGATGCACATAAGGTTAATGTCTTCCCCAGAAATCCTTTGGATGCTTTAATCAGCCCCAAAGTCAAGCCACCACGCCAATTCTTTACCTGTTTAGACAGGTCTCCCCCCCCCCCCAAATAACGGGGTCTATAGCCCTTTGCTCACATAGTATAGCGAACTAGGGTCTAGAGCTGGCTGAATGGCCCTTCAACTACACATTTCAAAAATAGTGCTAATGGCATCCTTAAGGTCACTAATTTTGTACACCTTTTTTAAAAAACATGCGGGCCAAAGCTGTATGCCCGCCATGAGACCTTTCAGAGTATTACGGCCTTCCCAACACGTCTGCAAATGCACCTGTAACAATGGCTACATTGAGAGCACCACAATATTCCGGGGTATAGAACCCTTGCCAACACTTCAGCAAACTATTAGCTTGAAGTTAATGGGTGGACTCACAGTCCTTCAATACTCACAGCCATCCTTCTCGAAATCATTCTCCGTGAGTTCTGCTGGCAGTACTGCTCATCATGTTCGGCAGGTCGTTTTCCCCCCCTTCAATAGGGGACAGTGGCTCCATCACCTGCTCAGGCTTTACCCCGTCAGACCTTCCATACCCTCCTCAGAGGCGTCCGACATTTCATGCAGCCCATATGGGAAACTGCTGTGGGACTTATATTATTTGCCCACTGTGGCTATCCTCCAATCCCGGAGCCTGCCACTATGGAGAAATTTACTCCAGCAAACCGCTCCAGCCGACTTACATGCTCTCGGGCACTAGTCGTTGCGGGTGCTTAATATATGGGACCGCTCCTGCCGACCTTGGTGCTCTCGGGCACTAGTCGCACGCGGTATATCCCACAGCCCGTCCCCATGCCTACGGGCACTGGACCGTTCCCCATGGTCCTGGTACTCACGGGCACCTCTACCCATTTAGGGTGAAGTTTGGCACTCGCTCCCATCTGGGAGATGCTGGTGCCGACATTTATTGCTGCCTGATGCTGGTCATTAAACAACAGCAAACTCTGTGTTGGCACCCTTCAGCTCTATACTGACATCAGTAGCTGGTTGCCTGCTGTTCAGCAACACACCAGTAACGACCTGTGGCTGTGCCCTGACGTCCTTAGCTGGCTCCCTGCTGTTCAGCAACACACCAGTCTCTTCAGAATACAGCAGGCACGTCTGGAAAAAAAGCACCAACAAAGGTAAGGGAAATTTGTTCTTGCCTGTACTGGTTTTCAGCCTGCCGTTTTCGGAGGAACGTCCTTCCTCCCGCAGCCCCACGGACCCCATAGCGCAGGTCCATGGGCTGCTGTCCCCGATGTCGGCTCTCTCTCTCTCTCCCGGGTGGTGCAGCTGCTTCAATCAGCTGCGGAGCCCCTAACGACTGCATCTAAAAAATAGACCCGACTTGGTCTAGAAACTCCCCGGGCCGTGTAGCTTTGTTTCCCGCCCGGCAGCAGTCATCTTGCCGGTGCGGGGAGCGACGTCGGGCACAGCTGTTCTGTGCTAAAAATAGCCGTTTGGGAATCCCCTCCAGAGGATTTGCACTAACGGCTGCTGCTAGCCGCTGGCTGCAATATTTCTGCAGTCTCCTCTCCAGCTCCTGCAGCTTCTTGTATTTCCTACCTGCAAGGTAAGTGGAAAAATTTTTTTGCAGTCTCTTACCTGCTTCTTTGCATTTCTCTCTAGGGAGACGTCGTCTCCCACGTCTGACTCGTTCAATGCGTGTATGCGATATGACACGCATGCGCAGTAGCGGGCTTCTTTCATGGAGTCCCTCACGTGACTCCGAAGTAAAATCATGTAGGTGTACGACACAGAAATTGGGCCTGCAGTGCAAGTTAGTCCTTGAGTTAGTTCCAGTTTACTTCCAGAGCATTCTCCTGCATTTGGGCCATGTCCTTCTTATCCTTTTCTATTCATGAACGTGGCCAAATGTCTTTTAAACAATGTAGTTGTACCCACCTCTCCCACTTTCTCAGACAGATTGTTCTATATCCCCACCTGAAAAATGTGTCCTCCAAATCCTATTTAAATCTATTCCCTCTCACCTTTAAAATTATGCCCTCTAGTTTTAGGCTCCCTGAAACTGGGAATGAACTGTGATCATCCACCTTTTCTATGCCCCTCGTTGATTAGCAAACCTCTTTAAGCTCACTCCTCAACCTCTTTCATTCAAGGGAAAGCAGCCCCGTTCTTCTCGAGGTGTATAAAATCATGAGGGGAATAGATGGTGCGAATGCACAGAGTCTTTTAACTAGAGTTGGGAATCAAGGACTTTAGTGAAAGATTTAATTGGAACTTGAGGGGCAACTTTTTCACTCAGGCTGCTGGTAAAGGGAACTAATTGCCAGAGGAGGTAGTTATAGAGTGATACAGTATGGAAACAGGCCCTTGGCCCTACTTGGCCACACCGGCCAACATGTCCCAGCAACACTAGTCCCCCTCTGCTCTGCTCAAACGACCATTCACTTCAGGATATGATAAGTGTATGTACACTAGTGCTTCTCTTCTTATAGGGTCTGGTACCACTCGCTACTCTGCCACACTTGGTACATATCGCTCCAAGCCTGTGCTATCCATGTACCTATCTAACTTTTTCTTAAATGTCAGGATAGTCCTTGCCTCAACTACCGCCTCTGGCAACTTGTTCCATACACCCACCGCCCTTTGTGTGAAAAAGTGACCTCTCAGAATCCTATTAAATCTTTTCCCCTTCACCTTAAACCTGTGCCCTCTGGTCCTCGATTCACCTACTCTGAGCATGAGACTCTGTGCATCTACCCGATCTATTCCTCTCATTATTTTATACACCTCAATAAGATCACCCCTCATCCTTCTGCACTCCAAGAAATAGATCCCAGCCTACTCAGACTCTCCCTCTAGATCTAGCCCTGGCAGTATCCTTGTAAATATTCTCTGTACCCTTTCCAGCTTGACACCATCTTTCCTATAACATGGTGCCCAGAACTGAACACAATACTCTAAATGTGGCCTCACCAACGTCTTATACAACTGCAACATGACCTCCCAACTTCTATACTCTATACTCTGACTGATGAAGGCCAATGTGCCAAATGCCTTTTTGACCACCCTATCTACCTGCGACTCCACCTTCAAGTAACCATGCACCTGCACTCCTAGCTCTCTCTGCTCTACAACATTCCCGAAAGCCTTATCATTCACTTTGTAGGTTCTGCCCATCTTGGATTTCCCAAATCTCACAGGAGTTAGTTGAGGCAGGTATTATAACACCATTCAAAAGACTCTTGGACAGGTACATAGATAGGAAAGATTTAGAAGGGAATGGGCCAAATGCAGACTAATGAGTATCTTGCTCGGCATGGACAAGTCGGGCCAACGGGCCTGTTTCGTGCTGTGTGATACTATGACTCCACATTAACATCTGATACAACATTGGCTATGAACTGTGCAGTGCAAAATAGTGTGTTTTTTGTAGATGAAAAAAGACATGAGTAGCCTACTGTATATTTAATTAGTTTGTTTCTTTAAAATGAAACATTTTCTACAAAGGGATTTAAAGAAAGTATAGTTGGTAAATGATGAGTTTTATCCATGCATCTGATTTATGAGCAATTTATCTAAGCCATGTCAAGTATTCGTGGACATCAAAGTTTGTTTATTTTGCCTTACTACCTGTAATTCTGAAAATAAGTAGGTTTGTATGTCTCGCTTATTTATACCTGAACATCAGGTAATTAATGCTAAACCAGTACATTATAAAGTTCATTTTGGAGCTTTCTGGAGTGCTAGTATGTGTGTTGTGGGCCAAAGGGACTGGTTTCCAGAGGGCTAGTATGGAAATTGTGGGCCAAATGGATTATTGTACTGGCAGTTCAGTGAGTCATGGCTGGTGGGCTGGCAGTTCACTAAGTCATGGGTGGTGGGCTGGCAGCCCAGTCACTCATGGCTGGTGGTGGCAGTTCACTCAGTCACCCGTCCTCCCTTCACCCCCCACTCTGCTCCATGTCATTCCCCTCCCCCACACGCATTCAGTCCATCTTCCCTCAATCTCCCCCCCCCCCCCCCCCCCCCCATGCACTCTTAGTGGCTCTCCGACAGCACAACCATTCCTGCCTATTAGGTTCCTATTGTGATGAAGAGCACGCAGGCATGGCAAGCGGAAAAAGGATTTATTAAGTTTTAAAATGTGAATGACTTAAAATATAACACCAATTTAAATGTTAAAGATGAGATTTATTAAGTTATTTTTTGTTGTGTCTCTTGCTGTGTTCTGCTGCTCACTGCCTCTTGATAACACTTTGCTTTTGATATATAAAAAAGACAATTTTAATATAGAGAGATTAAGCGGTCAAATTTTAACAAAGAAAATCTGAGAATTTACCTCAAAAGTCATCATGGAGTGCAGGCCGCAAGTCCAACCTCACAGCACTCCAAGCCAATTTCACAGCATTTCAAGCAGAGCACGAGCGCGCACGCACACACACGCGCACACACACGCGCACACACACACAGCCACTCACCCAGACATTTACACAGACACAGACACTCACGCACAGACAGACAAACTCACACACCTTTTAGAAGCAATAGAGACCCTTTTTGCAAGCATTTTAGAACCAATAGACACTTTCTGCAACCATTTTAGAACCAATAGAGACACTTTTTGCAACCATTTTAGAACCAATAGAAACGCTTTTTGCAACCATTTTAGAACCAATAGAGACACTTTTTGCAAGCATTTTAGAACCAATAGAAACACTTTTTGCAAGCATGTTAGAACCAATAGAGACACTTTTTACAAGCATGTTAGAACCAATAGAGACTTTTTGCAAGCATTTTAGAACCAATAAAGACACTTTTTGCAACCATTTTAGAACCAATGGACACTTTTTACAGCCATTTTAGAACCAATAGACACTTTTTACAACCATTTTAGAACCAATGGACACTTTTTACAGCCATTTTAGAACCAATAGACACTTTTTGCAAGCATTTTATAACCACATTAAGGGCACTCACAGCTGAGTAGACATGTGTTCAGTGTTATTCACAGCTCGGAGAAACGAGACCCTCTGGCTACCTCCATCTTGCAGAGACTGAGTGAGGCACACCACTTTTGGGTTTTATAGTCCCTCCCCCCTCCCACCAGCAGGGGCAGCAGAGAGTGGCAATTAAAAAAAAACATTAATATCTCTCTGATTTTTCATCGATGGGAAATATCCTCCGGTCCCAGAAGGCGGAGGGGGGCTCCGAGCGAGGTGGCCACCAATGACAGCTGTAGGTGGCGGCATTCTTTCAGAAATCACACCACAGCGAGCCAAAAGCGGTCAAGATCAGACTTTTAGTAATATAGATGTGTACAAAAAAAAGACTAAATTTAATGAGTGGATGTCCGAATGTAAAAGTGACATGGCTAGCGAAATGGTAAAAATCTCGGCGTTTTTGTGTGTGGTTTTGGTGGAGTAACGAATCAAAGGGCAAGAATATGACATACACCCACACACACACACACACACAGTCTAAATAGTATACTAGACTAAGTGGGACCCGATGGGTCCCATGTTCACACGGGAGGGCTGGTCCCCCGATGCAGTATGCGTACTGTGGGCTGAAGGGACTGACTGGTTAGTATGGGCATTGTGTGCCATTTGTGGGACAAATGGATTCTTGAGGTGGCAGCTCAGTCACTCAAGACTAACGGCTGGTGGATTAACAGTTGACTCGTGGCCAATCTTTGAAATTCCACTTCAAGCAGGGTGTAAGGCAACCAAATTCAAGTGCAGTTTCTTACCACTTCAAGCAGGGTGCAAGGCCACCAAATTCAGGTGCAGTTTCCGACCACTTCAAGCAGGGTTCAAGGCCACCGAATGCAAGTGCAGTTTCATGCCACTTCAAGCAGGATGCAAGGCCACCAAATTCAAGTGCAGTTTCTTACCACTTCAAGCAGGATGCAAGGCCACCAAATTCAAGTGCAGTTTCATGTCAATTCAAGCAGGGTGCAAGGCCACCAAATGCTAGTGCAGTTTCATGCCATTTCAAGCAGGGTGCAAGACAACCACATTCAAATGCAGTTTCATACCATTTCAATCAGGGTGAAACCACCATAAAAATACTATAAAACCACACAAAACACCACACTCAAAGTTCAGTAGACATTCAGTGTGTTCAGTTGATTCACAGCTCAGTCGTGACCTCTCTCTCCCCCATCTTGCAGAGACTGAGCCACACCCACACTTACTGGTTTTATAATCCCTCCCCCTCCAACTGGAAGGGGCGTGGCCTTCATGGCATGATTGACAGTACAGAGATTCTCAAAACATTTTTTTAACACTAACACAACTTTTATTTTTAATTGATGGGATGAATCCTCTGCACCTGATGAGTGGCGAGGAACTGAGTAAGATGGTCAAAAATCACAGCTGTAAGTGGTAGCGTTTTATCTAAAATCATTATTCGTGCAAACAGGAAGTTGGCAAGTTTCCACCCAAAACAGCCATTTCTTTTTGCCGTGCAGCCTTTCAAAGCAGTTACCGCCACCAATAACAACAATTTTTTTTTTTTGCAGTGCAACCTTTTAAAAGCAGTTACCACAACCAACAACAGCCTTTTTTTTTTGCATTGCAGCCTTTCAAAGAAGTTACCACCACCAAGAGCCTTTTTTTTTTGCAGTGTAACATTTCAAAGCAGTTACCACCACTAATAGCCATTTTGTTTTCAGTGCAGCCTTTTAAAGCAGTTACCACCACCACCACCACCACCCATTTATTTTTGCAGTGCAGCCTTTCAAAGCAGTTACTACCACCACCAGCCATTTGTTTTTGCAGTGCAGCCTTTCAAAGCAGTTACCACCACCAACAGCCATTTTTTTTGCCAGTGCATCCTTTCAAAGCAGTTACCATCAGCCAATATACACCTTTTGCAAGTATTTTAGAACCAATGGACACTTTTTGCAAGGTTTAGAACCAATAGAGACACTTTATGCAAGCATTTTAGAACCAATAGACGCACTTTTTGTAAGCATTTTAGAACCAATAGACACTTTTTGCAAGCATGTTAGAACCAATAGAAACTTTTTTCAAGCATGTTAGAACCAATAGAGACACTTTTTGCAAGCATTTTAGAACCAAAATACACTTTTTGCAAGCATTTTAGAACCAATAGACACTTTTTGCAAGCATTTTAGAACCAATAGACACTTTTTGTAAGCATTTTGGAACCAATAGACACTTTTTGCAAGCATTTTAGAACCAATAGACACTTTATGCAAGCATTTTAGAACCACATTAAGGGCACTCACAGTTAAGTGGACATGTGTTCAGTGTTATTCACTGCTTAGAGAGACATGACTCTCAGGCTTCCTCCATCTTGCAGAGACTGAGTGAGGTACAACACTTCCAGGTTTTATAGTCCCTCCCCCTTCCACCAGCAGGGGAAGCAGAGAGAATGGTAATTTAAAAAAAAAACATTAATATCTCTCTGATTTTTCATCGATGGGAAAAATCTCCCATTCCGGAAGGCGGAGGGTGCTCTGAGCGAGGTGGCCAAAAATGACAGCCATAGGTGGCGGCGTTCTCTCGGAAACCGCAGCACAGTGGGCCAAAAGCGGTCAAGATCCTGGCATCACATCACTCCAGTCCTCAAACAACTTCACTGGCTTCCCATCTCCCACCGGATCACCTACAAAATCCTGATCCTCACCTACAAAGCCCTCCACCATCTGCCCCCACCCCCCCATATCTCACTGACCTCCTCTCCCCCTACCAACCCTCATGGTCCCTCAGATCCACATCAGCTGGCCTCCTCTCCATCCACAAGTCCAACCTCCGCAGTTTTGGGGACAGAGCCTTCTCCAGGGCAGCTCCCAGGCTCTGGAACTCCCTCCCCCAACTGATCTGCAATTCCGTGTCCCTCACCATCTTCCAGTCCCGCCTCAAGACCCATCTCTTCACCTCTGCCTATCCTTAGCCCCACGTGCCGTCCCTTTTCATCTGTGGATTAATTGCCTCATACTGTGTTTTGTATTGAATTCTGTATTTACTTTGTGTACTAGTCATGTCTCTACTATTTATTTCATTCCCCTTACACGTTTTTCCTCTACCTGCTAAATGTTTGTAAGGTGTCCTTGAGACTCTTGAAAGGCGCCCATAAATAAAATGTATTATTATTATTATTATTAAGATCAGACTTTTAGTAATATATAGAAGATAGATGTAGTGTTGCAGCCACAGTGAAAATGCTAATTACTAAAAAAGGTGCAAGGACCACAATGAGATGGTTGGAAGATTGAAAATTCATCCTTAGGATGTGAGTTCAACAGTCTGATAATGGTGGGGAAGAAACTGTTCCTGAATCTGGTGTTATATTCTTTCAACCTTTTGTATCTGACAGAGAGGGAGAAGAAAGAATGACTGGGGTGTGAATGGTCCTTGATTATGTGGTCTGCTTTCCCGATGCAACATGAAGTTTAGATGGAGTTGATGGGATGAAGGCTGGTTTGAATGATAGACTGGGTTGCGTCCATAACATACCATACCAAGATGTGGTGCATCTGGATAGGATGCTTTCTGTGGTGCATTTGTAGAAATTGGTAAGAATCATTGGCAACTTTCCTGAGTTTTCTGAAGAAGATGAGGCATTGGCGTGCTTTCTTTGCCATCCCGACAATGTGGTTGGATCAGGACAAATTGTTAGTGATGATTATACACAGGCACTTGAAGCTTTTGAATCTCTATTTTGAAACAGTGATCCAGAGTGAGTTGTGTGCTCTACCCCACTTTGTGAAGTTGATGATCAACTCCTCTGAATTGCTAACATTGAGAGAGACGTTGTTGTGGATTTGTGGCCCGTAGTTGTCATTTTAATGCTGGACTAGTTTAAGGATTATGTTCTGTGACTGATTTCTGGGCTGCAGAAATGTGTGTAGCAAGGTAGAAAAACCATCGGAGTGGAAGAAAGCCCAAATAAGAGATACTGATATCTTTAGTCAGAGGGTAGTTAATCTGTGAAACTCATTGCCACAGAGGGCTGCGGAGGCCAAGTCAGTGGATATTTTTAAGGCAGAGATAGACAAATTCTTGATTAGAATGGGTGTCAAAGGTTATGGGGAGAAGGCAGAAAAATGGGATTAGGAGGCAGAGATCAGCCATGATTGAATGGTGGAGTAGACTCGATGGGCCAAATGTCCTAATTCTACTCCTATAACTTGTGAACTTGTCACTCCACCTGAATTTTTTTTTCATTGATTTAAATTTCTGACTTTTTAAGGAAGAAATGGAATCACAATCACAAATTTATATGCATACTCTTGACTAATTGGAGTGCACCAACAAAATCTGCTTTTTATGTCTTTAGCGAAAAAAGCTGTCTTGAATACAAGAGTTGCTCCTTACATTTCCCAACATCCTTCGAAGTAAATTGAACAGCCAGAACGTGCCTAGCTTAAAACATGATCCAATAATATTGCATGAAATGTCACCTTAGAATATGTGCTAAACTCTATAGTAAGACTTGAGCATAGGTACATGCTTTTATTTCAAGTGGCCATTTTACCAAATAAGCTACCTGAACGCTATTATAGAATGTTTTTATTTTATTATTCTGCTGGCTTTTCCTGAAAGATTACGATCCTGAGTTTAAGTATTGCTTTCTCATTTAAAATAAAAACCCTGAATAATGACTTACCTTTTCTTATTTGTAGTTAAACCACCTCATTATTTTGTAGACGGGAAAATTTAGTTGACTCATTTTATTTTTCTTAAACTGCAGGGATCTTTTTGTAATATTAAAACTTCTAAAAGTTTGATCGAGTTTTCAACTTTTTAGAGGTGCCTGCATGCTGTACTGCAGTGTGCTGTCACTGCATTACAGGCTGAGACTGAGACTGAGACGGTAACGGTACTTACGTGAGGGCGATCCGGCTCGGGGCTGGAACGGTGGTCCGGTGGCTGAGACGGCGTTCTGGCGGCGGTGACCTGAGTCCGGGGTTCGGCCGCGAGCCAGCGGCTGCATCAGCAGGACTGGTGGGCGGCAGCTTCGACCACCCCGGGGCGCGGTGATTGAGCCGCGGGACTGTTTTTAACATCGCCCGGTGGGGTATCACCTCAGCGCAGAGGGAGAAGAGGAGGGAAGAGACTGCAGACCTAAGACTTTTGCCTCCATCACAGTGAGGAGGTGCTGGGTGGACTCACTGTGGTGGATGTTAATATGTGTTTATTGTTGTTTTTTATTGTATTGTATGTATGACTGCAGGCACAAAATTTCATTCAGACTTCGGTCTGAATGACAATAAAGGAAATCTGTAAAGGGTTAAACGCATTCCGATGAGAGAAGCATTGATGTCTGTGAACCATTCGGGGTTAAATGGCCGGAAACAAGTATTCAAACCTCTCTATAAGCATGTAGTGTAGTCACTTCATTGCCATGCTTGCTTTCACATAAACATTGAACTGGGACTTTGGAATTTTTCACTGTAAACAGAATGTCATAAAATCACAATTTATTCTAAACAGTTTCCACTGTCTTATGAAAAGATGTAATCACAAATTGTTTAATCCATTTATGAGTAATGAATAGCTCTGTTGGAGTTTACTCTGTTCAAATACATATTGACTTTGAAGAATCATGTAAATCTGATGAAAACGGCATAAACAAATTACTTGGTCTATTCATATTTCCTCCTTGATATTTCAATTTTTTCTACATGCGCTGACTGTTGATGGGGTACGTTTGGAAGACCACCATCAATCCACTGCTTCCCAACCTCATTAACCATTCTTCATCTTCCAGTCTAAATGGAAGCCATCTTGAATTAAAGGCCTCATAGTTAAGTCTTGCAGCAGTTGGCCAATGATTGTTTCCAACAATGTTAGTCAGGAATCACTGGGTAATGATCAGTCACTGTAAACACGACAGCCATGTTGATTTGTTTCCTTCTTTGGTACAGATGCCCGCAAAAATGCTTCGAGGATAGGCACAAAATGCTGGAGTAACTCAGCAGGTCAGGCAGCATCTCTGGAGAAAAGAAATAGGTGATGTTTTGGATCAAGACTCTTCTTCAAACTGAGAGCCAGGGGAGAGGGGAGCTAGATGTATGAAAAGGTACAGAACAAATCCCCACCAATGACCAAGGAAAGGTAGAGCCCACAACCATCCATTGTTGGCTGTGGAAGAAGTGATAACAAAGGGATACATGAATGCGAACAGTGCAACTAGCGGGTCGGCCAGGGTGGGGGAGGGATGGAGAGAGAGGGAATGCAGGGGTTACTTGAAATGAGAGAAATCAATAATCAATAGGTTGTAAGCAGCCCAAGTGAAATATGAGGCATTTTTCCTCCAACTTCCCTGTGGTCTCACTCTGACAGTGGAGGAGGCCCAGAATAGGAAGGTTAGTGTGGGAATGGGAATGGGAATGGGAGTTAAAGTATTTGGTATTCAGGAGATCGTGTACCTTGATAATGAGTGTGGCATAACTGATTAGATTATCTATAGATTGTTATGAATGACTTCATTTTATGCTCAAAATTAATTATGATTTTAAAATGAAATCTAATTTTATTAAAACACTTACAAAATTCTAGTTAAATGCAGGAAAAATGACTTTAAAAAATGATTTTCTCTTTAACATCATTGAGCTGAATGCTTAGGTGACCTACATAAGTACAAGGTATGGAGTAACAGAGTCATACAGCATTGAAACAGGCCTTTCAGCTCAAGGTACCTATGCCGATCCAGATGCCCTTTTTGCACTAGTCCCACCTACCCACGATTGACCTGTATCTCTCTCAACCTTTCCTATCCATTACTTGTCCAAATATCTTTTAAATGCTGCCATAGAATCTGCCTTAACCACTTCTTCTGTCAGTTTGTTCCATATACACACCACGTTCTGTGTGGAAAAAGCTGCCTCTCAGGTCCATGTTAAATCTTTTCCCTCTCACCTTAAACTTATGTCCCCTGGTTCTTCATTCCCCAATTCTGGGTAAAAGACTCATTTATCCTATCTATTATCCTCATGACCTTTACACCTCTATAAGATTATGCCTCAGTCTCTTGCACTCCAAGGAATAAGATGGAGGAGCCTTCTTGATCACTATACCTACCTGTGACACCACTTTCAGGGAACTATGTACCTGCACTCCCAGATCTCTCTGGTCTACAACAGTCCCCAGGGCCATGCCATAACACTGTGTAGGTCCTGCCCAGATTTGACTTCCCAAAATGCAACACCTCACACTTATCTGCATTAAACTCTATTAGCCATTCCTCAGCCCGCTTGCTCATCTGATTAAGATCCTGCTGACATTTTGATAACTACCTTCACTATCTACGATACCGCCCACTTTATTGTCATCCTCAAACTTACTAATCATGCCTTCTACATTTTCATCAATATCTTTTGTATAAAGACAAGCGGCAATGGGCCCAGCACCAGTCACAGGCCTCCAGTCTGGAAAACAATCTTCCACCATCACAGATAGACACAATGTGCTGGAGTAACTCAGCAGGGTCAGGCAGCATCTCAGGAGAAAAAGGATGGGTGATGTTTCGGAATTGAACCCTTCTTCAAATGGTCTACGAACTAACCTTCCAGAGCAGCCTATCATGCAGAACCTTATCAAAAGGCTTGCTAAAGTACATAAAGTCCAACATCTACAGCTTTGCCCTCATCAACCTTTTTGGATATAACTACAAAAAACTCAATCAGATTCATTCGACGAGATCCCCCACATACAAAACCATACTGACTATTCCTTATCAGCCCGTCTATCCAAATGCATATGTATCTTATCACTCAGAATACTCTCCAATTACTTGCCTACTATAGATATTAGGCTCACTGGTCTGTAGTTCCCAGACTTTTCCTTGCAGTCTTTCTTAAACAGAGGCACACCAGTAGCCACCCTCCAATCTTCCAGCACCTCAGCCGTGTCAAATAATGGTGATAATTCATATGTCACAGCCAGGGTGCATGCAATTTCTCTAGCTTCCCACAGTATCCTTGGATATATCTGATCAGGCCCAGGAGATTTATCTACCTTTATATTCCTTAGGACATTCAGCACCTTCTCGACCTTAGTACAGACTGTCCTCAAGACATTTCCATTAACTGTCCCAAGTTCCCCAGTCCTCATGATATAACTAAAGGAGAAATACTAATTGAGGACCTTGCCCATCTCCTGCAGCCCAACATAGAGATGACTGCTTTGGAGCTAAGAGGCCCTATTCTCTCTCTTTAGACTGAGTTATCCTCTTTCTCTTATATAAAAATTCTTTGGGTTTTCCTTAATATTATCTGCCAGAGCTACCTCCTACACCTTCTTACCCACCCACTTTCCTTCTCAAGTCTGCCCCTTAAGAAGGAGCCAAAACTCCTCCTGATCCCAGCTGCCTATACCTATACCTGTCCCATGCTTCCTCCTTTTTCAAGACTGAGCCTCAATTTCTTTCATCATCCAAGCTTCCTCACTCCCACCTACATTGTCATTCACTCTAACAGGAACATGGATGCCCTGAACTCTTGCTATCACACTTTTAAAAGTATCACACATTCCGGATGTTCCCACAAACAATGTACTCCAATGATCTGGAACAAGTTCCTGTGTAATACCATCTAATTGGCCTTGCTAGCAAGGAAGGCTCAGGATCTCCTAGGAACTAGAAATTCTCTGCACTTGCTAGGAACTCCCTGAACCTTTTTACAGTGTGTCTTTGTATCTTAAACATTCAGTGGTACAGATGGAGGAGACGGCTAATGCCTTGGTTTAATGGGCATCTGAGACAATACCCAAACAATACAGCACTTGGGATTTGTTCTGGATTATCCATATAGCAGAAAATGGGGAGAAAATGCTACCAAATGAGCCATGTTGAATGCCTCGGCTATGATCCAACTCTGCCTATGGAGTGAATGATATGTGAAGTAATTGTCTAGTCGGTATGTGGCTTAATGTAGAGCAGATATATATTCAGCTATGTGTTGTCTTATCCAAGCAGCACAATCAACACTGAATGAAATGAAGGAAAAGCAGTGATTTATTCTTGCTAATCATTGAGAGAGAATTGGGTCGACACAGATGATCACAGTGTCTCATCATTATTATTACTTAGAAACAGTAGTCATTTGTGCCCAGTTTCTTAGTTGTAAATTGTGCATAAAATGCATTTTGCACTTGTTTTGAGGTGTTGGCACCCATTTCATCGTGGAGGCATATCTGTCAAAAAGTTAGATAGACCTCTTCTTTCACAATTCCCCTAATTCAGGTTAGATTTCTCAGTGGAACTTTGTGTATGTAATAGCATCCTTAATATGAATGTGCTCGCATTACTTAATATCATGAAAGGTCCCAATTAATAACTTGTGTAAATAATTCACAGTAAAATTAGTATAATATTGAGCTGAAAGAAATGATTAAATAAACAATCCTCCACAGAACATTATTTTTGTATTTTTTTCAAATCCATGCATGATGATTTTTTAATTAAAACTCAAGCTGCTGCTGAAAGGCCTCTGTAAAGATCTGTAGGTCGGGGAATTTAAAACCTTATGGGCCTGTCCCACTTATGCGAGTTTTCAGGCGACTGCCGGCGACTGTCAAGACGTAGCAGGTCGCTGAAAAACCGGCAACTGCAACGGTGACTGTCAGAGTGGAACACACACACACACACGTACACACATCGCTTCCTTCACCAGCCAGTTATGCAGGCGGGGGACAGGGCAAGCGGACGGAGCACTGTTTGAGTGAAATTCACACGGTGCAAAGCCAATGTGATACAGACACACACCACGATGAACAGGAAGGTTGGTGCTGTAATTAAGATGGTGAAAACACAGTGTACGGGAAGGGTTACTTAAGTCCTTTAATAGAGGCGGGGGAGAGGGGGGAGAAGCAGGGAGAAGGGGTGGGGAGAAGGGGTGGAGCTAACTTTTAAGAAACCAGAGATACACGGCTGTGAAGCTCGGTGGACATTAACATTACCGGTCGGTTATCCTTGGTTCTGAAAACTACTGTTTACGGTTTTTTCCCCAATGAGCCAATGAAATTCACCGGTCAACACCGGCGACAACCTATGACCTCCTGGTGACCCACTACCATTGCACCTACGGTACGAGAATTCTCACGATTCTCCATGGCGTCAAAATTCAGATTGAAGCCGTGACTATGTCCGAGAATGCGGGAACTACTCACGACCATGAAGGCGACTCCCCGACAACCGCCCGCGAACATGTGGCGACCATGTGGCGACCGCAATGTCTCCTGTAGTCGCCTAAGTGGGACAGGCCCATTACTTTGCAAACGTGATGGCTGACATAGATCACAATATTCAGCACTACCAGGGTCATGGATGTGATCAAGTAAACATCAGAGGTGTGGGTAAACTGGAGGGGGGTTCTGAAGACTTGTGCACTATGACCATTTCCATTACCATTTAGTCAGAGGGTGCTGGATCTGTGGAATTCATTGCACAGGCGGCTGTGGAGGCCAAGCCAATGGATATTTTTAAGGTGGGGGATTAAACAGATTTTTTATTAGTAACTGTGTCAGGGATTTTGGGGTGAAGGCAGGAGAATGGGGTTGAGAGGGAAAGATTCATCAGCCATGATTGAATGGCACAGTAGACTTGATGGATGGAATGGCCTATTCTGTTCCTAGAACTCATGAACATATTTCATCCTGCCTCTTCTGTCATCTACTCCAGACTGGCTATTTCATGTGATTTATTTTTGTTATGGTGTCCTATACTCCCTCAACTCTGTGGAAAGATCTTGCTAAGTGTGTTGACCATCTTCTCTTTGATCAGCATGTGCATGACATTGAATCTATTATCTGTAAAATAGATGGATCACGTTGCAATGCTTTTAACAAAGGGCAAACCACAATAACATTTTTGAAGCTAGTATGTCCCAATTTCAGCACTGATATTGTGACGTCAGATTTTTCATTATGAGCACACATTAGGTCAATTTCATTCATTTTCATATTAAAATATTTTGTTATTGCCGTTTGAAAAGTATAATAATTTTTGAGGATAAGAACGAGATCTATCTCAGCACTTGTTAACAACCTTTACTGCAATGCAGTTGTGGTTGTAGAGCAATCTTTTTGATAAATGTTGCCAAAAATAGTGTAGATCTTCCATTATTGGTGTGCCGTCCATCATAAGTAGTAATCAGCCCATAGTAATTAGTAAGTGGGTCTGAAGAAGGGTCCTGACCTGAAATGTTGTCTGACCATTAACTTGCTGCCTTCTTCCAGCAGTTTGTGTTTTGCTCAAGATTCCAGAACCTGCAGTTCCAACATCTGCAGTTACTTGTGTCTTCATTGTTTAAGAAAGAACTGCAGATGCTGGAAAAATCACAGGGAGACAAAAATGCTGGAGAAACTCAGCGGGTGAGGCAGCATCTATAGATTGATTGATTGATTGATATAATTTATTTGCCACACAACCAGGGTCGGTGGAATTTGGGTTGTCAGCAGCGGTACAGTAATAAAGAACACACAACCACAATAAAAAATTTTACACAAACATCCACCACAGCATTCATCACTGTGGTGGAAGGCACAGAACTTGGCCAGTCCTCCTCCATTTTCCCCCGTGGTCAGGACCTCCACCCTCCACAGCCGTTGCTGCGGGCGTCCAGATGGTAAGGGACAAAGTCAAAGTCAAGGTGAATCCAGGATCGGCTCTTCCCCACCGGAGACCGCGGCTTCAGGCTGGTGTAGGTCGCAGGCTGGCGGTCAAAGTTTTAAAGTACCTGCCGTGCCGCAGCCGGAAGCACCGCAGTCTGCAGGGTCGGCGGTCGAAGCTCCCCTCCAGGGGAGATGGTAAGTCCATACCGCACCCGCGGTAGAAGACGGCCACGGGCCGGTGGTGGAAGCTTCTTCTTCCCCCCGGGTCCTCCACGAGGGATCCCGGGCTGTAGACGCCACACCAGCTGGAACTCTGCAGACCGCTGCTTCAGGCTGCCGGCTGCCACGGGCCAGCGTAACGGAGCACTCCCCTCCGGCGAGCCCCAGCCAGGTCTCACCCGCTCCACGCCGAGAGTCCACGCTGCGCCCGCTGCTGAAGCTCCGGGCGCGTCTCCGGGAAAGGCCGCCCGATCCTCGAAACATAGAAACATAGAAAATAGGTGCAGGAGGAGGCCATTCGGCCCTTCGAGCCAGCACCGCCATTCATTGTGATCATGGCTGATCGTCCTCTATCAATAATCTGTGCCTGCCTTCTCCCCATATCGCTTAACTCCACTAGCCCTAAGAGCTCTATCTAACTCTCTCTTAAAACCATCCAGTGACTTGGCCTCCCCTGCCCTCTGTGGCAGGGAATTCCATAAATTCACAACTCTCTGGGTGAAAACGTTTTTTCTCACCTCAGTCTTAAATGACCTCCCCTTTATTCCAAGACTGTGGCCCCTAGTTCTGGACTCGCCCAACATTGGGAACATATGGAGCAAAGGAACAGGTGAAGTTTCGTGTTGCGACGTCTGAAGAAGGGTCTCAACCCGAAACGTCACCTATTCCGTCGCTCCATAGATGCTGCTTCACCCGCTGAGTTTCTCCAGCATTTTTGTCTACTTTGCGTCTGCATTGTAATCAATTGTCTGGCTTTGAAACCTGTTTGAGCATGGAGCAGATGCCTAGCACAATCTTCAGTTCATTGTCAAGGTCCAATCTGGTGAAGGGTCTTTCTCATGATGAAATAGAAAGTCCTGCCCCTGGAATCGTTTAAAATGCCCGCTGAGCTCTGCCACCATGCAGTCGCAAACTTCAAAAAATAGTTTAAAGAATCCAAAAATGTTAAAACACTGTAAAATTATTAAAAATAAATCAAAAGAAAATAATTTAAATGGCTTAAAAGAACTATAAAATAATTTACAACAATTAACTGCATTTAAATAAATGTAAATGAAAATATAGGGAAATTACCCCACACTTGTATTCTTTCTACGAGCATGACTTCAAATAGATTATTAGTGAGCTTGCTAAGCAGGGGCAGTGCTGCAGGTTCAGCCAAGTCCTGGGAAATTTGCAAAGGTTTGGAAGGCACAGTCCTCGTGTGATTTTTCTCGGCTGCACTCAAGTTCAGGACCTGCTTTTCTTGTTGGGAATCCTGAACTTGGACGCAGACACAGTTATGCATGCGTTGGATAATTATCATCTGCACTAAATTGCAAAAAGCTACGTACATAGAATGTAGTGTGAAACTGCTAGCTTTTAATTTGACAACCGAGTTGGTGATTCAAATTGTCAACTATAGCAGCATTTTGTGCTTGTACTCTATATCTGTCTCTATTTTTGCGAAACTTCACGTGGAGTACATAACTCTTCTCTCTCTTTTCTGGACTTGCCGGTGGTTCCAATTTGTACTTATTACAGTCCAGTCTCTCAATATTTAAGATCTCATAATATATAACTAATCAGATGCTCATGTAGTGATCTTTACAAACAAATAAACATATTTAATAGCACAACACTGAAGAAGCATAAACATTGTGATCACCAATTACTTTGTAATAATTCAACATTAGCCTGGAATCAAGAACTGGCTTAATTTAAATGTATTATGTTAGTTTTTCATCCTGTTGTAGTGTCCTGAAGTGTACTATGGACTCACTTTTATCCTTACTTGGTTCTTCAGATTAATCTAGCAGCATTTTACTCATTCTGACTCATTTACTTGTGCTAACCCTGGTAAAAGAGCAATCAACAGGAACATGGCAGTAACAGAATCAGTTACAATCACATGTTACCCAAATTTACTTCATGATCAAGAAGGAACTGCAGATGCTGGAGAATTGAAGGTAGATAAAATTGCTGGAGAAACTCAGCGGGTGCGGCAGCATCTATGGAGCGAAGGAAAGAGGCAACGTTTCGGGCCGAAACTCAGCTCCATAGATGCTGCCGCACCCGCTGAGTTTCTCCAGCAATTTTGTCTCCCTTTACTATATGTTCTGATCCTCTGGTCTCTCCTTGTTTCGATCTTTATGTTTTCAAAAGTGATTCACAGCCGCATCATATGGGGCTTGGAGACTCAACAAACTGCAGATGCTGGAATCTTGTGCAAAAATGCTGGAATTACTCAGTGGGTCAGGCAGAATCTTTGGAGGACTTGTCTGAAGAAGTGTCCTGACCTGAAACACGGCCTATCCCTGCTATCCAGAGATGCCTCTGGACTCATTGAGTTCCTCCGGTACTTTGTGTTCATGTGGGCCTTTCCTTGTAACAAGTCTTTTTAATGCAGACTACATTATTCAATGTTTGCCCCACTAAAGAACAGTTAATTTGGAAACCTAGAAGCAAAACAACTATTTTCAGTGTTAATTTACCTAGGTTTTTTCCCATTGGTGGAATTGTACCTATCTCTTTTGGGATGAAAAATATTCTTGAATGGCAATAAATCATAATTTCCCACACAGATCAGGGTTGACACCCTATGGAGCTGTGGGTTTTACAAGGTCATTAACCTGTAGAAATTGCTTTGATAGTTAAAACACTTGATACCTTTAACAATGCCACACAAAACTAATAGCTTTTATTTCACTTGACCAATTAATGTATTGGCATATTTATGCAATATTTCATTTGCTACTGAAGTACTGCTTGTTGAATTCTCTCAGATAAATAAATAATGTTTTTTTTGTACATATAGCCTTAGGACTCGTTTCAGATTTAGACTTGTCCTATATTGCTTACTGCTGTAGTACACGATGTCCCCCACATGCTGTAGAACAGTGCATCCACTGTTCATCAGCTGACTGGCCTCCAGTGCTTTTCTGACTGGTTCATTGACCAGATCACTATCTTATAAATTATGAAATAATTCCCTTTGGTCATGATTGGAATTATTAAGGCGTTACTCAGGCAGAGATATTGCCTCACAGGTAGAAGTTTTACTTTACTTCCACCACAGTAATTTTGCATAAGAGTGTCTTGGATCACATTATCCTCCCCAGTTATGTCAAGTACTAAAATACGTAAACTGCAGAAAATGCAGATACAAGACCCTATGGTGACTGGATGGATCTGGAAGGGAGACAAACCACTGTGGATCAACGTGATTCCCATTAACTTGGAAACTGAGTTGTTAAGGTAGGGTTTAATGTTATCTGTCATTCATGTAATGGGCACATACCTTTACTTAGTTGGGAATATTTGTTCATGAGCGTTGACAGTGTATTGTGAATTAATATGTCACAGGTATTTATCCAGAGCTGCTCTTTAATTAAGTGGGAGTTTCAAATGAAGGTGGAAATGTCAAAAGGCTTAATGTGGACTAGTTACATCGGCATCATAACCATATGAGCAGGTCAGAAAATGAGTACTCTGAGATAGGTGCTCACATCCAGTCAAATGGAAAACATGCCACTCATCAACTTACACACAACCACAATGGCACTGATAGGCTCAAGATGATTCAGAGGTAAGGAATTGGTATAATTGGTACTAGTGTTGGTGTCAACATCTATCATGAATGGTGTAGGCAGGAACTACAGGTGCTGGTTTACACTGACGATAGACACAAAATGCTGGAGTAACCCAGCGGGACAGGATAGAAGGAATGCGTGATGTTTTGGGTCAAGACCCTTTTCGACCCGAAACGTCACCCATTACTTCTCCCCAGATATACCGCCTGTCCCGCTGAGTTACTCCAGCATTTTGTGTCTATCTTCTGTCATGAGTGCCATCTGGGAAGAGGTACAGGAGCATTAGCTGCAAAACCAGCAGGATGCTCCTCAGCTTCTTCCCGCAGGCTATAAGACTGATAAACGGACATTGCCCCCTGCCAAAGTATCGCGCACAAACCATCAACCTGGGCACACTGCAGCAGAGCCGCTGTCGTGCCGCTGCCGATCGGAACGCCTGTTGATGTTTAGTAGAGAGTAGAGTGTTTAATTTGTTCATGATATATGTATTTTTATTTCTATTTATTTTTTACTGCACACTGAATGGACACTGGTTGAGCAACGTTTATTTGTTTCCTCTGGGTATGTGAGTACCCAGATATACTATACAACTATACTATACTATTCTTGCTGTTCTATACACTGCCCACAAGATGCAAGGCAGCTGCTTTCCACATTTTGCATCTTTTACTTTCTCGACTTCTATGATTGAGAAAGACCGAAGTAGTGATCAAATGCAAAACCCATCATTTCCGAGTTCTCATCCAAGTCACACCATGAATGGAAAGGAATAAGGGGTAAGCTGTATAGCGGGAGCTGATCTAATTCTGAGACCATTCTCAGTATGTTGGAAACTATCTTTTTTTTTAATCCTTCTTCAAAAATGGTTATGATCTTTTAATTATACTATGAAGTGTCCCAGTGTATAGTATGATTAGCCCATCTTCCTGCACACGGGAGAATTTGCTGTACATTCTACATTGTTGCCCATTATCCACGTTAAAGTTGCAAAGCAAAAGCAAAGACAATGCTGTAAATCTAGGGGAGAAAGACTCCACAAAGTACTCTGATACTCATGTTGTCAGGCAGGTTTGTGATAAGAGGAAAAGAAAAAGTACATAGGGATAATGAACATTTCTATCCAAAATTTAAAACGTTAGTAATGGAGTTGCTGAGAAAGTGTCGAAGAGGAAAGAGAACTGTAAATTGTAAATTTCCCTAGTGTGTAGGATAATGCAAGTGTTACTGGTTGATCGCTGGTCGTCACAGACTTGGTGGGCCGAAGGGACTGTTTCCATGCAGTATCTCTAAACTACTGGGAAAGTCAGTCTCCTGCGGAGAAGATGAGAGACAGATTGCCACAGGTATGGGGGATTCGGTGGTGTTGTCTGTAAGAGGGCAGTGAAGACAAAGAAATATAGAAACATAGGAAATAGGTGCAGGAGTAGGCCATTCGGCCCTTCGAGCCAGCAACGCCATTCAATGTGATCATGGCTGATCATCCACAATCAGTACTCCGTTCCTGCCTTCTCCCCATAAGCCTTGATTCCTCTAGCCCTAAGAGTTCTATCTAACTATCCTTTGAATGTATCCAGTGAATCGGCCTCCACTGCCTTGTGAGGCAGAGAATTCCACAAATTCACAATTCTCTGGGTGAAAAGGTTTTTCCTCATCTCAATTCCAAATGGCCTACCCCTTATTCATAAACCATGGTCCCTGGTTCTGGATTCCCCCAACATCGAGAACATATTTCTTGCATCTAGCGTGTCCAATCCCTTAAGAATTTTATATGTTTCTATAAGATCCCCTCTCATCCTTCCAAATTCCAGCGAATACAAGCCCAGTCGTTCAATTCTTTCATCATATAACAGTCCCGCCATCCCGTAAATTAATCTTGTGAACCTACGCTGCACTCCCTCAATGGCAAGAATGTCCTTCATCAAATTAGGAGACCAAAACTGCACACAATACTTCAGATGTGATCTCACCAGGGTCCTGTTCAGCTGCAGAAGGACCTCTTTGCTCCTATACTCAACTCCTCTCATTATGAAGACCAACATGCCATTAGCTTTCTTCACTGCCTGCTGTACCTGCATGCTTACTTTGAGTGATTGATGTACAAGGACACCCAGGTCTCATTGCAATTCCCATTTTCCTAATCTGACAACATTCAGATAATAATCTGCCTTCTTGTTCTTGCCACCAAAATGGATAACCTCACATTTATCCACATTATACCACATCTGCCCACTCACCCAACCTATCCACGGCACCCTGCATCCTCATAGCATCCTCTTCACGACTCACATTGCCACCTGGCTTTGTGTCATCTACAAATTTGCTAATGATACTTTTAATTCCTTCATCTAAATCATTAATATATATTGTAAATAGCTGCAGTCCCAGCACCGAGCTTGCGGCACCCCACAAGTCACTGCCTGCCATTCTGAAAGGGACCCGTTAATTTGCTGTCTGCCAACCAACGTTTTATCCGTCAATACCCTACCCCCAATACCATGTGCTCTAATTGTGCTCACTAATCTCCTGAGTGGGACCTTATCAAAGGCTTTCTGAAAGTCCAGATACACGACATCCATGGGCTCTCCCTTATCCATTTTACTTGTTACATCCTAAAAAATGTCCAGAAGATTAGTCTAGCACGATTTCCTCTTCATAAATCCATGCTGACTTGGACCGATCCTGTTACTACTATCCAAATGCCCACCATTACATCTTTAATAATTGACTCCAGCATCTTCCCCACCACTGATGTCAGGCTAACTGGTCTTAAAAAGTGGGATAACATTAGCTATTCTCCAATTCACAGAAACTAATCTATAGAACAGTGGAAAAAGATCACCAATGTGTCCACAATTTCTAGAGCCACCTCCTTGAGTACCTTGGTATGCAGACTATCAGGCCCTGGGGATTTATCAGCCTTCTTTCCCATCATTCTACACCATTTCCTGACTAATGTAAATTTCCTTCAGTTCCTCCATCACCCCAGATTCTCTGTCACCTAGTACTTCTGGGAGATCGTTTGTGTCTTCCTTAGTGAAGACAGCCCAAAGTACCTGTTCATCTCATCTGCCATTTCCTTGTTCCCCATATTAAAT
This sequence comes from Leucoraja erinaceus, assembly GCF_028641065.1. NCBI lineage: Eukaryota > Metazoa > Chordata > Chondrichthyes > Rajiformes > Rajidae > Leucoraja > Leucoraja erinaceus. The sequence continues at coordinate 42,848,370 of NC_073392.1, read as the reverse complement.
TCTTCTGTCTTCAAGGGAACCACATTTGTCTTAACTAATCTTTGCTTGCCTCTTCACATACCTAAACAATCTTTTACTATCCTCCTTTATATTATTGGCTAGCTTACCTTTGTACTTCATCTTTTCTCCTCGTATTGCCTTTTTAGTTACCTTCTTGTTCTTTAAAAGTTACCAAATCCTCTGGCTTCCTGTTCATCTTTGCTATGTTATACATCTACTCTTTTAGTTTTTACTGTCCTTGACTTCCCTTGTCAGCCACGGCCGCCTCTTACTCCCCTTCGAATCTTTCTTCCTCTTTGGAATGAACTGATCCTGCATCTTTTGGATTATTCCCAGAAATTCCTGCCATTGCTGTTCCACCGTCATTCCTGCTAGTGTCCCTTTCCAGTCAACTTTGGCCAGCTCCTCCCTCATGCCTCCATAGTCCCCTTCGTTCAACTGCAGTACTGACACTTCTGATTTTATCTTCTCCCTCTCAAATTGCAGATTAAAACTTATTATGGTCACTACCTCCTAATGGTTCCTTTACCTTGAGTTCCCTTATCAAATCTGGTTCATTACACAACACTAAATCCAGAATTGCCTTCTCTGTGTTAGGCTCCAGTACAAGCTGCTCTAAGAATCCATTTCGGAGGCACTCTACAAACTCTTTTTTTGGGGTCCAGCACCAACCTGATTTTCCCAGTCTACCTGCATGTTGAAATCTCCATAACCACTGTAGTATTACATTTGTCACATGCCAATTTTAACTCCTGATGCAACTTGCACCCTATCTCCAGGCTACTGTTTGGGGGCCCGTAGATAACTCCCACTAAGGTATTTTTACCCTTACAATTTCTCAGTTCTATACACAATGGCTCTAAATCTTCTGATTCTATGTCACCCCTCGCAAAGGACTGAATTTCATTCCTTACCAATAGAGCTACCCCACCCCCTCTGCCCTCTGTCTTTTCGATAGGACATATAACCCTGAATAGTCAGCTCCCAGCTCCAATCCTCTTGCAGCCATGTCTCTGTAATTCCCACAACATCATGCCTACCAATCTCTAGCGGGTAGGCGTGATATAGGATAAAGGATACAGTATACCTGAGGATTGTGTAACAAGGAGGATATGAATTAAATCTAGATGAGGATTGATCAGGAAAAAGTACTGAATATCACACGTTAGATTCAAGACTGGAATGGTTGATTATCTGAATTCAGTATTGAGTCTGAAGCGTGCCGTATGTCATCTCCATCTGTGTCGGCTTCATCCATGTCTCCTCTGTGTCCCGCAGTTCTAGAGTCACTCTACCTCCCCGTGGACGGAACAAGGATAGAGTTTCTCTAATCCTTGCCTTTCACCCACCAGCCTCTACATTCATCACATCAATTAACATCTGTAACACCTGTCCCATTACACCTCCTTCCACAGGTCCATCCAGGGACCCAGGCAGCTCTCCCTGGTGACACTGAGGTTCTTTTAACCACATCTGGTGTTCCTGATGTGGCTTCCTTAACATCGGAGAATGAATGGAAGAGAATGTTTTGTTGAACACTTGCACTTAGTCTGCCTAGTGCTGGGTGTCCTGTTTGCTAACCATTTTAACACCCCTTCCCATTCCCCTACTGGACTTTGTGCCCTGGGCCTCCTCCATTGTCAACTCATATTCCACTTGGGTAGCTTGCTACCCAATGATATGAAAATTGAATTTTCCAATTTTAGGTAACACCCCATCTCCCTTTTTACCCCCATCCCTCTTTTTACCCCCTCTCCTTTTCATCCCCACCCCCTTTTCACTCACTCCACTCCATTTCACCCTCTTGCCTCCTTTTTGCCCCTTTTTTCCCCTCGCCTCCTTTTACCCCTCCCTCCCCCTTCACACACTACCTTTTCACGCCCCCTCCCTTTCATGTGCCCCGTCCTGGTGCACACTCATTGCTCCCCTTTTGCCTTCCCTCCCTTCCGCCTTCTACCTCTATTCTCTGGCATTACAAATCAACCTCACTTTCTCCTCATCGATGTTACATCGACGACTGCTTTGGTGCCACCTCCTGCACCCGCACACAACTGACTGACTTCATCCACTTCACCACTAACTTCCATCCGGCACTCAAATACACCTGGACCATTTCTGACACTTCCCTACCATTCCTTGACCTCACTATCTCCATTGCAGGTGATAGACTTCTGACCGACATACACTATAAACCCACTGACTCCCATGGCTATCTGGACTACACTTCTTCCCACCCTGCTTCCTGTAAGGACTCCATCCCCTACTCCCAATTCCTCCGTCTACGCCGCATCTGCTCCACGGATGATGCGTTCCACACCAGGACATCTGAAATGTCCTCATTATTCAGGGAACGGGGGTTCCCCATCTCCACCATAAATGAGGCTCGCACCAGGGTCTCTTCCATACCCCGAAACACTGCTCTCTCTCCCCATCCCCGCACTCGCAACAAGGGCCGAGTCCCCCTAGTCCTCACCTTTCACCCCACCAGCCGTCACATACAAAAAGTAATCCTCCGTCAGTTTTCGCCGCCTCCAACGTGACCCCACCACTCGCCACATCTTCCCATCTCCCCCCATATCTGCCTTCCGCAAAGACCGCTCCCTCCATAACTCCCTTGTCAATTCTTCCCTTCCACCCCCTCCCCGGGCACTTTCCCTTGCAACCGCAAGAGATGCAACACTTGTCCCTTTACCTCCCACCTCGACTCCGTTCAAGGACCCAAGCAATCGTTCCAGGTGCGACAGAGGTTTACCTGCATCTCTTCCAACCTCATCTATTGCGTCCGCTGCTCTAGATGTCAGCAGATCTATATCGGTGAGACCAAGCGGAGGTTGGGCGATCGTTTCGCCGAACACCTCCGCTCGGTCCGCAATAACCAAGCTGACCTCCCGGTGGCTCAGCACTTCAACTCCCCCTCCCACTCCGTCTCCGACCTCTCTGTCCTGGGTCTCCTCCATGGCCACAGCGAGCAGCACCGGAAATTGGAGGAACAGCACCTCATATTCCGTTTGGGGAGTCTGCATCCCGGGGGCATGAACATCGAATTCTCCCAATTTTGTTAGTCCTTGCTGTCTCCTCCCCTTCCTCAGCCCCACAGCAGCCTGACGTGTACATTTATATTATCCATATTGTTTAGAGCAGAGGGGAGGGGCATTCAAATCGCATCTTCTGGAGACCTGCTGTGGCTACGGGCAAACTGAAGCAGATCCAGGTAATATCTGAGGCAGGAATTGATTCATGCCATTACTAACCTCTCGAAATACGTAATTAATGGTGGATGTAAGTGCTTCCAGATGGTAGTCCTTAACACATGTCATTGTGTTGCTCTTGGGCACCTATAGGATAGACTCCCTTGAAGTAGATGGGAACTTTAGACTGTAGAAGTGACAGGTTGAAGGTGTCCTCACATACTCCATTGACTATGATATAGTTGGGATCACGGAGCCTGACGGCTGTCTCCTCCCATCCCCCAGCCGTCGGGCTCCTCCCCCTTTTCCCTTACTTGTCCCCCCCCACCCCCGCCCCCGATCAGTCTGAAGAAGGGTTTTGGCCCGACACGTTGCCTATTTCCTTCGCTCCATAGATGCTGCTGCACCCGCTGAGTTTCTCCAGCTTTTTTGTGTAACCCACTTTCTCCTCATCTGCCTCTCTTTCGTTTCCTGTCATTTCTACGATTTGTCCACCCATCTGCCAATCAATCCCTACTCACTTGTATCCACCTATTACTTGCCAGGTTTTGTCCAACTCCTGCCCATTTTGCAGCTTTCTCTTCCCTACATCAGTCTGAATGGTCCCAAAAAGTTGTCAATCTGTGACTGGCAAAGATGCTCCCTGTGCCGCTGAGTTACTCCAGCACTTTGTGTTGTGTTTGTAAACCGGGTCCTAGTTACTTGTGCTTCCGTTCTATTACACACTATACTTTAACAATTAATGCTGGGTACTCCCACCAAAGGTGTTGCACAATCTATTCTCATCTCCCCTCCATGATCAACGTTCTCTGTTGGTTTCTCTGCCCCTCCTTCTTCTCTGCAACTTTAACATTGCTTCACTTCAAACTTGTCCCAATTCTGATAAAAGGCCATCAACCTGCAATGTTAACCCCACAGGTGCCACTGACCCACTAGATTTTTGCAGCATCTCTTTATTTTAGCCCCAGCACCGTCTCATTCAATGCAATAACTGTAAGACAGATTAATCAGCATTTGTTCACAATGCGATGGAACAGGGCACAGATTAGGTTTTGAAATTAAAACATTTGTTTGTTGTACATCTATGTCTGGATTTAGGTTTCACTTGCTAATTTATGGAATTCGGATGCAGAATGAGTTTTGTTGGAAAGGAACAGATGTTTTCCATTTGCTCATTTGGGTGTAAAATAATTATCTAAGCAAGTGCAGAGAGGAAAATCAAATGCATAGTTATAGCCAATGCTTTAAATGCTACAGTGGCCCTGTGATTGTGAGGCCCGCTTATTTTTGACGTGCTCCACTCAGGTGATGATTTAAATAAATGCAATCTAATTTAAACATATGGAAACCAGATGGCTGCTTTACACCAGATTTTCATCAATACATTGTGCCTACTCTGATTATTTACACAAAGTTTAAAAAAGGACATTCTCTTCCAAAACCTAAAGAGTCTTCGATTGGAGGCATTGAAGACGTGGAGCTGAATAGCTGTGGCTGTTTACAGGATTGCCTGGTGTAACATCAGCAGCAGACAGAAGATATGCAGGAACCTGCAGCTTTCAATATATTTTAAGAAGATCATCTGAACAACAGTGAACCTTGATGCTTAACATTTTGAACATACGTACAACATAATTGCTGTAATATATATATCCCTGGAACAGTATAATAATTTAGAGAATGTTGTATTAGATCCCACCACTGACTCTTTATTGTCTTCAATACATAATTAACCCCCCAAAAATGTGTATACCCAATGATTCTTGATCAGAACCAGGAATGATAATGCAAAAGGTTGTCTATAGTACGACAGAAAACATTTAAAATGCAGATACTAAAATCGGAAACAAGAACAAAAAATGCTGGAAAAACTCAGCCAATCAAGCAGGATCTCAAGTCAAGTCCAGTGGAATTTATTGGCATAGGCATAAGAGATTATATATAAATGATACATATTTTTAATTCCAAAAGAAATAAGACTGCAAAAAAAGCTAGACATCAATGCAAAACACAATTAAATTAAAAAGCAAGTCCAGAGTAGTTGAAGAAGTGGACTGTTGTATTCCAAAGTGGGATCCAGGTTGTACAAAAGGTAGACAAAAATGCTGGAGATACTCAGCGGGTGAGGCAGCATCTATGGAGCAAAGGGATAGATGATGTTTCAGGTGGAGACCCTTCTTCAGGCTCTTTGTGGTGCAGGTTGGTTCAAGAATCGTGATAGTTGTAGAAAACTAGCTATTCCCGAACCTGGTGGTGTGCAACTTCAGGTATTTCCAGCTCCCGTACAATGGTAGCAGTGAGTTAATAGATGGTGCCTTCCTGAAGCAATGCCTCATGTAGATGGCTTTTGATGGAGGAAGGGCTGTGCCCATGAAGGAATCACTTGCCATACCAGGCCATGATGTCACCAGTCAGGATATCTTCCACAATAAATCTGCTGAAGTTTGTTGGATTCAGAGACAATCTTTAAGCTTCTAATAGAGGCGTTGATGCACTTGCTTCATCATTATATCAATGTGCTGGGTCGAAGGCAGATCATCAGAGATGTTAATGCTCAGCAATTTTAAGCTACTTACTCTCTCTGGCAACGATCCACAAATGAAAACTCGTCCATAGTCACCTGACATTCCCATGCTGAATTGAACTATTAGTTCATTGGTGTTGTTGATGCTGAGGGAGAGATTGTTGTTGTGGCACTAGTCCACCAGATGTCCTATCTCTCCCTTGTACATGGACTTCACCACCTGCGATTCAGCCAAATACAATAGTGGAGTCGGCAAATTTACAGATGGCATTGGAGCTGTGCTTGGCTCCACAGTAATGGGTGTAAAGAGTTTGGAGAAGGGGGCAAAACATACAGCCTCGAGACACCGTGTTGATGGTCACTGAAGAAGACGTATTGTTACTGATCTGCACTGACTGAGGTCTGCTGATGAAGAAGTCAAGGATGGAGTTGCAAAGAGATACACAGAGTCCCTAGTCTTGGAGCTTGGTGATGGCGTTGATTGTTGAGATGCAGCAACCTGCCCTGTACATTTATATTATCCATATTGTTTAGAGCAGAGGGGAGGGGCATTCAAATCGCATCTTCTGGAGACCTGCTGTGGCTACGGGCAAACTGAAGCAGATCCAGGTAATATCTGAGGCAGGAATTGATTCGTGCCATTACTAACCTCTCGAAATACATAATTAATGGTGGATGTAAGTGCTTCCAGATGGTAGTCCTTAACGTGGTAGTCATTGTGTTGCTCTTGGGCACCTATAGGATAGACTCCCTTGTAGTAGATGGGAACTTTAGACTGTAGAAGTGACAGGTTGAAGGTGTCCTCACATACTCCAGCCAATTGGTTTGCACAGACCTTTAGGACTAAGCTAGGTACGCCTCTGGGCCAGACACTTTTTGTGAATTAACCATCCTGAAGATACCCTGACGTTGGGTTCAGAAACTGACATGACAGCATCATCTGGGGCTGGGGGCTCATGTCATTATTCTCCATTTCAAAATGTGCATAGAAGGCATTGAACTCATCCTGAAGTGGTGTCGTTACCACTTAGGCTACCTGGTATCACATTGTAGGTGGTGATCATGTACAACTTTGCCACAGCAGTTGAGTGTCTGTCCGACATGCCAAATTAGCTCAAAATTGTCTCTTTGTTCTCCTGGCCTTCAGGAAGTCATACTTGGATACAGGATTGCCAGTCGTAATCGCTGCAGATCTCGCCCAGAGCACATTGAGTCCCATGGTTCATCCAGAGTTTCTGGTTGGGAAGGCTCATAATGTTTTTGTTAGGTACATATTCATCCACACAATTCTTTATGAAGCTTATTCCACTTTGGCCTGCTGATGAGTCCTCGAATGTGTCTCAGTCTACCTATTCAATAATTGTACAAAACCGTCACATCTGAACATCATGACAAGTATATCATAAACCTGATGCCATCGCTGGTTCATGCAGTGGATGAAAAGAGCTCGAGTACTGTGTCTGGAGATTAGGAAAGAAGCCTAGTTCGCCATAATATCACTTTGTCTTTCATAGCTAGCAATAACTATATGGCTGATTGCAGTTACTGTTGCTCATTTGAATCCATATGGTCAATAATACTGAATGTATGAAGTTACGTCCCACCAGTGCCTTGTCCCACTAAGGCGATTTTTCACACACACACACACACACACCCTTCACCAGCCCGTTAAGCAGACAGGGGATAGGGTAAGCGGGAGGAGCGCTGTCTTAGTGTAATTCACACGATGCAAAGCCAGGATGATACCGCGATGAACAGGAAGGTTGGCTCTGTAATTGAAACAGCTAAAAAGCACACTGTGCGGTAAATCCTTTAAAAGATGGAGGGAGGAGTGGAGACAACTTTTAAGAAGCCAGAGATACACGGCTGTGAAGCTCGGCAAACATTAACATTACCGGTCGGTTATCCTTGGTTCTGAAAACTACTGTTTACGGTTTTATTCCCAATGAGCCAATGAAATTCACCGGTCAGCACCGGCTACAACCTACGAGACCCTAGAAGAACCTTTGACCTCCTGGCCCCAGGTTCCCAGCCAAGGTCTGTAGAATCTTAGAAATACAAATAAAGTCTATTATAGACTTCATGTCTCTACGGTAGAATAGAAAGTAATCAAAATGTGCGCTTAAAAAGTGTCTGCGTGTTAATGGACTAAACAGATGTAAGCTACATTTTAATATAAAATTGCATACATGTATGCCTACAAGTAACAAACAATAGACAATAGACAATAGGTGCAGGAGTAGGCCATTTGGCCCTTCGAGCCAGCACTGCCATTCAATGTGATCATGGCTGATCATCCCCAATCAGCACCTCGTTCCTGCCTTCTCCCCGTATCCCCTGACTCTGCTATTTTTAAGAGCCCTATCTAGCTCTCTCTTAAAAGCATCCAGAGAACCTGCCTCCACCGCCTCCTGAGGCAGAGAATTCCACAGACTCACCACTCTCTGTGAGAAAAAGTGCTTCCTCATCTCTGTTCTAAATGGCTTACTCCATATTCTTAAACTGTGGCCCCTGTTTCTGGACTCCCCCAACATCGGGAACATTCTGAACTCCCCCAACCTCTAGTGTCCATGCCCTTAACAATTTTATATGTTTCAATGAGAATCCCACTCACCCTTCTAAACTCCAGAGTGTACAAGTCCAGCTGCTCCATTCTCTCAGCATATGACAGTCCCGCCATCCCGGGAATTAACCTTGTAGACCTATGCTGCACTCCCTCAATAGCAAGAATGTCCTTCCTCAAATTAGGGGACCAAAACTGCACACAATACTCCAAGTGTGGTCTCACTAGGGCTCTGTACAACTGCAGAAGGATCTCTTTGCTCCTATATTCGATTCCTCTTGTTATAAAGGCCAACATGCCATTCGCTTCCTTCACTGCCTGCTGTACCTGCATGCTCAGGGTTGCATGCAAACAAAATGTGCAGATCACCTCTGAAAAGTACATAGTTACAATACCACTTGTTTTAGTGACTGTGAAATGAAAACAAAAATTTAACTAGATCCTGGAAAACCAATAACTATTCACGAAAAACCAGTCAAGGCATTAAGTTTTGGGCTTCAACCTCATTCTACCCTTTGAGCTTCTACCTCATCCTAACTTAGTTGTGTGTGTGTGTCTTAGTTGTGTATATGTTGTCTGTGCGTGATGTGTGTGGTAGTTGTCTGTGCATTGTGTGTGTGTGTGTGTGTGTGTGTGTGTGTGTGTGTGTGTGTGTGTGTGTGTGTGTGTGTGTGTGTGTGTGTGTGTGTGTGTGTGTGTGTGTGTGGGGTGGGAAGGAGAGAAGGGAGCGAGGGAGAGAAGAGAGGAAGGAGAGAAGGGAGTGAGGGAAGTAGAGAAAGAAGGGAGGGAGGGAAGGAGAGAAAGAATGGAGGGAAGGAAGGAGAGAAGGGAAAAGAGAGAGAGGAAGGAGAGAAAGAAGGGAGGGAGGGAAGGAGAGAAGGGAAAAGAGAGAGAGGAAGGAGGGAGGGAAGGAGAGAAGGGAAAAGAAAGAGAGGAAGGGAAGGAGAGGGAGGGAGGGAAGGAGAGAAGGTAGGGAGGGAAGAAGGGAAGGGAGGGAGGGAAGGGAATGAGAGAAGGGAGGGAGAGGGCCAGGGCCAGGAACGGATGCCAGGGTCCGGGCGGACGGGTGTGAGCCGAGGCCGAGGTTTGTAAACGTTGCTCCAACCCCCGGCACGGCCCTCCCTGTTTGCACCATGTCTTCCCGGGAAGAGAGAGGGGTGGAGCCGGGGCTGTGTGCGTGAAGCACGCCGACTGGAGGGGCGGGAGCGCTACCTCGGGACCGCGAGGGAATGAACCACCTCCCCCTTCTCCATTTCCCCTCACACAACCCTCCCCATCTACCCCTTTCTTCCCCCTCCCCCCTCCACACTCTCTCCACCACTCTCCCCCCTCCACACTCTCTCCACCACTCTCTCCCCCCTCCACCCCGAGGTAGATCTACCCGAGCCAAGAGTACATTACTCCAAAGTAAAGCTGAGAGATTAAAGGATAGACACAAAATGCAGCGGGTTGGGCGGCATTTCTGGACAAAAGGAATAGGTGACATTTCCGGTCGAGACCCGTCTTCAGACTGAGTCAGGGGAATGAGGAACTCAAACCACCCCCCCCCCCCCCCCCCCCCCCCGTCCGACATGGACACGGAGCGATTTCGCCCCCCCCCCCCCCTTTCTTTTAGTAACCATCGGGTTTTTTTTCCTTCAGAAAAATCCTTCGGGTTTTCAGGAAATCCTTCGGGGTTTTTTTTTTAATTTCTCCCTTACCATTCCGTACTTTTTCGATAGCTGCCGTGACCCGTTTGATGTCATCCTTCGCCCTGCTCCTCAAAGCTGCTCCTGGTCTCGGCCCGCACCGATCTGCCAGACATGCTGTGTGTGTGTGTGTGTGTGTGTTTGTTTGGCGGAGCCTGAGGGGAGAAGCGCCGGCACCAAGAGCGAGCGAACGAACGTGCGGACAGACGGACGAAAGCAACGCTGGTTAAGTTATGCCTCTCGCAGCGTTGCGGGGGAACTGTTGCGGAGCTCTAGGATCTTTTGACTACTCTAGCGCGGGGCCCCCTTAGTCGTGGGGCCCAATTGGGAGCAATCGGTCCAATCAGCTTAAGGCCGGTCCTGCTGGCGACCCACCTACAGCACGAGAATTCTCGCTGCTCTCCATGGCGGCTTCATTCTAGTCACCGCTAATTTGTCAACATGAGGCCGCGACTAGTTCCCAGAATGCAGGAACTCCTCACGACCATGAAGGCGACTCCCCGGCAACCACCCGCGAACCACCCGCGAACATGTGGCGACCATGTGGCGACCGCAAAGTCTCCTGCAGTCGCCTAAAAAGTCGCCTAAGTGGGACAGGGCCATTACACTTGTAATTGTGTCCAGCACGTGTGGCCATGCTACATTTCCAACCCTCACAATTTATCTGGTTTTTACCTGATTTTTTAAAGTTTGGGCTTGTTCCGTCTTCCCCCTCCTCCTCTTCCCCCTCCCCCTATTTCGTCTTCCTGAATGAACGGGTGATTTGGGGGTAAGCAGGAGACATAGTGATGCTTCTTGAGGATCATGAGACGATCTGTCAAAAGGCATTGTAGATTGCGGTTTGTGACCTTCTGGTTAAAGGTTGCTATGTTTTCTACTCACTCACCAGATGGAGCAAGAGGAGAAATTGTATTAAATGTGATGGGAGCAAAAAATCCCAAGAACAGCTTGATTGGTGAATGAATATTATGACATGTTAAATCAGAGGAGAGGAATTAGGAGTCATGGATACTAAATTCCAACATTATATATATATACACATATATATAATGTATATATATATATATATATATATACACACACATATACACACACATATGGATTGAAGTTCTTCGTGATCTGGGCAGTCAACATTGCTTAACACACTAACCAATATCTGAAAGATGATCTCAGCTGGTGTTGCATATAGTTTTAGTATAGAACTCTTTCATTGATATGCCTTTCGAAACTAGTATCACAAAGAATTAAGAAATCTCTGCAGGTGATTTTTGTTTGAATTTCTATGATTATTTGTTCTACATTTTAAAATACAGTCTCTAAATTGCAGAGAATTGGATTGCTAAAGGAATTCCAGCTGACCTATTGCAATACACGTGCCCTCTCTCAGGGTGACAATCAATAATCTTTCAGACCTGTGCTTGGAATACACAAAGCAAAATGTTAAAACATTATTTGAGATTATGATGAATACAAGTTTTACTAATTCACAAAATGCAGTCATAAAGGGAGTTCATTAGCTCATACAACACAAATAAGTTTTGGTAACTTTCCAAATAGCTTTGGAGATTTCTTAGATGCCATTTTAAATTCCAATAACCTGTTACAAAGTGGAAAATGCTGCACATGGGGGCTGATCTTTAATGGAAAATTAAATGCAAAGCGTTAGGTCATAAATTGAACTTAAGTAGCAATATTCTTCGATAATATGTTGGCTTGAAGCATTTCAAATTGTCGTTAAACTTGTGGAGAGGCAGTGACCTTTAGTATTCTAAGCTATTAAATTTTGCGACAGTTCTATTAAAATGAAAACATGTTTTATTAAACCTCTGCTGCACACTAATTTGTACTCCACTAAGAACCTAGGTTGAGGTATTTCCCTTCGAGCACATGAAAAGATGAAGGGTTATAAATTTAAGTTTAACTAGATTAGGTGGGACCCGTTGGTGGCCAGTGGGGGGAGGGCTTTCTGGAGCGCTAGTATGGGTATTGTGGGCCGAAGGGACTGGTTTCCAGAGGGCTAGTATGAACATTGTGGGTCAAATGAATTCTTGGGCTGGCAGCTCAGTCACTCATGCCTGGTGGGTTGGCAGCTCAGTCACTCAGGCCTGGTGGGCTGGCAGCTCAGTCACTCAGGCCTGGTGGGCTGGAGCTCAGAAACTGCAAGAAATTCTGCCCAAAACAGGTGATAGACTCTGTGAGCGAGATGGGGGAGAGGGTGGAGAATCAATTTTGGAAATTTTTCAGATTTTTCTGCAAATCACAGCAATGAAGGAGGAAAGTTTATCCTGGCCTGGATCTCACAGCAAGAAAAATACTAGGGTGAGGTTTAATACTTGCAGGAGGAATAGTTACTGATGGGCCGAAGGGACTCATCCTGGGTTAGTACAGGCCTGATGGGCCAAAGGGGCTCTTAAAAAAAAATCTGACTGAAATCTCAGTGAAAAGCACTTTTTCTGGACTTTTCCTGGCCTTACACGGGCCTTTTGGGCCAAAATGCTCCTGGGCTAATACGGGCATTTTGGGCACAAAGGACTGGTTTCTCGGCTAATACGGGCCTTGTTGGCCAAAATTTGTGGTGTCAGGCAGGCCAAACAACTCATTTCAATATATTTCCATTTCAATGTCAAGCACAGGGCAGGCCAAACAACTCATTTCATTTCATTTCCATTTTCATTTCATTTCCTTTTCCATTGCAGTCTCAAGCGCAGGGCAGGCCAAATAACTAATTGCATTTTCAATTAATTTCCATTTCCATTGCAGTCTAAGCACAGGGCAGGCCAAACAGCTCATTGTATTTTCATTTAATTTCCATTTTCATTGCAGTCTCAAGCACAGGGCAGGCCAAACAGATTGCATTTTCATTTTGTTTCCATTTCCATTGCAGTCTCAAGCACAGGGCAGGCCAAACAGCCTATTGCATTTTCATTGCATTTCCACTTCCATTGCAGTTTCAAGCACAGGGCAGGCCAAACAACTAATTTCATTTCCATTAGGGCTAACAAATCATTTATTGCAAGTGCATTGCAGACTCACAGTTCAGTTGACACAGCTTAGAATCACAGTTGTGGCCTCTCCCTCGTGATCTTCCAGAGTGACTGACTCATGTCCAGGCATCCGGGGTTTTATAGTCCTGCCATTCCCCGGATGGGGCGTCACCTTCATCGTGGTGATTGACAGGCGAGAGGACCAATCAGCTGATCTCAAGATTTTATAAACACTCATAACTTTTTTATTTTTCATTGATCGGAAAATTCCTCGGGGTTGCCTCGGGGAGGACTGTTAGTAAGATGACCAAAAATCATAGCGATGTAGGGTAGCGTTTTTTTCTAAAATCAATATACAGCGCTGACAGGAAGTGGTCAAGATGAAACTTTTAGTTCTATAGATATAGGATTACTGCACACTGTTTTTAAATATGGTTTAAATTAAGTTCTACTTTGACTTAAGACTTTGTGTTGGATATATTTATGTACTATTTCCAGAAGATTAAATGCCCCTAATTACTGATTAAAATTATTGAATGTGATTTATTTAATGTGATTAGCTTAATTTTCATCTGCTTTATTCAACGTGCTTCTGAGGCAGTGCCCTTGCTTTTCTACTTGTGTTGTTGTACATAATTTTAGATGGTGTGGAAATGAAGCATGCCCTATATCTGGAACAGTTTTCTTTTCGGAAGTAAAGAGATGAAATGGTTTTCCTTCCAAAAATTAAAATTCTAGCAAGTCTATCTTTTGCTTTGGGAATTATCGAGTTGTGGGGGTGGAGAGGTGATATTCACTATGGGAAATAACAAATTGAGTCAATCTGTAAGACTATTATAATCCAAACATTAGTCCGTGAGTCCCCTGAAGTTTGATATTCTTGCTCTCAAAGTCAGAGTATAAAATGGCAGATTCTACAAATTAATGGCAAATTTAAGTGAAATATAATTAAAATATATGTTATTTCCACTTTTGCCTGTAATCCACCAAAGCTTCTCCAAACTTAGACAAATGCCCAGGGTAATATTGCTGAGAACCAATCTAATTTTCTGATGAGTTTACATTTAGAAATATTCAGGATCAACCCCAGAGTTGTGAATTCCACACATCCATGAACGTGTTCTGCGGGCTCATGTTACTCCATCACCATATATACAGCCATCACCATAAGATTCAATCACACATAAAATTCCAACATTCACGTTTTGATCCTGTCTAACACTTGCGAAAGAGCTTTATGGATGAGACCATCGGCGAGACTGAGCGTAGCCTAGGCAACCATTTTGCTGAACACCTGAGCTCAGTTCACCAATGCCTCTTGGATCTCGCAGTTGCTAACCTTTGTAACTCCCCTTCCCAATCCCACGCTGACCTCTCTGTCCTGGGCCACCTCCATTACCAGAGTAAGGCCACATGCAAACTGGATGAACAGCACCTCATATTCTGCTCGGGTAGCTTACAGCTGACTGTATAAACATTGAATTCTACCATTTTAGGAACCAAACTACAATAATTTGATGCACACCTATTTATCCACCTATCACTTACCCAGTAAAGCTTCTCCCCGCCCCCCTCCACCCCCCATCAGTCTGAAGGTTTCGGCCCGAAACGTTGCCTATTTCCTTCGCTCCATAGATGCTGCTGCACCCGCTGAGTTTCTCCAGCATTTTTGTGTACCTTCCACCTATCACTTGGCAGGCTTTCTCCCACCTCTTACCTATCTTCCAGCTTTCTTCTACCATGGTTGTCCTGAAGGAGAAGGAGAATCCTGACCTGAAATGTCACTTATCTATGCTCTCCAGAGATGCTGCTTGACCACTGATTTACTCCTGCAATTTGTGTCTTTTTTTATGGATGACGAGTCTGACGTCTGCTAGGTTCTGCTTTATTTTTAACAGTTTGTTTTTAAGGATACCTATTGTCAGAAACTCTTTCACACAATGCTCATGGATACTTATCATTTGCCGAATATCTCAACAAATGGCTTCATGGCTTATATTTTATTGTCAATGGCAAGCCACTTCCTGACTCGCTCTCTATTTATCCCAACCTAGCGTAGGAATTTCTTTTGTGGAGTTTGCACGTTCTCCCTGTGACTGTGGGTTTCATCCAGATGCTCTGGTTTCCTCCCGCACTCCAAAGACGTGTGTGTTTGCAGGTTAATTGGCCTCTGTAAATTGTCCCTCGTGTGTAAAGAGTGGACGAGAAAGTAGGATAACGTAGAACGAGTGTAAATGGGTGATTGATGGTTGGCGTAGACATGGTGGGCTGAAGGGCCTGTATCTATGCTCTATTTGTAAACTACAACAAAATTAGAGTTTGCTGGCCAAAGCTATCCAGATCCTTAGTGACAAAGGGCACAATGAGTAAAACAAGTCAAACATGTTGTGCCTTAAAACACATCCTCCCCAAGAAACCATTGTAAGGGATGTGACAGCCAGCTAAGCTGTGCCATATAACCATATAACAATTACAGCACGGATACAGGCCATCTCGGCCCTACAAGTCCGTGCCGAACACATTTTTTTCCCCCTTAGTCCCACCTGCCTGCACTCATACCATAACCCTCCATTCCCTTCTCATCCATATGCCTATCCAATTTATTTTTAAATGATACCAATGACCTGCCTCCACCACTTCCACTGGAAGCTCATTCCACACCGCTACCACTCTCTGAGTAAAGAAGTTCCCCCTCATATTACCCCTAAACTTCTGTCCCTTAATTCTGAAGTCATGTCCTCTTGTTTGAATCTTCCCTATTCTCAAAGGGAGAAGCTTGTCCACATCAACTCTGTCTATCCCTCTCATCATTTTAAAGACCTCTATCAGGTCCCCCCTTAACCTTCTGCGCTCCAGAGAATAAAGACCTAATAAAGCCCTTGGCTTTAAATCAGTTGAAAGATTTAATAAAGCTTTAAAACAATAAAACTCAATCTCAAATGATGCAATTTATCTAATTTCCTTTCACATCTTTTTTCCTTCCAAATGAATCAAGACATGTTTGGCAAATTTCTTGGGTGAATTTCCAGGGATGCTGAGAAATTGGTACAGGTTTGTTGCTTGTTGCTGGGCTACAGGCTAAGTCCAAATGGGAAATTGCCAGCCAGCCAAAACGGAGTCTTAAACATTGGTGAGAGAATTGAGAGGAATCTGAACTTAGTGCTACTTGTAAGGAGAAAACACCAACATGCCTGCATGGAAGTAATGACATTTTACAACAACATCTGGGCTATTAGAGACTCTGACAAAATAATATCAATGCTTTGCATGTTGACATTTTAGGCGCCTATTGCTTGGCGGCTTTTTCTTCACGAAAATGTTGTGTCTTGCCCAGAGTTGGGGAATTGAGGACCAAAGGACATAGGTTCAAGGTGAAGGGGAAAAGATTTAATAGGAATCCGAGGGGTAACTTTTTCACACAAAGGGTGGTGGGTGTATGGAACAAGCTGCCAGAGGAGGTAGTTGAGGCTGGGACTATCCCATTGTTTAAGAAACAGTTAGACACGTACATGGATTGGACAGGTTTGGAAGGATATGGACCAAGCACAGGCAAGTGGTACTCGTGTAGCTGGGACATTGTTGGCCGATGTGGGAAAGTTGGGCCGAAGGGCTTGTTTCCACACTGTATCACTCTATGACTTTATGACTCTAATGTATTCATTTTAAAAACATTGAAGAATCCTTTCGAAAGTCTTCCTATGAAAGATTCCTGCAAATGGATGACAATATTTGGGCTCTGAAATCTTCAATACATTACATTGTGGCAAATCATTTGTATTTGCATAATAACATAACAATATCAGTAACTGCTAATGTGTGCTCAGAATTGCTGCTATGTTTACATTTTTAGGTTTGCATCTCCATTAGGAATGGAGATCTGATGAGAAAATAGGTCATGCTTCATACAGAGCAGGTCTACTGGATGTATCCCCTTTGAAGTTGCATCGATAAGAAAGAGTAGGGAATTGTTGTAATGGGTATACATGGGCAGGAAAATAATTTACTATAGTAAAAATACTTCATTTGCCTTTTGCAAATATTGGATTTAATTCCAGGAGGTTACATTGTAAATCTTACTAGATAGATTATCAAACATGTATGGCATTGTATTAATCAAAATGGTTAAAATTTCAGGAATGATTGAATTTCATTGTCTTATCTGGGACACATGACAATAAACTCACTTAACTTGACTTAAACTTTGAACGATAGTAAGGTTGCCACATAAGACTCTCACCTAGTCAGACTGTAATATATTTGCTGGTGATTACTGTGAGCTCTGTTGTGTATACTTGATGTAAATGCAAGCTAACTTTTATAAATTAATGCTTGCAAAGTCCCTTTTGAAGATGCTCGATGGTCACTGGGAAACTTCAATTTTTTCCTGAATCCATTTAAAGATATGGGTCGAAGATAGACACAAAAAGCTGGAGTAACTCAGCGGGTCTGGCAGCATCTCTAGAGAAGGTGACATTTCGTGTCAAGACCCTTCTTCAGGCTGAGCATCTGGGTAGAAGGATTATACTGTGATACGTAGAGGGTTACACTGTGTGCACAGTTTCCTTTTACATAAGGGGTGTAATTATGAGCAAGTTGAACTAATATGTTAGTGATTTGACGATGAAATGACCAAGAACAAAAACTATATTTAATGGCACAGTTTCTTAACTACTCTTTTCAACACTGGGTTGGTAAATCGGTTAACATGGTCTTCACTGAAGTACCTGGGATAATATTCAAC